>NC_133229.1:28486441-29170607 GCF_040436345.1 Pagrus major
CACAGACACACACACACACACTCTGAGGTAAATTAAATTGCAGGCTTTAACTCAATTGAGCAGGTTTCCCTCCATCCGCTCTAATGCATCTGAAGCGTGTGTGTGTGTGTGTGTGTGTGTGTGTGTGTGTTGTTTATAATCGTGCAGCTCTGAGATGATCAGTCAGTGTTCAGTGCTGAAAGGCCATGATTTTTTTCATGACAATTACACATTCGTTCTTTGAGGAATTAAAGTATTTATTCCATTTAAACTGACAAAATAAATGAAACTAATATGTAAAAACAAAGTTTCAGATGTTCAAAGAAATAAATCACGTTTTTCTTCACAAATGAAATCTGTGTCCTTTTTAAGCCAAACAACTTATTCAATCTCACAGTCATAAATAACGACGCCACCCTCAGCATCAAGTGTTTGGTGTCTGTTAACCCTCAAAGACACTTGACACTTGATGCCGCCTGCTAAACAAAGTATATACCGGAGAACCTGGTACCCAAACATTGTTCTACGCCTTTGAGGGTTAAAAAAAGACCTGTGAGTGGTCCAACGCTTCACTTGTGATACGGGAGTGCTCGATTGAATAGATTAGAGTGTGTGTGAGTGTGTTTCTGACATGGGCGACTACTATGAGGACAAATTTCAGACTAACGACCAGTTAATTAGGGACAGTTTGTCCAATTCGGGATAAAACTGTGTCCACAGTTGGGAGTCAGTGGTTAAGGTTAGGGTGAGTGGCAAGTCTCCAGGAAATGAATGTCAGTATATGTAAATAGTGACATGAATCAACCCGTGTGTGTGTGTGTGTGTGTGTGTGTGGTGATAACTCCTTGTGATTGCGACTGACCCAAAAATAAAAAGGTCCTTCAGCAAGTGATGACTTCTGTCCACACCTGCCAGCTCTGTCACGCTTACACACACACAGACATGTACACAGACACGTACACACACACACACACACACACACACACACACACACACACACACACACACACACAGTCTGTCAAGGTTGAAGTGAGAGCACATGACATTGTTGAACTCTTGGCTCAGATTCACTGTAGACACACTGTACTGTACACAAACACACACCCTTTATTTAGACTCTCTTCTCACGTCTCTGGCACAAAGTCCAGTTTACAATAAAAAAAATGTCAATATAAAAAATAAATACTGACACTTTTTTCCCCTCACAACTGCCCACATCCATCCCATCATACGTCAAACACTCAGCAGATAAAGAAAGGCATCGCTACGGACATAAAACTCTTTTAAGTAAAAATTGGTTTTAACCAAAAACACAACAAAACAAATCAACATTGTGTGTTTGGCAAAACTGTAACATAAAATTGGTATAAAACTGACACGTCAAAACGCCAAGATCCAGGAGAGTGTCCAAACTTCAAAACCGTGTCTCCATCCAACAACACTGCACTAAATGTTTACCAAAGTGAAACAGGATGAAGAGAAGGAAGAAGCAGGAAAGCTGCCAAACCGGTGACTGCTGTTCCAGATGAGTTTCAACATTTGTAAGCGTGACACTCCTGGATATTTTTTAGGAGACCTCGGGCCTTGGTGACAATAAACTGATATATATATCGCCAACAAAACCAAGTACTTTTAACGAGACCATGTTTGTGGCAACCAAAGCAGTTATTTTAGGCCAAAACAGAATCTTTTCCCAACCAACCAAGTTGTTTTTGACACAACCTAAGACTGAAAATTGAACGAACAGTAACCTTACGTTGCAAGTCTAAAGTTTTAACATATCCGTGGTTTGCAGAAACGTAAATTGCCAACATTTATTCTGATGAAACCACGAAACATGTCAAAATGTGTGCGTTTCAAATGTACCGTCAACATGTGTCATTTTGCAGGAATCGTTCCGATTAACTGTATGTGAGCTGACTTCCATGCCGAGAGATGGACGCGACGCTTGCGGAGTTACAGATGATTGAGATGGCATTTCAAAGTTTGTAAGTGTGAAACCACTGGATACTTGACAACATGACAAAAACGTGACCTTTTCCAAACCCTAACCAAGTGGATTTTGCCCCTAAACTAACATTTATTCTGGTGATTGGGCAGCAATTTCAAATTTTGCAGTTGTAGCAGGGATATAATGAAGAAAGGAAGCAAAACGCCAAGAGAAAAAAATCAGTGACAATGATGGAGGGACACAGAAAGAGAGGGAGAGAGAGGGAGGACAGGGAGGACATTGTGTTTTATCTGCACTCAGTGACAGAGAGCACACAGCCTCTGTGGACTGACACTCTGCAGACCCCTTCACAAATTGGTCCTCGCAAGAATAGAAGTGCATGAGAGCAGTCGATGTGCATGCAGAGAGAGAGAGAGGGAGAGAGAGAGAGAGAAAGAGAGAGAGAGAGAGGGAGAGACACGGTGTAGCTCCAGGAGAGCAGACTGCAGCAGAGAGCACTGCTCCACTGTAGCAGCAGTAATGGATGCACTAGAGTTAACAGCCTCCTCTCTACAGTCGATTTATGATCAACAAATGGACACAAATAAATAAATAACAAACAGCGACGAGCAGAACAGATAAGATACAGCCAACACACACACACACACACACACACACACACACACACACACACACACACACACACACACACACACACACACACAAAAAGGTACTTGAGAGCTTGAACAACTTCATACAGCTGGACTCACTCTTGCTGCTAATGCACTGGATTTACTTCAAACAAACCAGAACAGCCCAGAACACACACACACACACACACACACACACGCACACACACACACACACACACACACACACACACACACACACACACACACACACACACAGGCTCTCCTGTCGGCAGCCACTCGTGCCCGTCCTCCTGTTTAGCCACGTCTGTCTGTGCCTAATTTGTCCCTGTTGAATAAGTGATGCAGCAGCACAGTGAACAGGCGAGCTATGGTGACACACACACACACTTAGAAACACACACACACACACATAGAAAAACACACACATGGTTTCTCTGTCTCCTGCAAATTACTAAGGCCTAAGTTTAATGTGCTGTAAAGAGGTTTTACACTTTTAATCTCCAATTTTAAGTCTCAAATTCTTTTTGTTTCTGTTTTTTATTTCCTCTTTGTGGCAAAACATCCAAACCAAAGTACAACACATCAGAGGAGAACCCTCAGAAGGATGAATGAGGCTTAATGTTTTCAGTTTAAAATGCTTTCCACCAAAATGTTCTGCTCCTCTGGATCACCAACTTTCTCTGAGGCCAAATGACATCGTCACAGTTAATGTCCTGAGCATCGACAGTGTGCACATGTCTCTGAGGTCCTCTCTGCCAATATCTGTGTGCACTGTGAGCTCAAAATGTGCATCTGTGCAAAACGTGGCAGTTAGTGTTTCCTTGTGGTTTCTCACATGCGAAGATAAAGATCACTGTCTGGAATAACGGCAAGAGAGAGAAGAGATGGAGGAGAAACATGTGCATTAACCTCTAACTGACTCATGGCTGATGACACCAGGGAGGAGGACGAGGAGGATGAGGAGGAGGACACAGGGGAGAGGGAGGCTGCGGAAAGAGAGAGAACACTGGGAGAAGATAGGAAGGAGATACTGGTGGAGGGACCAGAGGCCAGATGCATAAAACTCTGAATACAAAGACAGAAACATGCAGAATGTTTATAAAAACAATAGACACACACGGCTGTGTTAATGATTCACTATCACTGCGACACTCGGTGCATGTGCCTGATTTCCACTCCCACAGTTAGCCCTTACTGGATGTCCTCCAGCTACACCGAACTCCATTAAGTCATCTAATGATTTACTTCACAGTAATCTTTGATAAAGATGCATTAGGATGTACCGTTTTAGAGTCAGTAAACTGCTTCTACATGATCTCAAACTGTATCTTTGACATTTCTGCACCACATTTCTTGTTACTTAGTGGCCAAAATACAAACCATCTGTGATATCCTAAAATCAGATGTGGTTTAAGTAGGTGTGAAACTTCACTGGTGTCATGATTCAATTATCAATGTCTGCTTTCAAAATACTGGGTGTGTTTTTTATCACTTGCTGCCTCGCTCCGCCACATCTCCAAGCATAACCCAACCTATCTCCACATAAGTAACATCAGCCTCATGCCGCCCCACAATTCAATTCGAAAGAGCGATGACGTGAAGAGACTTCTGAACTGTATTTTCCAGCCGATGCTGAAAATTCAGCAAACAACACAGGCTGCAATCTCCCGTTTATCATCTGTCTCTCCATCTTTGAGAAATCTTTAACGTCCACATTACGATGCTTCTTATAATCGAGAAATAATCACACTTCTACTACGAAGTAGTCGACAACTTGAGACAGAATTTACAAAGTGGATTACAATAAAGGATAGAGTGAACAGAGCAGAAATACTGTGAAATAAAATGATAGAAATATCAACATAATTCAACATGTTTGTCGACAGCTAACCACAAAACGAACAACTTTGAAACATCTCAAAGTTACTGCACCTCTGCTGGATGGACACTCTCTTTACAGACAAAGCTGGAAATAGATAAGAGTCACAACTGCACTTTATAAGCTCATCTCCTCCATAATACTGTCATCACACTCGTCTTTACTGCTCTGCCTATCTCAGCGTGAGTGGAGGAGAGTGGAAGAGGCCGCCCACACACCCATCTGCTTCTACTATGTACAGTACTGTCACCTCCACACACACACACACACACACACACACACACACACACACAATGTGCACAAACTCACATATAAGATAACATAAAGGCAAACAAGATGAACTGATGTTTACATTTACACGATAACTTGGCTTTTCCTCTCCTTATAAACAAGATCATGAACTACACCAAACTGTACACAGACACACACACACACACACACACACACACACACCAGCCTATATAATGTCCTTGGTCTTTTGTCAGCTCTCTTGTAGATCTGCATGAACATGTTGCCATGTCTCAAATAAAAGGAATTTTCTCTGGGTTATCACACACACACACACACACACACACACACACACACACACACACACACACACACACACACACACACACACAGAGAGAGAGAGACACAATGTCTCCTATTGTCCTTCCCCCAGCACTAACTCGAAACATACCTGAAGCATTAGTCGACCATTAGCTTTCTTCTTAAAGATTTATATGAGGGCTGCTTGGCCTTTATAAAGAGCACACTGCAGAGCTCTGCAGCACCGAAGGCCTTCAACACACCACATGACACATCTTAAATTCACAAATTGACAAAAGCATGTCTACATCTGTCCCAGGAGGACCACAGCTGGACACATCTGTGAAATACCTCCAGACACATTTGAACTTTACCTCTGAATCACAGTCTGAGCAGCAGAGAGGACTGTGCAGTCACTACAGGTTGCTGTAACAGTCCGTATTTGGAGCACAGAAAGTTGCTTTCGACCGTGGGATCAATAAACTCCTAGCTCAAGGTCACCTTATTAGCTTTTATCTTAGCTTTCAAGCATATCTCACTATTGCATCCAGTTCCAGTCACTGATGAAGGATCCTAAAGAAGCTTGTACTCCTGTCTTTTTAAAGAAATGTCACTCATACCTTAGATTAAGAAAATAAATAACATAAAGGACATAATGCTGACAAAAAAACTAAAAACACTGTTGCCTTGGTGACAGGCTTTTTCCCACCAACTAATAAGCTCACAACATCACCAGTGTTTCCAATTACAGCAGGCTTTTTTACAAGACAAGACACTCGATTCATGTAGAGCGCTGCATTAAGTCACTGCTAATGCAGACCGAACATTTGATACAGCTGCAGCTTCACATTAAAAGCATTTAACTGGCGAAACATGACTTGACTTCTATCATAAAGTAGTTCTCGTGAAGTGCAGTGTGGTCTTCTCCTTCTTGTCCTTCAGTCCTGTTTGGGTTGTTGATGGTTAGAGGAGTGAAAACTGGAAGTTCACAGATATTAAATGTGTAGAAGGGAGTTTCCCCTATTAGTTAGTAATCTTCGACTGCAGCCGAGGTGAGGGAAAAGCCTCGGTAAGAGGTGAGCTGCCTCCGGTCGAGGAATATTCTGTTTGTTTGTGTCATTTATTCTGTTTGGATGGTAACAAGGTCATCGAATGCATCAGGAAAAGGGGTGTCTGTGAACAAGTTTGGGATCCCTCAAGGATTCTTTTTACTCTTTCTTATCCCCCGACCGAGGTTTGTTTAAGGATTCATTATTAATGTCACAAGTTGTCAACTGAAGCTTTATAGGCTTCATGTTAACCTAATCACACAGGGACACATTCCTCTCAGACACCACACACACACACACACACACACACACACACACACACACACACACACAGAGAGAGAGCAAGAGAGAGAGAGAGAGAGAGAGAGAGAGCTGTCCCAAAGCTAATCACATGAGCTTTAGTCAAGCTGGAGTCATGTGGCTGCATGTATCCTCAAAGAGACCTGCAGCTACTCAGGAACACAGCAGAGATAAACAGATGAGGAGGAGGACGTCGAGGGAGAGTTACAGAAAGTTTAAAACTGTGAATGCGAAGAGCTCTTGAGTCCTGAATCTTGAGTTCAAGACAAAATCTGCTCATATGAGCCGTTCTTGCACTTAATGTGACCATATATACGTATAAACGTGATGATATTTACTTATTCTTTGATGCATCGTTCCAGAATTCAATCAAAATGTTGCTAATTTAACACTATTTAATTTAAGATTTGTTCTTTGGGTTCTTGTATATATGAAACTTTTAACTTTTTAAAACTTTGTATGGAAAAAACAATAACCATCCCTACTTTTACAGACAACAGAGTATCTGCTGATTGGGTTTATGATCACGAGTTCAGTTACGTTAGTCATGTTGCATCGGTATTAAACCTCCTGACTGAGGAGTTTGTACTGCGTGACGGGGATGTAGGTATTTTCAGTCGAGCTGCATTAAACAACCGTTTCCATCATCAACAAATGTGCCACTTTCTTTCTGGATTCTTTCTTACATGTGTCTCAAAGTTTGAAAAATGAAAGAAACCAAATCTGTTGTATGTATCTGTGACATACAGCCGTTGAGGTGACTTTCACAGGTGAAGTGTTCATCATCAGATGTCTCTTGTTGCCACACAGTGAGTGTTACAGGGTGTTTTGTCCTCTCTCATCCTGTTTGGGAGGAAAACGGAGACGTCTCCTTACTTAGTTGAATTCTGCCTCCTGTGGAGCTCACAGCTGATTTATGTCAGGGACATTCCTCAGACGCATGACTTTCGACATTATGATTTACGAACTTCATTAGACTGGTTACGTAAGGTTACATTACCGTTGTGCTGTATGTCAGGACTGAATCCACATGTTAAAACTTTGGACTCTCTTCACCCACTGAGTCATAAAATGCAAATGCTCCCCAAAGAAAGTAAGCAGGCGAGGTAACTGCTGAACAGTATCATCACTTATAGCTGCATCCCACTTGCTTCTCGTCCTGTCTCAGGTGATAAATCTGCATTTCTCACCACTCTCTCTGGGACATTACGTTCTATCTATAATTTCACTGGAGCCGGTGAAAGAACTGTGGTGAGTTTATCAGTTTGGCTCTGACTGCTGGTCTGACTTTAGAAACCAAAGTACATTTCTGGATGTTAAAAGACTGTAAATGGGTTAAGGGATCTACTTCAGATAGATCAATACAAATCTGTTGCGTGTGATGACAACATTCATCGTGCAGAGAGTCAGGAGAGAGAGACACTAGACAACGTGAGGATCGGCCTTACAGTAAGTTGTTTTTTTTTTGTTGGTTAACAGGATATTTCAAAAAAACATCAACAGAATTATGAGAAATTCGGTGGGAAGTCCAGAGATGTGTCAGCAAACCACAGACTTACATTTCTGTTGCATACAGATGCAGATAATTTGAAAATATCGCTTACAGTTTCAGTTTGGAGCATTTTTGTTAAACTGAATGAAATCCATCAGACACAGTAAAACCTTGACTGGGGTTACAGCAGTAACAACGTACATTTGCTTATCTACAGTAGTGAATCCTACACTATTAGTTGTAAAAAATATATTAATACATAATTATTTCTTCAAATTTATATCAAGTTTCACGTCTGTCAGGACATCATATTTATGATCTAATAATAGTATAATATCATCAGCGTACCTTATGTTTTCTTATAACAAAGATCCAATTGTGTATTGATTTTTATGAATTAATAGAAAAAACAAGAAGATTTGTAGGAGTATGCTGACTATGTAGAGATATTGTGCTCGCTTAGTGCTTTTTAATTGCTAATGTTAAAAAATAAATAGGCCTTTTCATATGATTTACCACTGCCTGAAACCGCAGGTCTAAATTTCCATCCGTCAGTTTTAGGGCTGCAAATAACAGTTGTTTTCATCGTCAATTGTACTCAAATTGATTAATTGTTTAACTAAATAGTTCCCCATTTATTCAATAATTGACACCTAATTGATTAATCGATTAATCATCGCAGCTAATCAGTTCTCAACAGAGCACAAAGACGTAAAAAAAGACAGGAAACTATGAGAGATAAAGCAAAAACAGGAGTCTTCTTGAGGGACTCCTGATATTTTTAAGAATCTGTGATAAAACAATAATTTTCATCTCATTTCTGCTGCTGTGAAACGTTTTGTTGGAGCTGAGTGGCGCTGACAGGAGCAGCATGAGAAGCAGAGAAGCTGTCGTCACCAGCAGCTTTTTTTTTTCTTCCTCTTGCATTCCTGACATGTCTGTGTGACTACTGGACTGTTTTCGTACTGTAAGTGACACACTGTACGTGGACAGGACGGCAGATACATGAATGATAACAGGAACTACAGGGGGGCACCTGGGGAGCCATCCCTCTCCATCTCCCTCTTCCCTTCTTTCTCTGGGAAGTAAACTTGGACAGTGAAAACAGGAAGTAGGGCCTACCGTGTGACTCAAACACACTGCTGCTAATATTAGACTCATACACACACACACACATATACACACTCAGCCCAGCCCCTGTTTCCTCCAGTCCGCTGTGAGGACACCCCTCTACTACAACCCGCAGGGAAACAGGGTCAACAAGAGAGCAGCCCGAGTTCTTCCTCTATTCTGTCTGTACGAGACTTTACAGAGGCTCAGGAAACCGAGAGGACTCTTAATAAAGTGTTGGAGTGCCTCTGAGCAACACTGCAAACCACTAACAGATCCAGAATCAACGCACAAGGGTAGTGGAAGAAGGCATTTCGGGTGTTTTACTTAAGCGAAAGTAGAAATACTGCAGTGTAGAAGTACTTTGAATGCAGGATTTTAGCATGTAACAAAGTATTATCAGCAGACCCGTCATAGATATCACAGAAACAATTGTTTCAGACAATTTCAGGCAAATAAACTAAAAACCACAAAACCAAAATAATTAATAAAAATTGACTCTTGGGAGTCAGTACAAAAATACGTACGATAAGTCAATAACTTAATTTTTGTGATGAGACTATTAATGAGCATGACTATCTAGAATCTTTTGGGTGATTTAATCTATGAAATGTGTCTTATTCCATTAGTTTATCATTTGTTTTGTATTTAAAAATCTAAATCTGCAAAGTAACTAGTCGAGTAAATGTAGTGTAATATAAATGGCATTATTTTCCTTAAGGAATGTGGTGAAGAAGCAGAAGAAACTGTTCTGAGTGCTGTATCGTAGGCACCCGGACTTGTTTCAGTTTCTCGAAGACGTTTCACCTCTCACCCAAGAGGCTTCTTCACTTCTAACTAACTGGAGGGGAGTCGCAGGCTTTTAAACGCTGTGTGGGAGCGTCCTTACAGAGTCGTTAAGGACACGTGTGAGCTCTGAGTTTCACAGTCGTTAGGGCCACATGTGGGTCGTTCATGTGGGTTGCTAGGGCTAGGTGAGCCCAGGTGTGGATGGTTGTTAAGCTGTCTGGCGAGACAACGTTGATCTACATGTCACCAATTTATTCTGGCCACGTCAACAAACATGACAACATCGCTCTGCTGGAAGCCACAGGGCCAAATCGTTAGCATATGTGTTGACAGTTGCCAGAATAAATTGGTGAAACTGAGATTAGTCAACTGTGTCCTGAGGATCTGTGACTGTGCTGTCTTTTGGCGTCAGTCCACCATGTGCCACCAGAACGGCTTCGATGTGTCTCGACATTGATTCTGTACGTCTCTGGTTCAGAATCGGTTCAAAAAGCAGCTTCTGTGCTTTGACCTTTCTGCTGCATAAACGTCTTTGCACGAGAACAAACGGTTAATTACAATCTGCAGCCAGACAGCCGAGTGCTCCACATTCCTCAGATGACTACAGTGACTGCTTCAGTGACGGGGGAGGTCCCTTTTTAACATGAAAGTTGTAGCGTGTCAGATCGTTTCACTCGTCAGTCAAAGCTGAAGCTCTGGTGTCTCTGCAGACTTCTGCTGTCGGATCTGAACCACCGTCGTTGACACTTTTACCCGCAGGACGACCGCATGGCTCCGTCACAGTAGCAACACCAAACTAACAGTGTAACAGCCACAGCTGGGAACAAGGACGCTGGCAGGGAGACCACTGATACTCAACACTGGAGATGTATTCAATCCAGCTGTTTGCTTAGTCTGTCATTACTCTCTTCATAGAAATGCTGCTTTGACTGCAGGCTGCGACACAGCACTGTCATGAGGTTTACCAACGAGTGAAGTATGATTTGATCAACAGTTTAACCAATAAATATGTCAAAAGACCAGCTCCCAGAGCCCGAAGTGATGATTTCAAATGGTTTGGTTCGTCCTACCAGCAACCTCAGCTCCAGTGAATGAATAAATTAGTAGGTTTGTGGGCCAAACTTCTGTCCTCGAGGCGGACTTTGTGTTGCATTGAAAAATACTTCCATGTTTCATCACTGAACACAAAATCTGCTGTTGTTAAGGAAATGATCAAGAAGAAGAGAGCATATAATTAAGGATCATCAAACATGTCTGCACAGAGCGTGGCTGCACGAGATGAGGACTGCAACGAGCTATTATTGTCATTGTCGATAAAACTGTGGATTGTCTTCTCAATTAGTCGATTAGCTGTTGTCAATCAGTGTTTCCCAGAGCCGAGATGACGTCCTCAAATGTCTTGTTTTGTCCACAACCCAAAGATATTCAGTTTACAGTCAAAGAGGAGGGAAGAAACTGGAAAATAATCACATTTAAGAAGCTGGAATCTTCGGTAGACGTAAACTAGTCGCCAATGAATGAAATAGTTGGCAACTAATCGATTAATCATTGCATTTCTACAAGAAATCTTTCAAACTTGTAAGGTGTAAATCTGTGACTAAGAAGACCTTAAGATTCATCCAAATGTGTCTGCACCTAATAAAAATCCACTATGGCTGAAGGGAAGCTTTATCACCAGTGACTCAGAATCAATGTTAAGATCGTACAGCTGCTCAGATCACACCTTAAACACCTCAGTGAGAGTTAGAGACAGAAAAAGGAGATTATATGATTATGAGGGAGGCTGTTGGATATTGAAGTGTCTGTGTTGGAGTGTTGTTTGCCTCGCTGTTTCCACCTTTTTAAAAAACAATCAAGTGTGTGAAGTACCTCTTCACCTGAGCGTGACACCGTGGGATGTGTGTTTAGATGGGAAGTGCTCGTGTGCAGACCACTTAGCCTGACGAGCTTCAACTATGAGAAGAGCTGTGACTGAAATATCATCGGACGAGAACAGTGATCTCTGGTCTTGTCAGCGTTCAACTGATCTATCATCCTCCCTCTGTCTGTAGAACATGTCCACCAGTCGTCCCATCCAGTTCCCAGATGATCAGACGGATGAACAGCGATACTTTTAAGGCTCGTTTATGCTTAACGTCAGATAAGACAGACGGAGCCTCTGTCTGCTCTCTGCAGCATGTTCTCTGAAATCTTACGTATATGGACTTCGACGTTCAATTCAATGAAAGCATATTTGTAAAAGTCATCATAGCGACATCACCCACCAGCTGAACACCCCCACCTCCCCATCCCTCCCTCATTTAACCATTTAAAAGTAGACAGCTTCCTTCGACACCCTCTCGGTCTCGCTCTCGTCTCCTCCTCCCCTTCGCTCAACTGCCTGTTGTAGTAAAAATCCTACGCTTGTCCTCCCTCTACGTTGCTTCTCTCTTTAATGACAAGTTCTAACAAGGCGGCTGCCTACACATGAAATCACTGTTCAGAGGAGCAGAAATCATGCCTGCTCAGCTCACCTTCAAAGAGTCATTCATTCAAAGCTCAAGTCACTGCAAGACACAAACTAAACCCTACATGTTCTGTTGTTTTTCTTTGTTCTTTCTGTGTTTCGGGTCCAATTCATTATCCCTTTGTTCATCCTGCTGTTTGGTTCTTGACTGCTGTTTTTTTATTCGTGAAACTGACGAAATTGATAAATTGTGTTGATTGGTGAACGTGATGTATTTAAAGGAACAGGTCACCCAAAGAAGGAAATTGCTGAAGGAAAGTCAGGTGTAGTTTTTTCAGTCCTCAAAACATTCCTGGAGCTTCACAGTGAAACGGCTCCTAAACAACTGAAGTATCTGGGGACTTGTTTTAAAAAGTAAAAAAAAAAAACGAACAAAAAAGCTTATGAAATGGCTCCATACAGCTTGTCCGGCGTAATCCGAGTCTTCAGAGAGCCCCAGATCACAAACTGATTTGAAAAGATGTTATTTACACCTCCACATCTTCATCACTTCGCACTCTGTTTGAAGTGAGTGCACAAGCTCGACCTCGGTTAAGCACGTAAAAATAACGTCTTTTTCAAATCAACGTAGAATTTCAGAGCGTCCGGAAACTTAGATTACAACAGAGCCATTTTATGTTTTGGGATTTTTTTACGATTGTTTTTTTCCGTTTTTAAAAAGTCCCCAGCTACTTCGGTTGTTTATGAAAATGCTGCAACACTTTTTTTTTTTGCTGTGAAGCTCCAGAAACGTTTTGTGGACTACGAATCATCACCCGACTTTCCATCAGGGGGAGTAGAGTTTTCATTTTTAGGGTGAACTCTTCCTTTAAGCATACAGACAGGTTTGGGTAAAACATGGCCTTTATTGTGTTTTCCCATGAGCAACGGTGGGTACTAATTAAAAAAAATTATTAGTGTCTTTACAGTAACAAAATTAATGTAATCATTAATTATAAAATTGTTTTTCTGCAAAAGTTTGGCCCAAAAAAGCTGCGATATCAAACGCATGACTTGTGTGTCATGTTCCTGCTGAATCACACATCAGGCAGCAAACAGACAAAGCACTGCATCGTCAAGGTGCTTCTCCTATCGATTACACAAATTAAAGAAGACAATCGTCACTTTAAAAGACGACTCAGTGAAGTGTGGATGCTCACTCCAGTGTGTCCATGTTTTATGCTTTTGTCAGTTCACTCACAGGTGGACACAGAAGGAAACGGATGAAAGTCTACTGGAGCATTTTGCACAATCCATTACACAACAATTTTCATATCGTTGCATCTTGTTCTTCACGCCTGCATGAATAATGAGTTCATGTGTATGTGTGTGTGTGTGTGTGTGTGAGTGACTGGCTCGGCTGGTATAATTTCTGCAGTAGATGATTGGCGGCAGGTCGTGTACAGGCTTGCAGGAGTACAGTGACATAATAATTTTTAGTGGTTTAGTTATTTTTTTAAATGAGCATGTACTTGTCAGAACACGGGTTTAAGGTTTCTGTTCACACGCTGCAAACTGAAATATCTGCAACAACTGATGCTTTTGTTTCTAAGCCGGTGGAGAACCCTGTAGCACCTTCAGATACAGCGAGAGCAGGTCACCTTTTCAGCTGAAGGACTATTTTGCGTCATGGGATAAACCCTCAGAGAGACAAAAAGTCCCGAATTTCAACATGTTGAGGGGTTATTTGATCTAGATCTAGATCTGATCTTGCATGAACTGTTGCTGAGTCACTCTGTGTAGTTCTCCAACAATACAGTTAGAAAAAAAATAGATTAAAGGAGGAGGGAAGTGTTGTTAGATGAGAGGGAGTGTAAAGATGGGTGTGAAAGCGTCAGTCATGGACACAAACAACAGATGAGAACAGGGGGCTGGCGATGCATTCAGGTGCAGTCGTACTGCTGAAACTTTTTTGTTACATCGGTTTCAACACTTTTCTCGCACAAAAATGTCAAAATTCTCTGAGTCCAGCTGCTTAAATGTGAATATTTTCTGGTTTCTTTTCCTCCACTGTGACAGCAAACTGAATATCTTTGGGTTGTGGACAAAACAAGACATTTAAGGACATCTTGGGCAATCACTGATTGCTGGTAGACCACATATTCCTTTAAGTCTTTCATATCTGCAAAAATAAAATATTTTGCATGGGAACTCACCAGACACAAATCTGCAAACCAGCCAGAGCCCAAAAATAACAAATAAATGAAGCCTTGTATTCAGAAGCACTGTTTTGCACTCTGGTTCTCGGCTGAGTAACTTTCCATCAACTTAACCTCAACATTTAGATAATATTCATATTTTCAAAGGAGCTCTTCATAATGTCTTCACGGATATAAGATCTTTTTTTATGGTGAGATATTCTCATTTAAAACATCCTGAACTGACTCAGCAGAAGATTTATAGTCTCCCTGTACATCTAAAGTGGAATAAGCTTTAAATTTGGAAAGAATAACTTTACAAAAAACAGTCTGATTTGTTGACTCTGGACCAGACGGAGTCAGAGTGGGACCACATCCCAAAAAATCCAGTGAAAACTCCACAGACTGGATCCCTGCGACACTGTAAGGTCCACTCACATCCCTATTTTTACTTTATCTCCTTTTAAACTTATCTAATAGCCGACCTGTGAGTAGAGATTACAATTACTCACATCACTGGGAAACTACACTACACAGGCTGTGTAGCTCCAACGAGGTGATGCCAACTTTTTCTTTGTCTGAGATGACATCATGCGTGTTGCAACTTAAGTCAGACATGTTCACTTGCCCGTGGGTGCGCCGTGAAATGTGCTTGCTCAAAAACAAGCACAGTTCAAAAGGATCATTTCTAGTGCATGAAAACAGAGCAGATAGTGACAAAGTTTTAGTGTCGTTGAATCAGTAAAAAACAGGTAACTCCTAGAGCTTAAAATGTACTTTAATGTCTAGGAAGTCTGGCAGCAGGGCTCCAGACTGCAACCGTTTATTCTCATTTTGCGACCATTTCTTGGAGACGGTGCCACTAAATGTTATATTTAGGCTCAGCTGTGCGACTTGCAAATATGCCACACGTAATCTGAAACACCAGGAGCAGCGTTCGTGTTCTGCCCACTGGACACGATCCAGGACGATTTAGGTGGTTCCTCCTAAATATTGTGCTACTTGACAACTCCACACACTGCCCTTTTCTTCACCAGGTGTCGTCACTCGTCATAGTACGCTAACACAGTTCAGAGACGACTAACGGGACTCACACTAATGTTTATCAGTGGCATCGATGAGTCACTTTCAGCTCGCCACAAAAATCTTTAGTCAGGAACTGAGTCTCGACTGTCAGAACATGAAACATCACTCAGCTCCTGCAGCCCTGATCATCTCCGGCCTTACAAGTCTCCCAATGCTCCGCCTTGAAAGAAAAGATTCCCGTCATGAGGAATACGCTCTGGGCTGTACTTTCTTTTTCTCCATCCTGTCCTCCTCCTGTTTCATCATCCTCCTCTCTTTCATCTCTCTCTCTCTCTCCCTCTCTCTCTAATGGACCTGATGGCCTCATCAATAATACACTCAAACATCCGTCTGCTGCAGCAGCCTCAGACAACAATGACCAGCTCCTTCATGCTGCTGTGTCTGTCTGTCTGTGTGTGTGTGTGTGTGTGTCTGTGTGTGTGTGTGTGTGTATGTGTGTGTGTGTGTGTGTGTGTGTGTGCATAACATGCATGTGTGGTCCAACCACACCCACTCTCGCCTCTTTTGTAGCTCTGCTGTGGGTCACTGGTTCATCTAACAAGAGCACAACAAAGGTAACAGAATCTATACTGTGTGTGTGTGTGTGTGTGTGTGTGTGTGTACAGTGGTCATTCATGTTGTGCATCTGCAGGACTGTGTGTGCAGGACAACAGTGTTTTCATTGCATAAATCATGTATGTATAAATATTGAATACCGTTGGTTTTCACAGTTTAATGAAGCTGAAATCTGCATTTTCTTTTTAACAGATGTTTGAATATACTGTGTGTCTACATGTTGGAGTGTGTGCAGAGTAAAAGCTGCTGTGGTCGCAGACACTCTCATACTCACAATTTCCCCACAACAGACGAACGTGATGGAGACTTTCAGCGTCTCTTTGCCACAACTGCCAAAAACATAGTGGAATATTTAGCAGCTAAAGGGAGCTGAAGATTCACCTGTTTTTTTTGTTTTCTGCCCTACAGAAGACTCAAATAGACAACTGGTTGCTAACAAATTCGTCATTATGTTTTAATAATGTTTGTGTTGTGCTTCCAGCTTGTTCACCGGATCCCAAGAGGCTTCTTTAAATTTTAGGAGGTATTACATCGCACTTATCTGAGTGAGTCAAACAAACTGACTTGAAGTCATAATAATGATTTGTTTTGACCGTTCGTGACATTTCCATCACTTTTTCTTCAGACCCTCAAGGGATCCAAAAACCTCTTGATGAGACTTAACGGCTGCAACTAACGATTATTTTCCTTGGCAGTTATTTCCTCAATCAGTTGATTAGTTGTTTGATCTATAAAATGTCGAAAAAATGGTGACTAATGTCGATCAGAAGTGCTGGGCTGGGTATCGAGCCTCCAGACTTTTACGGCAACGACAGACTCGCCTCGACACTATCAAGTTTCAAATGTCTCGTCATTCGATACCAAATTTCAACACCTGAGGAGTTGATCTCATCAGCGTCAGAGAGCCGATAAGCATGCAGCATGCTTGTTCTGCCAAGATCTAATAGTGCTGGTGATTGGATTGGGACCGGCATCGAAGTCAAGGTATCAAATGTTTTTTAAATGATACCCACCGATCAGTGTTCCCAAAAGCCCAAGATGACGTCCTGAATATTTCTTTTTTTGTCCACAACCCATAATATTCAGGTTAATGTCACAGAGGAGTAAAGACACCAGAATACATTTACATTTAAGAGTCTCAAATCTGAGAATCTGGCCTTTTTTTCTTGGAAAATTACTCAAACGCGATCTAAATCAATTATCAAAATGGTTGCCAATTAATTTAATAGAACAACTCAGCGTTCTTCAGTCCTGGTCCTCGTTCTAGATGTTTCTCTGCTCCAACACACCTGATTCAAATGATCAGCTGGTCATCAAGCTCTGCTGAAGCCTGATAAAGACACATTCATTTGAATCAGGTGTGTTGGAGCAGGTGCCCCCCAAGGACCAGGATTATAACAGGCTGGATTAGTCAGTGCAGCTCTATTTTGGGGCCCAAAAAACACTCTCCCCCTGGGCCCTGTTAACAGTGTTTTCCGGCCCTGCTCAGTCTCTTTTCTCAGGTTAATACCTTCATAAATTAAATATATTTGGGATGTTGCACTTTGGTTTTGGTTCTACTATTTCCTAAAAATGTGCAGACAAGAGAATTAATTGATTAATTGAAACAAACAGCCCTGATTGTTGTACCTGCACAGGTAAGGACCATCAGCCCCAGTGTGTGTGTGTGTGTGTGTGTGTGCGTGCCTCAGGGTGTCACGTCCTGGTCTTACCCAGTCCTCGAAGTGCTTGCTGCCGTTGTGCAGGATGTCCTCGAACTGGATGATGCAGTTGGCCACGAAGTCGTCGTAGCCGATCGGCGCGTCGTGGAAGACGGACAGCTCGATCCTGCGGCCGTCGTGGACCTCCGTGGTGAACTCATCGTTCCACGTGGGGCTGTTGGTCTTCTGCTTGGTGGAGGTCTGGCCCACACGGGAGTCGTCCACGTTCAGGGCGATGTACGTGTCCAGGAGGAAGGTCTGGGTCTTGGGGCCGACGGCGTGACGCAGGGACCAAGCCGTCGGTTTGAGCTCCAGAGCCTCGCGGATCTTGATCCTCAGCTGCCCGTTGAAGATCACCATGATGCTGAGACGGTTCCGGCACTTGATCCTTTAAAACTGTGAGCCCACCTCCTTCTGCTCTCAACCACTTCAAAAACAATCCACTCCTGAATCACGGCTCTGGTTCAACCGGTGGTCCTCCAGGCGCACACTCCAAATCCTCCCAGCTGAATGTGACGGAGAAAACGCCAACTAAGAAGCCTGGCTCGTGTTTTGGTGTCTCCTTAAAACGTCCACACTTGTCGAATAAGCTCCAATTTTCCCCAAAAAAACTAACCAGCAGCAGCAGCTGGAGACGCTTTCCTCAGAAGTGCGCGGAGGAAACATGAATAGCCACCAAGAGCCGAGAGTTAGCGACAAACAGACGAGCAAAGGCCCCAGATGTGAATCGCTCTGTCATGTTTTTTTTTTTTTTTTTTTTTTTACCTAAAAACTCCGTTAGCTGTAGCGGGGCACCCCTGGAGCACTAGCCCGTGTTGCATCGCACCGTGTGGCGGGTGTGAGGCTCCAGCCGCCGCGGCGCATCAGGGATGTTCGAGCCGGACCGCTGCGACCAGTCAGCGGCTGGTGAGAGCCGCAGCAGGGGCGGAGAGGAGGGGCAGACCCAGGCTGGAGGGGAGGTGAGTTATACAGGGGTTCCAGCTGCTCGGTGCGCGGCCTGGTCTCAGCCACTGCCGCTGATCTTAACTTCCCGTGCACATACCTCTGGCTGCCTCTCCCCCCTCCCCGACACACTGCTCTCTGTCTCCGTCTCTCTCTGGTGCAGGAAATGCGAAAAACACGTCAGATTTGTCGGAGCCTGGTGTGACAGACGGGGGAGTGCGACGCAACACAGACTAGGGAGGTGGAGAGGAGAGGAGAGGAGAGGAGAGTCCTCGGAGTGAATATTTTCCTAGAAAATGAAACACTTTACATTGTCCCACCAAGGTGCCCTTGAGCAAAGGCTCCTCTAGAAGCACACGCACCATAGCTGTGCACCCCAAACAGGTGTGAGGTGCATTTTCTGCAACATGAAGCTCATCCATCCATCCATCCACTCAATAAAGGCCAACTGCCAGCTCCATGAAGGATGGGACCTGAGGGGATGGATGTAGGGATATGTGAGGCATGCCTGGAATTTCAAAGAGATGACTGCACGCCATATTAGCCACATGACCAATGCTGTGTGCAGCACTGTACTGTTCAGATACACAATGAGTTCTCAAAACCAGCTAAAAGCTTCTTATTTCTTTGAAATATGCAAACAAATCTAACAAATGGGCCACATTTGTGGGTCTAATTTTGCTTGAGTTTGTGATCTTAGAGGGCAGAAGCAGCATTTTTGATTTACAGCAACTTAGGTGTTCACATTATGGTGAGACTGAGCAACATTTCAGTCTTGAATTCAGTCAACCAAGGATCAACTGTAGCTGTTTTACCTCTTTAAGTATCCCCACGTGTTGACAGTAGCCTGCTAATACTCTGCACCTTCAAGATTGTGTTGCAAAACAGCATTATTAACCATATTACTTGTGCATGTCCACTTTATTTAAGTTATAACAATGTAAAATAAGTATTTTTTCTATTTTCTTTATAACCAACAGGGTCAAATGGAACAAAAGTCTGCAGCCGTCACAAGCAGCCACAAACATGTGACACGCCGACAGCAGAGAAATTCAATTTTCCGCATTTTTCTGCACAATTAAATGCTTTATGTTTATAATATAGAAAACATGAGAATGCATTCATGAAACCGTGTGTGTGTGTGTGTGTTTCTCCTGAGGCATAAATGTGATTTATTTCTAAAGTCAGTCTTAGTTGAAACAGCGTTAGACAACACATCTCTCACAGGATGGTCAAAAGGTAAAATACTGCTGGCGATCACATGTGTCTCAGTGTCATTAGAGCTGAGACATCCTGTACGAGACAGACTCGGTACAAGGCCGACAGCAGCTCACGATTTACACAAAGCAACAGCACATTCATCTGCACAGACAGCAATCTGTCATCATCTGCATCCAGGCAGTGAGTCATCCCGACATGTCAGCGTGTAACAGAGATGATTCGTAGTTTAAAAGGAATAACAAAGATGTTTGTTGTACATGTGTATACAAGAAGTCAGTCAATATGAAGATAAAGACATTGTCCTAACTTATTTTGTGCTTTCGCTTTGAAAGTGAAACAAAAAGAAAGAAGCTTAGAAAGAAAAGCACTTAGAACTAAATTGCCCAGAAAGTCTTGACATTATTAATGTGGTAAATGACTAATGGCTAATGACTGTTAGCTGGAAATCTCTGATTTTAACAGAATATCTCCATCAGGAATCGTACAAAGGACCATTTCCTGCAAACATCACTCTCCTGTGGTCCAGTGAAACATTGTGTTCACTTATCCAACTTAACTTTATGGTGTTAAAAGGCTGATTGATCGTTAGAAAACACATGAAAAAGTTCAAAATATAAAACTAGCAGGTAAAAAGTCCTGACAATCTGCGAGTCTGTCTGAGACTTTGACACTTGTACTGTGACAGATTAAACAACTGAAAACACACGTGAAGAGTAGTTACACACTGTTGATGCAGGAAATGTTGAAATCTATCTGACATTATGTCAGAGAGCTGTGAGGATGTGATGTGACGTCACATGACATCCAGCGGTTACACACAGGACGACTCAGCACATTTAAACACTTCAACACTGCTGACCCCTCCTGGTGACCGTCAGAACAACAACCTGTGCCGGCTGAGCAAAAAGGATCAAGTTGTATTAAAGGATGCAGTTTAAAATCTCAGTGATGTGAGAAATCAAACACATGCTGCAGTAAAAATGTCACCTCAAGAGGTTTTATGACAACTTTATGGTTGGAAGTCCAAAAGGAAACACGGAAAGAAGGGAACATGTACAGAAGTTATGAATCTCTACATGATTTAAACCCATAAACTGAACAACCTCTAACGTGGAGAGGACAACAAATGATCAGTTGAGAACACAAGCTTAATCAGGATATCTGACGGGACTTTTCATTTTCCACATTAGATACGTGTACAGGTCTCGGAGAGATGTGGAAAAAGAAGTATAAAGATTTTTGTGGCTGCATATCTGATAAACTGCCTCCGGTGATGTCACTAAATGGCTCCGTTGCATTGTGGGTAGTGCAGCAGTCCACTGATTTAGCACAGTGTTGGACTCTTTCTTTCTGATCGACGCCCCTTTAGGTTTTCACATAACTTTTCATTTTAATGTAACTTAAACACAATGTTTGCAAAGGGAATCACCCTGAAATTTATTTTTCAAGGAAATCTATACTATGCCAGACCTCATTCTGGCCCTTTAACCATTTTGTTAGTAGGCTAATTTGCCCATTCGTTAGTTATGTCACAAAAAATACACTTATTTCATAAAAAAGTTTAAACCCAGGCTGTCTAACAGAAGGTATATATACAACAATCAAGCTGACAACATGCATCTAAGATTAAAAAGGTGCATTGTTTTTCTTTTTGTACTTTTTTCTTTTTCAATTGTGAAAACTAAGAAAGTGTGTTGTTTCACACACACACATTTAAATTACAAGCTTTACAGGACAGATATTGGGAATGTAAAAGTCCCCTTAGCACTTACAAAAGAAGTTTCAATAAGCAAAATAACTCCAATGTTCATAATAATGTGTTAGTTCATGGCCTTGTAGCTGTAGAATCTGGTCATGCACAATAAAGGCACTTTATAATGACTAATACAGCCAATAAGCGACTAATATGCACGATAATAACCTTTTTAATGATTCATTTTTAAATGGTGTTCCCGAGCATAAAATTATGCTTAAGATCTTTTAAGTTTAATTCAATATCTTGATTATTTCTCTGATCAGAGGATAAAAGTGACTGGAATGCGATATTTCCACAGCAGATGTGTTGACTCGCAGGGAAAGCACAGGTGCAACTAATAACATTAACAGAGGCTCTGCTCCATTTAGACTTTATTAGTGACACCTGTGGGTGAAAAACAAAAATGTGAGAAAGACTGTAGCGTCAGGAGGAAGGCCCACAATAAATGCTGCATGTTTACTCTGAAGGAAATTGGTCACATCTTGATGTGTTGATGAGAAGCAGGCATTTATGAACGTGGAAGCAGTAAGTAAATGATGGAAAATGGAAAAGAGCTGCTAGCTGAGGCTATAGATGACTTTATAGTCTGGTAAAGTATCGTTTGGTGCAGCCACAGTGAATGAAAGCTTAGTTTTTGTACAAAGGGTCAAGAATTTCTCTGAAACTGAGAGAAACTATATTTTGTTACGAGCATCCGAAGAGCTACGATAACATCTCTCCATCCTCTGGAAGCAACAGTATCCCTCTGTCTCTCACTTTCCCTCCTTGTTTTCTCATTAAGCACGTCAGCCAATCGTCTGTCAGCCCTGCAGATAGGAATCAATCACAGGCCGAGGAAATCCCCGGGACTCCGGCCACTTCCTGCCGTCTCTCCCCTCTCATACAGCTCGCTTTAAATCAAACCAAACAGTCTGATGCTGTCCACCAGTGGAAAGGATCACACTGTTGTCACCATAACTGTAGCTATGGTCACAGCAGGACAGTAACATCTCTGTGACCGAGGGAAAAAAACTGTTCTGCAGCCTGGAAGCAACGTTTTTCCACTTTGAGTGGTGACGGGAATGAAAGGAGGGTTTTCTTAATGAAGCAAAGAGGAAGTTTCCAACAGGACGAGCAAAAGAGTATTACAGGAGAGAGACATTGCTTAAAAGAAATTACACTTGCATTTCAAATCTGTACTTTAATATACAAGATAAAATCCACAGAGGGAAATCTTACTCCTCATTTCATCTCTTCTTATGAAACTAATTCAACATCTCACAGATTAAAGGTCCTATTTGTAAGAAAAGTAAATATTTGAGTCTTATTCCAGCTCGCCAAATACTGACGGAGTGATTGTAGGACGGGTCGGCCACCATCCCTACACGTCAGTATTTGACGAGTTGGGAATGAGATTCAAAAATCTACTTTTCTTACAAATAGGACCTTTTAAGGGTCCGTTGTTAGGAGGAAAGGGGATCTAACTTGTGTAACTCATTTTCTTAAATTCTCCTGTAGCTAAAAAAAACCTATTACGCTGTGTTTTTCATGTCATAATATAAAAATCTAGTAGTGTAATAATATTTTATTATTTGAGAACGGGTAAAAAAACAAAACACGACCTTTGGGGCTTGTTTCTCTCCATACATTGATTTAATTGTTGAAGGAAGGAAGGAAAGAAAGAAAGTTGTTGTTGTTTCAGCCAATGTATGATTGCAATTTTATGGTACATATGGTATAAAGATTGTACAGTAATACAATGATGTGAATATATCATATAATTATTGCATTTTTTAATATCCCATGTTTTCTTTTAAATCACTTGTAAAGTACTTGAACTGCATTTTGATTAGTTTAAAAGGTGCTACATGAATAAAGTCCGATTGATCTATTAAAATGAATAAGTTCAGTATGTTTTTCTTGGTCAGTAATGAACTTTAAGCTCTAACAACAACATCCTGATTTGTTCTCTGTGAATAAAACTACAGATCTGCCCTTTTTTGTATCAGTTGCATTAGCAGCTTTTAGGCAGCAGGAGGCGCCAAACATCAATCCAACATGATAATCTTTTTTATAATCTTTTCCCAAGGCTCATTTAATTCCCCTCCCTCTGCCATCCTCTCACTCTCTCCATCCTCTCACTCTCTCCATCCTCTCACTCTCTCCATCCTCTCACTCTACATCTGTGTGTTTTGGTGTTTGTGTTCTTCCTACCTGTCTTTAGTAAAACGGCCTTGATGGCGTACAATATGTCGTCTCCACACACATCTGCTCTATTAAACACCACACAGCTGGGAGCCAAAGACATTAATACGAGCGAGGGATAGAAAAAAGACGATGAGCAGAAAACCAATGACATTGCATGTGGCTGCTCGGTATTCTGCATATCCCTCATAATCCTCATCCATCCACGTCCCTCTGGTGCAGTTAGTTATTTTAATTATAAACAAACTGTCAAAAATCAATATCTTTTTTTCCTCTCCTTTCATTTTCCTCACAGTGGGGTTCTTTGTGTAAGCCAATCAATATCCCTACTTTCTGTCCTTTGGGGGAGGTTAAAAACGATCTATAATAGAATTCAATTCAAGCAGCAGGAATAACAACAAGCCAAACCAATTTCCCACAGGCTAACAATGGGGTTTAATACCGCTGTTTGCTGTTCCTTGGAGCTTTAAACTAGTAGATATGTGCACAGAGGCAGGCGGCAGCTTGTGCCCGTCAGTCCTATTAAACTGGAAATGTTAGAGAGGAGCGAGTCGACGGGAGTTGGAAGACTTTTATTCCAACACTTTTTGTCAGAAGCGCCACCAAAGATGAATATATGTAGACACAGATGACAGGAAGGAGCTTCTCCCTGCACCATGTCTCATTATACTGACACTTGTGACACCAAACTCTTACAATTATTTTTTTTTTACTTCAAACTCCACCAGTTAGTTAATGAATATTGATGTGGAGAAGGGCGCATATCTCCATATCCTTGACCTTGTCATTTATCTCGACTTGCAAGGCAAAAGCAGATCAGTATTCCCATCACAAGACATTTGATAAATACCCTCCCTAATTTAGAGGCAAGGCAGATGGTCTCGTTGCTGGCAAAAGAGCTGCGAAATTAGGACAAAGAAAGAAGTGTATGTCAGCAGCATCAGCAGCAGCAGCAGCAGCAAGGTGCACCGCGAAGAGCAGGAGGTAGTGTTGTGTGTCCCAGGAGGGGTGTAGAAAGGAAAAGCCAGTCTGCAATAAACCAGCTGTTTCCTCACAAAGTGGCCGACTGCCAGGATACCTGCTGTAGTCAGATAACGTAGGATCTAGGTGAGAATCATCCAGAGCTGTTTGGTGAGCTAAATGTCGGGAAGCAGTAAATGACAGTGACTCAAATGAATTTGGAAGGCCTCTCACAAAAAAGTAGATAAAACATATTCAAATATTGTAGATTGTTTCCTTCATTGATGTTTTAGATGGAACTGTTGTTTGCTGAATCAACCCACTCGCCAGAATACATTTTGGTAACGTGTGTGTCTGCAAAACCACAGACAGGTGGAAGCTACTTATGAATGTTGCAGAATGACTGCAGGGTTAACTGTGAAAGCAGCTTATTACACCCCCTGCTTACGTTTCTTGATATGCGGCAAACTTTAGTAAAGCAAAGGAGGACGATTGGGGTCGAAGTCAGGTTAAACAAGCACGAGACGTTCAGACAACGCAAGTGAAGTTACGACGTAACGTATGTATTTTGACCCAAACCTCAATGTTTTCCTGAAACAACAGATCCTCATACGTTAACAACTGAGAGGGTCGATTGTCAGCGTCGACCAAAACGACATATATCACCGTTCGCAAAACAGTGTGACCTCTGCAGCGTAACTGCGACACACATATTTGGAGCACAGTTTGGTTAGGTTCAGGAAAACTAACTTCTCTAACCTCTGTTACAAATGTACCTACGTTACCTAAGTAACTTATGGTGACGTCATCCTCCCCATACGGACTTTTTAGTCTTTACTTCCTCCTTCGCAGCTGTAATAGTTACCACAGCCAATAGAGGTCGCTGCTGAGGAACAAACATACATATGGATCACAATAAGCTGCTTTCTTTTTCAACCTATATAGTCTTTTATATGAGGACAGGCTCAAATGTCCTGACGTCTCTTCAAAAATATCCTGTGGTTTCAGATTTACCAATGTTGAAGCTCCATATGGACGTGAAAGTCAGCTCATATATGTGTGATGTGAACCTAATATGATGCTTTTATTGTAGAAATGTCAACATGATTCCTCTGACACTTACAAATTTGAAGATATTAGTGTTTTGCAGAAACATAAAATGCCAACATTTATTCTGGTGACCGGGCTGCGTCAACAGACTGAACGCCAACAGTCACTGCCGGCATTCTTGATACATCAATTTAACTTTTTCCCAGAATCATCTTTCTTTCCTCAGAGAAAGTGACTCTGACAGGGGGCTTCACGCTGTCTCCTATACTGTACCACCAGTCAGCATTAGTTTCCTTTTAACTGTGACCACAGTCTTTTTCTAACCTTAACAGTGGAGTTTCTGTTCTACAGCGCAATGTGACGACAAACAAGCTATTTTGTTATTTAGGTATGAGAGCCATAATTGGTTTGTAGCTTCCCAGTGATGCTCGCACACTTGACAAATTGCATCCAGCACAGTGATGATGTTTTGAAACTCAGCACAGTTCCCATCTCTTCATTTAGCAGATCTAATAACCGTAAAACAGCAGAAGGGTTCTGTTTACTTCATCAAGTATTTTTGTATCTTTATTCAGTCAGATCCAAAGAAGTAACAGAGGCCTAATCTTACAAGGAATTCATATATTAATGCGCACGTTTACTAATTTTATGCACCAGAAATCACAGATCATGTGGACCCAGTTTGTTTGCATTATGTAATCATGAGACTTGTGGTGATAGTGATGGCTATATGAGCTTATGACCTACATAAGCTTCAACATATGATAGGATTTGAAAAGCTGCATTAATGTATTTTTTTTAAAAAAATCCTCAATAAGTTAATGGACACACAGCCCTGGTGCCTCACAGTTAATACGGCGATGTTAGCACACATTTAGCCCAAACATTTCCTCCTATTTTGACTTAATAGTCCAATATTTACTCTTCTTTTAGCTCTGGTTTGGTCTCCACCAACTACTGCAAAAAACAGCCCAGTAAAATGTTTGTACTTGTGTTATATCACATCCACATTACGAGTATATGAGCTGACTTTCGTGTCAGGAGGCTGAGGAGACCGCTGTTCAAGATGATATTTCACCGTTTGTAAGCATGAAACCACCGGATATTTTTAATTGTGATGACAAAACCGGATATTTTGAGAAAAAACATAATCTTTTCCGAGCCCTCACCAGCACAGCGTTGTCACAACATAAAATAGAATATTGAACCTAAAGAAACATAAAGTTGCGACATAAAGAAACTGGGTTTGAGAAAAAATATCTGGCACTTTAGCTGCTAAATGATCCATCTAGTTGCTAAGTTTGTCTGATGTTTGGTGATGGACAGGTAGAGCACAGTCGATGTATCAGGGCTTGTTTTCTGAAAATCAGCCTCCTGTTGCTGCTGGAAACAAGGTTGAAGAAAGCACTGAGCGTGAACCAGATACTAAATGCGCGTTAAATCAAAACTGTGCAGCAAAAAGAGGCTAACAGTCTCTGTAGAGTTGGTTGTAATTCCCCAAATGTCAATCCATCTCACATCACACACGGGCTCGTCTTTTGATTCATCGTTCATATAAAGAATATTATCGTCAGCATGTAACCAAAGATGACGTAATTGATACATTTTGATTTGTTTGTAGCACCCGATAGCATTCACATAATCCAGCAGTGAAATCCCCAAAGTTCCTCCTCCCAGCTGCTGATGTTTCCAAACGTAACTGAACACAGCTGTGTTGAGTTTCAGGACATTAACAGTGATCTGGGAGGACAGTCGGGGATTTGGAGCATGATTGGGTAACAAAGTCGTAAAACTGTGTTGTGTTGTGTTTTGCACTTAGCTTGTGATATACCAGCTCTCTGCTCAGACATGTCACTGTTACAAATCAATATCTCAAATGGAAACCTTGTGATTCTCTTCATCACACTGCGGCGGCAGAGTAATATCTTCCCTGAGATGAGTCTGTCTTCTGGTTTGAGGATTATCGTCCTCTGGCTCGCTGGATGTTTTTTGTGAGCCCTCGGGGAGCACAGATGCAAATCTTGGCTTTGTTTTCCAAAAAGCACTGCTTGGCTCTGAAGGATATCTTTGTGTCTTTTAAGCCTTGAAAGTGAGATAAAGTTATAAATCAGGAAGACAGTTTGGGGAATTATGCCTCTGCTGTGTCAGTCTGGTTTTAATGTTCCCGTCCTCGCTGAATCTGAATCAAACTCAAAACTCATCGAGGCAACGAGAAACTAAAGAAGTCTGATTTATTTTTACAACTCATGTAATTATCGTCCGTGTTCACTGATCAGTGATTGATCTCTGTGATTGATGAACACACTCAACAACTTTTTACCCCTACCCCCTTGTTTTTGAGTGCCCTCTTGTCCCTCAGAACAGAGTTACAAGAGGCAGTGGTTGAAATCCTCCACTATGAAATGGGAAAACACTTCAAGACCCTCATACGTCATCAGTTGTCGTCGATGGGGTTTCTGTAAACGGACGCGACTGGCATTTCCAGTATGCTGTCTTCAGCTGTGGTGATTTCTCTTGACCTGGACTTTGCTGCTGGACTTCTGGGCATCATATGTCTTCAAAGGGGGGACTGCAACAATGAAATATGTCAAATTGCGGGATTGTAGTTGGTTACCGAGACATCAGCAAACTAGTAGCTCCCATAACCCTCAGTTTGAAGTGTACCTCTAAAAAACCCCTCTGTCCTAAGAGTCGGCACACCCTTCCCCTGGGCGTGAACGTGCAAAACAGAGAAATATGGCTTGGACTCAATCCCATTCCCAAGTTTCACTCCTACTCCGTCAGTTACAAGTGGTTAAAATCTCCCCCTATGAAATGGGACAGCCCTTCAGGAACCTCATACGTCATCGGTTGTCGTTAATGCCGTTTACGTAAACAGATGTGACCTGACATTTCCAATACGCCGTCTTCAGCTGTGGTGATTTCTCCTGTGCTCCTCTGGCAGTCCTGGTGTTATCACAACGCCATTTGCCTTTTATTTGATGGAGATAGAAAAACTTAGTTAGCTACTTAAGTAAGTCTCTGCAAAAACCACAGCTAAATTCAAACTTATCTTAACTTTAACGTATATTTCTGTTGTTTAGGTTCAGTTTTCTCTTTCTCTCTTGTCACAACGCTCTGCTTATACTCTGCTTAGGCTTAGGTCCATAAAAACACTTGGTTAGGGTCAGGAAAACATCGAGGTTCGGCTTAAATTAACTGCTTTGGTCGCCACAAAAACAGGTGAACACGTCCCCAAAGACTCAAACTGTGGTAATCTGTTCGGCAGCCTTGTTGGCTGTAACAACACCACCACCTTCCCCTCCTCCTCCTCCTCCAATCTGACGGTCATGTAGCTTAAACACTCAACAACAAGAATCTGAACACCCTTTCAGGAAGTCCGATCTTTTCCTGTATCTGGCTGCTGATGAACAGATACATAATCATTTCACTCTACTTCACCAGACCTCGCTCTAATGGATTTAATGAGGATGCTGATTTATTTATATATTTGTTTATGCTGTCTCCAAATTGTCTCAGTCAGTTTTCCAGTAGAAATTAAACATCCTGCCGCAGATTTATTCCCTGTGGCTAATAACAACTCAAGTGTGAGTGCATGAGAGAGGCTTTGTATGAGCCAAGGAAACATTGGGAAGACCTTCACCTGGAGACATGACGTGTATGGCTTGCTGAAGTGCTTTTGAGCAAGACCCTGGAGAGCTCATGTCATAACAATAAAACATACACTGTATATTTCCCCAGTTTGGTTCTTTCTTCTCTTAAATGCTCAAAGTGTAACCTGCCGGCATGAGTCTCTGTCCCCGTCTTTGTCTCTGCACACTGTCCGTTGCTGCATGGCGTTGACGTTTTTTTTTTTTTTTTTAAAGGGAACTGCCCCTTTAACCGCGTGGCCGCACTGCTCATGCTCGGGGCTTTGTGCAGGAGTTTCCCCCCCGTCAGAGAGCAGCTGTGGACGGGAGAGCTGTAGCGGACAGAGCGGAGCAGAGAGGAGCGGCGCTCCGGGGACAGACAGACAGAGAGAGAAGCTGCGGCTGTCGCATCTTCTTGACAACCAAACCCGGGCAGAGGACGCGTCTTTTGTGTGGCAGCATCCGGCAGGAGAGCAGCTCACGGCCGCCTTCATCTGCTTTATTTCATCCCCGGGATTACAGTGTTTGACGTGGAGGCAGGATCATCCGGTCACGGTCGTGTGTTTACATCGGAGAGCCTTGACCAGCGCAGGAGGAAGTTATCTTGTTGGACTCGCTCGGAACACGCTTTTTTATGTGTTTTCCGGGGGGTCTGATTGGATTTGAGTGTGCGGTGTTTTTAAAAAAAAATCGAAAGTATTTTTCTTTTTTTTTTTTTTTTACATGAAAGTTTCATGCCTTTGTCCTGTCCCGCAGCTGCCTCCGCACCGCACCGCACCGCACCGCTCGGCATGTTCTGACGGCGCGTAATTACTGTTTTCCTGCGTCCTCTCCACAGGCGTCACAGGTACAGGTAGGCTACCTGAGCCTGCTGATGACCGCACACCTCCTCACAGAGTGAAAACAGTCTGTGCTCCTCAGAAACACACACGCCGAGTCCATCATGGATGATGTTGTTGGTGGGATCCATCTGTGCACCTGGACCAGGTCTTCCAGGAGGAGCGCCCGGGACGCGTTGAGAACATACCTGGGAGTGTTTGTGATGCTGCACCTCGTGCTCCACACGGAAGGCTCCTCTGTGTCCAAGTCCTGCGATAAGAGCTGTTATTCTGGGAAGTGCATGAACGGGACCTGCGTGTGTGACCACGGATGGGTCGGGGATCAGTGCCAGCACTGTCAGGGGAGATTCAAGTAAGTTGGTAATTGGAGACATGAGGAGTTTAAATGTTTACCTGCCTGGTTATTATCCGCACCACTGTGTCCCAGGCTGACATCAGGTGTTGAACCAGTGGTCCCCTCTAATCTGTGTGAATGGCAGGTTAGTGACACCCAGTACAGCCCATAATAACACTGCTGATCAGTGACTAACAGTAAATTATCAGTATCTCTGTCAATATGGTAGTTAGAGTGAAGTAGTTAGAGGATGTTACCTGGCTCTGTTGCAACAATATATGAGGGGTGATTAATGCCACAGCCAAACAAAGATCAGGCACCTTAAAGGGATAGGTTTACACAAAAATGCTGATGGAGATTCAGGTGATGTTTCGTAGTCCACAAAACATTTCTGGAACTTCACAACAGCTGAAGCAGCCGGGGGACTTCTTTTAAAACGTTAAAAAACAACCGAAAAAACATAACGTGGCTCCGTACAGCTCATCCGCCGTAATCCAAGTCTTCAGAGATCCCAGATTGATTTGAAAAGACGTTATTTACAACAGTTTTAAATCCCAAATCATCATCACTGTGGCTGCTAAGCTAAAAAGCGTTAGCATGCACCCGGTCTGAGATGGGTGCCTGAACTTGATCTTGTGTCGAGGGTTTGAACAGCGTCTTTTCAAATCAATCTGAAATGTCTCGGCTTCGGGAGACTTGGATTACACCAGAGCCGTTTCTTTCAGTTGTGTAGGAGAAATGCTGCAACGCTGTTTTGCTGTGAGGCTCCAGAAATGTTTTATGGATTACAAATCCACACCTGATTTTTTTCCATCCACACAGAGGTGATGAGATCTTTGATTGATTTTTGGGTCAACTTCTCCTGCAGTCACTTTTACTGGCTGATAAATTATTTAGGATATTGCCAAAAGCTGATTTATTTTGTCTGAGTGTATCAACAACAAAAATCTCCAGAGGACGATAACACATGCACACAGCCCAGTGAGCACCATGCAGGATTTCTAAGAATCTGTTCATTTGTTGGTTTAAAGAGAGAAGATGTTGAATAGTGTGAAGGTGTTTCTCCAGTCATACTGCACCAGTTGGCGAAATGTCGTCCAGATGAAGACGTAATGTCCACGCATTTAACGTTTCACGTAAAATGTCATAAATACAGATTTATATAGGCTGTGTGCTGCCAGCAGGAATCTTCCAGGACATTGAAATGGGAGCAGAAAAGATAAATGTGATGACTGTGTGAGTGGATGTTGAGGCTCGACAGGTAGAGCGGCTGTCTATCAATCAGAAGGATGGTGGCTTGAGCCCTGACCAGTGTTATTGAATTTCATACAGCAGGATTTGCTATAAAGACGCTTTTTATCCTCTAATATGTGCAAATAACAGCGTATAATCATTTTGGAGCCGGACTAAGAAAAGACCACATTGAAATATCTCAGTTGAATGCCACTTTTTTTCAAATCCCGGTGAAACGTGGTATTAATTTGAACATTCAATCATCGTCTTTATATATAAAAGACTTTCACTTTGAAGCGTCTTTTCATTCGTGACCATCGCCGTCTTTTAAACCTCTTTTCGGTTCATGAGCGCGTTGTAGATAAGTGCAAGTAACTGCACGGGTTCAAGCTGCTTCAATTCATATAAGAGTGCATAACGCTTTTCTAAATATGACAGCATGTAATTTTAATGGCCAGACGGCAGATTGCTGTCTGCTGCTCAGAGTGAATGGAGCAGAGTGACTGCCTCTCTCTCACTGTCACTTTAGAGTACTACACACAGGCTTAAAAAGCCTGCTAAGGGCTGCCGTCTAGCAGCAGCTCTTTAAAAATAAATCAGGATTCAGAAACTTGCATGGCTGATATCTCGCCCCTGATGTCTGAGTGTGCTTTTTTTTTTTACTCTGAAAACCAGGTACAGGCTGAACATGACAGCACTGCAGAAACTTCTGACTGTGACGTTTCCAGTCGCTCATCCTCGGCTTCACTCAGCTACCAACCTTCATGTAACATGACTTTTTGTTTAAGATCGGGCAAGTTACCAATCACATTAATGCATTGCGAGATATTGTCTAGCTGTAAGCAGTATGAGAACTCAACTATGATGAGCTTTGTTATCTGTGCCAATCCGTTACTTTGAAAAATTCAAAGGAGAACTGATGATGCAGCCGCTTAATGTTCAGTGTTGACTCTGCACACAGCTGTGACCACAGGCAGCGTCTCCTCTCTGGTTTATGAGACAGAGAGTTCAATGAAATGTAAAAATTCTCCTTGAATCCTAAATAAAGACACCTGGAGCTTCACAACTGTTGTCCGACCAGACCTGCTCGCTCCTTTTATCGCATTTTTTTTCTCTATTTGCCAGAAAGAGCTGCCTAACGTGTGAGAATGATCTACATTAGGCATCGTATTGACTGTATAAGATCATACTTTTATTCTATAAATGGTTCAAAAGTTGAGCATCATATATTTGAGAATAAGATGATTAACAACAGCAAATAGTGTTTTTAATGGAGTATGCACTGCTGTTACATCAGCTCCTGCAGAGTGTTGCATTGTGGGTTGTTTGTTGCTTTTGTGTTGCAAGGTTTCCAAGTTTTTCTTCAGGTGTGTTTATGGAGCCTCGTTCAAGGTTTATTAGAACAATAAGTGCTGTTTAGGCGAGTTTAACTCTGGAAACGTCTGACGGCTGATGAATGTGTTTTGCTGCTATGTAGGAAACATGTCTCCTGACGTCTTCACTGCAAAAATGGATCAGAAACAGAACATACAGACACTTTGGGTTTGTTGTTTTGCAGTTTGAGGGGAAAAGTCTACAAATGTATCCTCCCCCTGCTCATGCAGTAAAAGAGGAAACACATTTTCTGGTATCCCTGCCCACTCTGTCCAATCAGAACAGAGAAGTCCATAAAGAGGAGGTCCTGTTTGCTTGGGGAACAGGCAGAGAGCAGGATCCTCCTGTTCTGGTATCTACACCGTTAATGGTGGGACGAGAGCTGCCTTGAAAAATAGAAAGGAGTCGTGCAAGTGTGGTGACACGGAGAGAAGCGAGGGGGATGGCTGACTGCAAAACAGACTGGAAGACAAAACGTAGCAGCTCACATAAAAATATGAAACTATTGTTTATTTTATTGGGTTGTTATGGGCTATCAGCTGAAAAAAATCTGTGTAATCAAATCACCCAAAATCACAAACATGTTACCTCAGTGGGCTTTACGATCTGTACAGTCGACATCCTCGAGTCGCTATATTGAAAAAAAAAAACCTTTTAACAGGACAAAAGATGGAGGAAACCTCAGAAGAGCCACAGAGGAGTGATCTCTCTCCCAGACAGGCAGTAGATGTTTACAGAACAGAACAAAAATATCCCAGTTTACATATTTCATTGACAGAATATCTGATACAAGTAAATTATACAAAACATATGTGAAGAGTGGATCCAAGAGGACGCCTGACCAGAGGCCACACAAGATAACACTCAAAGAAACCCATCAGAATGTAAATACGGTGCATCCCTGATATCGAGCTGCTCAAGCGATCAGCTCCTCCTTCTTTCTTCTCGCTCCGTGGCATTAATCCCCCCTCATAGACACCAGGGAGGATGACGTTACCTTGTCACAATCACCTACAGCCTGGTCTGCACAAGTAAGGACAGAGAGATGGCAGGACCTCAGTCTTATATTTTCTCTCTGGAGGATTCTATCGATTTCTCAGTCGATGTGATTGTGGTGTGAAGGTGGTGAACAGAGCAGGCTGGAGAAAAGGCAAACAATACGGCAGGGACAAGCCTTTTCTTCTTGTGGCTGCCTCGTGGTATGATAGTGTGCATTAATACGAAGTAGTTGTCCCAAGCAAACACAGGGAAATTTTTGCAAGGTAGAGCTGGTCCGGCTGAACAGACTGTAAAGCCTGAAATCTATATTGTAGTGATTTTTTTTGCAAACAATGCAGGAAAAACCTCCTGAGATGCTTCAGCTCATTTCACTGGTTATTGTGTACTTCTGTATGGACAGTGTGAGAACATGGAGGGAGCACAACAAGTAGCAGCCTCACTGATTTCTCTATCTGTCTTCAGTCGCCTTATCAAGCTGAAATTAAAACGTTGTTTGGCTTCGCTGTGGTTCAGGAAAACAAAATTTGACACACTTCCAGGAAACCACTTGAAGGCTTTTACAGGGCTGCATCTACAGAAAGCACAAAGCTTGGTATGCTTCAAGACATCGTGCATCACTTTAAATATTGCAGGTAATTAGTAAAAGGGATGAAGATGAAAAGCTGCAGGCGACAAGTCGTTGTTTACTGAACCTTGACAAGCTGAATAATACCTCTTCTATTGTGTGCAACCCCACATGAGCCTGCACGGAGGGCTGAGGACACTGTTGTTCATACTCGAGCAGGATTTGGGAGATTCGACTTCATATTACTTTTTGTTGTGCAGCCTCCATTTTATGCCACTGTATACTTCCTCTACACTACATTTTGGAGGCAAATATTGTACTTTTTACTCCACTACATTTTTGATAACTTTAGTTACTAGCCAATATGCAGTTTGCTGCTTCAGAGCCAAAGTAACACATTTTTTAATTAATTTATTTTATCGTTAATCAGATAAAAACCCCAGTCCAGTAATCAGACAGATGCTGAGTATTTGAATCTGGATATCAACAAGGCCTTTAATCTGTCGCCTCACAGTGCACAGTACAGACAAATTACATATATAATTGACACGGTGTTACATTTTCCATGCACAGTATTTTGAACTCTTACATGACCAATTTTGCAGTCATACAACTTGCTGGTTGTCAACATGAGAATCTTCTTCTCTGCCACCCATCCCATACGTCATCAGCTCTTTCCTGGAGCGTTACTGTTGGCACCTCTGTCCCTCAGACAGCCTGGTCACTGCTGTCCAAAGCATGAAGTAGCCTCGTCCTTTGATCTCAGTGCTATAAAAAGGCAGAATAAAAGCCTCGGTTGTATTAATAATTAGGCAGGTTTTGTTACTTACTGATCTTGTAGAGTGAATGCCACACAACAACACCGGTGCACTCTCCAATGAGTGAAAGCCCCTCCATTCACTCTTGGTCTTGTTCTGGTTGCGTAATTGCAGACACGCCTCCTTCCTTTCAACCTTAACTTTTCCAGGAAAAATCCAGCCTGGTGGCAGACAGAACAGCATAAAGAAATTGAGGTGTGTAGGGAACAAATCTATATGTGGATGATGTCATTTTTCTGCAGCCATTGCAGCAAAAGAGCTGTCTTTTGCCAGTTTAAGTAAGGGTGACATACGGGGGACTTCTGTGTTGCAGCACCGTGGTTGGCCTCTGGAAAGCTGAATGTGACGCACTGTATTCAGCCTTGTTAATGCATCCATGTTTTGGATACAGATGTTAAGCTACACATACTGACATCTGGCCCAGTGCAGTCTGTAGTCTTCTTTCCTTTCTATTTTTTCATAAAAACACGCTTTTGTATTAAGCTCAGTTTATTATAAATCCATCTGAAAAATGGGCAGCTCCAGGTGGATTGCGAACTTGACAAATCTACACGTCCAACAACCAATTTCGTAGAGACACTGCTGTCCCAGTAGTTGTGTTTTCTAAAGCCTCTACAGCACTTGTAGCTACAGCGGCTGTATCTATTAGTGAGGACAGGACAGGACAGGACAGGAGAGCACTGGAGCAGAGAAAAGGACCTGAGCTTCAATATCACTGCTGTGCCCTGAAAATACTCAATACCAAAAGCCTCAGTGGTCACTGGAGTGCAGTTAGGACACACACACACACACACACACACACACACACACACACACACACACACACACACACACACTGTTGTGTCTCACATCCACACAGACAGATCCAATAAAGCAGAAATAGTGAGAAGATTCTGGCTATTGATTTAAGGTATTGGTGTTCTGTGTCGTTTCGTTGGTCCACAGTCTCAAACCCTTTGTCATCCAATAGCGTTTTCTCTTTCTCTGTTTTTGTTTCTTGCCTTCTTTGTCCAGACTGGATAACATCTTACTTGTTCTCACATACGAAGCGAAAACAAACAGATATTGGAGCACTGAGTGACAACGTTGAGATAATGAGGAGATTGGTCAGCAGCCCCGAACACGCCTGACGTTAAAATCTATTTAAGAAAAAACACATTCAGTGTTACACCCTGTCTCTCTCTCTTTCTCTCCCACCTCTGGTTGTCTTTTCACACAACAGTCTTTGCTGTATTTGTAGGACAGTAGTTGACCAAGCATCGATGAAGCTTGAGGACATTTTTCAACACATTCCTGTTACTAAAATTAAATTATTGATTTTTTTCCCCTGGCCCTTTGAGGCCTGTGTCCGCTTTTACCAGTATCTGTCATAGTCCAACAAGTCCTCATATTACCTCCATGACAAAATAGGCTGTTAGTCACTGCCTCCCACCACAATCTGTAGGGATGTTCTCTTATATGCTGTTCCTTAAAATTAAGCACACAATGGAAGGATAATTTGCAATGTTAAGTTTTATGAACACAGCAGAACAAGGCAGATTAAGGCCAAGTCATTCTGGTGTCAGCGAAAACAGGAAGAGCCTTGATCTTTTCTGGCTCACGATAATTCAAGTCATCTTGAAAATACATCAGTAACAAACCCATTCGTCCTTTTCCAAGGCTTTTTAACGCTTCTGCTAACAGCAGCTGACCTACGATGTGACTACATACAATGTGGTGTGTCCGTGAAGATCGTGGCATCAGTGTAATGTGACTGCTCATCGTCACATCGTGTGATTGTGTTGATGGTGAGGTCTGCCGCACAGCCTCATCCACTCTTTACATATGTCTTCCACACGGTCTGGGTATCGAGGTGCAGGTCCTGCAGGAACAAGCAGCAAGGAAAATTGACTGTTTCCTGTTAAACTTGTTGGTGGCGGCCGGTCGTCTGTGCAAGCAGCTCAGTACGACAACTACGGTTGGCGAGTTGGTGAATACTTTCACTTGGCAGACTGCTGTTCGTATCTTGTTACGTACTTAAACGTCACGTACGTTTCATATTTTTTATGCTAACGTACATCACTTTTTTCAACCCAGACCATGATCTTTTCCTAACCCTAACTAAGATGTTGTTTTTGGTTTTGTTGTAGGAATCGTTATCAGCACCAGTCAGTCCTTTATACAGGAGGAGGGTGTGTTTTTATCTTAAAGCAGAGCTGTCACAAGTGCAAACGTCTCTGAAGTCCACTTTGCAGCTGCAGAGAAACTTTTGAACACATTTTTTGTGGTAGTATTATCTGTGATCATAAAATCCCTTCTTCATTTTTTAGAAGTACTGAGTCAGGAGTTTCAGGTAAGAATATATTGTGGCTTCTCACACATTCTTTATAAGTCAGGTGCCTGGCAGGATCAACAGGAACAAATCATGAAAGTCTCCACACTCTCCCGTTCAGGGCTGTTGGCTGCTGCGGCGGCGGTGAAGCAGCACTCTCAGGTAGAAGCTTTTCATCAAACTAAATGGGTTACCTGTTTATCCTCGATTAACCTCGCGGTGGTGAGGCGGCTGTGAAACACTCGTAGACCGACGCGATGCTAGCGTCTGCCGGTTTTAACATAAAACTGTCTAATGCAGCACATCAAAGTGAATCTATTTGCCTAAGGTTTTGCAAGTATAAACTGCTGCATTAATCTCACTTTGTCTCTTGCATGCTAAGTGCAAGCAGCCAGAAATACTTGAGGCTATGGTGAAATGAACTCGCATTGATCAAACATTTTTGACTCGGTATCTCCCGACAGAGATGCAGCAGGAGGGACTTCTGGAAAAGGATGTTGATGGTGCTAATTGATAGAGGAAAGAAAGAATGAAATATTAGTCACAATGGAGGTTCTTGCCTCTCAGCTGGAGCAGAGTACGCTGTATTTATCACACTGGAGCCTGATAAATGGACCAAGGCGACTCAGAGTTCAGACAACACTCTGTGAGATGGGATTTAAAAATTAACCATCTCTTCGAGTCAGTCAGAAGAGTTACTGACAGGACATGGCACTACTTTACCAACTCATTCTTCAAAAAAGGAGACGTATAAATACATAAAGCGCTACTTTTATTTCCAAAATGGGATTATAGTTTTGGATTAAACCCCTCCACTACATGTCTGATTTAATCTATCTGCTAATACTGTGAGGGCAGTTTGGATGTTATGGTGGCACCGAAATCCTATTACATGACGTCGGGGCCCATTACGGTTCATCTTGTGTGTGTGGCAGCATGAATGTCATGAGGAATCTCCTCCGTCGGTTCAGGAGTCTGAGCTTCACAGTAAACGCAGATTGGACTGTAGTGATGCTTCAGAACTTTTTCCATATTGCTTACATTAGTGCTTTTTAGCTAGTTTACTTATAAAAACAGAATGAAGGTATTTCATCAATTGACGACTGGATCTAACTTGGAACCGGCTATCAGAACCCGACCCAAGTCCTGATTGATCGAGCATCTTGGGGAATAGATGTCTCAAATGAAAATAAGAAACAGTGACCGTCCAGCTTTACTTGTTATGTAAGTCTGTGGTATTGGTTGGCAAGTCGGAGGCACTCTGATAATTATAATTGTTAATTGGCTGAGAGTCACTGTCACAGTCAGCCAGTTGGTCTCATCAAATCATCAACATTTGAAAGATCTCAAAGAAAAAATAAGGCGAGTGCTCCACTGGGTCAGGAGCGAAGATGTTTTAATGTGAAAGTAAAGAAATCAGGTGCTCTTCAAGGAAAGGGCTTAATTTAAGTGGTAGTGTGTAAAAATCCTGTATTGATTAACTCATGAATAAACCTACATGTTTAAACTCCAAAGAGTCTTCATCAGGACATTAAAAATGCAGTGAATACAGGTGCTTTAAATAAAGTTCATTAACCCGTCACTGTGATCGTGCCGACCCACACCATGTACTTCCTTTACAAGTAACCTGGACAGTCACTGTTTTTTATATTTGCTCGACTATTGGCCCCGTCTTTGCAGAGCACCTGAATTTTTACTTCCACGTTACTCACATGTCTAACATCTGACTTTCAGTGGGAACAGGTACAATCAGTATTCATTCCTGGGTCGTGTCACTCTGCAGGAGTCACTTTGATCAGCAGTGATGGAAAGATAACACCTGGATGGACAAAACGTTATGTATAGTTCAGAATGTTATTAAGACTTTATTAAAACAAGTTTTAACATCTTCTCGATGCAGTCTGATGAGGTTATACGATCTACTGCTTTCTACCGTTATCCAGCGTAAAAAAACAAAAACAGAAAGGCAAACTTGCATTTCTGCGCTAATTTTGGTGTAAAAATGGCAAATAAAATGTATGAAAGAAATTATTTAAGACAACAAACTGGCTGAGACACATAATGCATCAACTGGCGGTCCGAAGAAGTAGTCAGTCCTGATCAGAGGAGAGTAAGTGATAACATGTACGGTGTGTTTCTCTGGAGCTAAGTTTCATGTTAACCCTGTGAAATAAGCAGATCACCAGACAAGAACCTCACTACAAGACCATTCATGGCTGTGTTTTGCACATTTCTATCTGCCCGCAGGAGCTGCAGTACGGTCAAGGTTAGGGCGACATCACGGTCAGGGTTTAAAAAAAAGGCAAACATTAATTGTTGGGTCTGTCATAGGAAGTGAACTCTGGTGTCCCACATTAAAGTCTAATGTGCTTCACCACATCAACCTCCATACTTTCCTCCTCGCCACATAAAGGGCGCTCTCCTTGGCACGGAGAATTGGCTTTGAAATTTGTGAGGTGCGAAATCATCCGGTGTGGACATCACTCACAGGGATACTGGGCTGAAATGAGACAGTGGCAAATCCTGGATGTGGACGTTACTCGACGCTGCTGTTGTGTGTTGCCCTTTTCTTTTAAATCCTTTACAATATCTTATATTTGTCTTACACTCATACTACAATGAAATCTTGTGGCTCTCTGCCATCGTCAAATCTTTAATTTCGGTCCAAGAAGAATCTTAATCGTCCCACAGTGTTACAGGCAGAGTAAAATTTGGCTTAACGTGATCGAACTCAATTTTCTGTTAATAAACGTCACCATCATTTATTTTCTTTTACAAGCTGTTTTTATGTTGAGCCTTCGAGTGTGAATGCAGGAGGAACTTGTTAATTCCTGATTGACACGGCACAATATTGTACCAAATTGAACCTGGAGGCAGATGTTCAAAAAAACACGGCATCTCAAAGCAAGCACGCTCATTATGTTAACAGTAGATTACAGTAGAGATATGAATAGATAGTCACAGATATGAAGCCTGACGATCAACCCTGACGGCTCAGCGGTGCCTGAAAAGTGAAGGAAGCCATTCAAGGACAAAATACTCACATGGGTGAGAGACGGGCTGAGTGGAGACAGAGTAGAGTGCTTTTCTGACATCACAGTCATCATCTGCTGACATGGGCTTCAACCCCTGTGTGTGTGTGTGTGTGTGTGTGTGTGTGTGATTATGTGTGTTTAAGCCTCAGGCAGTGTGCATTGATGATGACACAGCTCGTGAACTGCCACTGTGCTGTGCTGAGTTGTAGGATGTGTTTGTGTTTAGTGTGTGTGTGTGTGTGTGTGTGTGTGTGTGTGTGTGTGTGTGTGTGTGTGTTGCCCTTGCCTTCACTCTCATCATAGCAGGATTAACACACACTGGACAGATGGCCGTTCGATGCTCCTCCCTCCCGAACACTCTCTTGCTTTCCTACACACACTCACTCACAGTTGGATGGGTGGGTGTATTACATGAATCATAACCCTCCTGTGTTTCTCCCCGAGGCTGCAGCAGTTTCAGAGAGATGGCGGAGGTTTGTTCGTATGACACCGTCCTCGTGGGACAGAGTCAGTCCCCAAATGACACCGTTTCTGTAACCGCATTAAAATGTCTGCAGAGGAGAATTATCTCACTGTCTCATTTTATTTCTCAGGAAAATTAAATAAGGTCCATCCTCTTGGGACTATGAATATTTATACTCAATTTCATGTGAAATGGGAATAATGTGCAGGGTTTTCCTCAGAAAAATTGTGAGGCCCGGCAACAGGTACGTCCTGATGAGGACCAGTGCCGCAGTCTTGCGTGGGGCCAGTGGCAGAGTGTCTTTCTTGATGAGCTTTCCAACCTATATCTGTGCTTCTAACTGAGCTGCTCTACTGTAAAATACATTATTAACCAACATTTAAATATAGATTTTTCAGAAATTCCCAGTGCTAAGGCTCAGCGGAGGGTCAACTTATAATATATACAATATACTGGTGTATAGTTGTTAGACTGCATGCTTGTATATATTGTCTACTGTGCAGCTTTAAAACAGGGGGAAAAAAAAGAGCCAATCCTGGCTGGTCAGGTCATGACCAGCAGCGCAGGTGTCTCGCTCCATTACACATAGAAATAAAGTTGGGTTGCTGGCAGCATAAAGGTGACTCTAGACTCTTAATTCTAGAAAAAGCAACAATAAACTTGTACTACTAAGAAAACAATATAATATTTCATGCAAATAACAGACGAGGAAAATAGGGGAAATGTGGGTGATGAGGAGACGTCGACACAGTCAGGTTCATCATCTGAGAAACATTAATTCCACATTAACGTTGTCGCAATCCAGACGATTTAACAGCTTTTATTCAAAGGTTGGTTCACAGACCTCAGTGTGGTCATCCTTTGGGGATTATGGATGTCCTCGGTAAATTTCATGACAGTCGGACGATTACATTTTGATAAAAGGGTAAAAATCGAACGTTTGGATCCATGTTGGAATGAAAAATTAGGAAGTACAACTCACTGCTCAGATATTTCCTATGAAACACTCACCCGCTTAATTGACCTCTTTGGTTTGTAAAGATAATTGAGGAATACATCACCAGTGGCTCCAGGCAGACTGCAATAACTTCAACCTACAACTGGCCAATACATTAAACCCTCTGTCTCACAATGATGATGTCACAACCTCTCTGTCATTCCCCACACAAGACACAATGGATCGATAGTCATTTGGCCGCGAGTGTACAGTGTATGCGCGCCATTAGACACACTCACATTTACCTCTTCTGTCAGTAATCGGATTAGTGTTTGTGGTAAAGTCCAGTGTCCCTCCATCACAGGATAATTAGACAAGTGTTGAGGGAAAACGTCTTCCATTAGAGAATAACAGAGGACAAAGTTGGCTGATTAGCCTGGTTTGTTGTCCAAGAGCCTGAGTGTGTGTGTGATCCAGCGTCTGGCTGAATGTTGGAGCTGTTTTTTTTTTAATCTTAACTTTAAAAATCTTTTCCTTTATAAGTAAGAAATTATATATATAAGTCCTAAATGTGAAGTGATTCTCGACCAGTTCCTACAGTTTGACTGCAGCTTCACATATTTTCAGTCTGTCCTTGTTTCTAAAATTACAGCAAAAGACTGTTGAGGAAATCTGTGTCAACAGTTCAGTCCTCTTGTTTCTTTGCTTTTTCGAGGCATGTTTGTCGTGAAAATCTTGAATCTGAGGGCTTTCTGTTAGCTCATCTGCCACCTTCAAGCTGGCGTGAAAATGACTGTGTTGTTGCTTACTATGTGATTGATGACGATGATCATCATCATCATCAGAAATATGTTTGAAGCAGACAGAGTGCAAGAAAACATCTATGACTGCTCGTTAAATATACGGCTGCAACTGTTTTTGTTCTTTTTCTATTTGTGTTGGATGTTGTTCAGTTTCAGCCGGTACCTTTCTGATCACGTCTCTTTCTTGGAGACTTTTATGCAGTTCAGCTTTGGGCACAAACATTTTGAAGACCTGTAGTGTTACAGCTTGTTCTCACTCCCAACACGTCAGACAGAGCAGTTACTTTACTGGAGGACTTTTATTCCTGCGAGCAACCGCAGGACATGGAGTGCACGCTTCTGGCTGTCCTTGAACTTTCATCAGCAGTAACCATGGAAATGAAAGAAACAGCGTTATTATCATCCTTGTCTAAGAAGTGTGTGTGTGTGTGTGTGTGTGTGTGTGTGTGTGTGTGTGTGTGTGTGTGTGTGTGTGTGTGTGTGTGTGTGTGTGTGTGTGTGTGGTCAGGTATGGATTGCTGACTGTGTGTAGATGATCTTCTGGGTCTCTGCTGAGGCCGGAGTTATTTTCCTGGCAGGGAGCATCTCTGTGGATTCAGACCTTCCTCTCTCACTCTTCTTCTCATCTCGTCATCTGTACACACTTCATGTCTCTGTGCGTCCCTGTAGATACACAAACACACACACCACACACACACACACACACACACACACACACACACACACACGCTTTTCCTGCAGTCCGCCCATAGAAAGACGTATTCCCCCCTCCTCGCTTCCAAACTGTGTTTTTCTCTCGCAAGTGATTTCATCACCGAAGCATGTGCTAGCTCTGCTTCCCTCTGTGCCTCGGCATTACTTCTGTGTTTTTCTGAGTGTGTTTGTGTCTCTTTCGCTCTCTACGTGGGTGTGTGTGTGTGTTTATCACACGTGGTGGGTGGCTGTGTTGATAGCGAGTGCAGGGCCTGGATTATTTGTGTTCATGTTTGGTTGTTTGCCCATGTTCTCTTGTAACTCTCAACCCTCTTTGATTTTGTTTTCCTTCTTCTGCCTCTGACGTGATGTTCACACCATTTGCTCAGGCAGCAGGGAGTGTGTTGGTCTATGTGTGTGTGTGTGTGTGTGTGTTGGAAAGAGAGAGCAGGAGTATGTGATAGGAAGCTGTGCACATGTAGCAGGTGAATACACACTCTTTGCCTGAGGCCGAGCAGTCATTTTTGTCTCTTCTCTGCCACTTTCTGCCAGGTGGCCAGAGCTTCATGTTTGTTACAGCTGTGCTCAGCATCACCTGAGGCTGTTACTGTGCTTGGCAGCTTCTTTACACCTGTTTATGAGCACTTCAAAAGGAAACCACAATATGTCAACACAAACTATTAACAAAGGCCTCATTATAAGTTATCAGTTAATGTGTCTGATATCCAAAATATATGTCCGTCAGCCAGATAAGACATCTGGTGAGTTTGTCTCTGTTTTCTCTGGTGGCTGTGGTGCAACAAAAACCTTCACAGATCCAAGAAGGAAAAAGAGGAAGTGGCCTTTTTCACACCGCTCGGCCTGGAGCGATGATCACAGCCACACACATTTCGATGCTGTGAGGGAAAACAATCCTCTGTCTTACTTATGTGTGAGCTACACAAGAAGAAGACCGGCAGAAGCTACATTCAGGCAGTATGAACTGTACATTATGTAGCATTAAATTCATTCGGTTAATGTGACTTATGATTATTCAACCTTTGCAGAGAAATCAGCTAATTGTCAGTAAAGAGGCTCCTTCCTGTATTAATCACTTTTTTATTGCTGATGCGTGAGCGGATCGTAACGTGACTTGTTGAAGTTGTTTATCGCTGCTGGACCGACGATTTCTTTGTGAAGGACTCAGGTTGGACTTTCTGCAACAGACAAAGGATGTGAGTTTATGTACTGTTTATGTTCTTGTCTCTGCTCCACTGACAGAGAGCAACAGTAGCCAATGTTAGTTTGGGAACGGAGACCGCTGACATAAAACACCAATCGGCTTCCAGCACAACACAGTTCCACAGTAGGTGTAGACCAATTATTATTTTTAGTATCGGGGCCGATATTCAGCATTTTTCCGATTATCTGTATCTGTGATTTTTCTGTCAGATTGCAGATAAAAATGTGCTACTTTGGCTCTGATGCAGCATCCTCACATCACCTGAAAATTGTACTTAAGAACAGTACTTGAGTAAATCGTATTTAGGTTTATTTCATCACTGGTTGTTCGAAATTTGGAGGCAAAGATCTTAATTTTTACTGCAAACGGTCCCAAATATCAGTTTTTCGTCTCCTTGATTTCTAATAATCGTTATCAGTATCAGCCCTGAAAAAGCCCCTGTTCAGCTCTTAATAGACCAAAAGTTGCATCCCTCACAAACACTTGATACATTCAGTGTTCAGTGCTTAAAAACACAGACAAAACATCAACAACAAAAGAATCTGCATCTTTACCACTAAACCACCAGAATGCCCAAACACAAATCCACAAGTACCAACTCTAAACAACCCTCGCACATTCTTCTATCCTCAATGTTTGTTGTTCAGATTGTGTTAACCTTTACTGTGGGAACAACAGCTCCGGCTTCTCAGCAACAAGAACAACTAACATTTGAAAGCACAAGCAGTGCACAAAATCCTACGAATGCAAACCAATCGGCAGGATAAGTGTTGGCAATATATGTTCTGCAACAACCACGGATATGTTGCAACTTTACGTTTCTTTAGGTTCAATTTTCTATTTCATGTTGTGGCAGCACTGTGCTTATGATCTGATTAGGTTCAACAAAAAAAACAAACAAGGTTCGGGTTGGAAAAACATCATGTTTTGCTTAAAATACCTATTTTGGTTGACACAAACACAGAGATGTTTCGCCAAAAATATCCAGTCTTTGTCAAAACAAATGGAAACTGTCCCGAGGCCTCCTTAAAAATTTCCAGCGGTGTCACACTTTTGAATGTTGAAACGCAGTATCAAACCGTCTTGGCAGGCTTCTCGCCTTTTTAACTCCACCATCATCCCCTCCACCTCCTGAGACCACAGTCAGGGCAGAAACATGTACGTCAATATAGTACGTAGGCCTGTGACACTTACAAATTAACTTATCTGTGGTTTGCAGAAACATTAACTGCCAACATTTTATCCTTGCGACTGGGCTGACGAGTGCAAAACATTACCGCACAAAATGCTACGAGTCGGTTTGAGAACCGTGCCACACGAAAGCTTCCACTGTGGTCGTCCTCCTTCCTGGACAGAGCGACGTCTTCAGTCCCAGTTCAGAGCGTGGTTTTGTTTTTCCCCACGAAACTCCCCTGAATTGTTTTTGCATCCAAACTTACAACTTAACTTTGACTCCACACGCACCTCCGCAACACACATCCAGTAGCACTCGAGCATTGACAGGAGACATTTAAGATGGTGCCAATTTCAGTTCAACTGTTGAGGAGGATGAAGGAGAAGTTTCTGTGTGACTAATTTTCCGGGGGTTATGTAACTCTTACTCTCCCACTTTTCTCTGACTTCATAAGCACGGCAGAAAATGGGATAGAAATTCCAGGTTAGGAAATGAATGCCGTGACTGTTGGTGTCGTCTGTAGCATACTAGTTAGCTGCTCGGTAAGATGAGAGGTGATCTCCGTAAGATGCACCATGTTCTCATCGCTATGGATTAACTTTTACCGTCTCATGTTTGATTGATTGAAGTTAAATTCTCAGTGTAAAGCATCTTAGTTCAACCAGTGGCACCTCTGCCCTCCATTATATTGGTTAAAATTATTTTGATTTACCAGCTCTTTATTATTTCTGTCTTTTGTTCCTGTTCTGTATCGTGTTAGTGTGCGAGGGTCGTGTTGGAGAGTGTTCAGGCCTTAGCAAGCCTGTGTTGGGTGTGGTGTAGGGATTGTGTGTGCTTACAGAGTACAGGAACCCATCCCATAATATGACCGAGAGGCTAACAACATGGGATAGTGATTTCAGTCGGCATGGTAACGCTATACAGCCCCTGTAACGCACAATAGCGTTTTAATGCAGACCACATGTGATGGGGCTCACCATAGGGGCGGACACATACGTAGAAACACACACACACACACACATAGACAAACGCACACAAACACACACCTCTGCTGGCTGCAGGCTACACAGTGTATAATCAGCCTGTGGCCTGGTTGGGTTTGCTGCAAACTCTGTAATAATAGAGCAGCCTGTTGTCAGACTGTAATAAAGGCTCTATTTCTGCACACACACACACACACACACACACACACACACACACACACACACACACACACACACACTCACGCACGTCAGTGGAGATACATGCACTGTTGAGCTGCGTCAGGAAACAGAAGACAGAAAAGCTTCTATCTCCAAGTGAAAAATGTTAGCTGTCTGACTTCATCAACGTCAAACACCAGCTGAAGATTCCTGTAACTGAACAGTGTTTCTGGGGAAAGAAAGTGTTTTGGTACCTTTTACAGTAACACAATTAATTTAAAGGGCTCGTATCAGCAGGACTTATGCACATTTTCATTATGTGCAACAGTCAGTGGTTGAAAAAGTATAGAAAGTATAGAAGTTAGAGTATCAGAATGTTAAACAAAAGGTAAAACTACAATTAAAAGTTGTTGTGAGCCGGCTGATGTAAGATGCCTCATCTGGCAGACAGTAGCTCATGCTTTAACTGCAGCCTGTAATTACTCATAACGAGCCTGTTTGTGAGGGAGTCCCTGATTTTAGTGAAAGCAAATGTGCTAACGTTATCACCTAAGAATCAGATTTACGTTTGCAAATGTGCATTTTTCAATCTTTCAGATGGACCGATCGATTAATGTAAACGTGTTGTTTTAGTGCACTTTGCTTTCACATCTGATGCTTTGTTTTCTTGGGAGGACGACAACAGCTGCATAATTCAGCTAAATTTAAACTTTTATCAGTTCCATCGATCCATCCAGCCAGCCAGCCGGCCATTTTCTTTTTCGCTTATCTAGTGTCAGGTTGCAGTGGCAGCAGGCTCAGCAAGGTATTTCAGACTTCCCTTACTCCAGCAACGCTTCCCAGATCCTCCTGGGGGATCCTGAGGCACTCCGAGGCCAGATGACATATGCCATCCCTCCAGCAAGTTCTGGGTCTGCCCCGGGGGCTCCTCACGGTTGGTTGTGCCCTGGAATAGCCTCCAAAGGGAAGCGCCCAGGAGGAGCTTGATCAGATGCCCGAACCACCTCGACTGGCTCCTTTTGGCGCAAAGGACCAGCGGCTTTACTCCAAGCTATCCCTCTGGATGCCCGAGTTCATCACCCAATCATCTGAGCCCAGCCGCCCTACAGAGAAAACTCATTTCTGGCCTCTTGTGTTCACGATCTCATTCTTTCGGTCACTACCCAAAGCTCTCGATCATAGTAGAGGTTTGAAACTTAGATCAGCTGGTAAATCGAAAGCTTCACCTTCCTTGCAAACTGCCCCAGTGCCTTCTGGAGGTCACGGACTGAAGAAACCAGCAGATTCACATCCTCTGCTAAAAGTAGAGACCGGAGACACAGCTCTCACCAAGTTATTTGTTAGTTGTTTTCTCCAAATCAGCTTTTCAGGCACAACACTGATGCTGCTAACCTTTGGGCTTGGTATGTTTTTATTCAGAGACTTGTGTCCCCCAGGAGGTAGTAGTCCAAAATAAGAAGTACCTAACCCAAATAAAGCATAAAACACAAGTCTTCAGCTAAGTTACCTAAAGATCATGACTGAATCTGTGATGTAATCTCTAAGGGAAGGTGGAGCGTTAGTATCTGTAACAATGTGAATCCTGCTCCTGTGTGTGACATTTCTAGTTCCCCCAGGTTAAAGCCCTCTGGGCGGTGGTTAATAGACTGACCCATAAAGTCTATTAACCTTTAGAGCGGAGTCATTAGGGAGGTGGGTCTGTGTTCTCAGGGTTAAAGTTGGAGGACTGATGAGGTTCTGCGGCGGTATCGGAGGGATCATGAGCTTCTGTTTGCTCAGACACGAGAGGATGAATATTTGAATATGACTTTCACATCCCACTGAGGCAGATGGGTGAAGCAAAGTCACCTCATGTGTATGTATGTCCACATCGATATGCAGCCCGCTGTGTGTTTGTGTGTGATAGTGGAGGAGCATCAAGGCTTGTGTGTGTGTGTATGTGTGTGTGTTGTCTTCTTTCTTTCTCCTCATTTTTTTTTTCTTCTTTTAAATTTCTGTCTTCATCTTTCTTTTGTCCCTTTCCTCCTTTGTTCTTTCTCTTTTCCTCATCTCGTCTTTCTTTTCCTGACGTTTTTCTCCTTTTCTTTTCATGTTTTTGTCACCACTTTTATTCCTCTTCCTTTTATTCCTCTTTGCTTCCTTATTTTTCTCATTGCTTTCCTTCTTTTGATTTCCTTCTATCCTTTCTGTCTCATCCCTGTATCCTTTCTCAACCTTTCATTCTTTCTTTTCTTTCCACTTTTCGTTGTCGCTGTCATTTTCAAATTTTTCAGTCCTTTTTCAATTCTTCTCTTTCATTTACCCTTTATGTCCTCTTCCATCTTTTTCGTCTCTTCTTTTTCTACACCCTCCTGCCCTTATCTCTTCTTTTCCCATTCTCTCATTCGTCGCAGGGTCTTTTACTTTCCCTCTTCTCTTCCCTGATTTGTTCTTGTTTTCTCGGCTCTCTCTTTCAGTTGGCTGTGTGTTCTGTTTAAGAGTGCCATGTTCCTATTAGCTTTGCTTTGACCTTATTTGAGCTACAGGGTCCATATGATGAGTGTGTGTGTGTGTGTGTGAGAGAGTGAGTGTGTGTGTGTGTGTGTGTCAAACCTGCGAGACACACTGAGAGAGAGAGAGAGAGAGAGAGAGAGATTGGGGGGGCTGGCGATGAATGATGCGCCGGTGTGAAAGCCATTGGACCATGACTATACTGTAGGTGATAGAGACCCAGTAACATCAATCATACGCACTTACACATACGCACACACAGTCACACACACACACGCTCTCGCTCTGTGCCCTCGTTATTCCCAGTAGAAGGGCTTTTCTTGATTTTTAATAAAGGATATCTGCAGGGAAGGTCAAGGTTATTCAATTGTTGGCCATTCATCTCCTTCCTTTACTTCCCCCTTGACGTAGACACACATGGATGGCGCTCACACACTCACACACACACACATGCCACACAGATCTCTCAATCTTCACTATTGGCCCCGGCTCGGGGACCCCTGCACCTTGTGTGTGTGTGTGTGCGCGTTGTGTGCATGCTTGTTGGTGTGAACAATGCAGCCGTCATCTCTGGGTTGTCTGGTTATCCATCACGGGCTTTATGCAGCTCTGCTGCTATCTTCTGTGTATTTCAACCACTGCGAGAGTTTTGCGCAGCACTCAAGAGGTGTCACAGATAATATTACTTACTGTTTTATCAGAAGACAGTTTGAACCTTCTGTAATACAAGCATAAATGGTGCGGAAATTGGAAACTGGATGAACTGCCTGTGGTAAGATTATATCACTACTGTACATGTGAAATAGTGTATGTTGGGCTCTTGTAAAAGGCAGCTGGGGCAGGACAGAGTCAGTATATAAAGCTCTGGGGTTATTGTGCAGAGCATTGTTAATCTGTTTCCTCGGGGGATGTGAGCTAGAGATTTGCGAGGACTACAGATTACTGAGAAATACACTGAACTACAAGACCAAATATGTGAAATATCATCTGTGTGTATGTCCTATTGTTGTGTACCAGGCATGAGATGAAACGCTCTGACCGCTGAATGATGTTATAATCTTATACGCAAATTCAGTTCACAGGAGAGAGGAAATATATATCGACAGAAGTTCAGAGTCTGTTCAAGAAGTAAGAAAGTCTCATCCAGCATATTAGCCATCGAAAAATCATTTTTTTAAAAGCTTGATTTATGACCAAAATCAAAGATTTACTGTATATTTTGTCATGTGAGGCCACATCTTGACAATATTTGGAGTAGCAAACAAATGTAACAAACGTATCGTAATGTAAAATAATATACAACTTTACTTAATGAAAGTTTGCAGCTTCGTTTATGGCCTGTTATTGGATTGTAATGTTTCCGTCTGGTTTGATACCTGGCTCAGAAGACATTTGATTCAACAGCACAGATGAATCACAGGTTTTGAAATGTGAGAAGTAGGTTACACACTTCTTTTACATTAAATAAGTCTGCAGGCGGTTGCTCTGCACTGCAGTTATTTCACTCAGCTCTTAGTGATGTTGCCTCAGAAAAATGAAAAACCCCACTGAAGCAGGGTGTAAACTAACTTCCACTTTTTATATTTACAGAACCTCAAGCAAATGTGATACATGTGCAGAATTAAAATTACTGCCTATGCATTAATTCACAATTTAAAGGATAAGTTCACCCAAAAATGACATACTCGCCCTCATTCTGATGGAAAGGCGAGTGGAGTTTCGCAGTCCACGAAACATTTCTGGAGCTTCACAGCAAAACAGATTTGCAGCATTCCTCTAAACAACTGAAGAAGCCTGGGACTGTTTCAAAATGTAAAGGCATAATATTATTATTATTATTGGCATAATTCAAGTAGACCAGAATCTTTGCTGTGGCTGCTGAGCCGAAAGCTTTAGCGCACACTACGTCTGAAGGGGCTGCACAGGCTCGACCGTGTGTCGAGGTAATAAATTCCATCTTTTCAGTGTTTTTTGTTGTTGTTTTTTTTGCGTTTTAAAACAAGCCTCTGGATACTCCAGCTGTTTAGGAGAAATGCTGCAACACTGTTTTGCTGTGAAGCTCCAGAAATGTTTTGTGGACTACGAAACATCACCTGACTCTCCATCAGCGTGGGGCGTGAGGAGATAATGACTGGATTTTCATTCTTGGGGAATTTACTCTTGGAGCCAACAGAGTGAAACCTTTGATCAGCCACTTGTTTTATTCATGTTGTTTTACTGGTTTTATTGAATAGATTTACAGCAAAGACAGTCAAAGCAGAGGCCTGCAGCAGAAGTCCTGTCTGGGTTTCAAATCATCAATTTTTACCTTGTTTGACTGAGCTGCTCTTTGATATTGAATGTGATGGTAGATTGATGTTAAAACTACCTCCTCTCCGTGGACGGATTAAAGTTCTTCAGAGGGTTGGACTCAGAAGAGAAGCCAAAGGAAGCAAAGTGCCAAGAAAAATGAAAATTCTTTAACAACCAGACTAAATGATCAGTGCTGGAGAGTGCAGGCCGGCTGCAGTGGCAGACAGTGAGTTTTGTGTCCAGATTTAGACGCAGGGAGGGTTTTCGACCGGCCTGACAGGGAACTCCAGTGTGTTTTTGCATTGTTGTGAATTATACGTCTCATTCGGATGAGTCACCGCCCTGAGCTGCGCTTTCTAAATATGGTCATCTAAGACTATAGAGTCAAGGAGAGGCATTATTCTTGGACGACTTTCAAGCGTGAGAATTTTTATGATTATTTTTCTCGTGTGTGAGGACATTTTTGCGAAGTGAAGTCACATCTGGGCGACTCTCCCGTCTTTAACAGGCTGGTTAATGATAATGTTTGTGAACAGCCGTGTAATGCTGAAGGGTTTTAAAGGGTCAGGGAGTGAAAACATTCAGTGGAAGTCCCTCACAGTTCGAGTTAAACACAAACATGTGTGCGTTTCTTTCTGTTCCTGGCGGTGATGTCACTCTCAGCTGACTCCACGCTGTTACTGAAAGCCTTTGTACGTGTGGTTGTGTGTGTGTTTGTGTGGCTCTGGTTTGTTTTGATTATGTGTCACCACGCTGTTGTGCAGTCCAGTGGTTAGTGAATGTCTGTCTTGTTGCAGTGGAGGAGCAGGGCAGAGAAAATCAATACAACAAGACCTTCCGTGCATCCTGTAAGACACTGACCTGTCGGTTCAACTCGCAGCTTCATTTTCCTCTCGTCTTTTAGCAGATTGGACAGTTTACTTAACGTTATGTGTGATTCACTCAGGGATGGAGGCGGTCGCGGTGTCACTGCACACTGTCAGGACACATCGCTGCTGTCACTCCTTAAAAGCTCGTACCAGTGTGATTTGATTTTCTCACTGTTGCCATTAAAAGCCATTAAATGTGTAATCTGCTGATGCATTAGCTGTGGCGAGGCTGCACAGTGTGACAGCACAGAGAGATTGAGTCCAGCCCCCTTTTCTGAGCTAACTTCTGACCTCTGGCAAAGGCTTCTGGGAGCTGTAGTTGTCTGAGTGGCAGTCATCTCCCAGCATGAATATAATGTAACAAAAACCACATAACTGTGAGACTCAGCAGAAATTAAATTAACTATTTGTAGCAGCAGAGGAATGCAAGCAGCGAATCACAACCCATATTTATGTTTCTTGTTTGGTGGCGAGCTTTAATAAGTAATAATTACAGCAGCAAAGGAGGATGTTTTAACCTAACCTTGCAGAGATGTCTCCTGAAGTTAGCATGCTAACCAGCTAGCCCCGGCCCATCCTGTCTCCTACTACCACTTTGAACAGCATGAGGCTGTAGGCTAAAGTCTGATAGCCCCCATAGTTTCAGCTGGTAAAAATAATAAAACTCACCAAAGCAGTCAACAGTGGTGTGTCTTTCCACAATCAACCCTGGTTTGGTTGAAATAATCCTCAATCCACAGAGCAAGATGAGAAAATATTACAGTTTTACATGCAGATTCACACCCACTGATGTCTGACTTTCTCTCGCTCCTCTCCGGCTGCATGCCTCTCCCGTCATCCTGCCATTCTCATCATAGTCCTGGTCAGAGCGGCTGTAAATCACCTCCGCACTCTGTCCCCTGTCTACAAAATGACCTGTTGGTCTGCCCTGTGTCTGCTGTGATCTCAGGGCCACGGGCCCCACAACTAACCCAGCCTTAAGTTCATTAGCTAACCATAGCTAGCCTCAGCCAAGGATAGCATGTGTCTGGTGATATGCTTCCCCCTATGTTTTTGGAGCTACCTTCAAAGTTTCGCCATTTTACATAGTAAACTGCGAGTGTTCATGAAAAAGTATGTCGTCCTTGGTGCGCTGCAGCAGTCATCTCCTTCTGGGAATCACTGGCAGTCGACTTATTCAGTCTTTTAGCTGTGAAGGTGTGTTGGAGCTTTGAATTCACATTCTGTAATAATTCTCCTTCATCCTCTTCTTATCTTTCTTTTCCCTTTTCTTAGGGTTGTTACCATTAAACTGTTTATGTTTTTGGCATTGTGTATATTTTGGATTTCCTTATCTTACTTCCAAGATGAACTTGCTGAGGAGTTTTCCTATTTTTCTCACCTACAGTAAATACATCGATTGCATCTGTGAGGCTTGAGTGAACTCATTCTGAACCTCAGAAAATACATTTTTAAAATATTCTAACACGTTCAACAACTTGAACTTGTGTTTACTTAGTTCAACAGTCTTCTTCCCCTACAGCCACAAGTGTTCATCAGTGATATAGTATGAAATGAACAGACTTCAAAGTGCTTGTAGTGGGTGTGATAGCAAAATACTCATCGAAACATCTCTTCATCGTACTGCCGGTCAGAAACGACCTTTAAATTCAAATCGACGTCCTTCCTTCAGATCACCTGGTACCACCCGAGACTAATCACTGGCAGCTCAGCCTGCTGTAGTATCTCAGGAAACCTCCCTCATCCATTAAAAGTCGTACATATTTTATAATATGTACTCTGTGTTTAATTATTTTATTCTATTTCTCTATGATGTTTTATTCATGTTTTCTGCTTTGTGCCTCGTGTTCAAAATCCAAACATTATTGATTATTAATGTTATTAAAGCAATTTTTAGACATGTAATGTGTTAAAACAAACATGCGTCACAGCTGGAGATAGAAACCAGACACAGATTTAGTCCAACGCCGGTCGTTCTCCGTCCTGCTGATGCTAATAAAGAAAAGTGAACTGAAGATAAAGATGTTCAGATTTATCAGATATTACCTACTGTATATACTGAAACTTTAATTTGAAAATAGGGTTGCCTCATTGTCTTTTTGTCCTTGTTTTTTTCATCCTAAAAATAAGTTTGGTAGGAAAGTCTTTGCCTGACTGTTGAGTGTGACTGAAGTGGACAGTAAATGAAGTGTTGAGCAGTCACGGTCAGCCTTTGAAGGCGCTGACAGACCAAAGGAAACAGGAGATTTGCACTTCCTCTACCTGAGGAAGGCTCTATCTCTGTTTCCCTCTGTCTATCCCTCTTGCTCTCTTTCCATCCATTTGTCTGTCTATCCTTCATGCATCTATCTTCTGTACGCCATCAATTATTCACCCGGAGCAGATGAATATTTCAAAGGGTGCCGGACTCTCTTCCTCTATACCTCATCCCCTCGTCCCCGTCTCTGTTTTATCTCTCGCCTTACTCTGTCTCTTCTTCTCCCTGCTCTCTCATCTTCCTCTGCCTTTGTGCCTCCTCTGCCTCTGCCGCCATCACCCTGCCTTGTTTTTCTTCTCTGTATGTATAGGTATGTATGTGTGTGTGTGTGTGTGTGTGTGTGTGTGTGTGTGTGTGTAGCTGATTCTAGTCCTGTGAAATCTGTAAAAAGATGTGACTTTGGCCTCATGCTGTGAACTCCACTGTCTCCTGCCTCTGGTCACCATTTATAACTCAGCTGGCAGCAATACCTGTGTTTGTGTGTGTGTGTGTGTGTGTGTGTGTGTGTGTGTGTGTGTGTGTGTGTGTGTGCATGTGGATGTGTGTGTCTCATGTCTGCAGGTGTGTGCATAATGTGTGGCCGTCTTCTTCTCTGTCAGGCTTTTTTGGGGAGGATTAATGGTCGAGGCGTTTGGAGTGACGGTTTGTTGGGGCTGCAGGACGCCGCTCCAGTCAGCTCCTCATTAACTATGAATGGGATCTACCTTTAGCATGTTATCATAGACGGGCCGAGCCTCTCTGCACAGTCGCTCTGCTCTCACGGAGTTTTTCGCTTAGCCGAGACGTGTGGGAGGAGAGCCACACCGAGGCTTTGCCCCACTTCTGTTCCTCAACCTTCTGAAATGTTAACGGGACAATGTTAAAGTGTTTGCTATAAGACAATAAAGAAACATAATCACCAGAATAAATGTTGGGAATGTTTGTTTCTGCAAATGACGGATATGTTGCAACTTTACATTTCTTTAGGTTCAATTTTCATTTTTATGTCGTGCCAGGGCTGTGTTTATGCTCTGGTTAGGTCTAACAACAAAAACCTCTTGGTCAGTGTTGGAAAACATCATGTTTTGGCTTTAAAATCCTGTTTTCGCCCCCTCAAACACAGCTGGAAATGGTCTGGAGGTCTCCTTAAAAATAACAAGTGGTGTAATGCATACAACTTGCCTTCTGCCTCCTTCCTTTGCCTTTAACTCCACCACCTTCCCCTCTGCTTCCTGCAGCCCAGTCAGCAGGATATAATGTAAGCAGTACATGTTTCTGTAAACAACAGATTCGCCCAAGATATATTTTTTAGGGACACCCGGTGACATTTCGAGCTGTTTTTATGTAGTGTAAAGTGGGAAGTCAGACCATCTCCATCCGTGATCATGGTGGTATTTTAACCCAAAACCATGACCAGAACCATTTCTAACCCTAACCAAGTGTTTTTTGTGCGTTACCAGAGCATGAGCACAGCGTTCTTATCTGTGGTTTTTGCAGAAACGTACTTAGTTAACATTTATTCAGGCGACTTCAGGGTTTAGCTCTTGATATCACAGTCAGGTTATAAACATGTAACGTGAACAAGATGTGACACGTTTTGTAGAAATGTCAATAAGGTACATAGACCTATGACACGTACAAATGCGAACATATCGCTGGTTTGCAGAGACGTTAACATTATCCTGGTGACAGGGCTGCCGCCTGAATGGAGCCAGAGGTGTCTGACAGTTATAAAGTATAGAGGAAGTCCTGTCTGCAGAGACAAACCAGCTGAGAATAATTTAATACATTTGTGCAGTGCAAAGTTTCAAAGTAGCAGAGTGACTTTCTTGTTTTTTTAATTTTAGATGACAACATTGTAATCTATTATCTATCACCTCTTTTGTCTCCTCCTCTTCAACTTTTAATGCTCTTTGTCAAAGTTTCACAAAGATTTCACAGTAACCTTGTGGGATCGGTCTTAATTTTGAGAAAGTAATCATTAATAACACGACTGCAGTGGTAACGCAGGACAAGAGACAATAGATCTTCTGAATATTAATCCAGAAATCTGCAGCATTCATGTATCATTGTCAGAAAGAAACCATAAAAGATATTTTTCATCATCGTCATCGATATCATCATCATTTGAGTCAGGCATTACTGCATCGTGACATGAATATTTGTCTTCTAATCTGGGATTAAAGCCAGAGGATCACACTGTGATCATCAGCGTCTGATAGGAGATATGGATGGAAAATAGACAGATAGAGAGCTAGATAGAAAGAAGGAGAAGTTAGAGGAGACAAAACAAAAGGGTGTGAGCGCCGTCTTATTCCTGTTCTTTATCTTTTTCTTCCTCCTTTCGGTCTCACGTGTCTGAGAGCGGATTCGTGTCCTGTGCTTGTGTTTTTATTGGCAGAATTGGAGCGTTTACTGTGGCCTGTGTCCGGCTGTGCTGCAATCTGTTTGCCCTCCCGCTTTCTCTCTCATTACAGAGAGGCAGCGCATTTGGCCTGACACACTCTTAATCTCATGCACTGACTGATGGTGACGATAATGGTGTGTGTTTCTGCGTCCTCAAACTCGCAGGCTAGTTTGCTCCCTTTAAGGTCCTTTGGCAAATTGTTGAAGAACGATCCTATTATTTTATAGCTGAGCCGGAGTCAGACAGGGCGGTCAAATGCCAGTTAGCCTCACTCACACAATCACTCATTGCCAAGAAAGACTGAGGGCATGCTCCACTGTGGGGCCCTTAAAATAGCTGAGCCACCACCTCCATTGTTTACGTGAACACAGCGGTGAATATACGATGTATGTTTCAGCAAGTAGGGCGGGTCATGTTTAGGTGCAGCAATGCACTCTGGGTCTCTGATCTAGCTCACATCCCAGAGAGCATTTTGCCTTTGAAAAAAGTTTATAAAGTGGTTTAAAGTTAAAGTTTAACGCTGTAGTTAACCCTCTGACATCACTTCTTGAGGTGCCCCTCTAGTGCTGTAGTAGCAAGAGCAAGACAATCCAAGTTTGGGCGGTTGGGTGGGTTTTTCTCAGGACTTTCTCCCTGCAGACTTCTAACCAAGAGTCAAGAGTGATTTGTTTTTAATTCATGTAACGTTAACATACATGCATAAACCTAACTGACTGTTTACACAAGGTTAATAACAGTCCAAAAGTCATGATTTGTCTTTTTAATGTCATAATTTGGACCTTTTGGATGTTGGATTAACTTAATGTCATAATTTGGACGTTGCATATGACATATTATTGCTAACTAGACCGCAGCAGAGCCCTTCACAGGCAAAACTGTAGCAAGAGGGGTACTGACCAAGCTGCTGTACTTTACAATTTGCTTTCTTTGTCAGGCTTCAAAATAACAACAGGCCATTATTTTCACATTGCAGAGAAAGAAAAATGTGTCTGTTACAAATCCTGCAATAGCCTATTTCAAGCGTCATTTCTCTGCAGAGGGTCAAGGATCAAAAAAACAACTTTCTGATTAGTAGCCCTCTCTTCTGGGCTGAAATTGCCCCATGTGTTAGAGCTGTAATGAGCGCAATGTCCTATTGTACATTAATGTATAGAAACTGCTCCCACTCCAGTGTCCTGGAAGCTTCTTACAGCATACAGCCAAGTTTTATCCAACGACGCCATTCATGATTGATTAACTAATGCACAATCTGTCCACAATCTATCAAAATGATTTGTGTTTTCTGACACACTGATGTTGTAATCGCATATTAGACGGTTAAGAAAGAGGGCGAAAAAGATGTCTTAGAGACTAAATATCACCCACTTGTCAAGTAAATCAACTTACAAATCCTGCTCGCTGCTCGCTGGGATGCTTCTTATTATTACTACGTCATTTTCATCAGATTTGATTTATTAAGTTTCCATTTTTATTTCATTTAGTGTTTTTATTGCCTGGACAACACATAAAAAAATGTGCTGCACTCTGTTTTTCTTGCTCCCCGCCTGGTTCTGCAGCGCACCACTGTGACCCAAGAGCCTACAGTGCACACACACACACACACACACACACACACACACACACTGACATACAGTAACATACTGTCCACCCCGAGGCAGGCTGCGATGTCTTCAGCGCCTGTGACGACAGTGTCTTCAATTGTGTGTGTGTGTGTGTGTGTGCGTCTCCGTTTCCACCTTTTTCCCTCAATGCAGCAACAGAATCGGATTACTTTGATTGACAGCTGTGACCAGTATTCACCACGCACACACACATACGCTCACAACCAGCATTGTGGTTATTACAATTGCCACATGAATATGTCACGGTGGGATCGCTATGGTAACTATAACACACACCTTGACACGAGTGGGATGTCATGTTTTATCTGCTCGCAGGTATATTGTTGTTCTGCTGCCAGTGTTTCCTCCATTCAAGGTTAAGCATGAGACTCCATGAAGAACAAACTGTATTTGCATATTTCTTATATCTGTGATACATTTATTTCTTCATCTGTCCCCACGATATACAGTTGGTTTCATGGATATTACATCACAGCATAAGGAAAAGTCAAAAAGACACCACATGTGAGTTGTAACCGAAGGATTTATTTTTTGCAAATCTAAGAGGACCTATATTAACCCGGAGTTAAATGATGTGCGGGTGGCTGTACGCCCCATCAGTGGTGTCTGTGCTGCATGACTGAGGCTGCTCTCTATTTTGACATGCTGGTTGAGCAGCACGTTACGCAGCAGCGAGGGCTGAGAAATCTACTGAAATGGAAGGCAGGCTGCACATGATGCGGCAGGTGGATGTCTGTCAGCTGATAATCAAACAGTAGCAGGCAGGGTTTAATGAGGTGAAGCAAAAATGGAGAAATATTCAATCCAATCGTCGTCGTTTGTCTTTTTTATTCTGTATTAATCCTGTTTTTTCATTCTGTTGTTGTTATTTTTTACACACACGTACAAACAGGACCTACACACATGTATTGTAGAGGCATCAGAGCAAAGGGGGCTGCCGTGTATGAGGCACCAGTAGCAGTTGGAGGGTTTGGTGCCTTGCTCAAGGCCACCACTAGTGAACTGGCACCTCTCCAGCTACCAGCCCACACTCTGTACAAACTGCTCTGAGCTACTTGTCACCCCAGCTGGCAATGTAAGCTTCTGCAGACCATCTTATGTTGAAACTTTTCTTTGTGTTGTTCTTCTTTTCTGTTGGTTAATTTTGTAATTGTATCATGTCCTTATGTGCCAAAACCACTCGGGTTAGGGTTATAAAAATATCATGTTTAGGCTTAAATTACCTGTTTTTGTCGCCACAAACACGGCTGGAAATTGTCCCGAGGTCTCATGTTAAAATGCTGTGGTCTCTTTTAAAAAAATATCCGGTGGTTTCATGTCACAATTGTTGAAACGCAGTCTCGAACTGCGGTCACTGGCTTGGCAGCCCCCTCCCCTGTAACTCCACCACCATCTCCTCCACCTCTGGTATGAAAGTCAGGCCGCAAACATGTGACATGAACATGAAATGACACATTTTGTAGAAGTGTCAATATTGTGTGTAGCCCATGACACGTACAAATATGAAAGCATCAGAGGTTTGGGGAAATGGTAACTGCAAACCTTTTTTTTAAAATATTAGGTGGGGGCAACATAATAAGTCAAACATTTTGAGAAATACATGAATTCTTGCGTAGAGTTAGAGGAGAAGATCGGTGCTTCGAAAGCTTCGAACGGCTCGCCTGGCTTTGTTTGAAAAGAAATGGTAAACTCGCCATGAAACCAACTTTTAAACTTTTGACTTGAGAGAAACATACTAGCGTCTTCATGAGAAGCTGAGCTCATCATTCCTGGCTCTAATTCAGTTCTTTTAATTCAAAACAAACAAAACAAGACAAACGAGAGCGTTATTGGTTTTCTGAATGAGCCATATATCTATATTAAACCGTGTAGATTATATCTACATGGTTTTATATTGTGTAGATAAACAGCATCATCCATCATCCACAGTGACGTAAAATGTGTAAAATGTTCATGAATGAAGTGTTTCAGTGTTTCGGTGTCATGTGGTCAACCAGAGAAAATCCAATTACTTCTATTTATAAATCATATTTGAACCGTTTAATCATCATCTATTTAAACCAGGTCCAACAAAGAGACACCTCATGATCGTGTTAGAAAGGCTCTCTTTGTTTTAAAGGAGTCATGAGATACAGCTTTGAGAAGCAGCTCTAAATTGTGGCTTTTTTCACAGAAATTCATTGTGTAATTGTGCTTTGACTCGACATGTGTTTTGATCCTGTCAGGTTTTGTCGTCATCACTGATGATTATCAGACTAAAGGTTTGTCTTTTCTCTCTCCTCAGGTTAACAGACCTGACCGGCTTCCTCACAGATGGACCCGTAAACTATAAGTACAAGACCAAATGCACCTGGCTCATAGAAGGGTAGTAAGTATCAGAGATTTTCTCGTCTTACTTTATTCTCGTCTTACTTACTTCCACTTGTTTAATAGGAGTTTGTCTTTGACTGTCGTTACTGTGCTGCTTGAACTGAATAAAGCTATTTAATAATTTTGTAAAGCCTCTAACATGATGCCAGTTGCAGAAATAAGCCATTTTTATACCACATCTGGAAACAGACGTCTCTTTTATAGTATGCTGTATCTGTATCCTCTGTGATGTTAGACTGGCTTTGTCAAGGCTGAAGATGTTCTCCTTGGGCATCGGTCAAATATTTGAAAAGACCATTGAAAAATCCTAAAACACAAATTTGCATCTGCCATAAAGAGCTTTAAATACGGATGGACTGACAATGTTTTGGTGCAGATATTGACGACCCTGTGAGGGTGAATATCTGATGATCTCCTGGGGTGGGGTATTTACTGACACCTTTTGTGTCATGTAACAAAACGTGAAAATATTTTAAGCTTGTATGAACCGCAGACATTTAACAGAAAACCCGTTCAAAGGAACCTCTTGACTTCAGGACGAGGCCAAAAATGCTAACTGATTTTTTAGGACTCATTCCTGTGGCGTGCTGTTGGAATTGGAAAATGAACTTGTGCTAGTCTAGTTCACATATATCAGTTATCATCATCGTTTTTATTTTGCTAAGTAACTTCAGTTGAGAATGCACATGTGGTAAACAGTGATCAGCTAATCAAACTAATTGCCAGAATAAATGTTAGCTAAGTACGATTCTGCAAACCCACAGATAAGTTAAAACTGAACGCTTCTTTATGTTGCAGCTTTACATTTGTCTAAATTTAATTTTCTATTTCTGTCCTGTCACAACGCTGTGCTTGTGCTCTGCACATGTTAGGAAAACATCATGGTTTGGCTTACAATACCTGCTTTTGTCGCCACAATCACGGTAGAGATGGTCCAACTTCCTGTTGAAAGCAGCCAGTTTTGACAGCACAAACACAGATGGAAATGCCTCCAGGTGTCCTTAAATATATCCAGCGGTGTGACTCCAACTGCAGTCGGCTGTTTGGCAGCCTTGTTGGCAAGACACCACCTCTGTCCCTTTCAACCTCTTGATGTGAAAGGTGGCCATAAGCATGTAAGGAAACGTGATATGCCACATTTCCTACAAATGTCAACCTTGGACGCATCTGTGGTTTGCAGAAACGCTGATATCATATCCTGGGCTGGGTTTCTGAAACAAGGATGCTCTAAAATACCTGAACAGGATTTGTGTCGTAGATTGTAATTTGTGAGAAGACACATCTATTGCAGCACATAGAAGAGTTGTATTAAGAAAAAAGGCTCACTTAATCACCTCAGTGAAGGAAAAAGCTTTCGAAGGCACTGTGTTGAGCCCCTGCGGTGTCAGTGTGCGACCATAACTGCAGACTCCATAAATAGTAGAGACCCTTTCCAAAAGTAAGAATCGGTAATATATGTAAGTATGTATGAAAGTTATATCTATCTGCCGAATGTATTTTCTCACAGCTACGTTGTCGTCTCTCTCCCTGTCTCTCAGTCCTAATGCAGTCCTCCGGCTGCGCTTCAATCACTTTGCCACGGAGTGCAGCTGGGACCACATGTACGTCTACGATGGAGACTCCATTTACGCCCCTTTGATTGCTGTGTTCAGGTGAGCCGCCTGCTATTCAGAGTAGGAGAGCTGCGAGGTGGAGGGGGCGATATGGAAATGACTCAGGTAGCCTTTGGCACAGCTTCAAAAAAGCGCCACTGAATTTTGCACTTGTGCAGTCAAATGGCTCCACGTAGAGAAACAATGGGCCTCGTAATCACCATCGTACCACAATGCAGCGATAAGCGAGAGAGAGAAAACTGAAATTACTCACATTAGCCTTGAATACTGATTCTTTTTCGGGAGCTTTGTTGCATATTTTCCCCTTTTTTTTTCGTTAACAATTTACAAGCATGTGGGTGGAACTCTTTCATTTGACAGAAATTCATTAAAAAACAGTAATACCACAATAATTTACAAACCTCCCACTTAGTACTCTGCGCCATTGAGGCTTATCTCCTGTTGAGAGTTCAGTTGCTCGCGGGATATTAAGGAGACTATTCCAACCAAGGAGAATAATATCTGGCATTTTGAATACGCAAAGCTGAGACTTGTGTGGGATTATTACCTACAATAAATAAGCTTACGTTGTTCATTATAAATGCTTGTGCTGAAAAAAAGCTGCAGCAGGGAGGGAGCTTTGAGTCATTATGGGCGAGCAGTGCATTGCATTTATTATAAGAGACAGGCTGACCAAATAAGAGACCGACCACCAACCCATCCCCCCGCCGAAAAACCTCATCAAACAAATAAAAAGCAAATGTGCTTCGACTCTGCGCTGCGATGGTGTTTTACTTTATAGCTAATCACTGTCATATTTCAGTGAGGTCTACAAGTGCTCACATGGAATTCTCTTTATCTTACAGCTCTCCAGTGGAGCTTTCAGACCACAGTCCATAAATGAAATAATACAGCAGCAGTTCAAAAAAGCTTTTTATTGTTATTGCTTTTTATGTGAGAGAGGGAACTGCCTTGTCTTCCTCCGTCTCATTCTCATTCTGTCTCTTCTCTCAGCGGTCTGGTGGTACCAGAGACCCGGGGTAACGAGACGGTCCCGGAGGTGGTGACGACGTCCGGCTACGCTCTGCTTCACTTCTTCAGCGACGCTGCCTACAACCTGACCGGCTTCAACATCGCCTACTCGTACGTTTAACCCTTCTTCAGCCTTTTTCTAGTCTCTCAATTTCTCTCCTCTTTTCTCTGCCTTTCTGTCTCAGTGTCAGGCTCATCTAAAACCAAACAGTCTCCAAGACAACACATTTAAATCTAGTGTAATGTCAGAGGGGTCAAACAGTTATGAAACCACAAAGATTATTCTCCATCCCTGCATAACTCTGATAAACCTTTTAACGTGCAAAACCTGCCCAGCACCAAACTGCAGACAAAGTTCTGCAACGTACATGCAACCGGTGGATTCCCGGGTCACGGTCTTCTTCCGAACCTAAAATCTTCACCACATGAACTGGTTAAAGAAAGAAAAAGAAATTGCAAAGGTGTCTGGAAAAATAACAAGAACTGCTTTTCTATAGTTAATCTGAGTTTTCAAACACTTTTCAGTATTGTTAGTGTTTCTGGTCCGAGTTAGCTCACAGCTACAGCTAGCTAACGTTAATGTCTGTGCAGTCGGTACATTTGTGCAGCATAAACTGTTACATTTATAAGGTTGTTTTAAGCCATTTGGCAAAACGACCAGTTACATTTTTCTGGTGAGTGCAGTCCTGGCTGTGTGGACAGCGGGGCATTTGAAATAAACGCTGTAAAGTGTCCTGTTTGATGCCATTATGGTGGATAAAACTTGATCATGTGCTCTGTAGGGTCGGTGGAGGAAATGTGGCACACTGCACTAATGGGTGCCCTTAAAATGGAGAGAAACTCGATGCAGAGAAATATAGACTGACCTACATGCATGTCTGGCAACATTAGGATGTGGAAAAAAGGGAGTTTTTCTGGGGTATCTGCAAACGGCTTCCCCTTAACTGAGACACAGAAAACGTGAGATTAACGCAAGAAATTACCGAGACGGCGAGAGGGAAGGTTAAAAATAGTGAAACTCCTGCGACAGTCAGGAGTGTTGGCAGGTATGTCCGTGCTTTCCTCTACATATCTGAATAATTAATAGTTCCAGATGTGTTTTGATCGTAGAGATGAAGTGCTTTATACCTGAGTCACGTTATAAAACAATGTTATTTTTAACCAGGGTTTGGTTATGCATCACAACTTTCTCTGTGTCGGTGCCCCACCATGCAGCACCACCCCCCCCCCCCCCCCCCCACTTCATACTGTACATCATGATGTTGTGTACATGGTGTCACAGTCGCTTCCTCTCAGACACAAACCCGGCTGCTTTGTGCTGCCGGTGTTGCCATGATGGGAAAATTGAATGATATGTGGCAGGCTGAGCACATGGGGAGGAGTGAGGACGGTAACTGTGCAGCCACACAGCCTCAAGGCTCTCAGCGCACGCACGCACACACACACACACACGCACGGAGGGGAGATAAAGGTTGTCATGACGACCCTCTTGTCACAGTGGCAACACAGCTTTTTGTATTAACAAAAAGATGATTTTTCTCCCTCTGGTCCTCGTCTTGTTGTGTTTCCATCGCTCCATCTCGCTCAGCATCTGTATTTATCTGAGATCACAGAGAAACAGCACGTATGTTTGAAGTGTCACAGTTTGGATTGGATGCGTCATTTCACTCATTTTAATCCACTCTTCAGACGCCGACTTCTTTATATCTAATGGTCTCTTATTTTCAGTCTCCTTTGTGTCTTTTTCTTTGTGTGCTTCTGGACACAATAATCTAATTTCTCCCTCTTAAACTCTATCTGTCTTGCTCCAGTTTTCTTATATATGTCCCAGTCACATGGCTCCTTGTTATATGACATCCAATTGTGCAAAGCCACTTATGATAAATGCATCCCGACTCAAAAGGAACAAGTGGAAGTGCACCCGTCTGAAAGAAATGTTGAACTTCTGAACTCTTTCTTGTTCTCAGGCTCAAATTATATAATGGGTCCAATGGGTCCAGTTCTTCTTCACAACATTTTATTGATCCACACCTGGCAGAGCTGCAGGAGGCAGAAGGCTAATTTAACTTTACAGAATGTGTTATTTCTCGAAATATAAAAATTCAGTCATTATCTCCTCAACTCCATGCTGATTATTGGAAAGTCAGGTGAAGTTTCGTAGTCCACCAAACATTTCTGGAGCTTCGCAGCAAAACAGTGTTGCAGCATTGTCCTAAACAATGTAAGAAGATGGAGACTTGTTTTAAAATGTAGGACAAGAACTGTTAAGAAAACATAAAATGGCTCCATCGAAGGCGCTATCGAAGACGTTATTTACACCCTCAACATGAGGTTAAACTGGTGCACACACTTCAGACAGGTGGCCCGCTTCTAGCTCTGCAGCTACAGTGAAGATTTGGGCTTTAAAAAGGTTTGTTAATAACGTCTATTCAAATCTTGCTACCTGAGTTACACCTGCACGGCGACATAACACAACCCTTACCAACGTACACATCCGCAGGCGACTGCGTGCAGCCTGCCACGAAGTTGAAGATGAACAGAAAGAGAGTGCAGATATATTTTGTTTTCTTGTTTCTAGTGGTAACAAAAAGAACAGAGAACCTGAAGGTATATCTGGATCCTTGATCTTCCACTTTCTTCTACAGCTTGTGTCTGTCTGCCTCCTGGTGCTCTGCATGACTTAGATAAATAAATTAAAACAGAGTCGGAGCTGTTTCTGCAAATGAACCACTATAAGGAAGATACTATAACTACCCCTTGCCAGGTATAACTTCATCATTACTTTTACGAGGCTTTCACAGTCTCTCATAGCTGTGGGGTTATCTGCAGTAATATGTGCCCGGTCACGAATCAGGTCTTCTCTGTGTCTCTGCTGCTGTATAACCTTGAAGAAGTTCCCTGACCTTCTCCCTAATTGCGTCTCCCTCAGGATTAACTCTTGTCCCAACAACTGTTCGGGCCACGGGCGATGCAGCACGGCCAACTCCGTCTCGGGTCGGGTGTACTGCGAGTGTGAGGACTACTGGAAAGGAGACGCCTGCAACATCCCGTACTGCAGGGATAACTGTGGCAGCCCGGATCACGGCTACTGCGACCTGACCGGAGAAAAGCTCTGCGTCTGCAACGACAGCTGGCAAGGTAAAAGAGCAGGACGACTGGGACGGGAGAGAAGGAAGTGAATTTTTTTTTTATCAGGGAGATTAAAACAGATATATGTAAGAAGTGAGGAGGTTTACTGAGAAACTTTGGGTCTCACTGGAGTTCAGCCAGAATGGTGAGATGTGGCTTAGAGCTAAGCCGGGCTTAGAGGAGGAAGATGATGGTGAGAATTTAAGAACAGGAAAAAGGCGAGAGATGCTACAGTACATCTGAACTACTTCATATTCAGCGTGTTCACTGTAAAAAAAAACAAAAAACAACGGAGGAAAACGGTTATAATCTGGCAGCAAGGGGCGGCGAAACATACTGTAAGTAACAGAAAATAACCATCTCGTAAAAACACAGCAAGTTTCTGTAATTAAAATACAGTTTTTAACTTTAATTTACAGGAGATCTTTGCCTTTCAATGTTTAATCAAGGATATTAACACATATAGATGAAAAATGATCTTTAAATATGGTCTAAACACAAACACATTTTTATTCGAAGGTTTTGTTATGAAAACTTCTCATATTGTACAGAATATCAATAATTACAATAATAATTAGAGAACCAATACATTAACTACTGTTATTTGCCACTAATTTGATCTAGTTTACTAATTGTATTTAAAATATTAAACTTGAATGCAACATGTTTAATAAAAAAAACTTTTGGAAAGTAATTTTATGTGGAAGAAAAAACAAATACTGATTATTTAATGTTATTTTACATTAGACATGTAAATTCACAGTTTATTTTTCTGGAAATCTGTAAAATACACAGAAATAAATTCATACAATACAAAATCACATCATTTTACAGTGTATGTAATGTGCTGATGATCCCAGTAAGCATTGATTATGATTGATTTTTTTATTTAAAGGTCAAAAATGTGTAGATATGGAGCTTTAAACTGGCTAAATCTGGTTGTTTTAGATGTTGAGGATGTATATTAGTATTGATCAGCTTTTTTTAATGATTATATTTCAACATGCAGTGATGACTCATCGTCACATTGAAATATAATCATAGAAATGCTGTTAGAATAACCACAAATCTGACCAAAATGGTTAAAACATCTTCATTTCAGCCGACTTTAGCCCAGTTTTATGACGGTTTCAGACATCTTCTGGCCTTTAAAGCACCAAATCAATGTTCACTTGGATGTTGGATGCAACATTTTATAAAGTCCATATGTCGTTGTAGCGCTATATATAATTACTGTGTCACTGCTACAAATCAGGCCAGTGGCACTGTTACTCATTCTCAAAACAAATACCACATTTCCCATGATGCCCGTGATGAAGAGGGTCTGTCTGATGTTTGTGTTTTGTTCATTATTATTAACGTGAAATGAAAACAGACAAAAAGCACAGCAGCAGCTGCTGTCCTGTTTATAACCAACATTATGCCTGATTCAATATTATTTTATATCATAAAACAATAGATGTGATATCCTGGGAGATATTGTCTCGTGGCTCATAATACATGTTGCTTCATTATTATTGTGTTTTATGTTTCACATGTGGACAATTCTGTCCTGCAGCAGGACAAATTTATGACACGTGGGCTCGACTAAAAATTATTTTATACTACCGCTCTCCAAAGCTCTATATTTGTTAATGAAAAATGGTAAAATCTGAAAAGGACTATAAAATGCATTTCTTCATTTGTTGAAGTAAGTTATACTGATGCTCCGATATTAATGATAACTGAGTCTTTCCTTAATTTACCAAAACATAAATCTGAGACTCAGAGCAAAACACACAAATTAATATCAGTATACAGCTGAGTCTACATTCAAAACAATCCAGAACCAATGTTATTATACATAACAACAACAGTCATATTTTTTAATCTGACCCCACCAGACAGTTCAGGCCTGTGAAATTGGATTAGCTGGTGAGACACTGCCCCCTGCTGGATTAATGGTGTAAACACAAGTCTGATAGGAGTGAAGCCGCTTTCTGCTCTTGAAATGTTAATTTATGAACTAAATTTGATCTTCAATATCTTCAATCTTCATGGACTTAGATGAGCTGAAAAAAAGAAATATGGACGTCAGTTAAAAAAAGGAAAATAAAAATAGTAAAAAATAAAACTCTGTTGACTCTATTACTCTAATTATCTAATCTTTAATTTAATGGATCTGTCCCCCGTTCTTGAAAATGAGGGGAAATTGTTTCACATAAGTTCTCAGTCAAAGATAACGAAAAAGAAAGAAACGTCTGAAAAGTTTTCAAAGGCTCTTTTAATATTTTTGTGATGAGTTCAGGCAAAAAACCTGACTTTCACAGAGAAATCAAAAGATAATCACACTAAGACCACCAGGCGTGAAGACTCTTTGAGACTTTGTAAAGGCCTGAACGTCGGGATTTGTTCGCTTATTTCTGAATCGGTGATGAGTCATTCATAGACGAAGCTGAAAGTGAAGATATGAGTCGGGTGGGGACAGACGCACAGCCTCAGAGCAGCCATCTGATATACCCGATCAGTGGGGGTAATAAAGGTGCTGGAGCTCATATTTATGTGTCTCATCTCCCCCTTTTCTTCCCTCCGATCCACCCCCTCCCTCAAGCCAAAGAAAGAAACAAGTGTCTCATTTGTTACCTGCTGAAACATTAATCAGGCCCAGCTGCCTCATCGGAAACCCCCTGAAGAGTTCAGCCTCTCGGTTTTAAAGATATAGTGATTTCATTGCTCTCCTGTCATCTGTTCAGCTCTTAAATCTGATCGTTGTTCTTCTGTTTTCTTTTTTACGTCGACAGAAGCTAAAGGATTGTCTGGTCCAATCTAAAAATGTACAAATTTAAAGGTTTTTCACGTATCAGCAGCACCAATGATTGTTTCAGATCCGTTGTTAACGAGTGATTCGATCATACGTGGACAACTTTAAGCCATAACATGCGTCTTGAGTGACCACCTGTGATAGGACCTCACATCCCTGCTGTATGTGCAAATAAACACGTACATCCCTGAAAAAACGTTTTTTACACAAATAAAAAGATACTTTCATGTATAACATTTGCCGAATTAACAAGAAGGTCCGAATAATTAAGAATGAGTCGTAGTCAGTGTTTTACAAAGTCTAGAAAGTTTCTCCAAACCCAACAACTCTCAGAATTGAGTGATTTTTGAATGGAGTCTGGAACGTGAGCTGTCCCCTTGTGAACGTAATTCTTTTCCTTTTGCTTCCACTTTAAAATAAGTACTATTAAACAACATGTTTGCCTCTTGATGGCTGTGGTCTTTAACCATGTTTGAGAATATTAAAGATGCTATTTGAATTTTAAAAAGTGTCTCTCCTCGCTGTCTTTGTCTCAGGTCCAGACTGCTCTCTGTCCGTCCCCTCCACTGAGGCCTTCTGGGTGCTGCCGAGCGTCAAACCATCAGCTCAGTCTCTGGGTCGGGCGTCCCATCAGGCTCTGGTGCACTCTGGGCTGATGTGGGTGGTGGGAGGATACTCGTTCAACTACTCCAACTACCACATGGTCCTCAAGTAAGCAGCAGCAGCAGCAGCAGCAGCGGTCTGACTCAGCAGCTGTGTTTTTTCTGTCCTCTAAAACTGATCTAACGGGTAATTTATTGTCTCTCTGCAGACATTTTGGCATGCCACGGCAGCGAAAGGTGTAATTAATAAGATCAGTAACGAGCTCATTCAAGCAGCTTATTAGGACACTTAATCCTCTGAACTCTGCAGTAAAAATAGTACGCCAGTGCATTGGGGTTTTTGCTCATTGTGATGTCATTTCATGGAGTATCTTCAAATGCTTCATATCCCTACAACCTAAGCTAAAAGGTTATGTAAGTCACAGAACCATAGCAATTAATACAAGTATTGAAATCCTCATATATTTCATCAAATTTGACTGAATAAACACAAAACATGTCGATCCGAAACAACTTTGTATGTATAAAACATTCCACCTTTGCGAGTTCTCCTCAAACTAAGCTACAAATTAATTTTAACTGTTTTTTAAGCGTCACTGTCGACGTCTCCGGCTCAGTTTGTCTTTGACTTCTGTCTGTTTACAGCTACAACCTGGAGAGCAGTACGTGGGATGTGGTGCCCGTCAGCAGCGGCCCCCTCTACAGATACGGTCACTCTCTGGCTCTGTACCAGGTAACACCGCTGCTGCATCTCAGAAGAGTTGTCTAAGATATAAAATATGTAAATGTAGTACTGATGTAACAGGTGATAACTTGATAAATCCAACTTTGCAATTTACACTTTACATACACATACACACAATCAAGCAAGATGCAAATTTAAGGATTTATTCAACATTTTCAAACAAAACTTAAGTTTGAAGTTGAATGTTTGAGCTTTTTTTGCTGCTAGTTTGGATCAAACTTTGTCCTGGTTTGGATTTTTTGGTTTGTCATTTCCTGTTTTATTTTGTAGATTATATACTCATGTGTCATGTTTTACTTTCGACTTCCTGTCTGTTGCCCTTTATCCTGCTCACCTGCGTTCCTTTAGTTAATCAACCCCTGCATATTTAGGTCTGTGTTCTTCCTTCACTCTCACTGGTTTCTCTGTGTTTCACACCTCGGCTCTTACCTGTGTTGCTGCCTGTGTTCCTTGTGTCTCCGTGGTTTTTTACTGGTTTGTTTAGTTTTTTGCACTTGTGGATTACATCTGTGCAAATCAATTTGGGATCCTGTTTTTCGTGCCAGACTTTTATCGCCTGTCTTCATCTTTATTTTTGTTAAAGCTTTTGTTTTTCAGCCTGCCTGCCTCTGTCTCTCGCCTGGGTTGTTTTTTGGTTTTTTTAATGAACTGTTACACACCTCCATGTTTTTAAAGAGTCGAACTGCAATTGATTGACAGGAACACAAACTCAGAGCACTTTAAGACGTGAAAGATGAACCAGTTCGTACTTCACTCATGTAAAAACTTAATTAAACTGCTCATCAGTTGAGTTTTATTGTTGCTGATTGCAACTTTTGACAAACTTATGAAATTAAAATAATTCTCTAGTTACATCATCTCAAATGAAAGAATTTGTTGTTTTGTTTTTTTCTCTGTTTAAACTGATCGTAAACTGAATGTCTTTGAGTTTTTGACTACTGGTCAGAAAACAAGCGAAATGAGGAAACCGTCTGCTTGATATCATTCACTGATGATCCTCCATTATTATTTTAGGTCGATTGAATAATTGCCTAAAAATATAATCAACGAATGTCTCAATAAAAAAAAAAATCATTGCCTCTTTGAAACATTTCACAAGACTGAAATAAAATCGTTCCACTCTCTGAAAGCCCGACCCATTATTCACTTTACCTGTGAATAAATGAGAACATCGGAGCCGTTCTCGTGTCCCGTATAGATAACTCACTTCACAGCTCGGGACATCAAATGATGTGTCACTGTCCAAATACTGGGACACTTGCTTATTTTGTGTGGAAGAGGTCATTAAGTAGTGAAGGACGGAGGGAGAATGAAGACAAATGTTCTGCTGTGAGGAGCTCAGTGTCCGACAGCAGCCTGAAGATTTATCAGCAGCACAGTTTATACTGTTTTTACTTTAAACCCCCCGTATACACTGAGGAGGGATGAAAGGAAGGACTTCTGCTTCTGACATGCAGGATTTATTTTTATCTTGGTGAGTAACAGACGTCTAACCAGAGCTGCCGACTCGTCACCTCTCAGCCTTCAGCTTCACGCTGATATTTTAGGTGAATCCTCGTCCATGTTGCGTAGCTGCTTCACGTCAAGCTGCAGGGCTGCACTCATGTGGACGTGAGAGCGTATTAAAGTATGTTCATCGTTACAGACTTAAAGCTGCTGATCAATAATTGAAATGTGTTAATATTTGAGATTAAGAGTTTATTACGCTTGGACATATCAGGCTGTTCTCCCTTGTTTCCAGTCTTCTGCTAAGCTAAGCTAACTGGCTGCTGACTGTGAATGTTTTGATTATCTTAACTAACTTTTGTCAAAAAAGTTAATTAGGTTAATTCCCCAAATGTTAGACTATTCCTTTAATGGACCCCAGGAAGATTAACAACCACGTCAAGGGACGCTATCAGGAATCCTCTTTACAATTAACTTCTAAACAAAGTGTGTTTGAGTAGAGCTGCAGTGATCAATCAATTAATTGATTAGTTGTCAACTATTGAATTCATCCCCAAATATTTTACTGATTCTCTGTGACAGTAAACTGAGGATCTTTGGACATAACAAGACATCTGAGGACGTCAACCTGAGCTTTGGGAAACACTGATCAAGCTTTTGTCTGTTTTTTCTGACATTAAATGAAACAAACAAATAATCAATTAATCATGAAAATCATCGTCAGATTAATTGACAGTTGAAATGATTGTTAGTTGACGCATTGTTTTTCAGTATCAACTCTCAGCTTCTGTGCTGTTTACAGCTTGTTGTACTGCCCCCAAGTGGTTGAAAAACAGTAGTGGGTTTAAAAAAAGGATTTATGACTTCATTTTGGCCTCAAGATGACACAAGAGAATATTTATTCACCGCAGTGTTTAATGCCAAAATTCAACTCTCTCATTAAATACATCAGAAATAATGTTTAAAATGAATGTATGTACCTGCCAAATTTAACTTTACGTTTCATTTATAATTTTTTTTATTTTGAATTGTATATATTTCTGTATTTCTTTCTTTGCTTTTCCCTTTGCACTCCCCCCATTTAGTATTTTCACAGTCTTTTACCTTTTACATTTTTTTGCCCATTTCTGCAAATAAGGGTCAATCAAAGATCAATATTTCGCTCATTGATTGATCGACATTAAAGGTCATAGACTGACTACACATGCTTTGCTACAGCACTGGTGGCCACTAAAGCATAAATTTATGTCACATTTTATAAACTGACTAATGCCTACATATATTTTATTTTTAATATTATTATTATTATTATTATTATTATTATTATTATTAATTTATTCACAAAGCCATGTATTTATTTATGATTTTGGCAGTTTCAGTCCTCCATAGTTCTCAGACAAAACACATTTACAAATAATCTTCACATTCCTCTGACGTGTGTTAAAACCTCTGTGATGAAACTGATCATATTTTCTCCATCAGGATCTTCTGAAGCCTTTTAATAAAATGTCTCACACACACTCGTCTCTCACCGTCTTCTCCCTCCTGCAGGATGACATCTACATGTTTGGTGGGAAGCTGGAGGCGAAGTCGGCCAACGTGACGGACGAGCTGTGGGTGTTCAACATCCCTAGACGCACCTGGTCGCCACGGAAACCAGCCCCGCCTCCTCCCTACGCCCTGGAGGGCCACACCACCCACGTGGTGGAGCTGGCCGACGGCGAGCCGGTGATGCTGATCTTCTTCGGCTACTCGCCGATCTACAGCTACATCAACAAAGTTCAGGAGTACAACATCAGTGAGTGCACCTGCTGACTCTGCGCTCATCGATTGTGTTTCCTCCCGTGATTGTTTTAATTGCTTTTTATTGATGAAAGTCAAACGCAGGGACTCTTCAAGATGTTGACATTTCCCAGAGCCCGTGTTTAATCCTCACACCGGGCTGTGGGTTGTAACACAGACTCGTTGGGTCGTAACTGTGAAATGATTTGTATTTTTATTTGTACTTTTTGAATTTACTTTGAGGACAAACTGAGCAGAAACTGGCCCTCGCTCTTCAGTAACATTTAACAACACATATATTTACAAATGCAAGTTTTCAGCTTCAGATTTGGGAGCAACCTAACTAGCTTCATATATTAAACACATAGTAAAGTACAATGAAAACACAATGAAATCATGTGATACACAAACCTGACATCATTCTTTATGTGGTAAAAACACGCACACACGTGGCCTGAAGACATAAAGCAACAAGTTCAAATGACTGAACAACTGCGTCAACATGAGCTGTAACTCCTCCGAGGGTTTCAGCCTCAGCTTCCTCGCTCTTATTTTAGATATCAGATAAATCTCACACTTACACCTCAAACAATTCTCTTAAAAAACTAAAGCTTCATATCTGTGAGCCAGGCTTTGTTAAGTGTTACCCATACCATATTATTATCTCTAGAAGACATGTTGTATCATGACCACATTACATGTTTATGATGAGACGAAACAAGCAAGAGGAAGAAATGAAGAAAGATGCATTTTAGTGTGAGCAGCAGGAGTAGCCAGGAAGTAGATTACCATTGGAAGCAGGCCGACTTATTGGGTGTTTCCAGCATGAAGGAGACTTCCCCCTGGAGCCTGGACACTGGTAGTGGTGATGAGGAGTGAAGCTTGATGTGGGACAACTTCAACTATTTCTGAATGGAGGGTTGACTGGAGATGGCCAGGAGTCTGCAGTTGAGGTGGTGAAGGGGAGGAAGTGGGTCGCGATGTCTTTTCGATGCTGAAGTGACAGCAGAGAGAGAGAGAGAGAGCAAATGATTGGCTTAGACGGCAAACATGACAGGTTGTGATTGGATGAAGAGGAGAATGAGCTGGAGAAGATTATGGAAAGTGGGAGATTTAGATGGGAAGTGCCCGCCAAGTCAGTGGCCCGCAGTTCGAGGCTGTGTTTCAACATTTGGAAGTGTGACACCACAGGATATTTTTAAAGGAGAACTCGGGACAATTTTCAGCTGTCGAGAAGTCAGGACATCTCCAGCTGTGTTTGTGTTGAGCAAAACCGGTATTTTAAGCCAAAAAAACAATCATCTCCCGACGCTGAGCGAGTGGTTGTTGTGCCTAAACCTAAACAGACCGTAAGCACAGACTGAAAACAGAACAAAAAGAAATGATAAGTTGTCCCCTTGGCTTTGGGATGACATATTTAACTCACAGATGGCTGTCCACATACTTCTGGCCATTTAGTGTGCGTCTGCATTTATTTTGTTATTCTCCGTTTAGCCAGTAGGTGGTGCCGTCACACAATAAACCAGCAGCTGAAAATTTGAGTTGGGGCTTTGACACACACACACACGTACACACCTTCCATTAGACACACAACACAGACTGAAATACGTGCAGCTACACAAACACACACTGAAACACACAGAGTGGTCGTTAAAAAGAGGTGGCACCCGGGCCGGAGTGTCTGCAGGAAAGACAATGATTAATGAATCCACCACATTCCCTCGCTCTCCCTCCTTCCTGTTATTCTGTTTTCTCTCTCTCTGTCTCATCCCTCCTTCTCTCCCTTCTTCTTTACCTCCCTCCCTCCGTCTTCTTCCTTTTAATCTGCCGGGTTGCTGACCTCCTGCATCATCTCTCCTCCTCGCTCCATGTCCTCTCCTGCTACTTCCCCCTCACCCTCTCCTCTCCTTTCCTTCTCTCCCCCTCATCTGTCTATCACTTTCATCTTCACCCCACCTCCATCTCCTCCCTCCCTCCTCCCTCTCTGACATTGTCACAGCGTAAGTCTGCACCGAGCATCATTAGGCTTCACAGGGAGGCGACTGAGAGTCGGCGCAACCTGGAAATGAACAGAGGGAAGTGGAAGCAGGGTGTAAAATATGAGGTAAAAGGATTTAATGACCACTCAGAGAGGCAGGTTCACAGCAATTAGCTGCCAGAGATGAGTTAAGAGTTGACCTTCTACTTTCTTGTCGTCTCCTCATAGTTGCCCTTCTTTCTATCGCTGTTTCTCTTGTTTCTTTCTCTCTGGGTCTTTGTTCTGCTGTCTGTCACTGACTCGCTCTTTCGTTCTTTCTTTTTGCTCTTTAATTTCCCATCACAATGAAGTTTTCTTGGCATAATCTCTCTTTCTTGGCGCGATTTTTGATGTTAAAATTTGAAATATAATGATGTATCGGCCAAACAAACACTTTATTTCAATACTTTTGTGAAGGTTCTGTTAAATTTGATTATCCAAAGGAATGTTGCCAAGATTTATACTGAGTGGGACGCTCGACGGTTGGAAAAAACAAACAAAAAACAAACTTGTCAGCACTTCCTGTTAAACTCTGTAATGAGATGCTAAATGACCTCAAACACATCTTTCTGCATTTCTTCTTTATGCAATAAATTCTTGTTACTTATGACAACATAAGTGGGATAAACTGAAATCAGCCAGGAGAAGAAAAATGATGACTATCCGTTATAGTGTATTCTGTTGTACATGTAGAAATCTGTTCAGAGGTTCGGTTACTTTTCTTCGTGTTTTGGGAATTCAATAGAAAATGGACGCCTGTCTTCACTGCTTTTGTGTTCAAAAAGTGTTTCTTCCCCTGTTTTACTAATGTTTTTTACGATCAAAACGGTATTTCTGTCTCAGTTTTTCTCTTTTCCTGCTCTCCTTTTCGGTCCGTCCCTTTCTTCTGTCTTTCTTTCTTACCTCTGTGTTCCTGAACTTTTCTTTCTCAGTTTGTTTGTCGGTCAGCAGAATATCTGAAATATATTCAGTGGATTCCAGCAAAGTTTGCTGCAAAGGTCGGCCAAGAAAAAAACTTGCATTTTTCTTGGTTCCGTAAGCACCGTCATGTGAACATTTATTATAGCCTTTACGTTTTTTTTAAACAAAAATCCCTTTTCCTTTTGTCTTCATGTCAAGAGAAATGTTTCACCATAGCCCTCACCCGTTTCTGCCTGAAAGGATTGTTGTTTTCTCTTACGAATTTCCGTGTTCATCAGATTTGGATATAAAACATAAAAGTTTGTTTAAAAAATAAAAAGCGATGACTGGATGCTCTATGTAATACAGTGCAGATGAGATGTGTGTCGGGTGCTCTCGGAAAACGGGAAAAAGACTTTTTCAAAGACCTTGTGGCAGTCCAGGCACTGCAAATAAGACATAATTATCCATAACGAGGAAGGAAATGTTGGCTTCAATCATTTATGATAAAGGATTTTAAATATTTCCTTTTCCATCTCTGTCTCAACTCTCATTTTACACTGACAACAGACAAACATGATATAACTACTGCAGAGCAACATAATGCATTTAAAATGCCCGGACCTCTGTGAACCTGACGCTGAGTCATTCTGAATGCTTCACAATGCAGTCGTGTACAAAGCCCCACTGTTGAGTATTTACAGGTATTCTTTCAGGTGAATTACAGCCGGTGGGTGTATGCAGATGCAGAGTCTTGAAGCAAATTACATTTGAATTAAAAAAGACACATTTAGAGGGGTTGCATGGAGATGTTCCCTCTCTGAGTGCTCTCTCCTTCACTTCCTCTTAGTTTCTCAGCCTCTCTCAGTGCTCCTCGTGGTCTCAGGGGTTTAATGTTCCAGATGATGACACGTTTTCTCAGGCTTTTGAAGTTCCTCCTCCTTCTGAGGCTTTTGTTTGTTGTGTTTGTGTCTTTTTCTTTATCCGTTGCAGCTCGGATGATGTAATCCCTGCCTGTTTTTTAATAAGATTTTCTATGCACCTGAGTTAATCGTTATGCATCATGCCGCTCTATTAAAGATGCACTTTTAAATTCAATAAACTCTAATTTCCTCTGGCCTCTCTTACTGTTTGGCTCACTCCCTCCGTCTCCCAACTTTTCTCTTCCCCCTCGCTCGATCTCACCTCCAGAATTGAAAGTGCTTCGCTTTTTGGCATGAAAGTGAAAAGCAGAACCTGCCAAAGCATCAAAAACTTTTTAAGTGATCAACTTTGATCTTTCTTCACGAGTGTAGTGCATTAATCAGACCTCTTCCTCTCTCCCGTCTGTGTTTCAGGGTCTAACTCGTGGCAGGTCGTGTCTGCCGGAGGCGCGGTGGTCCAGGGAGGTTGCGGCCACAGCAGCGTGTACGACGAGGCCAGCGGCTGCGTGTTTGTCCACGGGGGATACAAGGCGCTTAGCAACAACAAGTACGGCCTGGTGGACCACATGTACCGATACCACGTCCACACGAAAACATGGTGAGAGAATAGTGTCACCTGTGGATATGCATCTGCAATGATGCAAACATGTAGGTGCATGAACTCATGCATCCATGAACTGCTTATTTCAACCAGAGTACATGTGAGCTCAGCTTCTCTGTGGTTTCTGCTGGATCTTGATGAAAAACAGGTTTATTTTAGTGGCTTGTATCTGTGAGTGTTGGACCTTGGCGGGGGTACACGCTCTACTGAGTGCCATTCTAGTTCACAAGGAGTTTTTTTATCTTGCACTGATGCAATTTAAATGAACTTTTAACTATAATTTTTCCAAGTAAGTAAAGTTGATGTAATGCAACCTTACAAAGATAATAATTGCCACATTATGTTGGAAACCTGCTGCTAAACATAACTAAACATAACCATCTTTTAAAGGAACAGTATGTCATTTTTCCATGACGGGTCCCTAAAACAAAACAAAAGATGTAATAGCATGAGATCATGGGAGCTGTTGTCTCAATTGATAAACACCAACCGTTGCTGATGAGTATCTATCTATTAATGTCTTATTTGCGTTACATTCCTCACTCTCTGACTCACTCATGGAGACAGGCGTCCAAATTGAATGCACCGTTGGCCTGAGTGAAATAAACCCAACCTTTTTTATGGATTGAACATATGTTAGAAACATTGCAGGTAATGTGAGTCCACAACCCCATAGAGTTTAATACACGGTCTAGTTTAGTTTTTTCTGGACATTTTTAATGCAAAAATGTTACACATATCTTCAGCGTGAGCCTTTCATGAATAAAAAAAGATGCTACGTGTCAGAGAAGGAACATTAGTGTGGTCGGGGCAGAAAGAGGAGAGCAGGCTGAGAATAGATGGATGTGAACACAGGTCTGACCTCCAGTGAACCCTGGCAGATGGATGGATGGATGAAAGAGGACACTCAGCTACAGCACTCTCTCCTCTTCACTTCACTTCGCTTACGTTCACACGTGCACTCACACACGCCACATGCATACGCCAACATATGCTCACACGTACACACACACACACACACACACACACACACATTCTGCCGTCTTTCCATAGCTCTCACTTTTCCGGATGGTATTTGCTGTCAGAGTCGGGCGTCACTCGAGCCGGTGGACCTTTTTAAATTCTCAGACCGAAACATTTCAGCTATTCTATACAGCTACAGTCCCAACGCAAAGATCATCTTGTCTCTGTCAGCAGGAAGCTCCTGACAAGTCTACCAGGGCAGGATAGAGGCCTCCACATGAAATCCTACGAGTCATTATGTCACGGCTCGCTCACTTTCACAAAATAAAACAAAAATTAATTGCTTTGCAAAATGATCTAATTCCAGCTCGTTCAGGTTTTAGAAAGGTCCAGTGTGTGTTTAAGGGGATCAAAGTCTTTAGTTGCTGCAGTAATGTAAGAAGCCACAGACGGTCACCACAGTTGGTGTCCAATATGTGACCTTTGACCTCAAAGAGGTCACGCACGGCAGACTGAGACCTCCTACAATGTCTGTGTTGACTGTTTCTGTATGTTAGCGTGTGTGTGTGTGTGTGCGTGCGTGCGTGTGTGCGCTGCTGCCATGAGAAGAGCAGTTGGAGGGTAACCACAGGCCGGGTCACACACTCAGACAGACGCCATTAATAACATGGCACCATGCACACATGTCACAGACACACACACACACACACACACACACACACACACACACACACACACACACACACACACACATGCACACACACGTATCTGACAAATTAACACTTTCCTAATATGTCTCATCCTGCTGAGCTGTACTCTTCTCTCTGTGTGTGTGTGTGTGTGTGTGTGTGTGTGTGTGTGCAGGTTGATCCTCGGGGAGAGCGGTCTGGCCCGGTACCTCCACTCTGCGGTGGTGCTGAGCGGCATCGTGCTGGTTTTCGGAGGCAACACTCACAATGACACGTCGCTAAGCAACGGGGCCAAGTGCTTCTCTGCTGACTTCATGGCGTACGACATAGGTAAGAGAAAGTCTTAGAGACCTGCAGACATGAGCCGTGTCTCCAACCAAACTACAGCTAACTTTCAGTCCAAGAACACTACTTTCATCAGTCCAGCTGTCGTATGCAACTCCATGTTGATGCGGAAGGTTTTTTTTCTCTCGCCCAAAATCACAATCACATTCCCTCAGTGGGCTTTACAATCTGTGCAGTAAGCGACATCCTCTGTCCTGAGACCCTCGATTCAAGTGAGGACAAACTTGCCATAGTGAAAAAAAACAACAAAAAGATTGAAGAAACCTCAGGAAGAGCCACAGAGGAGGGATCTCTCTCCCGGGACAGACAGACAGACATGCGATAGATGTCTCATGTACAGAACAGAACAACAAAATCATCCATCCATCGTCTGTAACCGCTTATCCTTTTCAGGGTCACGGGGGGGCTGGAGGCGATCCCAGCCGATATTGGGCGAGCGGCGGGGTTCATCCTGGATAATTCACCTGTTCATCAAAGGGCTGAAATACAGGGACAAAGTACCATATTCACACCTACGGAGGATTTAGAGTAACTGATTAACTGAATATCTGATACAAGATGGATGGATTTAAGCAAATTTGTCTTTGTCTTTGGAACAACCAGTTCCTCTTGCGTTGCAGTCCGATACATGCCTCCTTAGACGGACACAGAGTTGCCAACCACTTCCTTACGCCCACCCACTACCTGATTTCCTCACAGGTGAATCTTATAATATCTTATACATGATTTGGTCTTGGGTTTCTATAGTCTCAGTTATTGCATAATCCAATATGATCACCACGTTTATCACACTTTGTACTGTATTTGGTTGTGACAACAGCTGAGTGGCCCCTTGTACACACACATCCACCAAAGCCAATCTGTTTAGTATTTCACACAGGAACACTGAAACATACAAATGTGTTTACAGTACTGATTCTTTGGATTGAATACGGATTTTGCAACAGTATTTAATGAGTCTGTGACGGAGACTACAGGAGTGAGTTAAGATACAGAGACTGCGGTAAAGGTGGAGAGTATTGGATGATTAAGGATCCCATTACAGGCGACCCAGTCGCACCATAGACCAGATGGCAGGAGCGTCTCCCCCACTCGACAGGGACAGAGGAATGAAGAGATGGAGGGAGCTTTGGGAGAGAAAAAGAAGGATTACATCAACTCTTCACAGGAGAAAAACAACAGGGAGTAGAGAGATTAACTCAGTGAAGACACGAGGAGGGAAATAAATGAGAGATGGGTGTGTATGAGTGGAGGAAGGTGCTTTACGGTGGACAGGAGGAAGCAGAGGCATGTTGGTGGCTCAGCAGGAGAGGCTGCTGTCATGTCCTTGTTATGTTGGATGAAGTTGCACCATTAACTGAATGGTTAGACAGGGTTTGTGTTGAATCAATTAGTTAATTCATTCATCAGTTGATTGACAAAGAAAGCATTTACATTGTTGATTGTTATGCCCTGTTTCTAGTCTCTCAAGTGTGAGTATATTTGCAGCGAGTCCAAATTATATTCAGTGTAATTCCTTCAGGGTTGATTCCTTTTGTATCTGCCCGGTGGAGTCTGTATCAGCTCTGATCGTGTGGTGCGTCGTAATAATCGCAGGAGATTAATGTATTTTTAGGCGACGTAGCAAGTATGAAGTGTGAAATGTAGAGAATATGAGATGCAGTGATACTCTTTTCGATACTAATTGCTAATTATTGTTGCCAGTGTGTTAAGTTGAACACATTTTTAGATCGAGTCTGACTCTCCTTTATGATTGGGTCTCTCAATTTTTTTAAAATAGCATTCTGGTAGGTGTCCTTTGGATTTAGTTTCAATAAATGTTAGCAAAGTATGTTTCTGCAGAACCACAGATACAACTTAACGTTTCTTTTAGGTTCATTTTTAAATTCACAAACACGGCTGGAAATGGTCCCAAAGTCTTCTCAAGATTATCCAGAAGTTTCACACTTACAAATGCTGAAAAACACAGACTTGAACTGCAGTCACCGGTTTTGCAAGTCAATATGACACATGCAAATTTGAGGTTTCTGTGGTTTGCAGAAACGTAAAATGCCATGTTTTAATTATGGAAACTAAACTGGCCCTTTTCCAGAGCTCATAACAGTGAGGTTCATTAGTGCATGTGCTGCGCTAACTGATGTTAAGTGGAAAAAAAACCTTTGAGATGTGATTAAAAACTGCAGAACACACTGAACCTTTTAATCAAAAGTAATATATTTCAAACATAATACAGATTTTGTTTTTGTGGCGCTATCATCGAGCCTATTGTCGGCCCAAATCCCTCTCTGTCTTACATTGTTCTCGTCACTCTCTGCTGCAAATGATATAATAAAGGGGAGAAATATCAGGGAGGATGTTGGTGAGATAAAGCAGTGATCGTGAGAAAGCGGATGAAATAAGAGCAGCAGTGCACTGAAGGAAGGAGGGAGGGATATACAGAGAGCGGGAGAGAAATAAAGAGTAAATGAAGGAGGGATTTAGGGAGGGAAAAAGCAGCACTGACGTCGGTGGAAGAGAATTACCTAAAGACAATAAAGGTATGCCAGGATGAAGCAGATAATAAGCTCGTGAATAAAAGGCAAAATAAAAGGTAATAAACAATAAAGCATTTGTTTACAGAGCGTCTCCGACTTAGAGAAGTTGGAAGCAACGTTAAATTCTTCTTTTCATCAACACTCGCAGTAAATGTGTGTATTTACATGTCCCTCAACTCTGTGCAAACACACCCCTGTCTTCATAAATATCATCATTTATTCATTACCGCTCGTATCTGCAGATCTGCTGGACTTTATTGTACACTAGCCGCCTCTCTAACTCACTGCAGAGCTGCAGGAAGGAAACAAAGGCAAAGCAGATGAAGGGAGGAAGCGTGAATCTGGAGGAGGGCAAAGACTGGCACTCATGATTAATGGAAAAAATGATTTGTACATATTAGTTTGTGTTTGAGTTTTCTAATGATGTCAGAACGTGGCTGACACCTGCATCCCAAACAGGTGTTGAGAGGAAACGTCTTGGTAACAGACCAGTTTTTATTGGCAAGAAGACAGAAACAACAATCAAGATATATTTCTAGGAAATTATATACATTCCTCTCCTCTCCTCTCCTCTCCTCTCCTCTCCTCTCCTCTCCTCTCCTCTCCTCTCCTCTCCTCTCCTCTCCTCTCCTCTCCTCTCCTCTCCTCTCCTCTCCTCTCCTCTCCTCTCCTCTCCTCTTTCCTCCTCTCCTCTCCTCCTTTTTCCCTTTTAGTCTCGTCTCCTCTTTTTCCCTTTTAGTCTCCTTTCCTCTTTCCTTTCCTCTTTCCTCCTCTCCTCTCCTCCTTTTTCCCTTTTAGTCTCGTCTCCTCTTTTCCCCTTTTGTCTCTTTTCCTCTTTCCTCTCCTCTTTCCTCCTCTCATCTTGTCTCCTTTTTCCATTTTGTCTCTTTTCTTCCCATTTCATCTGAAATCGTCTCATAGTGTTTCCTTTCCTTTCCTTTCCTTTCCTTTCCTTTCCTTTCCTTTCCTTTCCTTTCCTTTCCTTTCCTTTCCTTTCCTTTCCTTTCCTGTCCTCTCCTCTCCAGCAGATAATAAATTGTTCCACCAGTAGAAGTCACTTCTCTCTCCGTCCCTTGTTGCGTCTTCATTCGTTCCTCCTCTCTGCCTCCTCGCCTCGCTGCGACTGGAAGGTTTTTTTCGAGGGCTAATTTGTTTTTGTTTTGCCGCGCTAACCTTGGAGGGTGCGACACGGCGTTATTAGCTTCTCCTGCACTTCTGCTGCCACACATTAGATTCAGGTCGACACAGAAGGCACTTTTCATTTGGATTTAATTCTCCCTCTCCCCCTCCAGCTCCCCCTCCACTCCCGCCTCACCCATCCTCCCCTCAACCCTGCCACCCTCACACTTCTAATTAGATTTGGGGGGGAAAATGAACTCTGATTAAAAACGTGGCGCTCGCCAAGTTGACACACCACAGGCACACACCCACACACTGTCTGCCACACACAAACACACACCTGACGCACACACATGGCAGAGCCCGCTGAAAAGCCCAGGGCTTTTTTGGGAGCTTGTTTGGAAGATGTTGGGAGCCGTGATATATTGGAGGGAGCAGACAGTGGCCGCTGTTCAATCCTCCTCCTCCTCCTCCTCCTCCTCCTCCTCTCGCCCATCTACATCAAGTCCTCTATTAGTGCAGATCAGATCAAACTGTCAATCAGCCCGACTCGGCTGCCTGCTTCTCCCTGGATTTACGGTTTCTCTCTCTGTCCCACCATGCATTATTAACACGGACTTTCTCATATCCGGAGAGGAAATTAAAATCGGTGTTGATGTGTGTGTCCGGGTGCTTGTGTGTGTGTGTGTCGTGGCCGATAAGTATCTGTTGAGCCTGCAGTTTTTCGGTGGACGATTTGGCAGAATCAATCTCAGGGTGGATGGATAAGGTGTGTGTGTGTGTGTGTGTGTGTGTGTGTGTGTGCTCAGTACAACCAACACATGAGATCAGAAGTCACTGAAGCTGTAATCTGTTTTTATCTGGAGGTTAGAGGTCAGCTGTGGTGGGCTTCTGAAACTTCATCCTCACAACGAGGCTCCTCGTTCCCATGAATCAGAACTTAAATACTTTTTAAAACAAAAGACAACAAACGAAACTCAATCAAAACCTGTGCCTCCACAGTTGTGTGACTTCCCAGTAGTGCTGAAGCTTATTTTGGTGGTTAAAGCGGAAAGTATTTAAACTTTCAGCGCCACGCGTGACGTGTTTTTAGATGGATTTTTAGTTGCCACACCGCAGAAGACATCTGGAACGCCTGCTAAGTGACGATTACCTTAGCAGAGGTGCCAGTTTGATCCAGGTTATATTAAAATACAGCTGACAAAACATCAGATCTGGAGTTAGATTTCATCAGGGTATCACAGATTCAAATCTCCACTGACTGGAAAATGTGTAATGTTAACTGCAGCTGTCTGTCAAGTTGCTGAGCGGAGAGTTTATTATCTGCTGGGAGTTCAGTCTCTCACCGTCCTTCTTCACAACCTCAGTGTTCAGCATTTGTTGTTACTGTATCGCTCAACTTTTGAAGCCTTGCTTAGTTCAGTATAGATTTTAGTGTTTAGTACTTGTAACAAGATATATCCCTTTTGTTTAATGTTGTCAGAATATAAAGCTATTTCAAAGTACATCAGTCACTTATACCTAAACAACTGGAAAGGTTGGCTCCATGCTTTGGTAAAAAATCATGTTGTGATCACTTTCACAGATGATGTGATTGATGTGATGATTCACAACTCGTGGGAAAAAACATTTTTGCATCATAATTTTCATTATTCATCATTCACTGAACAAACTGTTGAAATAACGATGATATGACATTTGTTGTTTGTTTACTTACATTTAGAGAAAAAGATTTGTAGAGCAGAGTATCTCTGCAGCACTGTAGTACTTCATTATAATGCTGTTTGGTCACACAGCTACTGATAATAATATGATTAATCGTACAGCGCTACCTACTGTACGACCATTGTAGAGTCCCAGCAAGAGGCATACGGACCATTGTCTTATCAGACCTTCATCGTCATAGGGTAGCAATGTAAAACAGTCCCAGTTTGGTTAGATGTCCGGTCCCAAAACTACTTGGTTAGGTCAGGGAGAAGATCATGGTTTGGGTTTCCTTATGTTTAATGAATTTAAAAAAGTCAACAGTGACTTCTGGCTTCACACGGGACACAAATGACGCTCTCCCTGTGGTTGACCTGTCCATCAACCCCAACCTCCTCCATAGTACTACGTTACCTTACTTCCTCCTGTACTCCTGCCATAATTACTCCGAACACTAGAGGTCGCCGCTTCACTCTAAATGTAAAAATGAATCTTAATAAGCTGCTTGCCAAGACAACCTAGGGCCTGTTTTCTGGTGAGGACGGGATGGAAAAACAACAACAAAGATTATTCGCCCCTTCCAGTCGTTGAGCTCATGCAGGTTAGGACAGGTGTTTTTTTATTGCCTACCTAACCCAGCAGGCAGCGTCTGAAAAGCCGTACTGAAGGAACAACAGCACCTGTTCACGGTTCCCACCAGCTGCAGTATTACCGGACCACAGTTGTGCTTGATCGTATCAACATCACTCTACGTCGCATGTTAATACAACCGACCTTTAACCCCCGCTAGTGATGAACTCATTGCTCTTGGTGCTGATTAGAATGACCCCCCTCCTCCTTCTATCCTCTCACCCCGTCCTCTGCAGTATCCCTGGTTCTTAAACAAGCGCTCCCAATTAGCACACCGCTTAACGAGGTCGTTAGCAACCTGGCCGCCCCCGAGTCCCCACCTCTACCGGCTCTCCGTTTACGTTCGGGGAAGGCTCATCTGGCTAAATGGCACATTTACACCAACACACCAAAGGCTCGCTCACACAGTCATTTCCATATTAATATAACAGGAGCACGTAGGGGTCATTAAAACATCAGAGCGTTGTAAAGTCCAAATAGTAAAATAGGCAAAGCTGATAGCTCCAATGATAGAGAGAGGGAGAGAGAGGGGAAGAGAGACTTTATGATGTATTTGGTGGTGCGAAGTGTTTGATGAAGTCATCTCTGAGATTATTTTCCCTCTCCTCTTCATATCACTGTAATTCGATGATGATGAAAAGGTTTGGATAATGACTTCTTATTCCTTATGATGAAGTCAGGGGAGGAGGTTGATCTGTGGGTCTCCCTCTTCTGGTCTATTTTCTTACAAGCAATAATTAAGGTTACAAAAAAAACCTCGGTCGCTCTAGTCAAATCCACCAGACTCCATTTACAGAAACATAAATTTTATCATCATAGAAGACACATCATTCTAAAATAAAACTCACCCAAACCAGATCAGATCGTCTTCCCAGTGTTACCACAATCACCAACACTGGTTTGGTTCATATAAATCCTTACTTCACCGAGGTACATGCGGAAAAATCAGGAGAGTAGTGAGACACGTCAGACATCAGAGAAGCAACAGGGGAAAATAGCATGTGGAGACCAAATATTTTCAAGGTGCCCTCAAGGATTATATTGCAGCCAGTGCAACATGGCGGCCAGCTGACAGGACTATTTCCAAAGTTATAAAATATAATGAATAACTGAATTTTCCCTTTAAAGCTACAAAATCCAACAATATTTTGGACAATAATGTGTTTCCAGCTGTGTGGCAGCAGTTTTGATGAAGGCCTGTTTCTGTTAAGACGTGACAACCCCCCCAAACACAAAGCCAGGTCCACAAAGACATGGCCCGGTGGAGAGCCTCGAGCCTCACGTGATAAATAGCTGGTTTGTTAAAGCTTTTTTGCATTCGTCAGTAAAGCTGCACACAATCCTCCTTCTGCCTTCAGCTCTTTCAGACACACACTCACAAACACAACAAAGCTAAAATATTGTCTTTACAAGTCTGTGTATGTGTGTTTGCTTCTCTTCAGCTTGTGATGAGTGGACCGTCCTCCCCAGACCGGGTCTGCACCGGGACGTCAACCGCTTTGGACATTCTGCCGTAGTTAGCAACGGGTGAGTTGGTACAGCAGCACCATCTGCTAGAGATTTGTTGCCATGCTCAAGGACACTTCAGCAGTGTAAAACTGTAACACAAATCCACTAAACTACTGAATTACAGTCATGCAAATACCCATCTGTTCACAATGCATTATTCCCTGGCACATTTTTCCATTTCCTTGATTTCTTCCTGCAGTGTCCTCTAAGTTTTGGAAACACTGAGTCTCAGCTGACTTTCCCAGATTATAGTTTTGTTGTGTAGATTGTTTTGGGACTCATCTCTTTATCTCAGTGTTAAATTTAGTTCCAGTTTACACTTCTCCTGTCACTTCTTCTGCTGCTGTCTTCCCTGAATCTCTGTTTAGAAAGTTGTTGCAGCCACCTCCCCCATCCTGCCAATATCTGGATGTTTTCTCAGTAACTCTTTTTACACCCTTTATTTATAGATACAGTGTATATATGCACCCAGTATCTGTCCTTATTACCTCCAGACCTTCCCCTTTTTTGAATCTGTATATCTTTATCTCACTTGCATTGTTAGGTTGGTCTTTCCATCCGTGTGCTGTGTTTTTTTATAAGAATCCACTGTTGTTTTTGAACCTCTGCATTGTCTTTCACACTGCCAGAGAAAAAAAAAATACAGAAGAAAGGTAGAAACTGCCAAATAGATAACTTGATATCAGAAAAAGTTTTTTTTTTCAAAAGGTCATCAGTGAATATCAAAGACTACAGGGCTTTTCATAGGTTTCTAAAATATAGTTGACCAAAAATGGGATTGACAACACTTCATGCTCGGACTTGTAATGTTACAGTCACGATTCAGAGAGACTCATTGCTGAACTTGGAAATAATGGTTCTGACCCTTTAACACCATTTACGCACCAAAAAGTCAGCTTTGAACTTCAAAAGGCTTCAAACCGCTCGTCCTCCCAGGTTTTTTTTTCTCCCAACCAAAGTTCACCTTTATTTTTTGAAAGGTTCTCCTGGTTTCTTACCATGTCTTCATCTCTGCAGGTATTTATTATTATCTAGCTATCTTGCTGTAGCTTTTTTTTCTCCATGTCTCTTGGTCCCCCAGCTTGTTTGTACAGATGTCTGTCACCCGTGGTTCTGTATCATCTTCTCTGTATCTTCTGCAGTTCCATGTACATCTTTGGGGGTTTTTCGGGCCTCCTTCTGAACGATGTGCTGGCCTACACTCCTCCGTCCTGCCTGGCCTTTTCTAACCCGACTTCGTGTGCTGCTGCTGGGCCGGGCCTTCGCTGCCTTTGGGTCAAAAGCAGATGTGTCCCCTGGGAGCCAAAACCACCCGAATACACTCTCCCTGCTACTTTCTGCCCTGCACGACCTGGTAGGTTGTCTGCTCAGCTGATTCTTTGCCATGTGTGTCTGTTATTTTCTCTCTCTAAATATTTTCTCTGTCATTCCAACATATTTCCCCTGAAGCGAACAGCACGATCAAACGCAAGCGAAGCTCCCAAAAGGCTTATTTTTTCATGAGAATAATAATTATTCTAAAGGATTTGGCCTCTGAAGTTTGTTTGCCTACCTAATTATAGGAACAGAAGGTCAGCGCTGCAACAATTACCTCATTTTGAAGTAATTAGAGCCAGGCCGAACCCTCCTCCATCTCCTCCCCCTCATCTGTCTCTGCCAGATGTAGATGCAGTAGCAGTTTGTGCTCACTGCAGGTTTATATAAAAAGGGATCATGCTGATGGTTGACTGTCAGTTTTAAATGGAACAACTGTACACCTTGATCGACCGCATTAAAAGACTTCTTAACGATTAAGCCTATTTTCTTTAAATCACCTGTACTTAACATAAACTTTTACCAGCTGCGACAGCGTTTACTGGTGATGTTGGCAAAGGACATTTCTGCAAAATCACAGATAAGTTAACAACTTTATGTTTCTTTAGATTCCATTTTCTATTTTTCTCTTGTCACAGCACTCTGCTTATGTTGTTGTTAGGTTGAGGCACAAATACCACGTGGGTAGGGTTCAGAAATGATCATGTTTTGGCTAAAAATAACCTGTTTTCGTTGCCACAAACACAGTTGGAGATGGCCCTGCTTTCCGTCAAAATACTTGTTTTCAGTCCTTTGAATATCTATCAGAAGTCTGACCGATTACCATGTCCCAGATCAGTGTTCAGCCTCAGCTTTAATCTCACATGCATGTTTATCCTACAAACGAGTGAAATCAATTCTCTTATCCATCCAAACTTTTTTAATCACATCCAAACATGGTAATTACATGTTGATTTACACTTCACGAAAGCATTACGGGCTTGCACATGGACAATCAAATACTCTGATGCAAAGACTGATGCACACTGACTAGTGTCGAATTGATCAGAGCACTTGAGAACTAAACTCTCTTGGAAGGTGTTGTTGATGTTACAAGAACGGACTATAGCAAAAAATATAACCCTCTGAATTGTTTCTGTGTGTGTGTTTATGGCTGTGTGTGTGTGTGTGTGTGTGTGTGTGTGCTGTGCCCTCTCTCACAGACAGCACAGACGAGCAGTGTTTCCGGTTCTCAGACTGTGCGAGCTGCACCGCCAACACACGGGGCTGTCAGTGGTGTGAGGACAGGAAGTGCATCTCTGCATCCAGTAACTGCACCGTGGTAAGTCTGCACTGGGTCTCTGTAAAGCAAGACCAAGAGTAAAGAATAAATAAATAGATAAAAAATGTCCGAGTGGCCCCTGAAGTCTTCATCAGTCCTGACAACACAAGAATGTTTGATGGAACAAATGACCTACTTAGTCGGTCCCGAGGGTGGTGCTGGAGGGACGGTAATAAGGTCCAAAGGGTTGATCTTCGGTGGAGCATGAATGTGATCAGTGCAGTCTCTGTATTATGTCGTTAGAGGTTACATTTTGGCAAAAAATTGCCCCCGAAACGGAAAGGGGTACATCATCTGTGGAGAACGCATGAATGTAGTGAATGTCACGGTTATCTACCGATTAGAAGTTATTTCTAGATTTCTTGTGTAGAAGTTTTGAGCTCGTGGTGGCCTGACAAAAGTTCAGACTGCTGAAACATTATTAGGTGATATAAAAGTAACATTAGAGGCTTTTTGTCCGATCAGTGTTTCAGCTGTCCTCCTTTTAAACGATCACACACACATTTTTTTGACTGAGCCACCAAAATGCAACTTATTATATAGATTATTTGTTTCATCCTGTCATATTTAATATTTATATATCTTTATATATGATTTATATTACTAACTTTGGCTCAGTGAGTTTGTGTATTTTTTTGTTTTCATACTTTTGCTCATTCTGCTTTCTCTCTGTCTCTTTCTCTGTTTTTACTCCCGACCCTTCTTTCTGTCTTTCTTTGTTTGTGTGTCTGCATGTTGCTTTTGTCTGTTTGTGTGTGTGTGCTCGGCTGGGTGCGTATACGAATCTGTTTGTGTGTGCGTGTGCATATATGTGTAGCTGACCCTGGAGCTGGCCCAGCAGCATGGCGGCGCTCTGTCTCTGTCTCCCCCACCATCCATGTTGTCTGAACATCAGCTGAGCTTGTGGAAGCACGGCGCCCGGAGGAGGGGACATGTGTGTATTGTTTGTCACAGTTTGACACTTCCTGTTAGGCTGCAGGTCGAGGTTGAGGTCAGAGGTCAGAGGTCAGAGCAGTCCCTTAGGTCATGTATGGAAATTGAGGTCAATCTAAATCCAAATTTACATTTATTTCAAGTCCCTGATTAAAAATGGTGAACACCGCACTGTACAGAGACTTCAGGCCCTCCTTTGGTGTGCACTGAGGTTATTCCTTCGTTTGGTGTCTTGGTGACCCGCCTTGCCTTGACTGCAGATGGTTACTGTATGTATCAGTTTGATGAGAGATAAACTTATACACTACTCCCTAAGTCTGCTCTTTACTGTGTCCTGAAAACTCCTTGCTCTCATCATCTGATCTTGGCCATCAGGTTCATGAAACCCTTCGACGGCACCTTGACTAAGTGACGTAGAAATTCAATCTTCAAAGTAAATAATACAATCCTCAAACATGTCTCTGTTCTGATCAGCCAAATATACAGTTTATGCATGTATTAAAATAAATACTGTCTTATGTACAGAGGAAACCTTCAGAGAGCTCCTACTTGTTCAATTGTTAGAATCTTGATAGAAGAGAAGACTAAAATATGCGCAGCAGTTTATGAGAAAATAGCTTAAATGTTGAAAAATACAAGAACAAAACATTAAGAAGAATAAACATGATCCAAATCTGCATGAAAAGCAAAGCACTCATGCATGACCCACGGCCTTAGAAATCCATTAAAATTATTTTTTGACATCCAAGAAACAGGCACCAAACAAAAAACATCCTTTCAAGTCAGAAAATGTAGAAATTGGCAGCAAAAATCTGATAAACAATCAACAGGAGTCAAGATTGTGACATTAACATACTCAGCTTGGAGGTTATTAAAATGTAACATCCTTTTTTAAGGGACGGGTCGTAGTTTTCTTTGCTCAAACCACCAAGACTGACATTGAGACACATCATTAATTCACTGTATCAGGAAACAAACATAAAGCCAGAAAGATTTTTATATTTCCTTTGAGGTTTTACAAAGGTGAAGTTGTATGTGAGTAAGAGAGTTAAAAACAGCATATAGAATATAAAACACATCAATAAAAAGCACATCTCAGTATAATGTGTCCCTCATATTGATTTCTCTTCTCACTCTGCATGTTGTGTTTGCCTGTTTGAACCATCACACTCGTTTCATTCTCAGCTTTTGTTGCACATTGTATTGATCCCTGCAAGTTTATTGCATTTACTGTAAAAAGAGGATGCTGGTGATGAAGTTTAACTGGACTCATATTGTTTCCTCTGTGTCTCTGTGTGTGTGTGTGTGTTTGAAGTCGGTGAGAGACTCGTCCAGGTGTAAGCGCAGGGAGGAGCAGGAGTGTTTCAGACTGGCCAACTGCAGGAGCTGCTCCCTCAACGCCAACTGTCAGTGGGAGATGCAGCAGCAGGAGTGTCAAGCGCTGCCTGGTGAGGAGGCGCACTGATGCACACATAGAGAACAAGCATGCATGCAGCCTGCAGCACAAACCTTCTGGTGGATCAACAGAAAAAAAAACATGTACAGTTGTTATATTATTGTGTGTTTTAGCAAAAAGGAACCAAATGCAAAATGACAAAACAGGCAAAAGGGGAACACCCCAAAAATAAAGAGAAATACAAAACCAAATGAAGTACAAACCAGGATAAAGCTCGAGGAACACGGGCAGGATTGCATAAAACACAAGGGCAGGAAACACAAGAAGCAAACACAGGGACACCAGGAACAAAACAGATGAACTGACAAAGAGGGAGGGATAAAGACAGGTGTACACTGGAAAAAGACAAAGACAGGAAGTGGAAAGTCACAGTAACAAGAAACAAGCAGAAGGTTAAAGTAGTCTGGATGAATGGGGAGACATGAGCAACGTGGGTTTCTTTAGCGAGAACTGGAGGTGAGATTTTAAGAGTCTGTCGACAGTAGTATGCTAGCTATTGTAGCCTCGAGGGCGAGAATGTTTGCTGTTGCTTGGCAGCACCGTCAGCTTCACCGAGATGTCTGTCGAAGGTACTCATGTAATCATAAATATCTAACATGTTGATGATATCAGGACAGTCCTGATGAGTCTGTGAGCCGTTCAGGAGGCTTAAGACTGGATCTGTAAACCCAGATAATCTGTGCCATGCATGCATGTTTTGAACGGCACTGCACCAGTATGTGTAACTGATCTCTTGCCATTAACCACCATATATGTTTTTTCTGAAATAATGTATGGAGGCAGGAGTTCGGCCCTCTATTCTTAACTTTTTCAGGATATTTCTTAAGACCTTTGTTCAAATCAAACTCATGAAGCTCATTTTATTCCAACTGATTCTTCAGAACTTTGTGAATTTGTTTTTTCTGATGCAGTTTGATCCAGCAAATATGAACACACAAAGAAAACAGTGCATGAACTGTTCCATAAATGCAGTGTGGACCCTGTTGGCATACATACTGCTGATTGATACATTAAGAGTCTGGCAGTGTGTTATCTTCACAGTCTTTCTGACGATCATCATGTCTGTTGTGAATATATTTATCTTTTTTCTAGAAGTGGTGAAGTGGTGCTGTGCCTCAGTTAATCATACAGAACGACACAGAGCTTCAGAGCGTTTGCATGTTCCCACGCTTACCGGCTGCGTATTATTAGTCGTCTTCACAAATCAGCACCCACATACATCCATGCAGGCATGTACACAGAGGGGGATTAGCATACATTCATGAACACATACTTCAGAAATGTGCTCTCTGCTCAGCTGCAGAAGAAGAAGTAGGCCAATTAGAAGTGTTTACTGGATGTTCTGAATATGGATCATCGCCATGACTAATAAACTCGAGTCCACAAAGTCCTACATGCTCCCGCTCCGCTGTGGAGCCTTCAGCTAGAGATGCTCTCGCTTTGACTTCGGCGCTTGTATGACTGAGGGCGAAGGAAATACCCATGCTATTTGGATCCACAAATCATTCCCGCTCCACGCTGTGTTGTAATGTGCTAAAGGGGCCTGCTAGCTAGCCTGCTCTGCTACGGTATCAGTTGGAAGTTTTGCAGCCACTTTAAGCAGAGGCTGGTTTTGTGTTTGCTCCCTTTCTTCTGTCCACATTAAGGCCCTGCGGTCTGGTACACATCCTCTCCCTGCAGCTCGTTGTGAACTCTTCACTGCCTCTGTTGAGGTAATGTAGTATGAATTTAGACCACTGGAAAGAAAGGTGTTGGTTATTTGCATCTATTGAGTCTTTTGAGATAACCCTTTAAATGACTGTTACACATTGAAATTAAGTCTTATAAACACTGTTCAAAACAATGGTTATATGTTAGTTAGATGTCTAAAAAACCCCATCGTGATTTCCTGACCTTCCCATCACACCGGCACATAACGAAGTAGCTTGTTGATGGAGGTTCTCAGTCATGCAGGTCATGGTAATTCTGAGTGCTGTATCGTAGGCAACTGGACTTCTCACCTCTCATCCAACTTGGTGAAACGTCTTCAAGAAACTGAAAAAAGTCCAGTTACCTTCGATGCAGCACTTAGAACAAAGAAGCTTATTTCTCATTCAGGAGTAGCTCCTAGTCTGGCAGCTTGGTGAGAAGTAAAAGTAAAATTAAAGATGCTTTTTTCCCTCCATTGTGTTTGAAGCTGGTCAAAAACAACTATTTCCTTCCATTTTCTGTGTGAACTTTCAGTCAACCCAATCGCAAGAATAAATGTAAGCGGTCGGCAAAGCCACAGAGTTCAAACTGAACATTTCTTTGAGTTGCAACTTTACGTCTGTTTAGGTTGAATTGTCACAATGCTGTGCTTACGCTCTAGTTAGCGTTATGCAAAAAAACAAACAAAAAACAAACACTTGGTTAGGGTCAGGAAAACATCATGGTTTGGCTGAAAATACCCGTTTTGGTCACCACGACAGCAGATGGAGATGGTCCGACTTCCCGTGAAAAGTAGCCGGTTCTGGTCACAACAAAAACAGCTGGAAATGTCTGAATGTCTCCTGCACACGAAAACTTTTTGCACCGTTGAGCCTCGGAGGCCGGTGTGTATTGTAGTTTAGCTCAACAACACTGACGGCTGTCTATTTTCCAGTCTTTGTATGTGTGAACAGTGTCATATAGGACAGGCCCCTTTATAGAGGGTCACCGGCCACACTGATGAAATTAGCTTTGCCTTTGTTCATCTGTGTCTCTGTGTCCATTAGTGGGACACTATTTTCTGTGATTTTTCTGTGATGATGCATTTGCAGGAAGTGTTGCTAACATGAACTGGTGGTAATGGAAACGAGCTCCACCATCATGGCAGCTGTGGTCCTTTTTTCTCCAGACACCATGTTATGACTAATTATTTTAAATAGCCTGACATGTTTATCTCTGCTGTTACACAAAGACCGTAACGTAATCTATCCATTTATTTTTATACTCCTCCTTCTTCACCACATTCATCCGTCGTTCTCATCTCGTTTTGGTCAATTATGGCCAATTGCTATTTCTTGAGGGGAAGGAAAATAAAGAAAGCAGGTATTTTTTTGTTCAGTAGAATGAAAAGGTTGGTGATGGAAGCCATTATGAGTCTGTGAATGTAATCAGTCCTGCAGTCCAAAATAAACAGCGGTGCTCAGCGGAGGTAGAAAGACTTTTCTCTTCCCTTTCATCCTGGCTAATTGAACGGCCTCGCTACCATTATAGTCTCCCACCAGACGCTACCAAGTGATCCTGATAAGAACAATAAGTGCAGATATGCATTTTCATGCCAGTCTCACAGTATTTAGCCTTCGTTAATGACTCGTCACTCACCAGTTTTCTTTATCTTATACGTAACGTATTTCTTCTGGGAATCATTGGTGTCACAGATAAGTCGGATCAGTACGAAGCAGGAATGTGGAGCTCTGATTTGCAAAATAAACAAAAACATAAATCAACAATGACAACGGCCTCTAAGATCAGTGCAATAAGATATATTACTTTTTAATCACATTAACTGGAAATATTTCTTTTAAAGCCGTTCAGGCGGTCTCATCAACTTTAAACTCCACTTTCATTCCTCTCTTGTCCTCCAGTTGAACTCAGTGATTTCCCACCTGTGCAGGTCACCTGACCGTCCACCTACCTGCACACCTGCTCCTCATTATCTCTTTAGTCTCAGTCTGTGTACAGTGTTGCCAAGTCCGCTTGTTATAAGCGACTCTGGGCTTATTTTTCTGTAAAGTCGTGCGTTGCGGGTTTTTGGGCTTGTTTTCTAAAGTGTCAATTTACTGTTGCCTATGCAAACAAAAATAAATGTATATATATATACTGTTATCGAGTGGCCTCTCTCTTACACAATGTGGTAGGTTAGGTCACCTGTTGGGCTTTATTTTATTTATTTGAGGAGCCAAGTCGCTTTTTTTGGGCTTGTTTCCATCGAGCTGGTTGCTTGTTTTCTCTCGCGAGATCTGGCAACACTGAGCAGCATCTCTCTGCCAGATTTGCCAGACCGACTGCCTCCTGACGTTTGTCTTTGTGGATTTGTTTGCTGCTTCTGCCTCCCAACCTGTTGATTAATGAAGCCTGGTTTACCTCCATCAAGTAAACATTATGTTATAGGCCACCTCCTGTCTGCTTCATCAGTTTCTGACTCTGTCTCGATGCTTCTGTGTTGTCTGTTGATTTACTTTACTTAGTTTGAAGTAACTAACTTTAACATGTAGTTGCAAACATTAAAAGCTCAACACTATCAAGCTAACATGCTAAACCTTTTGTTAGCATGGTAAGGCCATGAATGTTTGAGTCAGACCTGGATACAACAGAGAAGCTCAGCCTTGCTTCCATGTTGATAATGACTCTTTTAATCATGAATATGATTAGGCATTAGGCTACAAGCCAAACCTTAGCTAAAGGCTACGAGGCAAAACAAATGACAAGCTGAGGCGAACATCAAGTGTTAAAATGCTGCAGACAAAATAACATAGCATGTTGGCATTAGCATTTATTTTGGTCATGATCATGGTAAAGTGCTGACTCTTGGCACATTAAAATGTTTAGCTTGTAATGTAAAAAAAACTAAATGTTAACATGCTAACATTACCATTGAAGCCTCTTTACACATCAAATATCATGTTTTCTGGTGTTTACTGATATTGATAGCAGGCTAGACTTTTCCTGTAGTCTGGTTTCATGCTAATACAGATTAAATGAAAGGTGAAGTAACAGCAGGCGTCTGTGTGTCTCTGTGTTGCAGGCCAGCTGTGTGGGGAGGGCTGGCACCACGTCGGGGAGGCCTGCCTGAGGATCAACTCCAGCAGGGAGAGCTATGATAACGCCCAGCATTACTGCAAAAACCTGGGCGGAAATATAGCCTCGCTGCTCACAGACAAACAGGTCAATTTTGTTCTGGAGGAGCTGCAAAAATACCAGCTGCAAGACAAGGTAAGTGGTGTAAAAACCTATTTAATAGGCTAAATGACAGTGTTGGTGAAAGCTATTCATTATATTCCCCTCTTGCTTTCTCTGCATAAAAATTGCGCTTTATTATATAAAACATAAAACATGTTTTGTACGATTATCCATTTCAATATGAGCTTGAAGTGTTATGAAGGCTGACTTATAGTGATTATTTAACCTGAGGAGTCGGGTTTGTAAATGTGAGAAAAACTTTCTACTCAGCATATATTTTCTAGGCAATTTTAGTCCAATACCCGAGAGAGTGACTGGTTGCTGTAACCAATTCCTTTTGTTCATACCGGCAACAAAATGATCCCGTCCTAGTAAAAAATTCATTCTGAATATCAGCTGAATAATGAGGCTGACTTGAACTAATCAGGATATCCTACAAAGTTGGTCTGGAGCTCTCTCTGTGTGTTACTGTCCATCCTCGGCTGCTCGACGAGGAAACAGTCAGTGGACACAGAAAGAAAGAGAACGGATTCAAACTCACACAGCTGAAGCCTCGGATAAAATTTCTGTATCTCTTCGATTTACTTATGAAGCTTAGCGTTAGTTCATGCAGGACACGGAAGTCAAAAGCCCGAACTGCGATCAGCTGACAACCTGCCGATCGAATCATTGCCCACCAATCAGTCTCGCACCAATCACAGCTATTCTCACCACAAGGCAGTCTATTTAAATATGGTCTCCTCCTCACTCATAACAGCTCCTAATCAAAAAGCTTACTTACGTAGCGACCTATCAGGGCTCAAGGTTAAAAGACACTATTCATTGTCTTCCTTATGACTCAGTCTTGTGCACCCTGGGGGGGGGGGGTTTCTGCATTGCGCTCCCTGTTTTGGCTCAGCATGCTGTTGGTCAATTCAGGGAGCATCTTAAGAGCTGCCAAGCGTAACTGTACTCCCATTCGTTTGCAATAAATGGTTAAACCTATGACGAGAGCGTTCCTGATTGTAGAGTTTACTTCTAAGTCAGTACGGAGGAGGAGGTGGATGATTAAGAAACCAGTCACTCTTTAATAAGTGTTGAAAAATACCTGTATCTCTTCAGGCTGCCTCATGTTGAAAGCAAAGTAGAGAAAACAAATTGAAATTCCTCACAGAGCCACGACGTGTTTGTGGCAACACTATATACATATATATAGTCTAATTAAGTAGCTGCATCTGAAATAATTTTAGCTTTCAGCTGCTTTTATATTTCCTGTAGAGATTGAAGAACTGTGACGTCCTGCTGATTATGGATAACTGAGTGACATCCAATTCCCCCCGAGTTCATTATGTGACATAAATTGCATCCTAGATACAGCTTCCAGGAAATTGTGATTTATTATACGATACCAGGAAATGTGTTAGCTTGATGATATAAACATAGTTATTTATTATGCGGTGGAAGGAATGTGTGCTCTCAGATCATAAAACTGAGTTATTGAACGTGAATGTACAACATCTAAAAAGATCTAAGCAGTGTGGTTTGCTCTCGATTTGCATTTAACGCCGACCTGTGGTGCTGTTAAAATCATAATTAAGATGTGAACATTTTTGAACAGAACTCTTCCTGCTGCAGATAATTTGATATTCAGACTGATATAAATCTACAGACTTTTCAAAAAATCTTCTCACAGCACCATGAGAATATAATATCAGCCGAACAGAGGAGTGAAATTTCTCACCGGGATTTTAAATGATAAAATAATTATTCTTAGCCCACCGTGAAGCACAAAAAATCAGCTTCTTCCTCACTTTTCATCAGCCCAGATGAGTGACACGGAAATGTGGACTTGTAATGTTTACGGTGGAGATATGAGACTCTGACATGTTTGACCACACACAGACAGACAGGTTTGATGAATGTGCAGCGGCAGGAGAAATCTGAACAAATACCTGAAGGCTGATAATTAAAAGACGGTGTGTGGTTCTCGTTCTGTCTGACTTGCAGAGAAGTTTTTATACATTAAACATTTCTTAATCTTCCTTTGATGCTTTTAGGAAATAATGATACTACACTTCTTCTGGTGTCATCAGTCATATGCAAGAAAATGTACTTTGCTGTAGCGTAATTGCACCAATAGCTTGTTTTACATTTCACAAGCTCTTTGAGATCCTTGATCCTGAAGTGGAAAAGCCTTTCGGGAAAATATTTTGGATTTTATCAAATAAAACTGAGACAGTAGCGGCCCATAATCATCACGTTTTGTCAGCAAATAATTCAAACAATCACTGAACTGCGCTTCGATCAGCTGCTATAATTACGGTGTCTGCTTTTATAACGTCAACAGTAATTTGCAGAAGGTTTGATTTAGGACTGACTCATGTCGGAGTCATCAGCCCTCTGACTGATGCCTTTTAGTATTCTCCTGCAGTTTCTTTGTTAATGCATTGAGTTATTGATCCTGTTATGATGTTTTTTCCCCCCACGTCTCGAGCACATTGTCGATGCGTATTATTTTAAAACAGATACAAACAGAGAAAAAACAACAGTATCAGAAGTTTATCAGGATTTATTTTATTCAACGCTTTTCTTAATGTTCTTCAAGTTGCTGATCTGCAGCTTAAATCATTAACAAATCATTAATCATTAAAGCGTTTCCTCCCCATGTTTCTCTTCTCTCTGTTTCTGTTTGGATAGATTATAGTGATCTCTACAATGTTTGGCCTAAAAACTGGTTGTGGTGTTTGTGTTTACCTGACCTCTAAAAGGCTGCAGTTGAGCTTCTGTATTTAGTTCATTCTCAGGATGAAAAGGAGGCTGTCTTTCTGCTGACACGTTAGAGATAAATCTAGAACATATCTCAAAGGTGAGGGGAGTCATTCTGGAGAAATATTGTGAGTCTGTTGAGTCTCAGTTTCAGGTTGTCTGTATTTGACAACCTGTGAATGAGACTCAACAATCAACTATCTTTCTCCAGAATTGCTCTCCCCACCTGTAAATCAGGCGTAATGTAACGCAGTCATTAGTCAGCAGTCATGTGCAGCATCTAACATATCTCCCCTTTTCTCTCTTCCTCTCTCCGCCCCCGCAGACGTTATCTCCCTGGGTCGGCTTGAGGAAGATCAACGTGTCGTACTGGGGCTGGGAGGACATGTCACCCTTCACCAACACCAGCCTGCGATGGTTGCCCGGAGAGCCCAGCGACTCGGGCTTCTGTGCCTACCTGGAGCGGGCGCAGGTGGCCGGTCTCAAAGCCAACCCCTGCACGGCCACCAGCGACGGCCTCATCTGCGAAAAACCTGCCGGTGAGAAAGAATGAGTGGACCAACACAGGAGAGTTTATTTTTCAGTTCAGTAAAGCTAAGAGGTGATTGTTTGTGTCTGGTCTTTCTCTCCCGTTGTCCTGCTGCTCAGGGAGTCCACAGAGTCAGAGTGCTCGTCCCTGTAAGACGCCCTGCTCTTTACGCACCAGCTGCGCCAACTGCACCAGCCAGGCCATGGAGTGCATGTGGTGCAGCAGCACGCAGCGCTGCGTCGACTCCTCGGCGTACGTCATCTCCTTCCCCTACGGACAGTGTCTGGAGTGGCAGACCCAGGACTGTAGTGGTAAGAGGGGGAGAAATCAGATGGGGGGGTGAGGTAGAGGTGAAGGGTGGAGAGGGACAGATAACTACCAGACTGGGTTCAGGTCTGTGAATGTGTTTTCACACAAATGTGGAAAGTCTGACAGAACAAAATCTTTACTGAAGGTCAACTTCACATTTCATGCAAAACATTCAGTCACCAGATATTGTGTCGATCAATATTTAGCACTGTAAATACTTTCCCTTTATGCTATTTCTACCTGGTGCATCTCCTCGGGAAAACACGGGCGGCCGCAGCAAACGGATGTTCATATGGCAAATCTTGTGTGTTTATGTTGGTGAAGTCCGGTCGAGTTTCTTGTGCTTGAATGAATATTCCAGTGGATGTTTCTGAGTCAGAGGTAGTTTTTTCGATCGTCTCGTAGGCACCCCGGTGAAATTTTTCGTTCTGTCACCAGCCGTGCAGCTCAATCGCCTCATTTGTGACTGTCAAACGTTATCGTTATCCTGCTGCTAGTGGCTGTAGTGTAAACTGTGCCCTACAAGTTACAAAGGTCGGACAGATCAACTTACTTTGCTTCTGAAAGTTTAGAAAGTATTTGCATTTTGCTGTTTGCCTCCTAATTAAACCACATTTCATCAATACATCAATAAATAACTTTTTTAGGCAAAATCCCTAAAAACTGCAAAATGAACAGACGTATTTTTGGGTTTGAGATGTGCGAGGGAAAGAAACCAGAAAATATTCACATTAAAGAAGCTGGAATCAGATCGTTTCTACACTCTCAATGATCAAAACAGTTAATTTAATAGTTGACAGCTAATTGATTAATTGTGGCAGCTGTGATTGGACAGAATACAGGTGTATACAGGTGTGGCTGACAGACAGACTGATATACAGATATACAGATTGATGAATGAGGTGATGTTGTACTCTACACACACCTGAGCTGATGATACTCGGCTACGATTGTGTGAACATGGAGTCATTATAGACTCCAATCGATCCTCTTCTTATCAGCAGTCAGGTCTCAGCCTCTCTCTCACACACACACACACACACACACACACACACACACACACACACACACACACACACACACACACACACACACACACACTGACACAAACACACACTCCAACAACGAGGCAGTGCCACCTCTCCTGTAGCTACAGGGCAGAAAATCGATCATCTCCAATGACACACGACTGACTCGATGTGAAGCCCTCGCTGCCGTCTCTTAACATTCTCCTCATATTAACACCTCGCCGCTGCTTCTCCACGTGGGTCTGAGTACACAGGTGTGATTTCAGTTGGAGGAACAAATCGGAAGTAGCTCAGGTGTTAAAAGCATCGTACCTTTTGCTTATATTCAAAAGGCAACACTTTAATAAAATGGAAAACAGCCTCTGCCACAAAACTGAGACGTTATCTTTCCATCAGAACAATCAGAAAAACTGAATCTCTCTTCTTTTTTCATAATTGTACTTTAATGTCCGTTTGTGTTGTTTTAAATATAGTATAGACAATATAACATCCATTCGATTAGTGTACAAACTCAAAATGCTCCACAATATAATAAAACATGCCAGAGTTAACGTTTGCCAATGATGTAACCAGGAAGCAAGTGTGGGAGTCTGTGCGATTTCCAAAAATCCACTTAAACACTGAAAACTGAATTTCTGTATATCTTCACCTTAGGTGGAGTTTGTTTTCACTGACCCCAAAATACTTTTTATGTGTATACAAAAGACTAAAACACACAAAAACAGCGAAATTTTATGAAAAACACAAGAACGTGTGAATGTGTGTACAGAAGACGGCTAAATGTTGTTGCTTGACTTAAAGGATAACTCCACCAATTTTCCACAAAAGGCTTCATCCTACTTTAACTACTTTAATGTGTAAAACTGGTGGAGTTACCCTTTAACTAACTAAATGAAGTGAAGCTTGTTTTTTATAATGTTCAGCGATGTTTTATCTGTAAAAGTTGGGAGACCAAAAAAAACCATCAACCTGTCAAAGTATTTCCCCTGAGGCAAAACTTTTTTGTGTGTGTTTTCAGTCTTTTGTTTGACAAATGGTCCGTTTATAACAAAGTATTCTTGTTTGTGAAGAGTTAAGAAAACATCTTCAAAAAACTTTTTTTGTCCTGTGACTGCTGATGATTATTATTCGCTGCCTCTGAGTGCAGACGGCTCTCCAGCCCACTGTTTTGCAAGCCAAAATTGTTTTTCCCTTCCTTTTTTCAGTGTTTACATAATGGCAGCGTTTCTGTCTTTATTATTCATACCTCACCTTCATACCAGTTTGGTGGCAGAAGGTGTGTAGGATGCTCTTGTTCTGCTACTTTTTTTTTTACCTTTTGTTGCTCAAAGCACAGCATATAAAGTATAAAGAAATGTCGTATTTTCGGAGGCGTTTCAACTTCTCAGGTATATTATTGTTGCTCGTTTACAGTCCATCATTCTTCGTATAGCGTCTCATACTTACTTTCTGCTTCACTTCTCTTGTTTATGGATTAATCATGTCTTGTTGGGGTTTTTTTTTGGAAGCCGGGCCTGCAGGCTGCGGCTGAAGGATTTATGACCTCGGCTTTGGTCGCTGCTTTCACAAAAAAACGATTACTCGTCTGAGGATCCAATTTGAACTGGGTCATTTCTTCATCAGATAAATTTAGCCCAAGGCTTTGTGCATCATTCCCATTCTTCACATTGGCTGGAGGCTAACTACACACTCCCCACAACACAGCCTCTTCAAATAATTAGCAGTTTTGCCCCAGCAGTCACATTTTAAAGTTTTGGGAGCTCCTAAGCTAATTGTGCAGCGCTACATTTTCCTCTTGTAGAACAGGCTTTCTTTGGCTTATGTGACAATTTAAAGCTTCACTCTTCATTTTTTTTTGTCAGCCTCTCACCTCTCTGCCGGCAGCATCTGGTCTTGCACCTAAATCTTTATGGCAGTAAGAATAGCAGCTGTAAATGAGTCTGTAAATTAAACTTTCCATTTTAGATGTTGTCAGCTCAAACACTCCTCTTTTGCTTCCTCCTGAAATGTCCTCAAACTGGGATCTGTAAATGCAACCAGCGAGAATAAATGTTAGCTAAGTACATTTCCTAAACTTAATGTTTCTTTATGTTACAACTTGATGTTTTTTTAGGTTCAGTTTTTTGTTTCTTTCTCGGCACTTGGTTAGGGTTAGGAAAACATCATATTTTGGCTTAAAATACCTGTTTTGTTCACCACAGAACAGCGGGAAATGTCTCCAGGTCATGTTAAAAAACACACGGTTTTGTTGACACAAAATGGCCGGAGATGGTCCGACTTCCTGTGAAAAATAGCCTGTATTGGTCACCACAAAAACGGATGGAAATCTCCCCCTCATACTCGAAGTCGCCTGTTTGGCAGCCTTGTATCTTGTAGTAATGACACCACCTTTCCTTCCACCTCCGGATACGACAGTCAGGTAACTGCTGACATTATAGTATATTATTATAAGATCCTGTTGCCCCAATAAGCCACTCAAAGCTAAAAGTCAGCTCTTTAACCCTTTTCGTATTGTTTTATTTAAAATTAGATATGCTGTTGTACATTAACAGAACAATAACCACCTTTCAGTCTTAATCCGTCCACCTGACAGAGTAAGATAAAACATTTTTACGATATTCTTTCCGTCAGTTTTCACTACAGCTGTACAGATGAATCAACATCTCTGCGTCCTGCTACAGTTTCACCACTGAACATGTGTCGAGTGAACCTCTCTTACATGCACACAGAGGCAGGACAGTTGATGGTTATGTCCTTGTGGATGATAATGTATCGGTTTAGCTGCGTAGAGAATATTTTTGAGGCAATCTTTTTCTGTCCCACATGATGTCTGTCTGCTGCGTCGTAGCTTCACGTGCCAGAGGAAGAGCGAAGGAGAAAAGGCAGCTTATGGCTCCTACACTTGATGTATTATGTATAGGGGCTCACAGATCTGTACGCCTCTGACTTCAGCGATTGCTAACTGTCAAGTACCGTGGGAGCAAATGGATTGCACAAGATGAAGCCAGACGATACGTGCCATCCAGGGACAGCGAAATGTCAAACCCGTTGTGATGTACAGAATGTGGCACTGAGTCGTTTGTGCTGAGAGAATATTTGATAAGATGAAAATATTTCCCAGCAGGAACAAACGCTGCTTTTCTTTTACTGCATCAAGATGGCCCAGGTTCTGAAGACTCATCTGTTCAAACATCGTCTTACTGTACTGTAGGTTATTTTCTGTCAATGAAGACGACTAATATCCTGATTTCCAGTAGAGCCGTATATATATATTTTTTGGGAAAGTTTTGGAAAAGAAACACAAAGTAGAGTAGAGATGTGTGCTTTCTTCTGTTCATCTCACATGAATCATACTTGATGTTATGCTACAGTATATATCAGCCAGCGTCTGAGAAAATGTTGCGCTTCATGTTTGTTGTTGACAGAACTTTAAAGGCATTAAGGCTCATCTCAGTCTCCAAGTGACGACAGCAACTGAAAGCTTTTAGCGACTGATGTTTTGTGGCTGCGGCTGAGATGCAAACGCGTGTCCCTTTTGGATTTGACCTACTTACTACATTTAATGTTTATAGAAGTAAACCTACAGATATGCTGTTCCCTGATTATGACCAAAAATAATATTAAAATCATTTTTAAATAGCCCAGTCTGCAGGATACAGTGTCAGCAGTTAACGTGTCTGCAAACCATGGACACGTCCAAGGTTTACATTTGTACCAAATATGTATTAAGTTGTTTTACGTCAGGAGGTGCACAACATGGTGGTGGCGTTGGCCTGTGGATATTTCCAGCCGTGTATATGGCGACCAAAACCTGCTATTTATAGCGGGAAGTCGGACCATCTCTATCCGTGAACGTGGCGACAAGACCACAGGTTTTTTTAAGGACACGTGTGGATATTTCCAGCTGTTTTTTGTGGTGAGAAAATCGACTATTCTTAACAGGAAGTCGGACCATCTCCATCCTTGAGTGGCAACAAAAGCAGGTTTTTTTTAAGCTAAACCATGATTTTTTTCAAACTCTAATGGAATGAGAGATATCAGGCTTTGGATACAGACAATAAGGATCAATTAAATGTTGGTTTTGTTCAGTCTTTTAATAACAATGTGAAAAACCCTCGTCCTCAACTCGACTGCTGTACCACGGCTGTAGAATTAAATTCTCACTTCGAATGTATCTGTTAAATTTCCACTTTCCATCTTAAGTTCATCAGAGTGCTCCTCGGTACACGTGTTAAATTTACCAGCCATGACTCATAATTTAATTGCAGCAAAGTGCAATAAATGGAAATTAAATTACAGCTGTGCCTCCTCGCTCACCCCCTGTCGTCAGGACAGGAGGGTGTTTACTTTGCTGCTGAGCCGTGTGCGCAAACACAAAGTGAAGACAGAATAATTACCTTATTGAAATAAATTACAGAAAGTTTACATTTAAGCTATTTGACGGGCATAAATCACTGTTCCTATTTTATCTCTAATATCCACAAAGGAAAAGTAGCCAGTAGTCAACAGCTGTTTCATCTTTGGGCCGTGATTAGATCACATGTTGGGTTTATAATCATGAAATATGTTGTCCGCCCCCCTTGGGAAATACAGGCACCATCCAAAAGGACATTAACTCTACAAATACCCTCGAGCGAGTGTCATGTAATAGCACAAGTAACAGCTACATTTTTGGTGCCGTTAACTAAAAACTCGAGCCTTGTAAAGCCTGCGGGCTTGAATGTACCACGTTTCCTCCTCTCCTGATGAGTCCACACGACTACTTAAGGCAATAACCTTTCTTAATTCATTTCATGTGGAACACAGATGAAGCCAGATAGCTGGAAATGCTATTAAAAATAGACCAAGGCTCCGGCGTAGAGAACATAACAGGTAAATTATGTTATCTACACAAACCAACGTTATGCAAGAGAACATCTTAGGACTTAACACTCACGTCTATGCAGGAATATGTTTTTGCCGACAGTCTCTCAGTTGTGTTTGCTCCTTTTACTTGTGTCGTTCGGTGTCCTTGGGGCCCATTTCATCATATTTGTGGCATGCAGGCTGATGACGGAAATATTTGATCCATTTGCTGTCGCTGATTGTGAGATGTTTTGCAAATGAATTGCAGTCAACAGCAGCGAAAGCACCTGGCAGTGTGCGTTCAGGGAGGCCGTCTGTATGTGGAGATTAACTCTGCATCGGAATATATTTTAAGGTACGGGAGGAATCGTGTAGTATTAAAGGGAAACCAGGTGTTCATTAGTGATTTGTTTTTCAGTGACAAACTTCAGTGAAGTGTGATCCTGTAAGCACTTTGCATGGTTATTGTTAAGAAGCCCTCGGGTTGTTATGGAGTAATTGCTTTGCGAAGGTAGAAAACATCTGTAGAGTTTCACAAGGTTTAGGTCGACTGATGGAGCCGCTGTCTCGCAATGTGACTGCAATGTGAACAAGCCACTGAAGATATACAAATAGAAAAGAAGAGTTTGCTGTGTGAGGTATAGCTTCCATCTGCAACACTTTTTTTTCTGGCTCATTTTCCAAAAATACTGAAGATTCAATTTTAAGGAGAAAAGCTAAAAAAAAATACAAAATAGAAATTTGGTATGGACAAGTAATTTAGATTAATATAGATGAAAAATAATACTTATACTTATAATAAGGTCTAAGTTTAAATAGAAGCAAACATAAAATGCAAAGAAACCCATTGAAACTGATGAATGGCTCGCCAAGTGAATGTTTTCACCTGCTGTCCGTGCAACTTTTATTTATATGGAATATATTGATCGATGCCCTTCACACCTGCGTCCTGACAATAATAAAATACCAAATTGTGTGGATAAAAATGCCGGCTTGTCACCTCAAATCTATCCCAAAACTGATCAAATGGAAAATTTCATGAGAATTGTGACATAAAAGCTGACATTTTTCAGTTTGAAAGTCAACAGCAAGCCAAGACCAAAGAAGAACCTGTTCCCAGTGCCGCTACCTGTTGATGATTGCTCCGTCATTATGAGTGAAGCAGACTTTTTGAGCTGGCACTGCGAGTGTAATAACCGTTCCTGGAGCGACACAGTGGGTGCACATTGGATCTTTTTAAATAAAAGAGAATCAAAGAATTTAGTTTTTATTAAAATGTGAAGGTTTGGCACATAAAAAGGGCGGGCTTACACACAGTGGCTCCCAACTTCATGCAATTTGAATCATATTTTAAAAATGATAAAATGGCCTCCGGTATATTTATTGGATATTAAAGTCTGCTCTTGGAAATGTAAATATGTGCTTTTCTAGCAGCAGAAACCCTGACTGTGTGGTGGATTAGAGATCTTCTGTTCAACTGACTCTCTTTTGAACTATTGAGAATTGTGGGGATCCAGTGAAATGTGAGAAGAGACGCAGAAAAAGGAGAAAGGAAATAAGGAAAGGAAAGAAAAGACTGGAGGCAGGAACACAGTAGAGGGAGAGACGGAAAGAGAAAGAGGACAAAAAGTAAAAGAGTTCAATTCTTTGTGATTTCATTTGTGGCAAAAATGTTTTAAAATAAAAATCGAATTAAATCGAAATGAGAGACGAAGAGGAAGATGCCTCCCTGAATAAAGACAGAATAGAAAAAGGTGCAAAAGAGGAGGGTGAAACTGTGCCTGAGAGGAGATAAAGAGTGAATCTGAGAAAAGGGAGAGCAGAAGTTTGTAATTATAAAGAGGGAGAGAGAAGAAATGAATCGGCGTCGCTGCAGTTGAATAATGCAACGAGGGGAGCTCGCAAACACACATACTGAGGAGAAGGGGGTGTATTTCAAGCAGAGCTAGCTAGCAGGGACACGGAGAGGAAGAGATCCAGGTTCAGCTCCAACATCTGTGGCTTATGGAAATGGCTCGTGTTCAAAAAGAGAAACAACTTCTGGTGAAAAATGCTAATGTCACTTGATGCTGCATTTGAATCATCTCGCCGGGCTATAAGAAAACAACACCTCGGATAGCTTCTCTCAACCTTTTGGTTGTTTGTGTACACGCCGACATTCCCACGGAGTCGTACCTTTTCTCTCTCTTCTCTGAGTGCTTATTTCCAACCTTCGCTTTGTAGACTAAAAATTTATCATGACAGGGAAGACGAGTCGACGTCGACAACGAGAGCTGAAAGGTTGAAAACAAGCTGTAAAGTTAACTTTGGAAAGGCCGGCTCCTCCAGAATAAAACACGCCTGTTCTCTCTGCCACAGTCAGTGAACTGCAAAAAAGAGGCCTTCAGTATGGAGATTTTTTTTGTTTTCCTTTACAAGTATTGAATGCCATTCCATAAAAAAAATAATGTATCATTTTTAATTTGCAGCAGTAAAGTGTTTTTGAATGTCACATCCACTTTATGAATACAAATGCTTTCCTCGACACGTGGAAGTGTGTCGGGGGAAACAAAAGTCAATTTCGCTGTAAATGTTGAGGGTCAAAGAAAAAGGTGACAACAAAAGACGCAAAGTGTATTAGAGGAGGCAGATTAATATCACTAAAGGCGTTTATTGTGTTTGTGGTTTTGTTTGAAGCTGTGTGGATTAGCTGACGGCGGTGTGAAGGACAGAATATGGTCAGAATCGCCCTGAAGACGTAGAGAAAGATGTACTTTCACCTCAGATTCCTTCAGAAGATTACAAAATAGATTTATGTGCACTAATTAACGTTTTCCTCACCTGTCTCTTGTCCTTTCTACAGCCCAGAACTGTTCAGGTCTGAGGACATGTGCCGACTGTCTGGAGAGGGCTGAGTGCGGTTGGTGTGGTGATCCCAGTAACACCGGCAAGGGTGTCTGCATGGAGGGCTCCTACCGAGGCCCCCTGAAGCCCGCCGGTGCCAGGGCCGGCCCGCGAGACCGAGACAGACTGCGAGACAGAGACATGGTGCTGGATCAGAGCCTCTGCTCGTCTGACAGAGGCTACAACTGGGCCTTCATCCAATGTCCCGGTGAGCAAACCGCCATAATAGACCACATGGCCACATTCAAGCAGGGTTTATTGTTTACTCTGCACACAACAGCCAGGACTGAAGCATGAAAATGTGCCTCTTCATTGTGATTTTTTTAGGGTTTATTGCAGTGGTAGGTAGATGTACCTGATAAACTAACTGCTAAGTGTGTGTTTGTGTTATCTCCTCCCAGCGTGTCAGTGTAATGGTCACAGCAGGTGTGTGAACGGCAGCGTGTGCGAGCACTGTGGGAACCTGACAGCAGGGACGCACTGCCAGAGCTGCATGCCCGGCTACTATGGCGACCCGATCAACGGGGGGAAGTGCAACGGTGAGTTTGTTTAACCTGTATTTACATTTGGTTTGAGAAGCGGCAACATAATAAACTGCAGGAAACGTCCACGAAACACAAACAATTTAAATCTTTTATTATTATCTCTCTGCCAAGGAGGTTCTGTTTTCACCCGTGTCCGTTTAATGTTTGGTTTGTTGGTTCCTTTCCTTTCCTTTCCTTTCCTTTCCTTTCATCTCATTTTTTTCTTTTCTTCCCCTCTTTTCCCCTTTCCCTCTCTCCTCCACAGTTGATGTTTGGTTTGTTGGTTTGTCAGCAGGATTAAGCAAAAACTACTGAACAGATTTCCACCAAACTTGGATGGAGGATGGGTCTCAGCCCAGAATAGAGCCCATTAACTTTTAATGCAGATCCAGGTAAAGGGATGGATTCAGGAAAATTTCATGATTTGGGCATTTTCTGTAAAGAATGCATGGATCTTGATGAAAATCTAGTGGATTTAAATCCAATTTAGGCTTGATTGAACTAAAGGGGACAGTTGGGCCATGCCGGAGGTATGCACTCTACTGAGTTGTCGTAAATTTGAGTCCTTAAAGGTGGAAAACTGGAAAAATCTGCCTCTGCAGTCTGAGCATTTCAAATCAAATCACCTGGTTCAAAGTTTGTTTTAAATATATTTTTTATTTTTATTTTTTCTCGCAGCACAACAACCTGCTCAACTTACAGAAAACTAATTATTGAAACAGGTTGATTTCTCTCAGAATTTAAGTTTTCTCTGAGAAAAAAAAACATTGTGTGAATTGTTTTCATGATCTTTAAAAACATGAAGTAGTAGGTGCAGCCTACAGCACTGTAATAGGCACAAACAACCTGAAGGGGGCAGTGTTTAAAAGCTGTGCGTGCGGGCTTTGGTCTCTGTCGAGCTTGTGTTGACCGGCCGAGCAGTGAAAGGGGAAACTACACGTGTAGTTTGTACAGGATTGTGGTCTGCAGACGTTGAGGGAAACAGCACCAGCAGCTCAGTCCAGTCTCTGATTCTGTTTCTTGTCGTTTGTCGTGAACAGCAGACGGGTTCGACTCAGAGGAAGATGGTGCTGATGTCTGCACGCAGAGATACACCCATGCTTTATGTGCATCCATATTTATTTCTGCCTGCAATCCATCTGTCAGCAGTTTTCTCCATGCTTTGTCTTGCTTTGTCTTGCTTCATATGGAAATAATCATAGCAAATCCCCTGGTTGAAAATGTTAACAAGAGATTATGTGTGTGAGTGAGATGATTGAAAGCAGAAGCCACAGGAAAATGACTGTGTGCATGTGATTTGAATGCTCAGGGGAGGGGGGGGTGGGTGTACGATCAGGGCCTCGATGGGAGAAAACATCAGAGACGGCACAGTGTAATGAATGAATGAGTGACTGCTGGAGTGTGAGCGAGTGAGGGAGGGTTGGGAGAACTGCGAGGGAGGTGCAGTAACATCAGTCTCGCTGTGACAGATGTGCGTTTTGGCTTGGCGGCGGCGTGACATTAAATCGCTCTTAATCATTTTCTTATTTCCTGAGTTGACTGGTGTCTCCGTCCCTGGCGGCTTTTTTCGCAGCGAGCGCGGTGCTGATAGATGCACGCCTCTCGTCGCCTCCACACAGGACAGCCTCCGATGCACTCCTCTCTTCTACTTCGGCTGTCCTCGCAGTATTTTCTTCTTTCACTCATCTTCTGTCTTCTGTGTGTTTTTGGCTTTTTCCTCATGCTTTCTTTCACATCGTCTGTTCACACTGGCCCTGACGTTTCTCTCCCCACATGTTCCACTCTTCACACCTCTTTCCTTTTATGATCCATGTTTTTCCATTTATCTATCGCTTTACCTTCTGTCATCCATGCCCTTCTTTCATTTTCTTTTTCAGTCCTTTACTTTCTTCTTTCCCTGTCTTTTACTGGCCTCTCCTCTATTTAGCTTTTATTCCTTCTCTTCTGCCTTCTCTTATCTCATATCATCTTTACTTTACTTTTGTTTTCTATCCTTCTTTCCCTTTATTTGTCTTCATTCTTGTTCTCATCTTTATTTTGCTTTTATTCCTCTCCTCTTCTCATCATTCCTGTTTCCCTTTTCTTCCTTTATTTTTTCCTTTTCCTTCTTTTCTTCCCATTTCATCTCAAATTGGCCTTTCCTTTCCTTTCCTTTCCTTTCCTTTCCTTTCCTTTCCTTTCCTCTCCTCCACAATAACCTGGACTCGTCTATCTACTTCCATCCTTCTTCCATCCTCCATCTGCCTTCACCTCCGTCCACCTTCCCCTTTTATTTCCTCTCTTTTACTTCCTCTGTCATCCCCCCTCACAGTCCACACTAACTCTCTGTCTTACATTTCCTCCAACGTTCATCCGTCCATCAATCCATTCATCCTCCTCCGTCTCTCTCCACCTCTCTTTATATTAAAGGACCACTAGATTTACCTTGGGCTAAACTGTTGGGAGGCAATGATGTGTGGCCGATTAGAGGACTGAATGATAGAGAGAGAGAGAGAGAGAGAGAGAGAGAGACGGGGGGGAGAGGAAGAGGCCTCGGCTCAGAGAGGATGGAAGTGTGAGAAAGGCGGCGAGGGAGGAGGAGGAGGAGGAACGAGAGACAAAGACAAGCAGACAGAAAGAAAACGATAAAAGCATGTGGTGAGACACACAAGGTTAATATGGGTGGAAGAGGACAGTCGCCCTTGGATGGAGAGATGATGAAGAAATAGAGGAGGAGATGGAGGGATAAATAGAGGGAGAGATGGAGGACAGACAGAGGAGAGGGGAGTGTGTCCGTTCCCCTGTCCCTGTGACAGATGATTAACTAACCTTGTCAAATGTGGATGAAGTGTGTGTGTGTGTGTGAGCGCAGGGCATTAGCGTCCCTTTTCCTCCGACTGTACCGTTCACCTTGTCCCGCACACACACATACGAAATCAAACGCACCCACAGCAGCCCTTCAGAGCCGCGGCTGACAACAAGTTGGATGTCTGTTTAGACTTCCAGTCCCTCGGAGGAGAAGTGCTGACAGGAAACCTGCGTGTTTTTTATGAACATCCTGGGAGTCTTTGTTCTGCTGATTTCTTGTCTAGTTTTTATTACAGCGGAGAGACAGGCTGATGTTTTCCAAACAGTTTTTTTTTTTTAATCATATTTATGACGGGAATGATCGTGCGGGAGTGAACTCGCTTTGCTTTGCAGATAGCAAACATCCACACCTGGAAGTCGTACAGACACAGTTGTGTGTGTGTGTGGGGGGGTTGCGGTTTTGCTTAATGGCACGTTAAGAGGAGTGCTGGAGGATAAGGAGAGCGTTAAGGTGGATTTATGCGTCTTTGTCAGGGTGTTACAGAGGCTGTGTACCGAGGCTCCGTAACTCCTCTAAAGTGTAGCATCTCAAAAAATATAATATTGAGTCATGAGGCGAGTTATATACCTCAAGGAGAGTCTGTGCTCAGCTTGTGCTGCTCATGTTAAGTTAGTGATGAAGACACTGGTTGATTCGATAAGTTGAATATTAATCAAGCAAAAAATATTACAACATCAACTGGGACCAAGTCCTTAAATGTGAGGAGTTGCTGCTGTGCTAAAAAGTTGCAGGCAGCCTCACTTCATGTCTCTGGTCTCATTAGAGATTGCTGACAGTGAAGACAAACGTATATTTTGTGATCTAGAGAAGACGTCTCCACTACAAACCTGTCCAGCCCCACTGAAAGAATAAAAAATACACAATTTCTGGATAATACAGCGCAATGCACAAAGCTATGACACATTTATCTAGTGTTGAGGAGGTTATCTGAGAATCAGTGGGTTGAATCCTGGGTTAATATAAAATGAATGCCTCCACTGGAAGCATCCACAGTGGGGCTACATAAATGATGATCAGAGGTAAAGCTGACAGTAGTTTGACCAAAAGCCTGAAGACTGTGATTGAAAACATTCATGAACAGAAACCAGATACAAAATTAAAGATCATTAAGAGATCCGATTGAGTCCGTGTATGACTGACGAGCGTTTCCCCGTTGGCTGTTGCCCTTTCGAAATTAATCCGCACGAACAGTTATGTTTTCCCTAACGTCCTCAGTGAGTATTTGAGGGGTTTCACCAAATAACCTGCATTATTCCTTATTCTTAAATTATTATGTGCTGACAAATGAGTATTCTGCAGTTTTCAGAGTATTTAATATCCAAGAATGCAGATCGTAAACTCGACCACTTACTACCCCAGCAACGACTTGGCCAAATGTTCTTACCTGGACCAGACATGGTCCAGCTGTAGCTTTTGACCATTGTATACCATTGATAAAAACATTAAAAAAACGTGAGAAAAGCCCAATCATACGTAGGGAAAAAACACAGTTATTCTGGCATCACAGTGGCTGAATAGTTGGTTTCACAAACCATTTACTTACTGGTGAATAATCTGATTACTTTGCAATTGAATGTAGTACACAAGGATTTGTTCCCTGATCTCCTGGTTTAACATGATTCCTCACAGTCATCTGTGGTCTTGTGTACAAACGATGCAGCTCTTCATAAATTCAGTATATCTTGTATGTTGTTCTGATTCTGTGAGGCATCACCGGCAGCAGGCAGGCCGCTGAGCTCCCGCGTCCCTCTGAATTGTCTTCCAGGCAAAGACTCCAGCTTGTATTATTTCTTCTTGTGCTTGTTATCTTTTGCTACCCGGTGCTTGGGCGTATAATGCTCCTCTGCCATCGGCGCCTCACGCAGAACAGCTTTATTGCTTCCATAAATTCTGCATGATTCACATCAGGAGCTCTCCCTCTCCGTCCGGACCTCCCTCTGCACTACCTCGCTTGCTCTCTCTGGCCATCTCTGAAGACTCTCAGTCACACTGGTCGTGTCGACGCATTGAAACAATACACAAGTCACAGGTTTCCTGTTGGGTCTTGGGGATGTTGGTGTCACTGAGCCAAGAGATTTCATCATCGCTCACAGGTTCAGCTCAGCTCAGCTCAGTGTTCAGTCATTCGAGTAAAGAATAAAGGGAAGAGATCGACTCAGACAAGAATTAAAAACGTGTATCACTGCATATGTCATAAATTATTAGAAACAGAGAGAGGAGAGCTTGATGTGGGAGTTTTTGCTTCCCTAGTCCTGCAGTGAGAAGTCGACCATAGGGCCATCTTTGAAGCTCTTAACTGCTGCACATCATTCATTCACAGAGATACAACCAACCCACCGTTGGATATGAGTATTCACATGTTACCTTAACTTACCCTACAGTAGGTCCGGAAGAAATGTATGATCACGGAGGAGTTTTTTGATCCTCTGTTTCATGGGAATGTTTAATTTATGCTTTGACATCGTTACTGTGTCCTTCACACTCGGCATACTTACGTGAGTGAACTCTGGATGTCTGGAGGAGAGGATACGATGAGCCTTATAGACACGTTATGCTAGAATATGTATCAAGTATGACAAACTGTATAAAGCTGAGTGAGTTTCTTCTTTTCCACATCAGTAGGTTAAATATCACACCACAGGTTTTTATGTTCAGTGAACAGTTTTACACTTCAAATCTCACTTCAAGACCGTCAAGTGAATCTATTTCCATACCACCAAATCAAAACAAATGTTATTTCACGACACTCTTGTGGTCAAGTGACCAAAAAAAGTGTCCCCGTTCGGCAGCAAAGACGTAGTAACGTGAGGTTTGGAGAGAGATCAGACTCTTCAGGAACTTGCAGTGTGATCTGCAGTCCCTGTGAATTCTGCACGACTGAGAATTTTTAGTCCAATCACCGCAAACTGTTCTGCAAAATTGACCAATTATCATAATGATGCAGTGTTCAGACAAAATTGCAAAGGTTGTGCAGCATTCACAGTTGGCGATCACAACATCATAACTTCCTGGAGGGACTGAGAAATACTTTAACATACAACTAATTTACAACAGTAAAGACATCTTGAAGGAAACGTTATGTCGACCACACTCCATTTCAACATCATGAGGAAATGTTGCTGAATGTATCTGCAAGTAGCAAAGAGTCTTGATACTGAGCATGTCACCAAATATTTGTTTAATTTGTTTTCTGCCAAAATATCCAATATTTAAAAATACAAAACCGCTTGTAGTGACGAGAGGATTATTGACCTTTTCTCAGTTTATATTGAGGCACTCAAGGCATTTTGTTTCATGTAACCAAAGCGGATCAGACCAGAGGATCAGCCATGTGTAACCTTAACCAATTAGTTTAAGTTCCCTAAACTCATCTGGATCTTAACTGTAGAGGTGACGGGTCAGAAAACACTCTTTCACAGGTCAGTTACTTTTTTTTGTTCTTTTGGTATAAAGACACATTTTCCGCGTCCAATATGAAAAGAAGGCAACATTACATTGTTTCTACTATCTCAACCTGGCTTGTTGAAAAAAAAAGTTCTCTATTGATTCAGAAAAAAATAAACTCCAAGATCAGAAGATCTAGAAATAGGTTGTTTTTTAACACTCGAACAAACGGCCAATGCTCTTGTGTTTTGGTGCCAGTGGTCCCTACCTGTCACGCTTTTTTACCCCCTCCTCTCCTTCCCTCCCTCCCTCCCTTCTTCCCTCCCTCCCTCCCTCCTTTCTCTGTCTTCTGTCCCTAATTTCGAGGTTTTTGATGTACTGCCTCTAAGCAGGGTGCAGCAGCAGGAGCTCTTTGTAAATTTGTGTTCAGTGCAGGAGCTATAGAGATGTTGAGTGCTGTCGCTGCAAGAAGCTGGCAACCGAGCATCGACTAGAGACTTGGACAGACAGGACAGCAGGGTAGTGTAGTGCAGTGTGTGCGTGCGTGCGTGTGTGTGTGTGTGTGTGTAGACAGAGGCAGCTGTTGTTGAGCTTCAGCAGCAGTAGAGTAGCAGACGAGCGGTGCTGCCTGCAGAGTTGCTCCATTCACTCTTCTCTGTGGAGATGCTGCCAAACACACTCTCACCTGCTGTCTTAAGTGTGTCTGTGTGTTTTTGTGCATCTTTGTGCTTTTGTTGTGTGTGTTCATGTACCTGTGGAGCCTTGTGGCGGAATTGCAAAACTACCCAGCGTTCTTAGCGGTATCCAGTCATCTTCCCCCCCTGGCAGCTCTATTCCTGGCGTCTGACTGGTCAACATAGACAAACGCGAAAGACAACCATGCTCCTACACACCGAACCACACACACATACGCTGTTCCATAAATATGATTTAAAAAACGGCTTTTGAATCCTTTATCTGATCTCCAGCTGTGACTCATGTGCTTTCTGGAGTAAGCTGCTTTGAGACTGCAGGCCTTCATTTATGGCTCACAGCGCACACTGACATTAACCAGCATACAATTAATGTAACTAGCTTCTGTGCTGTCATGTAGGACAAGCAGTGGTGTTGAATCACATAAAGTATCCCGTTCTATACTTACGACGTGCACGAATGCAACCCACACCTCTGCACCTAAAACTGGGGCCACCAGACCGTCAAAACGCCGCATCAGAGCCTTTTAAATCAAATGAGGTCCGTGCAGAGAAGTGAAGCCACTCAGCTGTTCATTATTGATTGTCCTGTGGACGAGAATATATCACATATCTGAGAACATTCACACCAAATTTGCATGATATTAAATAAAGGCTGTGAGTTAGTTAGTTACACTCACTGATGACATGTTTTAATTGTCACCGTATGCTAAAAATCCAACATACCCTTGTCAACAGAGCAGTGAACTTAAGCTTCACTGGCCAGATTCTGCTGACATGAGGATCATTTTTTCATCTTTGTATGCTGATATATACTAATGTGCACATGTGTATGTGTTTATGTATATTTTACAGACATCTTACGTCTCTTTGCGTCATGTTCGCCCCCTCTGCCCTCGACCCTTCACCTCTCTATCCCTTCATTAAACACAGTAGAAAGCCCCGTCCTCTCTTATCGGACCAAACTGCCCCCGTCTGTGAAACGGGACAAAGGAAAAGCAGGAGTCAGCTGTAGGTGGAAGGTGACATTAATGACGATGAAGATGAGGAGAAATTTTTCATGGAGATGAGCGCGTGATTAATCTGGGGAACACAGTCGGGTTCAAGAGTATGAATGTAGGTGAAAATGCAACCTCAAGCAAAAATAATGGGGCCTTACAATGTTTCTGAGGTGGAAATTCTTATTTAGAAGTGAACAAATAATAGATGATTCACACAAGGTTGTCTTTAATTTAATAAAGTGGTAAAAGCAAAAGAGCAAACAGAGTTAACCAATTTCAGCTTGCAAGCCAGCAAGCAAACCCCTGGCAGAGACTGACAAAGAGACACAGACAAAGTTACAGTTTACAGTTCACTCAGAGACACCTTGCTAAAAGGTGAAATAAACCACAAGGTTAAAGGTCAATACGTGAAACAAAACAGTGAAAGTGTGTGGTTAAATGCAAATGATACATTTTGCTTCTACAGTTTTAATTTATTAAAATTTATGACATGCATTTGATCACAGGCCTGTGACCGTATATATTTCTGACGCCAACTTTCAGCAGTGACCAGCTGGGTTTACATCTCACACCTCAATGTAAACAAGTACTTTACATCTTCTAAATGTAACCAGACCTGAGTCATACTGTAATTACCAAGTTTCAGCAAAAAGCACTTTAATAACAATGTTTTTTAATGAGCATTCAAAAACATCATTAAACATGATCCACTGCAGGGTTTTTGCAGAACCGTCAAACATCAACATTGTGTTTGGTAAGTGTGTTGAAATGTTGATAACCTAAAAACATTTGCTGTTGCATTAAAAGAGGGAAAAGTTGATAAAAACGTCCTCCATCAAGAATAAGTTAGTTAGCAGCTCACTGCTGCTGTGAGGTCATCTTTGTCTCTCCTTTGTGACTAAAATTAGGAGGTGACAACAGTTAAAGGTGTCACATTCATGCAGATGTGAACACACGACACAGTCGCCATTACAGGCTTCACACACACACACACACACACACACACACACACACACACACACACACACACACACACAGAGTTTGCAGCTATACAACATTGTACTGTACAGATGATTTAGACCCAATCAACACTTCAGTGAGGTGTGAACAGGCTGCAGTGTCTTGAGTTCAGGAATCTTCCAGGAAAAACACTTTGTTTAAGACTCGGGGTCGTGACCTCTAATTAACTTGTTATGAACACAACACCATTGTCGGATGGGTCATACACCGGACCTTCCGTCTGGAGAGCAGGGTTCGTGTCCCATTTGTGACTGAATGTGCCTAAACTAACTAAACTACAACCCCTTGACGATGTTAATAACACTTTATATTGAATGTTTAACTGGACAATGCATATTACACATTAGCGCTAACTTGACTGAGGAGCCCTTCATGTGCAAAACTGACGCTGGAGGGGGGCAGGTAGAGCGTGATATGTTGAAGCCTAAGGCTGCTGACCAAGCTGCTTTTACATGTTGTATAACAAACTTGAATTATGGGCATTTTTTGGTCAACCATTTCCATTTTTCTTTGTTTTTTTCAGGGTTAAAAAGATAAATAATTAAAAAGCTGTTCAAAGATAAAACATCCAGCAATAACTCTCATGGTTAAAGAGTAAACACACTCGGTTCTGATTCATTTAATTTTATTCTGGATGTGAACTTGTCACTTTGTGTTGGAGGAGGGGGAGAGGACGGGGCAGTGAAGTTCCCTCAGCACACATTTACATCTATCATTTGTGTGTGAAGATGCAGAGGTAGATCAGGCGCTTAAGGATAAACGATAAGATTAGGATAATGTTTAAATAAAGTTAAATTCTTTAGCCGTGCTGCTTTGTTGAAATACACGCCGAGGGATATTTAACAGTGGCAGAGAAGTCTCAGCATGATGCTTTGGAGGTTCTGGGTTCACTGATTCTGAAGTCCAACTGCACAAAAGCCATTAAGTTATATTGAGTTTTATAACTGCTAACCCGTCGGGAGTAAGACAGAGCCGACTGTAGAAACAGATAAAAGGTTCAGCGAGGAGTGTTCTCTTATTTTCCTCATCTCTACCTGTCTCCGTCTGACTCATACAGACACACAGATACAAAGACGAAACACAAACACATTCATAGACGGCCCAGCTCCCACCTACACACACACACACACACACACAAACACACACACACACACACATTCAAACACACTCTGACAATAAGCGTCTAGTGTGCATACATGCAGAAGCAGTGGGGTGAGAAATTATACTCTCTTCAGGGAGCTTGCACAAGTCATGGGGAGCGTGATTTATTTCAAAATCAGCCTTTTTCTGCTCAGAGATCGGGTTTCTTTTTATTGCAGCTTGTTTCTGTGTTGTCAGCAAGTGTGATGCGTGATGTGCTTTCTCCTCCGTCCGCTTCATTCATTCACTCTCTCTCTGCTGCTTTATGATTCCCCTGCTCCCTCCACCCTTCACCTCCAGTTGCTCTCTGCTTGAATATTATGCGTCTGCAGATCTGTTGGATGGGTTAAGTGCTTATTTTTTTCAGTTGCAGTCAGTAACATGTATGCGCTTAAAGAAATCCATACACATCCTAAAGTATAGAGGTAGATTAAGTTTCCTTATGTCCAATTTCTTTTTGATTAAATCTGGGATGAAGCATTAAAAAATGTTGAATGTGCTTCTTTGTAATTTTAGAGAAAGAGATTAATCTCTGTGCCTGCTAAGGTAAGTCGTACTACATACAACAGTCTGGTATATCCATCAGTTTGAAAACACTGGCAAGTACATCAATGCAGGGAGCCACAAGCTGACTGAGCTTTCTCTGTACCATAAGGAACCTGGGGCGATGAGAAGGATCTGGCTTTAAATAGTATCGAACTCAGACTCATATGTGGTTTTAAGAATAACTGGTTGACTGAAGGGTGTATCTTGTTTTCTAGGAATGTTTCCAAGAGGCACCAGGGTTTATTTAAGTCATGCATTGGTAGCCGTGTTTCCATAAAACATTTCAATGTGCATTTTGAAGGATATCGCATAAGACTTGCTTTAATTCGCAAAAAAGTTTGTACGCCTGCTTGAGGTGGTTCTTGTCTTTTTGCAAATCAGAGTTAAAGCAAAAATGTTTGATGGAAACAGATTTGCCGAATAAACTCGGACGTAGTGAACATTCAACTCACATGACTGATCAGCTGTTACCTGTCTGCATTATAAACATTACATTTCCTTGTCGTCTCCGGACGGCATGCATCATGGCCGATGCTAGCTGACATGCAAGAACAATTACAACTTGCCCTATTGAAAGTAATTCCTGAAGATCTCCCTCCATTTTGTCTCGTGACGTAGCCACGTAGCCTACACTGCGTCATCCTCTGACAAAATAACACTTTACGTAGCCTAGTAATCGGTCTATTCCTACTTCTGCTACATTTGCTCACTTTGGTGATTAACTAACAATACTGGTAAGACAAGGAAGTTGTGTTTTTAGTGACCAAACAGATGAACAATGAGCCAGACGCAGGCTACAAATCCTGCAGATCCTCTTTTCAAGCCCACATGCAGTGAATGTTTGATACAGGTTGAGTATTCCTCTATAAAGAAATACACAATTACACAGCCTTTAATAGATCCCCCTGCTCCCTGTGTAGTTCAAAATTAATTTTATCAGGCAGTACCAGCCCTCCATAAACCAGTTTGTTTATTGTGCTGCTATTTTGCACAGACACTGTAATCTGAGCCATCAAACAAGCCTCCAGTCAAGAGTCTGGCCCTGCATCTATCATGCAAAAATGTCCCAGCAGCCTCAGTAGATTCAGCTGAAAACCTGATTTGCTGTGAATTTTTTTGTGTACTTGGAGCAATGACAGCACAGTGACACTGACACTCCTCACTGTGAACCTCAACGTGTGACATCCTGGAGTCGCCTGCAGGCCTCGTTTACAGTCTGATCATCAGCTTTTTGCACAGAATGTTAAAGGTGACAGACGAAAAATAAAAAAATAAAAGCAACAGATGATGTGATAAAAAAGTACGGGGGAGGTAGAGTAAGTTGTCTATGGGGTTCATAAATTAGAAAATTAATCGTAAGTGATAAAAAATGATAAATGAGATACATAATGAGATATATTTGATAATGTTTGTCTCCCCGAAAACCAAACCTGCTAATTAATTAATCAATTAGATAAGTTATAGTTAGCTGTTTTGGAACTTATTCATTGTTCGTCTGTAATATACTGACGGAAAAATGACTTTGGATCTCTGCTGAGATCTTAGTTATTAAAGTCTCGTACATAACGGGATGAAATGATGGAGCAGCTTCATCTCAACTTCCACACCCTCATCAGACATTGTAGAGGAGGAGGGAGTTGGTCTGCACAGAGACTCTGCTCTGTTGGAAGCGGGATGTTGTTCACTGCTGTTGTTTCGTGTTTGTTTGAAGAGTGGAGAAAAGTTAATACCGACTCTCTGTGACTGAGCTTACTCAGTTTTAATCCGCCTGGACCACTTGTGGATGAGCTGCGAGCGTGCAAGCTTTTCTATCTCCATCAGATGAATGGCAGTAACACAAGAGAATCACCACAGCTGAAGACATCATATTGTAAATGTCCAGTAGCATCTGTGTACACAAACGCCATCGATGACAACAGAGGATGTCCGAGGGTCTTGAAGCATTGTCAGGTTTCATAAGGGGGATTTCCAACCACCATCCCTTGTAACTCTGTTCTGATGGGGCACTCAAAAAATGCTGGGGTAAAAATTGGAAATAGGATCGAGCCTTAGAGGTTGAGTGATGTCTGTCTGTTCAAGCGTTTTGAATAATGTTTATAATTTGAGATTACAGTTTGATAGTGGAAGCTAAGAGCTGAGCGTCTCCTCGTGTCGTACGTGTTAAGCTCTCTGACGTCTGTGCGCTTCACAAAACCTCAAAAACCATCGAAATCTTCATCTCCGGCTCGTTCTCTCCTTCTTTTCTGACTCTATTGGCTTTTCTCGAATGCTGTTGGCAAAATAAATCTGTGTTAGTGCATGGACGCTCATCTCTCCTAGCTGTGTCCTTTGTATGCCTTTGTTGACTGCCTACTAAATCAATATTGTATGAACAGCAGGGTGACCCGAGGCTGCGCTAACACACCTGTGATTCATCTATTATCTCAAGTCTAAAAGCCACTTTTTGTTAAGACTCTGTTATCTCCCCGAACCCCTTACAGTTCAGTGTGCATCTCTGAAAAGGTTCACGGGTCAATGTAATTCCAAATAATAGATTGAAATTGTATTTTGTTATTGTTGCCGCCTCTGCTGTCGCTGTCTCAAGTTGAAGAACGTCAATTCGACTTTCAGCTCGCTGACATTTAAATGTCCCACTGCACAGCCTTGTTTTTCAGCTCCTCTTTGTGCGTCTGTAAATGTGTGTGTTCAGAAATCTCAATATTAAAAGCAGCTTTTATGTCCGATACTTTGTTTTTTGTTCTGTGTAAGCGATCAGATCAGGCTCAGATTCCCAGGCAAGAGGGAGGAGAAGGGATAGAGGAGGTTGTTTTCCTCTCATTATCTGCCAGCGCCTTGGCTTTACCTTGACCTGAGTGCACCACTGTTTTATTACAGGGCCTGTCTCCGTGCCAATTGGAGAGAATAAGAACAACGCACAAAGTCAATTCAGCCGGAGAGGGACGCGGCAAAGAGAGTGGCCTTGTGTGGATGTGAACACAAGGGTAGAGAGAACGTTCCTGTTTGTCTCTGCCATTAGTCACTCCATGCAGAAGTGATTTAGTGTCTAAATTACAGGCTCGGCTCTGCGTGAATCATCCGGCTACATCATGCTTTTACTTTTTACATAACACAATGATTAAAAAAGATTAGACGCACCAGGAAAAAGGCTCCCGTCTCTGTTGGTCTAATCAAACTTCCTGCAATAAATCGCTTCCAAAAAGCCCAAATTTCACCTCCAGGATGCAGTTTGAAATGTTCCAGACTGATTTTGTTCTTTCTACTTTGGTCGAAGTGAATCACGTCTTGTGTGATTACATCTCAAATCTGATGTTGATAAACAGCTTATTACCATGTTAGCTCATTTTTCTTTCCCTGGTTACACTATCAGTATCATCGTCTGACATTCAGTACTGAGACATTTCAGCTGCCTTGTCAAATCAACTGCTGTGTATTTTCTGTTTCTTATTCACGTTAGATTGTGGCTTTGACATGGCAGTCCTCTTAGGAAAGAACTAAAGTGGGTGCACAAGCTCAAAATGGGATCTCGGGGCTTCTGGGGATTATTGCGCATGAGCAAGAAACCAAGTTTTTTTAATTTTCCCCGGCTACTTCAGTCGTTTAGGAGAACGCTGTCACACTTTTTGCTGTGAAGCTCCAGAAATGTGTTGTGGATAATGATACAGTGCCTCTTCAGTGGTGACCGTATGTCCCAGAGAAACAATTTCTTTAAATGATTTCAACAACATCCATCACATTGCGGATGTAATGATGCTTTTTAAGGTTGGTAAATGTGCATAAAAGTTCAGTCTTGCCAAGTAAGAGGGGGAATCAGGAGAAATCACTGCAATCAGGAACTGAACACCTTTTAATACAGAGTGGGAATGACTCAGAGCCAGAAGATGCTTTGAGTTTCTTGGAAAATGATCCACTTCTATCTTTCCCACGCCTTCCTGCATCACCTCTTGACACTCTTCTCTCTCTCTCCCTCATCAATTCTGTCTTAACCGTCTTCGTCATCTTCTTTGAGGTGTGTTAAATGTTTCGATTCTTCTTTTTGTCTTTGCAGCCTGCAAGTGTAACAGCCATGCCAACGTGTGCCACGTCAACTCAGGGAAGTGCTTCTGTACCACGAAAGGCATCAAGGGAGACCAGTGTCAGCTGTGAGTATACGAACATTAAACTGCAGTTTGATCAGACGTCCACGGGACACCCACGATACTGGCCCTCAATCACGAGATGAATCAGATAAATTATCAGTGTCTACTTGCACCCGTAGTTGACAATAGTCAAAACGGCAGCTAATCCGCTATTCACACACCACCACCCCCTCATCCCCCTCCTCCTGGTGCCGCAAAAAACTAAGAGTTTGGATACAGATGAGTGTGTGCTAATAACATCTGCCTGAAGCAAGACAAATGGCATGTAGAGATCTGAACACTAAAGAGCTACTAATGACTGAACAAAATATTGTGACAGCACACACAAAGCTGCTGCACACTGACACGTGAATGCCCCTCAAGCAATCCTTTTTTAACATCATCAGTTAAATCTTCCTCTAAATTTGAAGGTGCTGTTTTTGAATTATGGCTCAGGAGTTTAATATTTGAGTCTTGGTTCAGCGAGAAAATGATTTGACTCTGAAGTTAAATTTTTTGTTGTCAGGAGGATGGAAAGAAAAACATGATGAACAAATGTGTGGATACTGTGTGTGTGTGTGTGTGTGTGTGTCGCACCCCCCAACTGTGCCAGACCTGACCGCTGCAGCGCTACAATATCCTAAATGGCTTGGCAGACTAACACAGCATGGAGGCAGACTGAAAATTGCTGCATCAATAAATCTAACAGGCGAGGCTAGAAACAGAGAGCACATACCGTGTGTGTGTGTGTGTGTGTGTGTAGAGCAGACAGTAGATATTTCATCAACGTACTTTGTGCTCGAAATTACTCCCACTACGTGATCGTACAGATTTAATGTATTTATTGTTTCTCGTTGCTCTTTCTTGATTTTTCTACGTCGGCAGAGTTTCACTTTTTTTTTACAGCTAATTTCCTTAATTTACAAAACAGTCTGACATTCAGACAAACCTCATATTTAGCTGTTATTATTCTATAGCTATTATTTTAATTGGATGAGTAGTAATTGTTACAAGAAGCTCGCAGATTTCCTTTTCTTTAAATCCCTGCACACACGTGTTGCATACGTCCACATCTTGAATCATACCTGCGACTGATTATGTAAATTTTCTGACCCTTCACTTAAACTTCGACATTAACCACTTATTACCTTACGCTAACCTCAACTTAACCTTTGAGTGATCCCAAACTTCAGCTCGGCTTGTGACACTAAAATGACTTAACCTGAGGAGCAGCCGACCTGCCCTGAACCCTCACACTGAAAGGATCTCCACATGTTTACTGTCAGCTGTAATCAGTGCGTTACACTGGGAGTAATCCTGTGAGACGCAGTTAAACACTCGTTCACTGGAGTAGTTTCACTTGTTTTTATATAGTTAACGAAAAATGTTGAAAAACATGTTTGTACCCACATGTATTTATTTATGTGCTCTTACTGTGCAGGGGACCTGGGCCCTATATTTACATGTCTGAGTGTGTAAATGATTCATACTTACTAAAAGTTTTGGAGTCCGTCCAGCAGATCCATGCAGACATGGCGGCAAATGCTTGTAACATAATGCTTTGGGGAGACTCCGACCAACAAATTGCGTCCATTAAAAGTTTTATGATGATGTTACGGAAACGATTTCTGCACAGACAAAAAACACAAGATCCCTTTTGTTGTCTCGCTCTGTTACAGTTGTTGCCTCGTCTTGATTCTCAAAATGAGCCGTGACTTTAGAAATTAATTAATTCTGCGTTGCTGCAAAAGATGTGAGATCACTACTGATTAGCACCTTCTTCACAGAAAACATCTAATATGAACATATGTCAGACTGAAAAGTGAAGTGTGACACAGTGGCTCTTCAGTCTGATTATCATGCTGGTAACATATTGGCAGAACCTGGACCAGTACACAACCAGTACACAGCTGCAGAGAGAGTGTGAGTGAATGTTGAATTGGCTGCACAGCCTCAGTTCTCCTGTTCACTTGGCATCCGCGTCAGTTTTTTGAGCGTAATGTTTCTTTTCAGCGCACACCAATAATTCGTTATTCTGCCGGAGACTCCACAGAGGCTGCAGCAGGAAAATGTGTGTTTGTGTGTTTGTGTGTGTGATCACTTGTGCATCCCTAAGTCACTGTGCTGCAGTCGCTTTCACCTTTGATTTGCTCCGACACCATCTCTCTCTCTCTCTCTCTCTCTCTCTCTCCCTCTCCCTCTCTCTCTAAATGTCTCTCTGTCACCGCTCTGTTTGTTCTGCTTGAGTCGCTCCAAAATGGCGTGCCAAGCAAAGGGCCATTTGTTTGTCGTTTTGATTATGAACGAGCAATTTCCCCTCTGGGGGCGGATGGTGCGCACCCTCAGGTTACAGCAGGTGTGTGGATGCATATTTGTGTGTGTGTGTGTGTGTAAGAGAGAGAGTGTACGTTGTGTGCAAAGTCACAAACGCTACGAGTCAGAAATAATGGGACCGTTAGGTGAAGCAGGGTATCGTTTTTGTGTGTGTGTGTGGCAATACATGTATATGTGTCTGCATTCATATTAAAACAGAGGAGTCAGATTCTTTCTCAATTCTGTGTTTATGCTCTGGTTAGGTTGAGGCACAAAAAAACACTTGATTAGGCTCAGGAAAAGATCTTGATTTGGCTTAAAACATCTGTTTTGTTGCCACAAACATAGCTGAAAAGGTCTCCTCAAAAATATCCAGTTGTGTCACATTTAAAAATGTTGGACCACCGTGGTCCCTCGTCACATATATCCCGTGGTTTCCCACTTACAAATGTTGAAACAATGTCTTGTCGCCTGTAACTCCACCACAATTCCTTCCACGTCCCTTGACATGAAAATCAGGTATTAAACTTGTAATATGAACATGATATTTTGTGTAAATGTCAGTACAGTGGTAGTCTGTGACACATACAGAAATGTCAACTGTGGTTTGCAGAAACTTCAACCGCTAAAATTTTATCCTGGTGACTCGGCTGCTTTTTTATGTGTTGTCTGTTTGCTACCTTCTTCAAACTCAAACTATTATTATTAAAGATTCCTTGGACTCAACATGTTTTGACCGGATTGTAAACAGAAGTTTAAGACGGTCACCAAATCATCCTCTGAGGACGATGAACTTTCCCATAAACAGTAGCAGTCGGTGTTGAGATATTTTCCCCTGAACCAAAATGTTTGACAGCCTGTAAAAGTGACTCTTACAGCAAATCACATCATAGCTGAAGCCGGTGCTCACTGTGTCTGCGGGTGCAGCATGTGTTTACAGGTCCACTGTGAGAGTGTACACGGTACCAGCTGTTACACAGACACGCAGCTCAGAGCGTGAAGGTGGCAGGTCAAGTTTTCTGGATTGTGGTTCATACCTGAGCTGCAGATACTCTGTGAAATCAGTTTGCTCACCAGATGTTCCCCTGCTGCTTAGCTGTGGTTACTGTTTTAATTTAATGACATTCATGAATAATCTTCGCAAAATGCTCAAGCTGAGTGGACTATTATTTTACTTTCACTGAGAGGGAGTCTTTCACATTCACTCCACTGAGGTCTCCACTTTATTTCTCCTTGTTTTCTTGTTGCATTGTCTGACTGATTGTTTGATTGTGTTTATTTAGCTTTAATTGGCCTCCTCTCCAAATGTAGAGAACTCCACTAATTGACTGCTTATTTGCATCTTTTACTGTAACTCCACTCATTTTGAATGTTGCAAAACAAAGTTTAACACACAGCATGTAGTTTTACTGTTTGACTAACTGTACTGTGGTTTGATTTAACAGTTTAAACACACTCCACACTGATGACACATGTACACAAAAGCACACACGAGCAGGACCAAGTGTCACTGTGATCTTTACCTCCATTGTGTTTTATAGAAACGGCAAGCAGAGTTAAATACTCGTCACTTGTATATGTTGGTGTGTGTGTCATTGATTGTGTAGCTGAGTATGTTAAGTGGTGAAGCTGTCCGGTCCTGCGTGGCCCTTATCTTGTCCCCATTAGACTTTTGTAAGCAGCTTAAGTGGCCGTCACCTTTTTGTTGGAGCTCTGCGTCCAGGACTTAAGTGTCCCTAAAGACAGAAAACAGCTCATCCTCGCCCTCTCTTAGCCTCCTGCAAGTCGGCTTGTCCTTCTTCTCTGTGGCTCTTTATCCCGTATGTAGATGTGAATAACTATATTTGGCCAGGATCAGCCTCAGGACGTGGACATGAATTACCTGAGGATAACTAGCTGAGTATATGATTAGCTTAGTTTTCACTTGAGTCATTTCTTTAGATTTGGAAATATGACTACAGCTTAAAGAAAACAAATGTTTCGTGATTTCTAAAAGTTTTTTATAGATCATATTCAGTTCCATTAAGGGCCCTAGATGGTTTATGACATCGCATTTATAACAATAAATGTTCTGGTGCTGAAGCAGGCTTTAGTCCTGGACGCTCCTCTGTGGCCGTCGGCTGGAAGCGACTCCAAAGCTTTTAAAGTCACAGAGTCCTCTCGAGATGACGCCGCTCGCTCGTCTCTGTTTGTTTAATGAGCCTCACTCATCCTCTGTCAAGTCTCACCTTCCACTTCTCAAGGGCACAGCTAACTTTCTTTCTTTCTTTCTTTCTTTCTTTCTTTCTTTCTTTCTTTCTTTCTTTCTTTCTTTCTTTCTTTCTTTCTTTCTTCTTTCCTTCCTTCTTTCCTTCTTTCCTTCCTTCTATCCTTATTTCCTTCCTTCTTTCCTTCCTTCTATCCTTATTTCCTTCCTTCTTTCCTTCCTTCTATCCTTATTTCCTTCCTTCTTTTCTTCCTTCTATCCTTCTTTTCTTCCTTCTTTCCTTCTGTCCTTCCTTCCTTCTGTCCTTCCTTCCTTTCTTTTTTCTTCTTTATCGTGTACATCTACTTCTCTCTGTTTCTAAATAAACATATTTCCCAATAGGACTTTACTTTTGCACAAAAACATGAAATAAGGTGTTGAATATGTTTTTTTTTATCTGCCATTGTTCTTTTTATGCGCAGCCATCAGAGCCATGAGACTGGACTCACTAAATGCTGCCAAATGAAATAAAACTAAACAAATCCAGCTTCTTAATATGAACCATTCAGTTGTTTTTCCAGCAGAAACATATCAAATCAGTCATCAAGTGGTCTCTTAAACTGATTCACATGCTGTTATTAGACCAACGCATCACGCCGCTTCTTTGTTGTTTTATTGTCTGATTCTGAAGTCCAGATTCAGGATGTAAAAGTTCTGTGAGGCAGCTGTGGTTTAAGGCCTTCGTCCTTGGCCGGGTTTTATAGAAGAATGAAATATTCAGCATCCAGCGCTGCTCTGTGACCTGCTGCTGCACTACAAGAGAATCCACAAACATTCAGGCTGTAAACCCTGCCTGCTCTCTTGTTCTCGTTAACTGCTCCCTCTTTTTTTTGGCCGCCATTCATCTCCCGGATGTGGTGTTTAATGCCCTCTCTGTTCTCTCCTTGGCGCTACCTTGCTCTGTCTTCCTGAATCCTCCCGCCCTTCCTCGGTTACACTTGGAAACAGTGTGCTTTGAATGATTTATTCTCCATATTTCATTTTCTTTTTCTCTATATTGCAACGATAAAGAATTTCATAAAGCTGTTACAATGTCAGTAAACACCCTCTTTGTTTTTCTTTTTAAAGTCTCACAGATGATATGTTATATCGAGCCGCTCCCACGCACGAATACAGTTTATACCCCTTTACGACTGTGATTCAGATGCTCTTTAATGTCATTTTAAAAGCCTTGATATTATTATAAAATGTTCGTTTTACATCTCTTTTCATTTGGCTCACAGTAGAAGTTTGATAATTCTGTTTTTTTGTTCTCTGCTGTCAGGCTATAATTTTCCTATCTGTGGTCTGAGCTGCTTCAGGTTCATGTCATCCATCTTGACACTTTAATGGACTCAAAAGCAAAAAAAAACCTGTAACCCCCGATATTTCCCTTTTAATTACTTTTGCTGAGTGTTTAAATTTACATTGCAATTAATTTACAAGAGCCGTTATGCTCCCGGACCAGGAGGCCCTTTGAAACATATACAAATCCCATGTATGTATTTAGAAAATAAATCATATTTCTCCTGGAAAAATCAATTGTTTTTTATCTTATTGTATTGCAGCGCAGCTCACTGGTCATTAGGGACTTTCCGTTAACCTAAAGGTCACAACTTTCAACCACAACCAATTACTGTCCATCAACAAATGTGCGTCTTTTCAAAAGACAGTCTCTCTCTATCTGGTCACAGTGAATAACAAGGAAGGTGGCTGACATGTCAAAGAGAAATGCAGAGGCTGAGTAGATTCTTGTTTGACGACAGTGACGGGCACAATGCTTATTTTATTGGCAGAGTATGTCAATAATGACAGTGGATGTTGCATTAAAAACTGAAATGTCATGATGTCAGAAGTCTTTAGTTTTCCCCACTAACAGCACTGATGAATGCCAATCCAAAGAGAGAAATTAACATCTGAATGAAAGAGATGAATCCACAAGTAGCCTGAAGGAATATTGCACTTAAGATCTCTGTAATTTAATATTCACTCTCTTTGGTCTTGAGAGGTTTTTCCTCAACGTAGCTTAACTTCTGTGTGGCACTATTGCCTTCTCATAAAGCTCCACTGTTAGACTTGTATGTAGCAGTTTATCTGCAGTGGTTGTTTCAGAAGATTTTTATGGATTAAATGTGGATAAAGAAGTTTGTTTTGCTCTTACTGTGTCTCCATTGGAGCCCATGTTTACCACCCTAATGGCCAGAATAAATGTTGTTCATTTCTGCAAAAACCACAGACGAGTTCAAATCTAATGTTTCTGTTGTTTTTGTTATGCTCTGCCGAGGTTTAGGCACAGAAACAACTCGGTTAGGAGTTGAGAAAACATTATGGTTTTGCTTAAGATACCGGTTTTCGTTGCCATAAAAATGCCTGGAGTTTGACCAAATTGTCCTGCAGACTTTAACTGTGGTCGCCTGTTTGGTAGCCCTGTAACACCACCTCCTTCTCCTCCACCTCCTTCTCCCCCACCTCCTCATGTGAATGATGCTAGAAGGCATCAAACGTGAAGATGATACACCACGTCTGATACAAATGTCAACCTTGAACATGTCTGTGGTTTGCAAAAACGTTAACTGCTCACATTATACCCTGGAGACTGCACTGTTTTTACTGATAATAATTCAAACTCAATACAGCTGCCATCTGAGGGAGTTTTACGATCTGTAAATATGAAACCATTGGATATTTTTAATGACATGTCAGAACATTATCGAGCCGTGCTTGTGGCGACAAAACCAGGATACTTTTGGCAAAACTCTTCAGCCATATTTGTGGTGACAAAACCAGGTGTGTGGTGGTTATTGTATCTAATCCTAACCAGACCATAAGCAACTTTTAACTTTTCAATGACACCAATTAAGCTTACAGGAAGTTATTGTTTGATATTAAAAGATAAATTGTTTGCAGGGTCCTCAGAAGATGCAGAAAATCTTCTGTTCTGGTGCTCTTGCAGATGCATGAAATCTTTCCCAAGCATCTACAAGCTGTAGTGTTCGCTCTCTCTCACACTACAGTTCAAGGTGTTCTCTCCAATTATTGTGTGTGTGTGTGTGCGTGTGTGTGTGTGTGAGAATGTGTGTGTGTGTGTGTGTGTGTGTGCGTGTGAATCTGTGGACCCATGGGGAAAAAGAGAGCAGCTACGGCTAGACAGGACTGTCAAGGGAAATCACCTCGCAAAGAGGTGGAAGAAGACAACACCTGCAGCAAAGGGCCCACCTGACACACACACACACACACACACACACGCTCTACACGAACGTGTGTCTTTGTAAAAACTCAACCTTTGTTGAATTGCTAACGCCTGTATTCTTTGTCTCTCCTCTTCCTCTTCTTCTTCTTCTTCTTGTTTTTTCTCTCCCTCTCCACCTGTCTCCTCTTTCCAGATGTGACTCAGAGAACCGTTACCTTGGTAACCCTCTCCGAGGAACATGTTACTGTAAGTATCCTGCCGTCACGACACCTGAGTCTCCCTCTCCCTGCTGACCCACACACACACACGAACACACACACACTTGTATATACATGCACACACTGTCAATCTGTATCCACTGATTATCATAAATGTACCAAAAGGAGGGCAGCCCAGAAAGCAGAAGCTAACCCTGCTAGCCTTTCTGACGTAAAACAGTCATCATTTTTCAGTATTTTCAGTGTTCCTTGTGTCCTAGAAGTGAACAGGAATCAGTCATCTGGACGGTTCATACAGCTTGATAGATCAGGCGGTGGGTGACAGGGGCCACATGTTGCCTCTGACTCAACCAAACTTTGCTGAGAGTTGTTTTCAATTCATGGTGAAGCATGAAGAAATCACTGAGCTTACCAGGACTGGTTCACAGCAGCGGAGGTGTCAGCCTGATGCTGTAGTGGCTGTGAAGAACGTACAAGAAGGACTAATAAGACGTAACAGCATGATATAGTTGGTCCTTTGGCAGTACAGCTTATAGAAGTGACTTTGTATATTTTCTTATCTAAAATCTCTGAAGGTTAGTTTAGACTCCTGAACTTAATGGGTGAGGTGAGGGAGAGATCGTGGTCATCGTTTAAAGTAACAGACGTCAACTGTAGGTTGGAGATATGATGCAAATCATCTCCTCTCCTTATGTTGCATGCTTTTTGAAATAAACCCCACTGTAGACCTCGACCTTTAGGTCCTGCTGCTTAATATCACTGGCGCCCTTCTGCCTCCGCTATAAGAAGGGCAATGTTTGAGGTCAAAAGTACATTTTGAGCTTGGAAATGACTTTTGGCAGCTTACATTTCTGCAAACAACGGATACGTTCACATTTTATAATTTTGTCATGAGCACCGTATTGACATGTGTACAATTAGCGGCTGTCTGTGTGGCTTTATACTTAGGCGAGAAGGCAGCTAAGACCACCGTTCAAGGCTGCATTTCAACATTTGTAAGCGTTAAACCACTGGAAATTTTACTGAGATGTAAGAACATCATCCCGCCGTGTTTTTGTTGACAAACCCAGACGTCAGGACTTCTCCAGTAGTCGTTGTGCTGCCAAAATAATCTGAAACATTTTTTCCTCACCCAAACCAAGTGGTTTTTGTTTCTAAACCTAAGCAGACCATAAACACGGCATGTCAAGAAAGAAAAGTAAGAAGTAAAGATGCAACATAAAGAAACATAAAGTTTAAACATATCCACGAAAAGTAGGATTAGTCAGTAGGTGTTACTATTTTAAAATAAATGTTTTAGAGACATATGCACATAGGTGAATGATATCAAAAAAAGCAGTTGGTTATAAAGATTTTCCTACTTTTAAGATAGAGGAGATGGGTGAAGAGAGAGAGAGCGAAGGTGTTTCTGTCCAGGACTTTACTTTCCTGCTTCCAGATGCTTGCAGGGATCACATTGACTGAGCTCATTTGCAACAAATTGCTGGTTTTCCCTTTGAAGGGCAGACGAAGGAGGAACGCTGTAGTCAAAACAGATGTTTTGTGGCACACAAGCACATGCTCGCTCTCTCCGCATCTCTCTCACAAGCGCACACGCACACACTCATACACATTCAGCCTATTGAATTGCCATCATCAGATTTAATATTATAACACGCTAGAATAAAAGTTCAAGTCCTGTCAATGTCAATAGCCCTCTCGCTTGAGTGAGGCTATCATTGTTTCAATGAGGGAGGCTTACAAGGATACAGCAATCAGAGGAGTCGTGCCTCAGAGTGCACTGGTCACCTCAAATATGCCTTTGATCGCCAAAAAACAACTTCAAGAGTACGATTGAAGATGGTGAACATGGGTTCAGTTTTATTTCAGCAAAGTTTTTATCTTAAAATGGCATTTATAGTCTTTTTCAGACTAAGAATGAGAACTTGGTGCAGCAGTCAGTTCAAGGCATCATATTTGGTATTCTGATGGTCTGTAACAATGCAGCTAACATTTAGCAACATTAACAACCTGCTGTAAAGGCTAGAAATACGAGTTTGAATATGCGATATCATCTAAAGTGAGTCATGTTTCCCTCTGGGGTAGTAAAGGTTTTATTTCACAGTTCATGGATGGCACGGCTTCAGTCTGTCTGCCGGAGTCAGGACTGAGGTTTGAAAGCACTAGATGGCACCAATGCAGTTCCCTTGCCCAGTATTGAGATTTTTGGTAATGTAAATGCAAACAGTCAGACACAGAAACACAAGTGCATGTTTTAATGGTTGTTGACGTCGATAGGTGCATGGCTCATTGATATCTCTGTGGCTGCAGCTCAAATGATGTGTGTTTTTTTGGACATGTGTTTGACTAGATTGTGTGCTGTCATTAATGTGACATTATCTTTTCTGCTGTCTATGAAATGGGCTTAGCTTTGTTTGAATAGGCACACTCAGACGTACACACATGAATGCACTCAGCGCCCTTTCTAACACACACACACACACACACACACACACACACACACACACACATGCAGGGAGATAGTGTGTGTGAATGATCCATTTCCATGTACTCTGAGGAAAGCAGCCATAATAGAGTGGCTGTGGTCGATATTAGCCTTAAATGTCACTGGAAGCAAAGTGCTGATAAAAAATAAAGCTTTATCTCCATCATGTGAAATTGCATGCAGAGTATATGAGAGGCAGCACTGTCCCTGCTGGAGACTGTTACAGATTTACAGCAGAGTTTTCGGGAAATCTGCACCACCTGTGGATTTCTTTTGATGTGAAGAGAAGGTGAAACATTATCAAACAGCCGACAGCAGAGAGATTAACTGGAATTTGAGAGTATTGTCAGCATTAGCCGGTGGGAAGTTAGATGGTTTATTTAAAGTTTAATGTTGTTTACAAAATGCATAAATGCAAAAAAATATATTCCAGTAAAGTTTATATAAAAGCTGTCTCTCATATTCAGGGTTTTTTTTGTCCTTGGTCTGGCAATCCTATTACAGAAGGCCCCCGCAGAAGAAACCACAGTGAACAACGACCTCCTTCTTTTCTAGAATTTGGTGGATGCGTCCACTTTAGTGGTACCGTATTAGTGGTACCGTATTAGTGGTCACAGCCTTGACATTCGAAGACAGAAAATATTACAGATCAACAAGTTCCAAGTCTCATTTGAAGCCAGGAATGCAGCCTTCATTTGCCCAGATCTGGAGCACACAGCTGATGAATACGATCAGTTACATGGCAGTCGCTAAGATCAGAGAAGGTGCATGTTCAGAGTGTTTCTGTGAGCTGTTTGCTGCCTTGTTGGCGATTCTCTATATTTCTTGAATGTTCTCTAATTTTTGCTTTTTCAGGTTTATGAACTGGATAATCACGATTAATGTCGCTTCAGGACCGCCATTGCAACTGTCAAGCGATAAACTTGAGCATACAGATTTTTGATTGATTGTTTTTACACAGTTTTGTTGTTTTTCTGTCTCAAGGCAACAAATATACTTTAGGAAAAGAGGATTTAGGTTAAAATCTACCCTTTGACAACGTTAACCACTTGTTACAAAGGATGACTTCTACCAGGTGCATATTCTTTCGTCTTTTCTCATGTCGCAAAGCCGACATTACAAAATTGTGATTGCTCAGTTGCAAGGATTGTCCCGGAGCAGCAATAATTACCACACCAGATATAAGTTTTTCTTATATACTGTATAGTTTTAACTCTTCAGGCTTGCCTAAGACTATTAAAATGAAACAATGGTTTGTTCCTTTATAGTTGCCTACAGTGCTCATTTGCAAGCAGTTGAACCTGCAACAAGGTGTCAAAAGGGTAGAAAGCCAAAAAATGAGGTTAACCACGACTACAGGGGCAGGAACTTGCGATGACTCTGGTTCAGCCTTCTTACCTGGAGTCCACTGAAGCTTTGTAAAGCTTTTGAAGGATGTGGCTGTTTGTCTCTGTGTGTCTGTCGGTGGGAACTTGTGATGATGATGATGATGAATGCTCGGTAGACTTTGTCGATTTAGGAGGAGGTGCTGTTCAGCCTTCTTGCCTTAAATCCTTTGAAGGACACACCTTTTGTAAGCTTTGTCCTTTCAGCGATGATCAATGTGTTTGTTTCTGCAAAGTAATATTTTACTGCTGCCTGACAGTCCAACAGGCTGGATGTATTCCTCGTCTGCTCTAAATAGCAGCGGCCTTGACACAAAACACTCTCAGAAAACCAACATACCAAGAACAAAGGTTAAGCACTTACCTTAAACTCTTGAAAGGTGTATAGAAAAGCAATTATTTCAACCAAACAACCACTCAAGGCTGAACAGCTGAATATCATAACAAGTCCAACCTCCTTGACATCTGCTCTGAATCAGACATGTGCAGTAGTCTATTCTCCTCTTTGTCTGTCTGCCTCTATTTCTCTCATATCCATTTGCAAAGAGGGACTATTTCAAAGTCAGCTGTGAGCAGACCCATTGATCAGAAACTATTATAGTAATCATAGACCCTGTAACGCATGTGTGCTCAATTGCACAATGGCAGCAGTTTAGTTTGGATTCAATCATCAGTCTGACAGTTCGGAGTGAGGGGTCACATGCTGCAGAGAAGCACTGTAATCACAGATGCATCTGTTAAAACAACCCTTCAGCCACAAACTGGAGCTGGTGTTATTTCCCTTCTTACTTCCCTCTTTGCCCCGTCGTAATGACTACAGCCACTAGAGGTCACCGCCTAACAATAAACATAAATATGGGTCGTAAGCTGCTTTCACAGATGACCTTAATACATATTTTTCTTGTTAGGATGAGCTACATGTACATTGAAATGCACAGTAAACAATGGAGTTTAACGGCAGAGACGTTCGTGGTTATCAGACTTGGACCTACACACAGTACTTATTTGCAAGATTATTTCATTATTGGTTTTGGGATTGGTTGATAGTAATATTAAGCATCTGACAAATGTAGTCTGCTTCATTGTAACACACTGCAATACAACAAAAATACATAATGAAGTCATTTCAGTCACAGAAACGTACTCAGAAATTCATGTTGAAGAAATGTTATCATCAGACTGAAGCATGTGAGTGTCCAGCTATGGACAGCAAGTGTCCCTTATCTCACTCGGGGATGAAGTGCGGAGGAGAGACGCTTTGGTTCAGTTAACACTGTCATATTGAACCACCAGTCAATTGATGAAAAGCAACTTTGCTATTTAATGAGTTTGCCCCCAGTCAGGCTAGCATTTATGAGCAGGCATCACCAGGACAACGCTTTAATGAACCCCTGTCATATTCCATCACAGTTTGCTACGAGGGACGTCTAATTAGGGAACGGCCACCAAGTGTCCCACCACTTCCACTGGAAAGACCAGCAGTCAGTCGAATTATCAGCTAACACCAGTCAGTCCACAGTCAGAGCCGTTTGCTGCCCTCAGGCCTGCTGGGAGAGCTCAGTCAGGCCGAACAACAGTGGCTCCAATATTTACTGACAGCCTCACGATCGCAATTAAAACGACAATTAGTGACAATCGGCAAGAAATTGGGCTGAGTAATGATGTCATGTCCAAATCTGACCGGAGAAACGAAAAGGGTTTGATTTTATCATTTTCCCCAGTCTGTACTAGATGTGATTAGATGGTGCTAAAAATGATATCAAAGACAAACAGGAGATAGGCTGGTGAACGTTGGGGCCAATTCAGACCCCAAAGTAAGTTGCATGGCAGTGATCAGCACTCAAAAATGATCTGGGCCTAGGGCCGTTCATTAGACCACGATCTGGCGTCAGTCCAGAATGCCTCAATATTTGCTGACAGGCAGTCCATCTGGACGCCTTTCCAACTTGGAATAATTGGTCGCATCAGGCCAAAAACCTTTTTTGTAATCCAATAGTTACTCTGACAGACCATTAAATATTCTGAGTGTTTTCAGATCAGTTTGAGCTGAGTTTCTGTCAGAGTATGATACATGATAATACACTATGTGACACACACATCAGATTTACCAGAACAAATACACATAATATTGCAGTCAAGTATGACAGTACTTTAATAAAATCTACCTCTGTTATGTTCTAGTTCTCTCTTTTTTATATATGTATTGTCAGGAAAATGTTGATTTTACTCTGGGTCCTTCTGAGGCAGTAGCTTGTGGTGTTGGTATTGTATAGAATTTTAAAATCTTTTATTTGCTGTTTATAATAATATTTAGCCTGAATAGACACCTCTGAAAAAACTGCATCCAATACAACAGCAAAAAGCAGAAGAAAAGCGTGGATAAATAGCCAGAAAGTCAGGAGGAGGTCAGGGGTCATCTGGTGGTTCATTCATCAACTCAATTTCAAGAATAAATGTTGGCAAAGTATGTTTTTGCAAAACCACAGATGAGATTAAACTTCACATTTCTTTCAGTTGAATTTGTCATTTTTCTCATCACAGCGCTGTCCTTACGCTCTGGTTAGGTTTAGGCACAAAAACCACCTGCTAAGACTTAAGAAAACATCATTTATTGATTTAAAATACCTCTTTTGGTCACCGTGAACACAACTGGAGATGTCCCAGGGTGTTTGTCAACAAACACGGCTGGAAATCGTCCTGAAGTCTTCTAAAAAATATCGACAGTCGACAGTCTGGTGTGAGATCAATATTCAGTGGTGACTGTTTTTAGGTATTTTGACTAAAACCATATTTTCCTAAACTAAACCATGTAGTTTTGGTTTGTGACTGGCATCTCTCAGATCAATATATTGTTAATGAAGAGTGCATTTCTAATAAATCAGGGTCACCTGACCTCGTGCATACATTACCTCCAGCTAACCTTGACCTCCCTTTAGAGAGTCTGACAGTGAGTCCTTGTTGTCCTCGTGTTTACTCCTCTGGTTTCTAACCCGTCTGCTCAGCGAGGTGATGCTGTAATGTCTGGCCCGCGCGCCGTCAGGGAGGTGTTGCAAATGGGAAATAATAAGTTGTTAACAAGCATTAAATGAAACCTCAGCGAGACACTCTGACAAACTGACATTGTAGGCGAGTTCACGCTTGTTTTGGATTTTCGATGTGATGCAGACTGCTGGAATATCAGATTATGTTCCGGTTGAGGGCTCTCTCTCCTCCCCCTCTCATTCCCTTTCATCAGTGTTTTGTTTCATATAGGCTGAATCAGCTTACAGTACATACTATGGTAATAAGATCACCCATCTGTGAAGCTGAGAAATTGACACGGACTATTTCTATTTCAGTTCTTCTGGGGATTGTTAATACCTTTTGTGATACCTTGATACAATTCATCCGAGGCGAGAATTTGCACCGATACGTGTGTGTAATTGAGATTTCTTAAGTGAAACTGCTGTCAGATTTCTCAGGTGGGATTTGTAATTAGCTGAGATGAACTTTTAAACCTGACGATGCTTTTTTTCCCAGCAGCCTCAAAATCAAACATATCGGAAACACACAGAGGGACAAGATGTTTTCTGTGCTGTGTGCACAACCAGGTAGATGTATGCAAACACCCCAACAAGCATTGCACATGTACAGACTCTCACATGCTGGATACATTCAGAGGTAAATACACAAACAGAGCGTACTCACGCACATATAAATATGCACATGAACAAGTCCCTATCCCCTTTACAAAGTACAAAAAAACTCCAAATACTCTGAAGTTGTCTGACGACCCTTATGGGATAAACAACTGAGCTGTAGCAGTGCACGTCTGCCTGGGAGGGAGGGAGGGAGGGAGGGAGGGAGGGAGGGAGGGAGAAAGATGTTAAGAAAAAATATTGTCTTTGATCTGATGATATCTGCTGTTCGGGCTAACTTGCCATGAAGGCTGAACAAAACAAGAGTGTTTGTCAAACATAATTTGCTTTCGTCTTGGTGACGCCCCGGGATTGTTGAGCTGAAAGGGAAGGTGATGACTGAACGTCTCTCCCTCTGCAGTGTGTGTGACACAAAGTTTGTCTGCTCTGTAAGTTGAAAAGCTCTCACAGTGGTTGTCTCTGCTGCCTGCTGCCACTCAATGTTAGACAGCAAACAGATTACCTTTAACAGCACCGGATGTTATTTCTCAGGAACATTCAGACAGTTTGTGATGTGTCCGACCAGAAACTACAGTCCTCTCCCGCCGACTGCTGAACAGCTCCTCTGTGGAGCTTAAATGAACTAGAGTTTCAGACTTCAATATTGATCTTATTACACATATTGTGTATTAATGAGAACCAATCCAGACCACATTTTGTCTTTTGTTGCTGTTGCTATTACATACTGTACAGTAAATCAATATAGAGTGCTGCAGGAACGACATATTTTTGTAGGCTAACCCAGAAGTCAGCGGTGTCCTGGTTCCCTCGACAAAAAGCCAGTGGGGATTTGCAGAAAAGAAGCTCTGTGTTAAGAAAAAGTTTATGATACTTAAATGTTTTGTTCAGAAAGATGGTCTTCACAGATGAACACCACATAGTTAATGTTAGGCTATAAACAAACTGTCATGGCCGTGTGACTTCAACGTCAGCACCATTAAGCGTCTTACTACACTATACTATACACACTTTACCATAAATTGATCAACCTACGAGTTGTAAAGTTAGTGAGAGTAAGTCAGAGAACACAATGTGAAAATAAACCTGTATTAAACACAGACCTTATTTCAGACATTTAGCTGAAAACCCATTCAAAATGGCTGCTAACGAAGGAACTGGAGGGGCGAACTGGTTTCTGGGTTTGAGGACTCATTCCTGCAGCACTCAGCAATTACTAATTGAATTGGGTCATATTTTAAAACCAGGACATGTAGATGGGCCAGACATTTCCAGCAGCCTATTGTAAACCTTTATAGCTTTTGATAATAACAACATTTAAAACAAAAATGTTAATTTGTGAAAGATCCATACATCACTTCCTGATCGTTACTGCACGTGTATTGCTCAACAGAGATGAAAACAAAGTGGTTAGCTGCTTCCATTATCAGCTCTGACAAACAACCCCACATTTTTCAGTCAGAATTTTATTGACTAAAACCTTTTCTGGATGCAGTCGATCAGCTGAGCGTTATCTAACAGCTGGTGCCAGCTGACTTCCACTGGAATCTGACTGATCATCAATTATAGCAGTGAAATATAATAACTGGTTGTGCTGATGGCCACAGCTCAGTATGAAAAAACATCAACTTCTCTTTGAGCTTAAACTAAAAAAAACAAGTGTGAACATGCCTGCCTGAATGTGTTTTAACCTGAGCTGCCTTCAGATGCAGGAATCACACTCACACACCGACACACACCTGGATCACCCTGAAGGGTTAGCACTCAGCAGTCACGCTGATTAACTTAAAATATATCCTCTCACACCGTTATCCTCTCGTGGCCACGTAGCTGCTTTCTCTCCGTAATTCCCTCTTTTCTCTCTTCTCATCTTCCTCGGTGTTACCCCTCCTCCCCCTCTCGTCCTCCCCCATCAGGCAGAGAGACAAGGTGACCCATCTTGTTTCCTGCTGTCTTGTCCAGATGTTGAATCACTGTGATTCCCTCTATACGTTGGCCATTGTGTGGCTAACAAAGAGCTGCTTTCATACGTGATTAAATCTCTAACAGAACATGATTATTTAGACTCTCTCATGTTCTATCGATCGGACCGTTTGCTCATCTGAGAAAATGGCATCATCACCGCGAGCGCTCCTGCTCGTTCTTGAATAACGTGTGTGTGATCATACACACATACATGCTCACCTTGTTTATTCTGTCACTGATTGAGATCTCTGTCCAAAACTCCACCACTGTAGCCTGATTCATCTAATTGAATATCGACTCACGCTCAGTTCCCGCCGTGTTTTTCCTTTCATAAATCTGTCTGTGCTTGATGGCATCGTCAATAAAATGAGCCGGAAAGGAGGTTTTATCAGAAATGGTATTATTAAAGGGAAAATGAATGTTATCAGAGGACCAAACACACCAAAAAGTTGTATTATCAGTGAAACATGACATCACAATGAACATTTAACTGGCTGAAGCACAAAGCTAAGTAATGTACCTCTGCTAATAAATAATGTTTGAATAGGTTTGTTCTGTCCGTGTTGTCTTTTTTCACATCCCTTTCTGTCTTTGTCTCTTTTTTTTAACAGACAACCTGTTGATCGATTACCAGTTTACATTCAGCCTGCTTCAGGAAGATGACCGCCACTACACCGCCATCAACTTCATGGCTACACCGGAACAGGTAAAAAAAAACATGGAGTCAAAGGCACACATGGGGTTGAGAGTTGACTTTTAAAAGTATTTCCTCATAATTGGGACCCAGTTTTTGTCATATCAGTGACACTCTCTGTTCAGTTAAACACCGCCTGATAGGTTGAACTTGTTTTTCTTGTAAATATTGTGAAACGCGGACAAAGATCAACATGTTCTCACTCCCAACTGTTCAAATACGGCAGCTTGGTCAGTTGCCTAGCATCAGTTTTGCACATGAAGTGATCTGTGGTCAAGTTAGCAATAATACATATGCAACGTCCAATTAGACTTTCAAGTAAGGCTTGCTAAAAAACATTTAACATACCGTCTGATGACATACTTTGACTTTTGGACTGTTATTAATGTGAAATGCTCATGGTTCGATTAGGCTTAGGCACCAAAACTACTTGATTAGGTTTCAGAAAAGGTCACATTTTGGATTCAAATGAGTCAAATGAGTTACAGGATATACCCTTCGCTGACCTGGGTATGTGTCCAAGGTCACCAGAGGGAAGGTCCTGTGTGTGACCCATCCAACCACCCCGATCACCTGCTGTCTCTAACTTTTCTTGCTCTTGCCCTTCTATGCTACTACGCTAGAGAGGTAACTACAGTGTCAAAGTTAGAATCGTAAAGCCACTGACCAAGCTGCTGTGTTTGGTGTGTTAGGAGCGTGAACGGGCTGCAAAGCCATGGTGATGGCCTGCAGCTGAAATTGAACAAAGAATGTATTGGTTGTAGAATATTTGACCTCCAGGATGCCCCAAAGATGGTTTTAAAAGAAGCTGTAGGAAGATATCTGCTGTCGACAGTGAGAGACATCTAAATTCTTGAGAGTTATCAGACTTCTTTCTCTTTCTCAGTGCCTTAAGGTGTGTTCAGACACAACTCAAAGTGGAATTTGGATGCAGCATCGCAGACAAAATCGATGGAACGATACAAACAAAGAGGCCAACAGATTCAAATTTGCCCCGAGGTGGTACAAGTCTTGCTCCTGCTGTACTTCATAAATGTAGACAAGGTGCAAAAGGTCAGCCGACCTGAAGGAAAATAAGTAAAACAAACATAGATACTCAGAGGAAGATGTCCAACAACGTGAACTGCAGACCACCTCTGCAATCAATACATAAACCAGGAAAAAAACAGCAACGAGAATTTGCTTTACATTGTGTCTGAATGCCTCGTAGGCCTCCATGTGCATTTCCATTTCCATCTTGTGTGCATCGATACGAGTTTGTCTACAAGTTTTTGCTTTTTAATTCCAGCTCAGTAACAAAACCCTGTATGTGTTTTTTTCCTTTGTTTGCAGGCGAACAAGAACCTCGACATGTCCATCAACGCCTCAAACAACTTCAACCTCAACATCACTTGGTCGTTTAGCTCAACAGGTAGAGAATTAATTTACTGTATTTATACTTGATTTTTCTGCAGGCATTTTGGTTCTCCATCTACTTGGAGTAGTCAATAAACAAGACCAGCATACACCCACACAGGTCGTTTTCCTGATATCGGCCGATTGGACTCTTCTCGGGATTTGTTTGTCTGCAAGCTGTGTTTGATTGAGAGTAGTATCACACCAACCTTCACCCTGAGCAGAATAACTGAAAGTTCCTTTAAGAGTTTAAAATGTAATATGTAATTTCAGCAGCGAGGGGCCTCTCTATCTAAATAGTGTTGTGTGGGGAGGGCTGAGCTGAGTGGGGGGTTGAGTCGGGTTCAGAGCCAGACCCTCTGGAGGAATAAACACCCGGAGTCACATCGGATTCTGCTCTGATCTGGAGCCGTTTACAGACGTGAGGAGAGCTCAGACATTACTCTTTAACTTTTGGGATAAAAAAAAGTGGATTTCTCTTCGCTCAGCCTGACTGCTGACTCTGGCACAAATGTTCAAAGACAAAGTAATGTTTCAAAGTTTTACTCACCTTGAGTTTAGTCTTGTTCGCCTTACTTGCCTGTAAGTAAGTAGCATCAGGTGACCAAAGAAAACGCACCGTTACCTTGAGTAAGCATGTGGATTTCTCTGGGATAATGTGAGACACACAACTCAAAACAAAAATATATAACAAAGATCTGGTCGAATACCTTAAAAAAACTCCCTTATTTCATTATTTTCAGTGGTGAATTAGAAGAACAACCAAAACTTGTAATATTGACACACATTACATTTATAATTCTGTCTGAAGTAAGTTAATGAGGAACATTTGATGTAGGTAAAAGCATTAAAGGCGATCGTCTCTTTAATAAAAAGTCATTCATCTTTATAATTGAACATTTCTCTGACACATCACTGCTGTCTAATGAAACTCAAAGTGAGCTGTAATATAAAATCTAATTTGAGTTCGATACAGTGGTTGATTGTTTAGTCCGTCTCTAAAGCTCTTGATGTTTAGCCGCCCGTCTGTACAGATATCTCACAGTCTGTATCTTTTTTATTGGTCGTCCAAGTGTCCTTAAGTAAAATGGTCATATTCACTTTCCTGTTCACCTCTCGGGGATTCCCCCTCCTGACAAAACACATCAGAAGCTATTTTAAATTTTGGCATAGGGCGTTTTATACATTTTCCCTCCTGATTTTAATTAAGATAAAAAGCTCTCTGCTTTCACACTCGCGGTGTCTTGGGGTCCAGAGTCCCTCTTCAGTTTTGGTGACTGCAGGCCTTGTGTGTGTGTGTGTGTGTGTGTGTGTGTGTGTGTGTGTATGTGTGATTGTATGCAGACTATTACAGAGTGTTTAATGGCCCTGATAAAGCAGGAGGTGGAAATATTTTATTCACAATGTCTGAAAAACTCAGCCATTAAAACAGAACTGCTGATAATGCGCTGAAGGATACTGAAATCAGACCACTTCAGTGCTGAGAGAAAATTTACAAGCTCGCTCTGAATTACTGCGAGGTGTCATGAAAATAATTTGCCTGCTCGGGGTGAGAAGCAACGCCTTCACATTTTTAAAAATCTGGACTGTTTTCATCCCGACCTGCTCGCTAACATCTTTTTACAAGGTTGTTCACACTGAAAGCAGCGCGGCTGATGGGTCAAGCTCTCTGACTCTCGCTGTGCTGCTCTCACATGGCTGCAGAATTTTAAACTGCAAAGTTGTTTTTAGCAGAAATTTTCATCCGATTGGTCCTGATACCAACTTTATTCATTCCTGGTCCCAACTGATTTGTGCCTTTTCTTGTTGCCATCCTCATCCATCACTTTTACTCTCAGTTGAGTCTCAGTAGTAAGCAAAAGGCGGCCACATGGATAAAGTCCTCTATCTAAACACAGGTAATTATCTAAATCAATGACAGTGGAGAATCTGGAATTAAAAGGAGCAGACACAAATATTTGTCTCATGTATTATCAGATGGTCTCCACTCTCGTACTCCAAAACAATATTTCTATCAGTTGAAGGACCGCTATTTTCTCAATTGTCACCTGACCCTGAAGTGGAGCTTCAACACAACCTTCAGGTTTGAATACGACTGATAAAGTCTTTACCTGGTTGAGAAAATCTTTCAGTATTTGTTCATTTTATCACATCCTTCATGTCTAACTTCACTTCTGGTAACATTTCTCATTGATGACCACAAACTGCTGATATGTTGTGTATTGGTTTTTCTACAATAAATGAAGGCTGTTGAGCAGAAATACAATAAACACCCTCAAAGCTTTGTGAACATCACAGTGATGTTTCTGTCCTTGACTTTTTCTCTCTTATCTCATCCACGTGTGAAAGAAGCCAAACATGTGAACATTTTCACTTCACCTGTGATGTTGTTTGAGTTTCACATGTTCCAATTTTTAGTTCACATATGAAAAATATGTACAAAATATAGAAATACACGTGTGAGGAAGCAAATTTCTCTTGATTTAATTTAGTATGTTTTGTTTCCACATGTGAAGAAACCCAATAACGTGAAAATCCTCTTCTTGAAATTGTAATTCACATGGTAAAATGTTCAATTCACATTTGAAACTTCACATGTGACGTTTTCGTATATATGTATTCTCTGTTTTCTCACAGCTGGCACCATCTCAGGCGAAGAGATGCCCATCATAGCGAGGACCAACATCAAGGAGCACCGTGACAGCTTCTCGTGTGAGAAGTTCGACTTCAGACTTCACCACAACATCACCTTCTACGTCTACGTGTCCAACTTCAGCTGGCCAATCAAGATCCAGGTTGGAGGCTCGGGGGGAGGGAAGGAAACAAGGGATTGAAGCATAATGACAAGAAAACTGTTGTTTATGACCCTTTTAATCTTAATGTTACATTAACATCTCATTTCATTTCTATCAAAGCTGATGAATGATCACAGATAGGAAAAATGAGGTCAACAGTCAGGCTATTAGGGGCCTCAATTAACAACTATTTATTATGGATTTATGTAATTGTTATTAATTATCACTCACCCATCTTAAACACTGAAAAATCACCATCACAAGTTTCCCAGAGCCCAAGGTCACACGCGGTGACGATTTATAGTCGTATCAAACAGAAAGAAAGCAGCAAAGTCTCACATGATTAATCAGTTACTCGACTAATTGTTTCAGCGTTACAGGCAGCAAATATGTCAACCCAGAAAATAATGAAAGAATACAAAATAAACAGATAATAAAACAGAGAAGTAAGTAAACTTTTAAGCCTGAATGACTTGAAAACTTCTGCTTTGTGTGTGTCACGACTCTGATTATCACCAAATTGTTGCACCTTTTTCTACACAATCACAATCAGCTGTGAGGGTACTTTTGTTCAGTTTGTAAGATGATGATGATGATGATGATGATGAGGACTTTTCACGTGCAGGCAGGTGTTTGAGGTTTATTGTTTTGTTTTACTTCAATCTGAGTCCAACAAAGGAAAATAACTCTCTTTGTGTGGCTTCACAAAATGAATCACACATTTAATTTTTGTTGTAGTCTTTCGCAACAGCGTTCATAAATGCACTTCACTATCCTCCATTGTGCAAGGGGCTCTCTTTTCAAATGACTTGTGTCTCTGATTTTGTATTAATTGGTCTGGGTATTATTCCCGTGCCTACGCTGTAAATCAGTTTTCTTTTGGGATTAATAGAGTTCAACAAGTAATCAATGAGCAACACAATACAAGATCTGAGCATCTCTGTTCAGTATTAAAGGATGTGAGACCGACTGTCATGTTTAGCGCACAGGCCAAACATTGGTGTTTCCAATAAACCGACAAATAAATATTTCCCGTACTAGCGAAGGGAATATTGTGAAATCCTTTTTGATGACAGAGAAACACATGACTAATAGATTTTATGATCTCACTGCGACATCTGGTTTAGTCTTACAATGTAACAATACTGACCTCCTACAAGCCTGCAAATGTCTCGTTAAAAACTGCTTTTGATGGGAACATTAAGCTTATTTTATGTCGACATTGAGTTAGAATAGATTGGCAATGACAAAAGAAACATTTTTTTTTCAAGATGCATAGTTTAGGATTATGTAAATCCCAGGGGTGACCATAACATTTAAGTCATACTTGAATAAAAGTGAAGATATTGTGCTAAAATATTATTTTGGTCAAAGTGAAGTGAAGTCTCTGATATTAAATATACTTGAGTATTAAAAGTAATTGTGGCAATAAATATATTTAAATATCAAAAGTTTATGTAAAAAATCTAATATTTAGCATTTTTCTGATTATCAAAATAAGTTTTTTTTTTAATGATTACATTTAAAAATAAGCTTGTTTTGCTCTGATGCAGTTCGCAACATGCAAAGTAACTGGTAACTAAAGTTATGAAATAAATATAGTGAGTAAAGAGTAAAGTATTAACCTCCACAATGTAGTTGAGTAGCAGAAAATGGACGCGAAGTAAAGAACAACTACCTCATGATTGTAGTTTGGCACAGTACTTGAGTAAATGCGCTGTAAGTTACACTCCATCACTGATTTTTAATAAAACCCTGATTCCCCAAAAAAAGTTGGGTCACTGTATAAACCATAAATAAAACAGCATGTGAGAATTCATGGTCGTCATCATCATCATCATCATCTCCAGTTTTCAGGGGCTGTCTCTCTGCAAAAACATATCGCCCTGACAGAACGTTGAGCATAAACTATTCTGAAAAGTGTTCTGCAAATCTGCTATCACATTTAATGATCTGTGAGTTTTCCAATGTCTCTCCATCAATTATGCAGCACCGGATTAAATCTCCAGGCGGCAGCCGCACACACTAAATATTCACGCTCCAGCCTTATGATCCATTAAATTGAAGTAGACTTTTAGCGGTGATATTTTAAGATGACTGTCATGCAGGGTGCGGGAGTGTGTGTGCTGATGGATGGACTCAAGAAGTGACAGAATGGAGAAATTAGGGGGAGAGTGAAGACAGGATGGCTCTTTAACTGATGTTGAGACTCCCGGTATAGTGGAAATGTCCAGTGTTGAGAAAATGGAGACTGTCTAATTGACAGATTTAGGGAGAAAGGACAGCAGGTCTGGAGACAGATAAAGATGTGTTGCGGATGGATGGATGGATGGATGGATTTGTGCCAGAAGCTGCTTGATTGCATAAGCATTCAGGTAGAGCTTGGCGGTAGATCAACCTTTTAAGATATATCAATATATTTTCAATCAAGATATAGTTTAGTAGACACAGTTTAGTTTAGTAGACACAGTTTATATCGATGCAGTGTGAAGCCATGCCGTGCAGCTCTGCCCCACTCACTGACAGTTTGTCCAGCAACTCCTCTATTTTAATCAGTCTGTTAATTAGTCTACAGTGCGTCACAGGGCATATGTCACACATGCTACATCAAGCTCTGTCTCCGCCACAAATGAATGAATATCTTGTGCTTAACTACATCTTTTAAAAGCTCAGATATAATGGACTAAAGCTCAGGACATTAGGGAGAAAGATAATTTGGAAGCTTAATCACAGTCAGCTTGTATTATCGCAGTCGTTTGGCGTATATAAATGTCTGCGTTTATTGCAGAGCGTCCGGCACCTCGTTATGGGTCGTTTGTCCATCGATCGCTCCCCCCTCATATGCATTTCCCATTATTGCTACATTATCAGAGCTCCATATATCTGCTGGTTGAAAGGTGATATGATAATTACCACGATGAGGCCCTATCTCACCGCCGTGTCGGACTTGCCCGTGTGTAACACGAGGAGCACCCGGCGTCCGGTCCGGTGACCTTGGTGGCTTCTGACGCCAGCACAGGGCGAGGATGAGAAATTGTCCTGAGAATTGGTAATGACCCGGTCTGATGTATTTGATCTAATAGACCTGCACACACACATACAGGTGCACACAAACATGAAGGACAAAGAGGGAGGAAGAGACAGAGCACACAGGCATCACAGCTACAGATCCCGACATCCACTGGCCAGATGTCAGGAAATGTGGAATAGTTATTCATTAATCTCTGGGGAGATGATTTTAAATGATCTTACTGCCCCTCCGACCTTTTCGTCTTCTGACATCGACACGTCAAACGTTCTGCTTGACTGATAAACAAATAATAGTTGAAGGTCTTTGGAATCTGCAGTGAATATTCATGTTCCCCAGAGAAGGATTCCTAATATTTTGCAGTGTTTTGAATATCAGAGGTCAAACTAGAATAAAATCTCAGAATCTTACTGATCTGACACTTCAGCTGTGTATGTTTGAAAATCTGGCAGCTTGTATTAACACCAAAATTTGGTGGTTTGTTGCAGTGAAAGACAAACTGATAACAAAGATTCACTTCACATGATGTGGATATCCGGTCCTTCTATAATTCACAGAAACCTCTGGGATACTTCTGTTGGACAGAAGTCTTTCGTTGACTCATTGACAGACTCTGCCTCACTGACAGCACATGTATCCTCTCTCACTTCTTTATTCATTTATTTGCTTGCTCTTGGTTTGAGAAAGCCTCGTCATGTCTTCGCCAAAGAATAAAGGTTTAATCAACATCTTTTTGTTCACTGTAATAAAGGAGTAGAAATACCGTGACACACCAAGGTTGATTCTTGTGCATACAAATCTTGTGACTTCAAAACCGACCAAACTCTTATCAGAGTTGTAGCAAATTTAGAGAATCATCTGAGTCATGTGGGCCACTGCAGAATTAACTTAACAACTATTTAAATAGCTTTTAGTATAAGGACCAAACACATGCTAACTGCTTGTTGAGAAGCAAATTTGAGGCAAGCTTTTGAAATGTTGCAAGAAAAAAAGAGGAGAATGCAGATTAGTTTTCTTACTCAGTAAAGGTTGTTCCAGCACATTAACTCTTTCTTTGAAAAAGAGGCAATAACCACCTCAACTGGTTAAGATCTTAATGAAAAGTTTAGGAAGTTGTTTTTAATTATGTGGTTTCCATTAACATTAGACAGTCACACATGTATTGTTAATTGGAAGTAAAGACTCTGAGAAAAACATTCTACGTTGGGAGAAAAGCTGAAAATATTCTCATGGACACTGCAAAAATGTCCTCACCCAGCAGGTCTACAACTAAACGGAAAATCCACGAAAACACACATACATGATACATGCACATGCACTGATGTGACCTGTGAGTGTTTCCCTGGCGGCGTCCTGACGTCAGCTGGTGGTCCAGGCTTGGTTGTAGGGCAGAGGGGAGGTGTTGGGATCGGTCGTTCTGCTGGAACAGATTTTGATTGGTTCTGTCACGCTTGACCTTGCACCTCCGTCCTCATTCTCCTGCACTCACCATCATGAGACAACGTTTACCAGAGTGGTAACTATGTAGGGGTGAGTTACAACATCAGTTTATTTCTAACTAGGAAACTATGGAGCAAACACACACTGTATGTCTCCATTTCCAGAAAAAAAGACTCTTGATTTGCAGCTGTATAGAACAGAAGTAGAAGAATAAATATACAAAATGTGTCACGGGCACTTTTTAGATCATCACTGTAATTTGTTCATTTTGATACCATTTTTTCCACAAACTAGTAACCGGCCTGGTTTCATTTTGTAATCAAAAAAATCATGTTTTATTGATCGAGCCCCACAAACATTCTGGGAACATGACCCACTTTCTCTCTTCATCTCCGTGTTTTGAAAGAACTAACTGTTTAATTTAGCCAGAAGTTGTATAACTTGAGACCGTAACTGTTTCTAATTTGAACATCTCTGTTTGTAATTTAGCAGAAAATGTTATCTCGACAAGAAAAGGGACTGTAGTAACTAGAAAAATGAGCGATGAAGAGGCCTTTGTCTCCACTCTTTATATTTCACAGTGACTGAATTAAAATCGACTGCAGGAGACACTCTGCAAAGAACACTTTCGGCTCTTTTTAAGTCCTCATTTGTAATTTCTGATGAACAACACACATTTTCTCCGTGTCCTCTTCCATCTTGTCTGCGTGTTCATGTCCGCCTCCCTCTCTACGTCCCCCCGATGCATCACAGCCTATAGGCCGGCTGATTAAAAGCCTTCTGTCAGAGGTGAGCAGCCATTTTGTTGCAGTCGAATGCGAGGCTGGCGTGATTGGTCGGTTGATTTGATTTGCCGCTCAGTGCACAGTCACTTATTTATGCTCTGCGCCTGCCGTCATTAAATAGGATGCCTCTCCTAATCAGATCTCACACACACACATGCAAACACACAAAGAAACACCCTCACTGATCATGTCAGCAACAAAGTTTCCTTTATTGGATTAAAACAGAAGCTGAAATGGTTAACCGTCTGAACACACACACACACACACACACACACACACACACACACACACACACACACACACACACACACACACACACACACAGAGGAGGGGCAGTGTCTATCAGATACATCTCATTCAGGCAGTATTATGTTCCATGGCTGGAAGAAGAAGGTTGAGTGCTGCCCATTTAACCAGACAGGAAGTCAACTGCAGTCATCAGCATCATCAGGACAAATTAGACCGGTCGTGTGGGAATACGTGTTAGGACCTGGTCACAATAGCATTTATAACCCAGATCAATGTGCTTCAGTTAAATCTGGTAATCAGTCGATCAGAAGGAAAGTAAATCCGTGCAGAGCTTTTGCAGCCCATTCTCACTCCAACTTCGTTAATACAGCAGCCTGATCAGAGGCCTCGTGCTTCTAGGTTTCCTTCTACTGTCGCATCTTGAAGTGCCCCTCTAATGTAGTAGTAGAAAGAGTGGGAAAAGTCAGAGTTGGGGCGCAGTCAAGAGTCCAGAGTAATTTGTTTTTCTTCTTCTTGAGTAAGTTAACGTACTTAAATGACGTAACTTACGTGACAAGACTGAATGTAGTTATTCTAACACAAAGTATGATCTTTTCCTAAACCTAGCCAAGTAGTTTTTGTGCCTAAACGTAACCAAACTGTGACCATTTGACAAGGTTAATAAGAGTCCATAATTCATAATATGTGATAATGTAAGCCGACTCTAGAGACGTAGGTAGTCATAGTTTGAAGCTTAAGGCTACTGACTCGAGCCAGGAGAGAGAACAGGTCGACTTAGGTGACATAAATTTGCACCACTGATCAATTCTGTCTTTGTAGTGCTGATTTGAGGTCCACAAAAGAGACGCTGCAAAGTGTGCAGTCAGGCGAAAAACAGGATTTGATGGTATATATGTGTCTCAAATTAACATTGTTAAACTAATGGCAGTTGCATTGGGTATTTGTGGCTGGCTATCAATAGCATGTTAACAGTTAGCTCGCAAACCTTCCCTTATGATAGTCACAACATCACCAAGCTGAGTTTGAATTCACTATGTAATTTGTTTTAAATCTTTTGCTTCTTTATAAAGAATTAATCAACACAAAATGTCCTGTGATCTTGTGATATCATCCAGCAGTGTACTGCAGAAAGACATTATTCACATCTTATTTAAGGAGACACTTAGAAGCTTTTTCACAAGACCTTGTGTCACGTGCAGTTATGACACTGTCACTTGACTGTTTGATCTGACTTTAGAGAGTTTCTGATTAGTGAGTGGTATAATTGTAAATGACAACGTGGGAGATCACATTACAGAAATGAAACAGAGCAAAAATCTGGAAATCAGACTAACAAGTGGAAAGTGGAAAGGCTCTCTGACTGCTCCTGGATGATATCGTGCTGTTTTTTTTCCAGCAGTTTGTTGCTCGTGTTTGAGCTGCAGATTGATGCAGAAGTGGATTTTGAGCACCTGTTTAAAAAAAAGAGCCTCATCTGTGAGCTCTCATGACAACAAGTGCACACATATGGCAGAGCTGGACTCATTTACATACCATGTAGGTGGAGACGGCACTCGAAAACTGCCTCACTTTGGTCATTAGGGCTCCATGAATATGCAAATAGAGAGGAAGAGTGTGTGGTAAACACATTTCAGTCCGTGGAAAATTTATATTTACATTTGTTAACATGCTGATGTTTGCATGTCCTAAACATTATTGCTTAATGTGGGATTAAAACTAATAGATATAGATACTGCAGGGCACATGAGCTCCACTAAGAGGACTGTAGAATATAGTCCTGCATCATTTCCTTGGCCTATATATTTGAGAGAGAAAACAAAATCTACCCAAAGTCACAATAAGAAGAATGAAAAGTCAACTGAAAACATTACATTTTGTTGTAAATGTTTGTAAAACTGTTTTTGTCCTTGCCTCAAAATATTCTTCACTCCAGAATGAATTTGATATAGTTTCATTTTTTATATCTTGCGCTGAAATCTGGCGCTGGATATACTTTCGGCTGTAATATGTGAGATTGTGTTTTTCAATCTTCACAATGCTCTGTTGCCCTTTCATAACAGGGAAGTGAGGGAAGGAAATGATCTAATGTGATGAGTATTTCACAGTTATGTATTATTAATTTCAGAGGGGTAATGACTACATTTAGGGGAATTACATACATAAATTGAGCATAAAAATGTAATTTTAGTGAATCATTTGTAATTAAAGCACAATTATTGATTTGATGGAACTATCATACATTTTCCTACCTTACATCTGCTCGGCTCTGTGTAGTTGGACCAAAAAAACCTCGTATGTGCCACAGAAAACATTGATCACTTTGTCAGAAAAGAGGTTGAACTGGTGACAAAGAGCTCAGAAAACAAAAAAACGGGGCTTTTAAGTGACAGCTGAGTTGCATGTTTTCTTTTGGCAGTGCAAGTTTCATACTAAATTACTATTCATCATTAGTTTTTATGTAATGATTAGATAGACTCATCCTACTACTGTTTTTTTTAAAGAGTGGCAGCACTCAGTCTGCAATCCCCAGAATAAATGCTGGCATTGTACGTTTCTGCAAACCACAGGTATGTTAAATTTGTATGTCATATGGATGTGTTGACATGTTTAAGTATCTTTGCATTTCAATTTTCATTTCTATGTAGTGACAATGATTTGGTTAAAGTCTGGTTAGGTTTAGGGACAAAAACCACTTGGTTCGGGTGAGGTTAGGTCGGATGGCTTGAAACATCTGGTTTTGTTGATATGAATACACGAAAAGTCCCGACATCTTTTTAAAAATATCCAGTTTTGTTGCCCCAAAGATAGTTGGAAATTGTCCCGATGATCACGAAAATGAACTGGTTGAATGGGTCTCAAACCGCTGTCTATCGCTTACCACCATCCCCTCCTCCTCCTGATAAGTCAGCTCATATACATAAAATCTGACATGATATGATATTGAACAAATGTTGATATGATAAGTACGACATGTACAAATTTGAATTTATCCAAGTTTTGCACTACAGTACCATGTTAGATCACAAGTAGGTGTGGTCACAAGAACCACAGACAGCAGTTCAAGAGCAAAAACATATCTACTGAATCTGGTGCAGCCATGTTATTCCTACTATGGAGAGGGGAAATCGAATGCTCCTCTAAACAGCTGTAGCTATGAGTGAATGTCCAGCTGTGATGAACTTGTGTCCAGTCTCCTCTTCCCTCCATCTACCTGCCTGCTGTATATAAGCAGCCTGCAGCCCTGATGAGAATTAAGAGAGAAGAGTAAATGATCTGATTCCTGCTGCTTTAACTTTACCCACCATCGTCCTCCGTTCATCTTCTGTCTCAGCTTCATCTCTTCATCTCTTCATATCTCCCCCCCGCTCTCTCTGTCCATTTCTTCCTTACTTTGTTGCTCTCCTTTTTTTCTCATTTTCTTCTCTCCCTTCTCTTATTGATTTGCCAAACACTTTCTTTCCTTTCAGGTTTTAACAAGCAGCCATGAGTTCAGGGTTAGGGAAATAAAAGGCAGCCCACTGCTGTCACAGCTTGTGGACTTGTCCCCAGAGGGCCACCGTAGTCCTTCAGTAATGACTGGACTTCAGTGGCAAGGTCCTTGGAGTCCTCTTTACGTCATTCCTCTCATCTTTTACCTCTGTCTCCTCCCTCAGCCTCTTACTCTCGTACACTCTCCCCCTGTGGTAATTGCAGTTTGAGCTTCAAGATTAAAAAAGTATTGCCCCTGAACAGTCAGCTGACCCCTGATCTCAAAACAATTATATTCTATAGTAAAGGAAAACAGCTGCTGTGTTTTGTGTGTTTGCAGTTATTTCAGTGTTTCTTTGTCTGTTAGAGAATTCCCATTTGTAGTAATTTGTCTGACTCCTTCTTTCCCGCAGTGTTTCCTCCAAAAACCTTTTGTATCAGCGGATACAATCATCACGCTGTGTTGCAGAAGCTCCAATCTCCACATTAAACACTTGGTCTAATACATTAGTCACACTTCTCTGTCTCAACTTTGAAGTCATTTAAATCTTAGAGGTGAAAAGATATTTCTTCTTTAAACCTCACTAAGAATATGAGACTTTCATTATCTTTTCAGACTGTCGGAGCTCTTCATCATTACGTTCTGTTCCACTGGTAATGTTTTGCTGCCTAACAAATGATTTGGTCCATTTCTGCAGTAAAGATAGAAGGAAGGCTCATTTTCACTCGTCACATGTTAGACAAGCCAGGGGGAAGATCTGAAATGGTTCAACTGAACCAGTGTAACACTTGTAGGGCAGATTGACACAATCCGAGCAACACAAACATGGCGATAATCGATATTTTTATACAACACATACACAAACCTAAATGACTGAATACGCCGATGACACCCAGAACTACATGGCAGTTGTAGCGTACCAGCGACAGGCGTACTAAACCTTCAACATACAATTGCAGTTTAGTCAGGTTTGGGCAACAAAGCTACATGGTTAGGTTTAGGATTAGACTGTGGTTTGGGTTAAAAAAATAGTTTGATACATATGTAACTCAAGTTAGTTACTTGCCGCAAGTTACCCACGTTAATAAGCTAAAATAACTCACTGCTGACTTCCGGTTTCACACCGGGCAGGAACAACAGTCTCCTGATGTCCAGCATGGTCTCCGACCTCTGATGCACTGACATCCTCCTTTGCTGCTGTAATAACTACTATGGCCATGGTAGTAGTAGTAGAAGTAGTCTAAAGAGTGGAAAGTCTGTATAGGGAGCAGGTGCAGGGATGGAAGATCAGGTTAAACAAGCACTAGACTTTCATTCAGGAGACCGTTGTTTGTGATGAGTCCTTTCAACTTACTAACGCAGTGAAGTTTCATCACGTACGTAAGTAGAAGTGGTGTGGTATGTGTGTCGCTGTTACACTGCAGTGGCCGTGTTGTTTTGGGAGATGCTGACAATCGACCTATTCAGTCATTTAGGTATGAGATCGGTTGGTTTTGGTTCACTCTCAGCCCTCCCACGGTGTCGTTTTCTGCCACATCAGACAGTTGTTTTCTGAAAAAGCAACAGCTTTCTCTTAAAAAAACCCACTGTACACCACCTGCTCAGCAGGAATCCGTAGACAGACACAGTTGGAGACTAGCTGGTGACTTAGTGGAGCATTTAGCTGCTAATGAGACAGATATTTCCCTCAGGAGTATGCAGAGTGCAAAATAAGACCTAAACTAGGGACCATCTTGCGATGGGATCCCACCAGCCGTGAAACCAGTCAGTGTATACATGTTCTGACCCGCTCAGATATCCAGAAAACTCCATCGTTTAAGCCACTAAACAGCACAGTAGTAGACAGTGATTTATCCTAGCAAGACAGAAACCTGGGTGAGTAAATAATTTAAGATATCGTTTACTTTGACCCAAGTTTGGAAGGAAGTGGCGAGTGTTTCTATGGCAACAAACAACCCAAATTGGGACAGTGTGCATCAATCCCTGCCTCCAAAATTGCAGACTTCTACTGGACATGTGAATGAAACGGTTAAACCCTGCACCGCTTTTTCTATGTAATATAAATCAATTCTCTTGAGAGATGGAATTTAATTTGTTTTGACTAAACAAATGAAAATTGTAGCTTCTGAAATGACCATGAATATATTTACCAGCGCTATCACACAGTCTCAGTTGGGAGTGAACATTACCCAATTAAAGCAGACATTCAGGAGTATTGCATTAAGTTTTACATGTTTATGGTAATTTGTGCATTACTTGTGTACGTTAAGGTCTATATATATATGTGTGTGTGTGTGTGTGTGTGTGTGTGTTTGTGTGTGTGTGTGTGTGTGTGTAATGGGGTCAGGCTGGTGTGTTTGTGGCTCTGCAGTGGTGTGGATCAGGAAGAGAAGGGTGTGGTCTAAACAGCTTATTGATTATAGTTGTTTTTAACGACTGCAGTTGTTGTAAATTGAAATGATGGCTGTTGGCTGGAGTTGCTGTGGGACTGGAAAGTGTGTATGTAAGTGTGTGTGTGTGTCAGGGAGAGATAAATTAAGCAGTATGTCGGAGTCGTTATAAATTACCCATATTAAGTATAATGTTCACAGTTTGTCCACCGTGTGTTTTTGCGTCTCTGCTCTTTGTTACATTCATTTTGATGCATGTTTATCTGTTTACTAGCAGTATATGTGAATGTATGTTGTTTTATTTTTTCTTTTGTGAGTTAGTGTGTGTGTGTGTGTGTGTGTGTGTGTGTGTGTGTACATCCATAATAAGTCTTTATATTGTCAGGGGGTAATGATGTAAATTGCTGCATGGGAGGCCTGAATGCAAAGCCAGGCTCTTTTCTCCCTGATGCCTGTATTAATGCTGTGTCCCTCTGGAGCAAAATCAGCTTTTCTGCAGCTTTTTCACTGTCAGGCCATTTTACCTGCTGCACAAATGCCGGTAAACCTCTTAAGTCCATTCTGCCCCATTTCTTTCTCTCTCCTCCTGACTAGTCTCAGAGGGATTCGCCAAAGACAAAGAAACAGCCTTTCCGGCTATTAGGGGCCATTTAAAGGTATCCCCATGTTGAACATGCTTGCAATATATTGCTGTCAAATGTATTGTGATGCCTGTGATCACTGTTTTAATACTTTATAGTCCCTGTTAGCTGCAGTGCTGCTCAGGGGTCTTTCTCATTTTTAAAAAGGATCTTTTTCGCTTTGGCAGACCATCTGTCGTGAGGATCAGATGATGTCACATGCTAATTTGCACATTAGCGGCCTCAAATGTACCAGTTTCACATTGTTTTAAAGTTTCATAAAGGAAAATGCGAGACTTTAAAGCCAGTTAAAATGAAATATACATGTGTCCAAATGAATAAAAGAGTGCAGGTCTGCCGGACAGGGTTGACTTCTTATGAAACAGCTCATCATGTGAAGACATCTGAAGTTAAATTACAGCTGGATAATTAGGAACATGAAGTTTTGTACACTAAAGACAAAACACTTGCTTGACATTGACGTCTAGTAAACAACAAAATGTTACAACTGATGTCCTCATCCACAGTAATCTGAGAGCTGTCATCATGTCTTCCCACTCTGCACGTTATAAAGTACAAGCACTCATGCCTGCTTTATAAATAAAAAAGAAAACAAAAAAAATACGGGACCTTTTGAATTTAATTACTGTTTCAGATAGACAAGGTTGCAACCTGATCATTACAACTTGAATGCGAGCAAATCCTAAAAAACAATACCACTGCAATTCATTGATCTGGGCTTTGTCCCTTCTTTAATTACTGCAATACAGCCTTGGAAATTGTTTTGTCCTGTTTCTATGACTTGCACTTTACTAGCACTTGACAATGCTCTGGAAAAGCAGCAATTCTGACACATTTGTTGTCTCTACATCGTCACATGACATGTTACCTTGACTACGTCTTCTTCTCTGTACCGTGGGTTCAACAGGAATTTAATTTTCTGAGCACCTGAGTTTTCAAGCCGCCACCACAAAGTTGAGTTACTAAGTCTGTGACATTAACTCAGTAACACATGGTGAAACATGCAACATCACTTTTAGGAACTCACACTGGGTCTCTGAAGTGTTGTGCTCTCGTGGTATCTCACACTTCAGTTTCTTTGTCCTTGGTCCATTTGTGGTCTTGAGCTTGACCATTACATTATCTGCTATGGTTAGCTGTGACCTTGAAGTACCTCGCTCTGCTGTGTGCATCTATCTCAGAAACCTTGTCCAACAAGACAACTGCAACTCTGCGCTGTTTTGTTCCTACAGGGCAGAAATGTGAATGGAAAATCAATTACGTCTGTAATAAATAATCCTCTTAACATGAGGGAGTTTAAACATGGACAACAATGGCTTTTTTTTAAAGAAGATTTCATAGCTGAGGGCCAAAACTTTGTTCAGAAACAGCAGGGTACATCGCTCATACTCTGAGAAACAAAAAAAAAACAGGTGAACACACACAGTAAACACACACAGCTGATGATGAAGACAGATTGCAGAGGGATGAGATAAGGTGAGAGGTGAGGAAGAGGTTTTTGGAGTGATTTGTGAGCAATGTGTGGGTGTTTTTGCTGATGAAACGAGAGGAAATATGTTTTTTATACAGTTGCATTTTATATTTTAATGTTGCAACATACAGTAGAATGTGTATCCTTTTGAATATACGTAGAAAAACATTTTGTTTGTGTCTTTTGTGCTGTGTGTCCCCTTCATTAGTTGACATGGAAAACATATGTAAAAGTATATGTTCGATTTAAAGGTTCATTTCACCCAAAACAAAAAAAAGGGCATATTTTGCCACTTAGCCCTGACGGTATGTACTCGTGCAAATAGTTTTTAGTTGTTAGACATCTTAGGAGCGATAACAATGAATCACAAACTTACAAGACAATCTACGTACCACAAAATGTGTCATTACTGTGAGTCAGAATTAATCAGAAATGTGATTTCATAATCATAAATTGTATTGCTAATAAGAAACAATGACAGACTCACTCACTAAAAAAAACTACTTTGGGAATTCCAATTAATTTGTAATATTACTGAGATATTGTTTCTGGAAAGTCTAGTTGACTTTTCAAATGTAATATTTCAGTGCTTTGAAGAGCACAAATACATTTTTATTTTCCTCCATTGTATTTGGGTGGAGGCAGGTTCCTTAAGATCTCAACTCTTTAAACCAGAAACTGTCTGCATGATTAACCACAGGGACTAAATGAAAAAAAATATATGCTTCCTCTGTTGGAATTTGGGTGAACTGACCCTTTAAAATAATCCCACAGGATGTCTGAGTGTATCAGATCTGTGGCTCAGGACAGCAGAGGGCCACACACTGCACCAGCATCCCAGTGCAGAAAACCCTGCGATGATGGATGGTGCAGTCAGTGGATTTAGTGGTGCTGTAACATCCAGCGGGTTTGTCGGAGTTCAATTGAACAAAGTGCTGCAGAAACACTTTAGAGCACAAAAGGCCAGAAGCCTTTTTTCTCACAGGTTAATCTCATAATAACCTGCAAACCATATGGGTGATGGCTCGCATTGTGCTCAGTGTGTGTGTCAAAAGGAGATAGAGAACATGCGAGAATGTGTTTGGCAGGAATGAAATTGTTGGCCTTATGTAAGAGCTCTGAACATTGGCCTTAGGTAAGAAAGATGTTCATGCACAATTGTTGCATCAGTTTCACATGATGCGCCATAACACATGTGTGAGGAGAGCAAGGTTGCATAAGGGCTTGTTGATCTTGGTGCGTTTTGGTTGCTTTGTGAGAAACACACAGATAAAATAAAATAATACAGCTCCTTTTTAAAATCTGCAATTATTCAAAACTATTCATCTTTTACCTCTGGCCTGATGTATTCTACTTTTTCATTACCTGTTTAACCTTCTGCTTTTCTGTGTTTTGGGTAAGATGGAGTTACATAATTGAATATAAACTGAAAATGACTGCTGACATAATAAGTCATTTATTCTATATGTCAGGCTGAATATGTAAAAAAAAACCTTTCATTTAGGTCGAACTGGAGGTTTGCGTGTGTATCATTGTGTAGGTCTCATTTTATGTAATTGTGATATTGTCAACTGTGGTTGTGTTTACACATTTCACAATAAATTCAACAAAAATACATTTTAAATATGAGGATTTGCTGCTCTTGAAGATGTCATGTTAGGCTCTGGGAAATTGGAATTGGTAATTGTCATGTTTGAGATATAATTAAAATAAAGGACCACTGTGTTTACAAACACACAGCAGGTATTCATAAGAAAATATTCAGAAGGCTGTTTTGATTTTTATCTTCACCATCTGTATTAACTTTTCATACTCAGCCTTTTCTTCTCTGGTCTGTCTTTTTTCCAGATTGCCTTCTCGCAGCACAACAGCATCATGGACTTGGTGCAGTTCTTCGTCACCTTCTTCAGGTGAGTTTTTTTCCTGACAGTCATTTTTACTGTACATATATTGTGTTTGCTGCAGAGCACCAGGCTGCTCCTCACAGGGCTTTGCTGGTCCGCAGTACAGATCCCAGAGGCTCTTTGCACAACTGGGCCACAACATGAACTCATTGAGTTACAGTAGGTGGCAGCAGCCTCAGGCAGGACACTTAACCCTCGACGGCTCTGACGATCTTCTGCATCTGCTGTACAGCAACAACCAGAAGGAACAGGACGACTACAGAGAGCAGGGGATAAAAAAGATGCTGTTATGCAGTTATGGTGATTTGCAGGTCAAGTTATCTACTGTAGATTAAAACTGAGCAAAGGCTGTTTAGATGTCCAGGTTAATGAACAATCTTATCCTAATCACTCGCTCTGTTTCAACATGTACTTAGGAGCTGCTATTTGAATTTTTATGCTTAAAATTACTTAAGCTTTTCACCAAATTTAGCCCAGTATTTGACCTGCAAGTCACCAAGTTAGTAACAACCAGTTCATTTTCATTTGGGTTATTAGACCTTCCTACTTCCTGCTCACTCACTCACTAGAATCAAACCACCAGCGGTGCTGTTGGTAAATCAAACTCTCACCGATGCCAGTCAAGACAAGAGCAAACACATCTTTACCTTTGAGGGAAGCCTTCAGTGCTGTTGTTGCTCTTCTTTCAATGAGATATACCTTCAGTTCTGATATAACTGATGCTATAGCATCTATGCTAACCCCTTGAGGAGCCACCATTGTTATATTTAGACCAAGAGTCTCTCCTCTTGCTGGTTGTCACATCTTAAAGAAGCCTGCAGCTGACAACATTTCCTCAAATGTTGATTGGTCTGAACCACAGTGGTTCGGAAACATGCGCATAGTTTGAAGCCTGACGAGGTGGATATTCAAGATCAGTTGAGTTAATTCCCAGATATCAGAAATGTTGTGGCTCAGGTCTGGCCCACACCAGACATGTTCATCCAGCCCATATACTGCGTGGAATGATGGCACTTTGGTGGTCCACTCCTGTTTGCCAGAACTGAGCCACAAGCTGGCCACACCGCAGCTACATGTCGGCCAAGAGTGAACCGAATAAATCATTACGCGCGGTATGTGGGCCGGATGAACGGTCTGCTTCAATTTTGCTATCTGGGTTTTGAGTTCTGAGGTCAGTCAGGAGCCGAGATGCAACACAACCGCAAACAGACGTACTCACACACGCAGGTAAGGCGTCTGTTGCTAGCGACATCTTTAGCACGTGGACATCCAATCGGCTTCCCATCTGGACAGTCAAAGGATTATATCCTGGCAAGCCTGACGTAGTCGAGAATTTAGAGAAACAACTGTGTGTCTGCCGAAGTTAGAACATCCAATCTTGGTTACTCAGGATTTGAGCCGATTGAAGGCGGTTTTATACATCAGTGGAAACTGAATAGTGGTCAGTGTAATGGCAGTGAATGTTTTGTTGCTTGTGGTGTGGTAGCAAAACTATCTGCATGACTAGAAACCACTGGCAGTAAGTAAGGATGTTGGATGACCTGGTCCTGGAGCTGCTCGATGGCCAAAAGAGGATTGAGGAAACATCCTGTTGTGTGTTTAGATGTTTTCCTGTTTGTCTGTCTGAAGCAGGGTGTTGTTTATGTCATAATATAGATGCTAAATAAGCTTAAAGGTATTAAGAATCAATACTTAACTCCTAAAAGCAATTCCGACTCCATCTCCAATAATAGATAATAGTTTCCACAAGCATTGAGTCCACTGGAAACCAAACAGCGAGACAAAGCAGTGATTTTTTTTTGGGACTGTGTGAGAGACGTTTATGTTACAGCTCGTCATGCAGACAGACAGTGGATATAATGAGCGGGTGTTTTGGTGGAAGGAGTCTGGAACGAAGTCTGCTGTCTTCAGGCAAGATCCTGCCACTCAGCTACGACACCGGGCGAGTGTGTGTTTGTGTGTGTGTGTGTGCAGGGTCGCTTCCTGTATATGTACGTACGTACGCCCTCCTTCGCTGTGTGTGTCCGTGCTTGTGTGTGTTTGTGTCACTGTGCAGCCATGTGAGGAAGTGAGCCATTTTAGTGCCCACGGCCGGCTTCCGGACATCAGCGACCTTTAGGCCAGCATAGAGGGATGATGTCATCAGTAGGGGACAGCATCAAGTTTTGCCGGGAGAGTTCGGTGTTGACTTTGTGTGTGTGTGTGTGTGTGTGTGTGTGTTAGTCACTGCTCTGTTTATGGGTTGTTCTCTTCTGAACTGCACCAGACTCTGAGTGAGAAAAGGTTATGTGCTACAACTACAGGACGTTTTATACTTGTTGTTTATTTCCTGCCCTCGTTATATAATAAGTCATGTCGATGTATTCTCTCTGCTGGAAAAGGTATTTAGGCCCCTACATTTAAATAATGTAATAGAAGCATTTCTACAAAAGAAAAGTTTAAAGGAAATGGTTTTCAGTTTTTAACCAAACAAACCAAAACAGAAAATCTGTGTAATTCATGTGATAGGTCATGAAAAAGCCGTTAATTTGGATCGGACTTCATCCGGTTTGTCCCGTTGATGCTCAGTCAGATTAGGATCTGGGGACTTTTAGAGGCCAAGTTGACATACCAAGTGTTTTTTCACGTTCTTCAATTCATTGATGGTGTTGCGTATTCTCTCCTGCTGAGGGCCCACCGCCATCAGGAAGTGCCATTGCCATCTTGCGGGGCTTGGTCTGCAGCAGTGCGTGGAATACATTGAACTGTAATAAGATGATCATCGACCAATATGAACTCCATCTCTTTGTCCTTTTGAGGTTGCGGCTGACTGGTGTAGACTGTAATGCCAGGGGTTAGGGATTTTCCCAGACCCACTGGGAAAATCCTAAACTTCCCGACGGTCAGTCTGTGCCAACGAGCAGCAAAAGAGCCAGATACTTTTCTCAGGAGTAGAAAGGCGAGTGAAGCTCGACCTACAGAGATGAATGGTCACGCGTTTCTATTGACGAAAGATCATACCGCCAGTCTTTTTCCAGGATTTGTTCGGCCATATATCAACTCTACACTATAGCGTTTGAGCATGTCAGAGGTGCAAGTTTATGAGCTCATGTTTGTGCGTCTACATTACGTAGGTATGTGTGGGTCTGTGTAATTCATTCTTTTGGCTCCACTGTGCTGATGCAGTCAGGAACCAGAGTGCCAAAGAGCCTGAGTCATGACTCTTCCATTGTGTGTGAGTGTGAGTGTGATGGGGTAGCCTGTAGGCAGAACGCACAGTGATGAGATGCAGTCTGGCACCGGGAAGAGAAAGAGAAGAGGGAAAAGATATGCAGCAGAAGTGAAGTGATTGAAATGAGATACTGGAGAGATCTACCTGTGCTGTGTATCCAATGATCTCTCCGTCTGTCATCAAGGAAACACAAGCCCGAGAGATTTTTTTGTGTTTCATTATCAGGAAGAAACATTTACACTGAATGAGTATCTGCAAACAGTTCACTGCTAAAGCTCAGTGTTCGTACAGAAACGAACTGACTGTCAGCTCACTCTGTGTATTTCAAGGTTCATTTATTTGTCATTCTACAACACAGGGCTGCACAATGAAATGAAAGTTGTAGTCGCTTGATGTTACACAAAGTTCAGAGGATGAAGTTGAAGAGTATTTTCTTCTCCACTGCAACTAAAGTAACACGAGCCCTTGATTAAAGTTAGGAAAAGATTGTGGTCTGGTTTGGACTATGAACTATAGGAATAAATACTTTGACCTTTTGAATAATAATTCATTTAATAAGTCAGCAATTTAAATTCCCCCTTAAATGTATTTGAGGCATAATCTCATAATTTCATTGCTGCCATTGTCATTGTTGTTAGTGTGTTGCTGTTAATGGCATAATTTAAAGTGTAAGTACACTGCTGTAACGACCCAGAGGATATATCAGATGTGTGTTTATTAAATATTGACTTTTATTTCAGAAAATGAGGCCCAGCTGCTACTTCCTGTGTCTCGCTGATTAGCTCTGAAGTCTCCGTCTACAAAGATTTTGAAAAGTTTAAAACTCTCCTCCTCCTCCTCCCTCCATCCATCCTCCTCATGTATTCTTTCTCATCTTTGAGAAGGAAAGAAAAAAAAAAAAGGAAAATGGCCATAATTAAACAGCGTTTATGTCTCCGCTCTCCACAGTCTCAAATGCTAATTGGTGACACCACAGTTCAGCTTTGTCCAATTACTCCCAGCTCTCGCTCGCTTGATTAGCAATCCATTTCTCCTCTCGCTCTCCCCTCTCCCTCTCTTTCCCAAAACAGAGGAGAAGCTACTCGGCACTAAGTGGCTCATCAGACTCCCCGAGCTCACCCACTTCATTTCAAAATAACCGTCCCTCTTAACGTTCACTTCCACCATGAGTCTCTCTGTGGAGATTTGAGTCTTTTTGTTCGAGAAATATCTTTTATTTGTTTGCAGCTTTTCAGGTTTTTGAGTTGCTTCATTATTTACAAAAAAAAAAAGCAAAACCCACAGGCTCTTACACATGGAGGAGCAGGAGCGATGTGGATGAAGTTCAGCTTCCACAGTTCAAGGAGTATAAGTTTTTTTTTCTCCAAGAGGCAGAGCAGCCCATGTTTTCCTAAACAACTCAAAACACTGTTTGTTTGGACCTTTTGCTGTTTGGTGGTTCTGGCTCGAATTTATTTACAGCATATAGCCCAAATCACCAAACCTTGACTCAGATAAAGAAAAAAGGAAAAAAAAAACACCTCCCCCAGAAAAATACTGGAGTAAAAAGGAGAAAAATGGGTGAAAAGTCAAGAGGAACAAAAAAGAAAAAAAAGTCGTGACTAGAACTTGGAGAAAACTTCCTCTTTCAGGACAGAAGAAACTCTTATGAGTCTACAGGGTACCGACCCAAAAATCACAAAATAGCAAATTAAGTGGTCAGCGCTCGCAATTAAGTGTGTAACACTTTTAATTATCACAACAGCAGAAATAAACTCGAGCTCCAGGGTTTCCGCCGCAGTGTTGAGACATTTGTGGGTGTCGCCCTTAAAACAGAAGCCAGGAACCTGCCGGTGAAAACAACATCAAATACAAGCCAGTGAAATATTAGTACAAATAATTAACTTGTGAGAAGAAATATTTGTTTCTGTTCCTGCAACAAGCAACATGAAAATCTTCACAGGGAGAGGAAACTTCAGGGGTCACATTTAACGGAAAGTTTTTCTATCATGTTCAGTGTGATGCGTTTGAAATTAAATAACTAGATGTTATATTTATTACAGGAGACAGAATAACCACTTTGAAAATGCATTACTTTTATGTATAACACTTGAATAATAAACAGTTGTTGACACAGAAGTTCTCTTTACCTTTTACATGTAATAACTGAATAACAATAAATGAATAAATCAAATAACAAAGTCTGCATTCATTTAATTGAATCAGACTTTGTTATTTGATTTATTCACACTGACCCAACGTGATAGAAAAACTACAATTTGCATGTAAATAAAATATTTAAATTCAACGTTTTAGGCAAATTATTGTTATGAGTGCAAAGTGAGGCCTGTCGGACTGGTGGTTCGTCACTGTCAGGCTGCTGCTCTGTTAAATCAGGGTCACACCCACAAATGTCGCAGTAACGCTGCCTGAATGCAACTTTAGGTTTGTCAGACTTCTACAGGGACACGTGAAGCACTTCCCCTGACGTGTGAAATTGATTCAAGGCCTTCAAACTGAAAATCTTGAATAGTTTTAGAAAACAGTCCAGTATGGGATGGATGAGGTTTATTAGGATGTTTAGATATGTAAAGTGGCCATCTGGTTCACAGGCAAGCTTTAGACCACTTAATCACATGCTTCTTATTTGCTGAAATTAAGTTTGAAAAAAGACACAGATCCTCATGGCGTAAACCAGATAATTTTTATGTTGGAGGAGACTGAAGGCCTGCCTCTACACTGAGAGCTGATCTGCTGCTTGTGCAGATGAAGCATTGTTTCCGATTGTGTGCTATCTGTGACTCATGTTCAACGAGTAGCTTATTGATTTTTAGGTTTTTGCCCGCTGGGGTTCAGATGTTTCACTGTGTTCTCCTGCGTGTGTGTGTTTGGATTTTGTTTGTTTAAACTGAGCCACACACACATAACCGAGCAGGAACACGCCATCTCGCACTCTCACGTGGACCCTGCCTCGTTCTTACCCACATTCCCCGGTTGTTTAATCACTTCGATTGCTTTTACCTGTAGCTGAACATTCTTAAACCTCAGCCTATCAGGAGGCTCGGAGGAGTGTTAACAAACCCACAGGACACTCCCAGCCTCCCTCGTCTCCCCCTCTACCTCCTCCCCCTTCGTCCTTCCCCTTAATGCCTTGGTAATGGTGACAATTAGCCACTCTGCTCCATTGGTTGGATGGCTTCGCTCGGTGCCCTGTGGCCCATTAATGGGGGAGCTGAGGTAATACAGACTGAATGGGGAATCTTGGGCCTGATTGAATTTGAATCACAGCCAGTGGAGGGTTTTTAAAAAGGTGCGTTTGGAAAATGGAAAATCATTTCGGAGGAGTTACAGAGTGTATTCGTCTTTCCTGTAATTGTTTGGGGGAATATTCGGCCGGGGGACCCTGGCATATATCTCATTTCTGGCCTGTTGAGCTTGTGAAGGTATACAAATGGGGAAAGAGCTCAAGCAAGTGGAAGTATTGTGAACATTTTATATTTCACTTTAAAAATAAACAGATGTAGCATTGCAAAGTGCTTTCTAACAGACAAAATAAAATAAGCCTAAACTTGAGCTCCTCTCCCAAAACGGGTGAATAACAAAATCCTTCCGTCAACTCTGGTCCCTAACTTGAGCTCCTACCCACATTTACTGACACGGCAAGATGTCAACATATAACAAGATATGTTTAAGCGAGCAAGCAAACATATAAATGTAATTTAACAGTAAGGCTAAAACTCAGAAATGTCCGACAACGATGTCCCTTACCTCTCCTGTGGGTACGATAGCACACGGGAAGAGGTAAAGGTGAAACAGGTTGAATCACTTCTTAAAACTGCACATATCCACTTTATTGGTTCGTTCTCAAGTCTAGTTGGAAACTTTTCATGTGATCTTGAAGAATTCAGCAGTTGGAGTCTTGAAACCGGAAGGTTTTCATCCAGCAGCAGTAATAAGCATCTTGTCTTCATCACCGGAGGGGATTTCCTGGTCGTCGCGATGCGTCTGACTGCAGCTTGAGAGGTCGACTGTGGACTGAAGAGGTCATGACTGCAGCCTCTTCAGCAGACTGGGTCTGAAAATGTCACGCTCATTACAGCAGTAATACCCTTTACAATGCTGTCATCTTCACATAGAGACACACAGGAGGACACAGCGCGCACACACACACACACACACACACACACACACACACACACACACAGATGGATGAAGAGGAGGATTGTTTCGGAGCTGCTGTCCTCAGCAGTTTCTCAGGGACTTCCTGTTGTTAGGTCTTTGGGTGCGCTTGTTTTGAGCTCTTGTCAGAAGTTCTGGTTGAGAAAGGAGCTTTGTGTTTGGCCAGATAACTTTGCCCTCCAGACATTGGACTTTGAGGCTTGAATATGTGTGTGTGTGTGTGTGTGTGGGTGGGTGTGTATCAGTGTGTACATGGGAGCTTGTTCTTTGTTAGAGAGCATCATGTCGCTTGTTGACCTCTCGCTGCCCTTTGCTGTCCTACAATCCCCAGCTGCCTGTGGTCACCGCGGTCTTGTATCTCACCACAGATTTCCTGAGAATGTCTTTCTCCTTTGTTGCCTTCGCTCACCGAAAAAGTGAAGCTTGAGGGCAGTAAATTAGTGTGAAGATATCGCTCTATGGTTGTATTGTGTTTGTGCGATTTTCCTTTTTCCCCCCTCTTTTTCCTTTTAACACTTGAAGGTGTTTAAAGACAACTACAAAGTGATGTTTGTGCAGATGCTGGATTCTGAGTAGAGATCTGTAATGTGGAGAAATTGCCCAATTATTGGACAGCGACATACTAGGACAACTACAAAGACACAATAAGCATGAAAGCATGTTTCTAGTGGGTTTTTCTGGTAATTATTTTTTCATTCCGTTTATTTCTTGTCACCAGCAGCTTCCTCTGATAGTTGTAATGCCTCGTTATTGAATGTTGGCTACATCCACAATATGTTATTAACTCCTGCTCTTTTGACTTGTGCCCCCTGAAAAGATTAAATACGCCTCCGAGAAGAGAGCGGCTCAACCACATGCTTATTTTCCTGTCCACTTAATGTCAAGTATTTTACAAGAAAACAGAAAAAGTCCAGAGATCAGGTTGAAGAGCAGAAATGTTTGAAATCGTTTCCAGCCAGTGAGATTTATCACATGCATGTGATGATCGTACAGTTGCAGCTGCTGAACGTATTTAATCATCTCTCTCAGGCATTTACATGTATTTATTGTATCCAGAGTTCAGTAAGTCCCATGAGGCCACACAGGTGATTTGTTGGCATTTGGCACCTGGTCAGATTTAAACTCTTACTCGCTGTACTGTGTCCACTGAGACTGAAGGTACAGAAGGAAAAATATTATCACATGATCAGTTTAAGATGATTGTCAGCTATCCATGCTTTGCTTCTGAGTACACAGAAATGATACAGACACAACTTTACGACCCCTTCACAATGGTCTGTTTCCTGCAGACTGAGGTTTTGAAGCTCACAGATGAGCTCGGAAAAACTTCCAAAAGTGATCCGAAAAAATGACCACAAATGGTTTTTGGTAAGGAATCTACACTTCATCCAACAGCAGTTTGAACATTGGCATTAGAAGAGTGATCATTAGAGGAGACCGAGCCAATCCCACGGATCATATCTGGGCCGGTCTCAGCATATTTTGATGGATCGGTCCGACTAAAACAAAACCAAACATACTCTGATCCTTTATTTACTAGAACTTGTTGACCCCAGCTTGCTAGTGTTTTTATGACCGCTCCAGTCCCAACAATATACAGTACATGCATGCATGTATAGTAAGAAGGTGACTTGTCAATACGTCAGAAGGTCGTTATAACTGTTGTCATGATAAAGTGCCCCTGCAGTGGAAACTCTTTAATTTCCTGTGCCCTCAGCTCAGATTTGAGTGGGCAGGTCTATATTTGCTTGACGCTCTGTTCTTTGTTTTGTAGTGGCGCATCCCATTACCACTTTTAATAATCGCCAGTGTCATTCATGAGTCATACTAATTTTGAGCTGCCTGTGGGAAGGATGAACACGTCAGAGTCCATCCTCGATTATAAAAGCTCTGTTTTTGCTTTCCACTTTCTCAGACAGTTATCCCTCCTCTCTCCTGTCGTCTGTGTGTTACTGTGACTTGAATCTCAACACTTTAACTTACGCTGGTGGAGAAGGATGGCAGGTCGACATAGGGGGACACATTTTGGTCCTTTTTGCTGACAAAGGGGAGGACGTCCCTCCCCTCGAGTGTTGTGAATATGATATCTCTTTCTCTTAACAAAGAGAGAAACTAACTGTGGTCATATGCCGAAGCTGTTGTCACTAAAGTTAATGTCATGAGATATTCAGTGTCAATGTGAAACCTGTCTGCTGTGGGGTTAAAGTGCTCTCTGTAGCTGGTGTCTGTACGTAGCCAAAGATGGTTTGTGAGGGAAGAAGCCTCACTCTACTCTGACGGGTAGACTTTGTGTTTCAGTACTCCAAAAAAGTGAGATACCTTTTCTAACAGATCACTCCAAGTTAAACCTTGGCAGGCCAGCGCCTAGCCTGGCAGCATCGCAGATGTCAGTGTGTAAATGTGAGTGTGGATGTGTGAAAGAGAGGCACAATTGTAAAGCCCTTTTGTCCGTTAATGTAGAAATGTGCAGTGTAAATGCTTTCCATTTACCATCGAGTGAGGCACAGCTGTTATTTCAGTGTGTCAGATACATATTTAGTCACCATTTAGGTGTCAGTTATAAGCAGGACTCATCATCAGCAGAGTCACAAAATTAAAGGACTGTAATGAAATCAGAAATATGTCTCCCACTCCACAATAGAAACAGAGGAACTGACTGGAGAACCGGTGCATCATTCGGTCAGGACGATGTCAGTCTGTGACTACCTTTTTGCGTATTTTCTTTGCTCTACGCAGGAATCATTGATTTCTGATTGATTGACAGACTGATCCCATGTCTCTGTCCTCTCTCCAGCTGTTTCCTGTCTCTGTTGCTGGTCGCCGCCGTGGTTTGGAAAATCAAACAGACCTGCTGGGCCTCACGACGCAGAGAGGTAGGACACATCGTCATCATCTTGTGTGTCTGGTTGTGTGTGTGCGTGTGACATGCATTTTTTTTTAAAAACATCAGTGTGTCACAATATGCATATACGCTATATGCAGACGTTTGTTTACAGTACATGTTGTCAGGCTGCTTCCCTCTGCTGCACATAAGCTGTTTGATGCAGCTTGCCACATCGAGGACGAATGTAAATATACACTGACGCATCCCCCCCCCACCCACAGCTGTGAAGGGTGGGTTAATGTCACCAGTCCTGAAAGAAAAAAGAGAAGATCCCTCAGCTTAACGAGCGTCGCTGTGACGATAAACAAGGCCATCCCCCTTAATTAGTGCTCCTCATGAACCAATTAACTCAGACGAAGTGATGCTAAACGAAGTGGAATGGAGTGATATATCACTTAAAGCCCCAACAGATGCCGCCTCATTTCATATTTACTCCTGACCCGTCCCATACACACACACACACACACACACACACACACACACACACACACACACACACACACAGTTTATACCCGTTATCAGTTCACCAGCTTGACTTGTTTTGGGTCTTATCTCTCTCTTCAGTAATAACCCATGGTCTCTGTCTCACTTGTTAAATGTTTTTTAAGAATTTTTCTCAGTGTTTTGTTTTTTGAGTCATCAGGGAGGAATCAGTGTTGCTTATGAGCAGCGATGATAATAGTCTGTTTTTATTGGTGTAATCCGCACACGTTCCAGAGGGAACTATTGTGCTTAAATACACTTGTTGGTTTGTGGTCCCCCCTCCCGCCACTGCTGCTGACATTATGCAGAAAGCCCTGCTGCTTTCATGTGCAAATTAAGTTTCAGTATTTACACGTGCAAGGAGTTTTAACCGGTTTATGAGACAATCTCCATTTAATACTGATGCCCTGACTTACCTGCATAAGAAACAAGACCATCAGCGGCGGCCACGCAGAGAAAAGGCGCAGTTTTTCCGAGTGCTTTGAGTTGAAAATCTCTCTCCTTTTCAGAAAGGCGCTGGTGACGTCACTGTCACTCTTTTTCTGGCCTAGGAGATAATATTCACTGTACTTTTTGTCTCCTGTGGATTATGTCATGCACTCATCCTTGCTCTGATGTCCCGATGTCAAATAAAAAACAAACAGCAACACTGCAAAGGGGCAGTGTTGATCATTCAGCGGCGGTTGCAAAGATATTGTTGTCATCGAGACAAGACGTTTTTTCTCTCATCGCTCAAGCGCTTCATCTCAGCGCTTCTTTTCTGCTAAAAAAGAAGAAAATGCTATGTGGACACGATCCCTAACTGGGTCTGATTTGCTGCAAAATCAGACAGGCAGATTTACAGCACAGAGACAGGAAGAGATCTGTCCAGTATAAATGAAGCAGGAGGAGATGTATCTTGAGTTTTTGATGCTATTTTTTGTTGTAATAGCTGATACTCGGGCAGGATCAGCAAAGAGAGAAAAATAAAAGCATTGATCGAAGAACAAAAACACACAAAAAAAGGGATGAAAACATCAACTTGAGTTAGTTGCTTTAAAGATACGAAGTAAAGTATGAAATGGCTGGTGGAGTTTTATTAGCTCGGGAGGGACTTTGCACTGAGTCAGCAAATGCACGGTCAAGCTAACTAACTTTACGGCAGCAGTTATTTAGTGGTGACTTTAGCAACAAAGCTACCGGTATCTGTCTATTAGGAAACTCCATTACACACCTGGGTACTGCAACTGGCCTTCCTCAAAAGCTCGGTCCGGTGATGTTTAATGTCGGCTGCTGGTTAGCAAGAGCAAGCAGTTACTTTAGCAACCAGTAAAGCTATCTGACCAGAGCTGAGGCAGCGTGCAGGATGAGTCATCAACATTTTCTATTGTTTTCCAGGTAGTTACAAACTCTAAAATACCAATAAGAATACCTACAACATGCTTTTAAGATAAGATAACCCTTTATTAGTCTCACATGGGGAAATCTGCAGCATCTTGTTGCAGTCGTTGGGCCTGGTGGTGGCGTACAGGTGAGATATAGAGCAGTTGCTCCCAACCTTTTCCTGCAGGGCTCCCCAGAGTGATTGCTGGTTGTCGTGCTGTCCCCAAATGGCTGAAGGTTGATTCAATACATGTTTGAACAAAAACAATAACAACTGACATAATACGCCTGATATAAAGGTCGTGTACATGTGAAATAAACCGATTCCTCTGTTTGCATCCTGAACAGTATTTGTCACCTGTATTTGTTCATGTTATGGGGTTGAATGTTGATGGTGTAGAGACTGATACCTGCCCCGTGATGTGTGTTTATCCACCTGTGACCTGACTCGCTGGGTGTTTGTTTTGCCTTGTTTTCCCCCGGTGGTGAGGAGCAGCGCAGGGCTGCTGCTGCCAGGCCGGGCCGACACTCAGCTACATTATTTATGAGAGCCAGCCTCATATCACAGCAGAACCGCAATGCTGCATTTACTGCACAGTTGGTTTATTTACCCAGACTTCCTGCTATGTCGTTCTGTCTTTCTCTCTCTCAGTCTCTCCCTGTTTTTGTCCTGAGGGCTGTTTTCTATTTTTTTTTACCATCTCTCCCTTAAGATAACAGAGGATCTAATAAATGGAAACTCTGCCTTCGAGGGAGAAATCATCACTGTAGGAACTCTTACGATTAACTTTACTTTCTTTCCATCATTTTCTACAGTTAATGTCCTATTTGAATTGAAATCAGTTACTTTTTTCCACCACATGATTAATTCATCATGAAGGGCACAAAGGAAGCGAATGGGACGCCCTCAAAGTGTGATCTTTCACTTTGAGGCTGCTCGAGCAGTGTCTGAATAAAGAAAGAAGAGAAAACATTTAATAGATTTCACTGAGTAATGGTACTCAGCCAAACTCAGAGGGAGACCATGACATTTCAAAAAAATTTATTTAGTTCATTTTCTTCAGCAGTCAGTTGTTACATTCCAGGAAACTCTTTCTGGGTTTGTCCTTTTGAGCTTCCCTAAAAAATGTCACCAGTGAATCCGACTGCTGCGAGCCACCGAGCCACAATACAAACTATGTTAATGAGCCGGGTGCCAGCAGAGAAGCCCGTTAACTGAAACAGGAACGCGGCCTGTTGCAGGCAACAAGCAGACAAATGTTTTAAAATGTCAGATTTCATGTCTGGTGTCATCATGGCTGATATCAGAGTAAGAACCAGTTTTAGCTTCAGGCTGTGGAGCAGGATGGTGAAAATGAAAGAACTGGAGAAGAGGAAGATGGAGAAAGTCTCTGAAAAATCTCTTTAAATGCGTTTCCATCAGCAAACATTTGCTTTACAGGGAGTATATCGTTTTTTGGTGATAATCTAATATATATTTTCCATCTCATTAGGCTGGTTGTTGATAATGATGTATAAACATATACATTTTCCACCTAATTGCAGAGACCATCAAGTCTTTCCTGAACTGAAATGATTATGCCGACTCTAACTATGACGGCCCACTGTCAAATGCTTACAATGCAAGTCTTACGTGTGCACACACTCTGTCATCAGCCTTCTGCCGTACGTTGCGTTATTTGGTCTGTATTGCTGCACGTTTTCTGAAAGCTTACGGATACAGACCAAAGGAGCAGTATCTCGGGTAGTCGTGGGCAGTGAAGCAGTGTAGCCCATAGTTTAAGAGCAGAGGAAGAAGTTTCAAAAAAGGCAGGGTTTTTTGAGGAGAAGTTGCGAGAGTCTCTACTCTGACCCTGTTTAGTGGTGACTTTTCAATGAGACAACAGCTGTCTGTGACAAAGGTCATTTTTCGTCTGTAATTGAACAAAATCACAGGTTGGTCGATGGTCAACAGTGGCAATTTGCTGCTATCTGGGGCATTGTTAATGGAAACCTAAGCTACACCTGCCTTTGCACTGTGCTGACCTGAGAGTGAGCTAAACTCACTGCTGAGCATGTGTCGAATCAACAGCTTCTTTTCACCCACAAAAGGTAATATTTCCCAAACATAATCAGACCTCAAGCATCGAGGGGGCAGATCATAAAACGCACATATGAAGATGATGAAGAGCCTTTTCACTTTCTACCTTCATCGCTTCCTTGTAACTACGTCAGCGGTCCCACCGAGCTCTGCAGGCTCTTCTTCAGCAGGCCACAGCCCCACTTACCCTGCACCGCCGAGCGAGAAATTAACAATGCTAATCAATGAAGCCGAATGCTGTGTTTTTTATCATCTCCTTGTGTTGATGTATGAACTGCTGGGCTGATTATTATGGAGATAAACTGGTGTTGTCAGGTGGCTCGGAGGGGAGATGGTCAATACAGGCAGATATTGTTGTTGTAATATAAAGAAGCAGTTATTTACTGACCAGCCTGTGTGAGAAACTTTAAACAGGGTTTATTTGTTGCTCCAATATAACTACAGTTTTTCCTTTTATTATAAAAAGATTTCCAACAAACAAACTGTCTTCATTTTGTCTTTACTGATGACCTTATTTGATAATCAGGATAATTGATGTAGACTCAGACTAAAGTTTGAATAAACTGTCTTCAGTGTTGGATTCTCCTAACTCCTCTCACCTTAAAATAAAAAACCCAGGAGAAGTTTTACACATTTCTTCAGTTTGTTTCTGTGTAGCGTGCAGCAGTAACAGGTCATCAGAGTTAACGTTCATCAGTATGGACGGTCACATCGCTGTAGTTATCGGCATAGTAATTGCTCTTGATGTGGACAACCATGAAGACTGTAAACTACTCTTACTTCATTCTTTAGTCTGTGTTTGAAACCGTGGTGTGGTTGTGAAGAGGGATTATTTTGGTACAGAAGCTGCAGGAGAAAAGCTTAGCCTCAGTTGTTTTTATGTTTTTTTCAACCCTTGAACAAGAATTAATATAGTCAGGCTGGTATCCCAGGAACTGTGCTCATATTGAGATTTTAAAAACACTGGCGTTATACCTTCTCTAATAATCAAATCTAAAGGTTCACATTAATCACAAAGGTTTGGGCCTGTCACATGTAATGAACACAGATAGATTTGACAGCCGCTGCTTTAAAGGTTAAAATAAATACTTTTGAAACTCAGGTTAAAAACATGGATGCAGCATCACATTGGCAGGTGGTCTGTCTCACAGTTAGAAAGCTCGTGCCCCCTTTGGACCGAGCTGTCAGATCTGCAGCACAGCTCACAGATACGATCCAGCTGTTCAACACTTCCAGCTGCCTTTAACTAAAAATAAAAAGAAGTTTGTGCTGATGCATCATGATTTAAAATATTATTGTGTCAATATCAGTTCTGTGGGGTTGTAATATTAGAAAATAAAGTAGCTCTTTCTTCAGCGTGTAGTGTGAAGTGTATCATCTGCTCGCTGCTCCGGATCCTCGCTGCTCTCCAGAGAGCCGGTCTAGTGGGGGAACCACGGCAGAAGGTGAAAATGGGATCTCTTCACTGTTAATTATGGATCACAACCAGCCACAAGACTACAGAGAAAACTGGGTATTAATAGAACCACAGCTTTATGTTAATTGCTTTCTCCTCACACTCCTTTTTTTTTTTTTTTATAACCAACAATCATTTTTGGATATGAGATCAAACAATCAAAAGCTACTTTGAAATTCTAATGCTGATGCGCAGAGACAGCCTGCGCAAGATGTATCTGGTTTTCCCCTAATAGGGTTGCCCCTCTGAAGACTCTGTGTGTGGATGTGTGTGTGTGTAGATGTAAGTGTGTGTGTGTTGGGGGGGTTGCATATTGAGGCTAATATTGCCTCTCGGCTGGATAAATAAGTCAAAAGACAAATGAAAAAGCTGGAAAGACAGCCAGCCAGAAGGACAAGATTGAGGTCCTCTCCTCCCCTGTTGACTTTATTCAGATCCATTTTTCATCATTCTTCTACCTTGAAATCTGTCAGATGAAATAACTAATTAAGAAACTCAGACACAACTTTTGGCCTCGTCAGCAAAGCAGAGACTTGTTTCATAAATCTGTATGAATGTTAAGTAGACCTTCACCGTACACATTCGATATCACAGAGCTCACCTATATGTGTCACTGTAATGCCTGCTTTTCTTTATTTTCTTAATTATATCCTCAATGTTTGTGCCTTGGCTGTTGTGCATGTTTTAACATTATGGATCACGATATATAAGAAGGGTTTTGTTACCCTCTCTGGTTAAAAGCTGCAAGCCAGCTGCGACCACACAAGTTAATATTGTCTGACCTGTAATGACATGTGATGTGATGGTGTACACGATAACGTCACTGCAGCGAGCTCACACGTTAAATTGCAGGACAGCTAATATTAGATTTTCAGCTGCTATTAAGTTAAACTAAGAACTGAACCATGGGGGGAAATATCAGATAAATAGTTTTGAGTTCTCGTGTCCAAAACTTTCACATCCTGAACAGGACGTTCTTTTCAGGGAGCAAACCCAACCTCTCCAAGAGTTCCCATCCAAGGACCAAACCCTAAAATGCTGGGCTGGTCCCTAGAGAGTGTAGGATCAAGCCGTCCAGCTCCACGGGGAGTTTGGTGTCTCTGACAGCAGCTGTATCATTGTTTTTGTGACCATGAAGTGCCCGCGCACTGTGCAGCCACCGACTGACCGCTAAAACCTTTTTGTGAATGCACGCTAAAAGGCCGAGGATCAGGGGGAACGAGGGGAAAACAAATAGCGAGAGAACGCTGAAGTTTTATGTGTTTTTCTCCCCTGTGTTTGTTATTAAGCTTTTATGTACATTAGTAATGTTCATAGACAAAGTAGTAAAAAAAAGTCCTGTTATTTCAAATATAGTCAGTTTAACAAGACAAACTCTTAAAATGTCTCAATAAATATGGTCCAGAAAACAACCTGTGGCCTAATATGAACATAAATAACCACTGAGCACATTTATAAATGTACAATAAAGTCTGTTTGTTCAACAAAACAAATAATAAATATGAAAACACAACAGAATTACTGAATATGACAATATTTAAAAAATGATTATTTGAGTCCATGAGCAACACTTTCTACGTAAGTCCTCAGCTCCATGATCTTCTCTGCCTCACTGACGATGAACACTTCCCGTCCATCTGTCTCTCTATAAAACTTTGTTTCTCTCACTTTGTTCATTCATCTGCTTGCTGGGTCTGGTCTGAAATTCACATCAGAGGCAGATGTTGCCACGTTTCTCGTCAACAAGTTGTCCTAAAGACTGTTTTTTTTCTTCACTATTTTGCAGCGCGGCCAACTTTCAGCCTGCTGAAGACTCAGACGGGCTTCACTCTGAGCAGATTACACTGATTAGATGAAGCTTGCTGTTGGCTGACAGCACCTCCTGACCTCCGCTGTCTCCACCGTCATGACAGCAGCTTCCCCTCTCACATTAATTTTCTTAAATTAGATGTTTGCGATCCTCTTGCACGAGGCAATTAACATATTGTGTCATTTTTTCCCCTACACTCATTAAGGAATTACACTTGGAGATGCTCCACTCTGAATAACAGGAGGGTGAGAATGTGCAGCTTAATGAAGAGAGCTTGATTAAAATTTAAGTTTTAAGGCTGTTTTGTTGTTTCGGACTTGTCAGCGCCGCGCTGCATCCAATAAGCTGGCTTGTGGGGCTAATTATGCTGCTGTAAATGGTTTCCCGAGGTCTCTTACAGTCTAATTTCAACGGCTCGATGATGAGTTAAGGTACTTAGGTTAATTTTGATGAAAGCTTGTGCCAGAATTATGGAGTTTTTAAGCCAAAATCCTTTCATGAAGACAGCAAGAAGGCAATTTGTCGACATACAGTACAAAACAAATAACTAACAAAAGTTTAAGCAGCTTTCTTTTCTTTCCTTTTTCCTTTTCTTTGAAGAAAAACTGTTGTTATTAGATCTGTGAGCTCTGCAGAGGTGATGTTGTGCTCTGATTGCTCGGTCCTTGGCGACCACACACTCCAATCTGCAGTTGCAGAGATTAGCATGCCCGGACCAGTGAACGCCAGAAGCACTTGTGTATGTCTGTTTTTTTTTTTTCTGTCTGTGCTGTACAGTATGTGTGTGTGTGTCTCTCTGAGTCCCCTTATTTAGCTGGCATTAATCGTGGTGGCAGATTAGTAGACGAGGTTTAATGTGGCCAAGCATGGCTGGGTGTCTGTGGAGGGCCGCTGTGCAAACAAATCAAAGGGATGAGACAGGAACACACACACACACACACACAGAGACTCACACACCGCAACAAGCCACCATGCTGCCTGTGCTTTAACCTCAGACCACAGAGACTTGTGTTGTCACATTAACAAGCTGGCCACTGTACAAACATACAGTTTATAACTACAAAAAAAAAGTATTTACCCTGAGGGGTACTTAAAAGTGTTTACTCCACGATGAGGTTTACATAAAATCAGAGGTCCGGACCAATGAAGCAAAAACACGTCAACAGAAATATTTCTCTTTACGTCGTTTCTTGATCAGCTTTTATTAACTGAACCAAGGAGGTTTTGTTTTTGTCTGTTTGTTGGTTGGTTTGTCAGCAGGATTACACAAAAACTACTGAACGGATTTCATCAACACTTGGATGGAGGATTCAGATTTTTGAGTACTGATGCTTGTGCATGATTAAAAATGTGTAGGGGAGAGTTCTGGGGATTCAGCAGGACAGTGAAGGACAGTGAAGAGTTGAGGAACAATTATTTAATTTCTGTATTTTTTCCAAAATAGTTAGAGACATTAAACATTTAGTCTGTTTTATTGTTCTGATTATTTCTGGCAACATGTCCAGGATAGACCTTCGCATTCAGCTCAGAACAAGGCCTCGCTGAGCGATGCCGCACATCAGATGCTTCCACCATGTCAGATGAGGAAAAAGGATAAAACATTTTTCCAACATGTTGAAGCAGAATAAATAGTTGAAATTCATTTTCATTTCAGTTTCCGGTGATACTGTTTTCATTTCAAATAAAGATGGCAAACGGCTACCAGGCGACTCATTTTGTGCAAAGTGCATTAGTTCAAAAGTCTGAGTGCTTCAAACAAGGACGACAATCCAGGCGCTCAAAATATAAGAAAATGTAATAAAAGAGGTCGTTCGAAATCTGTGATGATGCAGAAAAAATATAATCAAATAAATTTACATCAAAAAACTGAGATGAATAATCAGGATCAATGAGAAGAAATCATGAAAAGTAAAAAAAGCTGCAATGTAAACATGAATGCAAACCAGTTTCCTGTAATGTATATACACGTCTGTGTTGCATAGAGAGTCTCTCTAAAATCCCATGGAGTCTGTGTGTTAAAGTATTTTGTGTGGCAAAAAAATGATAAACATCCATAAAACCTCCGTCTCCTCAGTTGAATTTTAAAGTTGTGTTTACCGTCTCGTCGAGAATCCAAAACATGAGACATGTTTAAATGTTAATGACGCGTCGCTGCTATCAGCGCGGCCCAGGTGACCGCCGTCGCCATCACAGATCCAGATTAGCTTGAAGGTGGCGGCGTTCAGAGAGGAATTTCATCCGTGCCGCACCGCCACCAGCAAAACTTCAAAAGCACCGAAATGAGAGAAACAGGAGGGGGGAGGCAGGAATGAAAAGACACCGAGAGGAGAGGTGGGAGGGGGAGTTTTTGTGAGGGACACAGCAAGGACATCTCCCCGGAGCCATATGGTGGTTGAGAAGGTTTTATACGGTTGTGTTTGTCTGTCTGTTCAGTTTAGGATTTTTACCGGAAAGCGCTGCAGGCCGGCCGTCTGTAATAATAGATCTCCCTCCCTCCCCTCCTGTTTTACTACCCTCACCATCTCTCTGTTTTTTTTCTGCCTCTTCGTTTCCGCTGCTATCCCAGAAATCTGCTCGCGGTTGTCACTGTGACTGATGGGCCAGTGTTGACTCGCGGTGGGGACGGGTACTCTTAGCTTTTATTAATAACTCCACACTCAACCAGTGGCTTGACTCCTGGACCTTTTTACTCCACGGGCTGTTTGTTTTGTCCTTGTGTGTGCTTGCGTGTCCACGCAGGTGATTAATGTTAGAATCACTGTCGGTGTGTGTTTTAGCATTTTATGTCTGAGAGTAGAGACTGAATGACATTTTGACACTTGAACCGAACATATTGTAATAAAGTAAGTCTACGTAATTAATAGTTTGGAGCAGTTATCGACTTTGCACCTACTCACACACATGTAGTGTAGGACAGTATTTAACACCAACTTCAAGACTTTGAAAAATTGACATAATTTTGTGAATTGGAAGCTTTTTTTCCCCAATCAATCAGGATGGATGTTGGGTCGAACTTTCAATAATCACCACGCCACTGTCGCAGCTATGAGTCAGAGTAAGTTTGACCTGTCTGTGGGAATAAGTGATGTTTTTGCCGTCCATTTCATCTATGTGTATGTCTGACTCGAATCATGATACTCACACAGATCTGATTTGCTGAGTAGGAATCACCCGAGTGCTTTTCAACACATCTGATTGGTCTGTGAGTTTCCTGGGCCGACAATGATAAGCGTCGTAATAGAGACGCTCTGTCAAAATGGAATAATTCTCAATAATTTATCAGTTATAGGTGCAGATAGGAAGACGTCCGGGTCTGGGTAGAGATCTTGGGTGGATGGAGAGGGATGGCATTAGGACACATTATTGTCATTTTGCTAAGAGGGTCAGCTTCCCCCTCGAATTGCTTGCTGCCCCTAACCTTGACTAATACCATTTTTTTACACCAAACTCAGTGCATGGGGCAGGTTTTTTTTAAACGCAAATAAATCTACTAAAAACTTGACAGTCAATGAGTTTGCTTCTCTGACACCTGGAAACAGGGAACAGTAGAAAGCAGCAGATCACAGGACTCATGAGACTACATTCAGAATATTTTTTAAAGAGAAGTCTAGATACAAATGTAGATATAATAATTTTTCCTGGAGCTGATGATGGAAGTAGCTGAAGAGACGTCTTTCACTTTGTGCAGAACTGATCGGGCATCTGGCAAAGATCTGTTATTGACATGGAGGCCCGTGTCGATGTCACAGTACAGTTGTGACTTTTAATTCAGTCTGTATTTCAAAGTCAGTGCCAACCGAGGGACGTTTGCGAGCCGCTGACACAGAGATGGATGGAAAAGTTTTTATTAGCTTGTCCACCTCCGACTACTGCCGAGTCATTTGTCACAAGAATGACTGCAAATTACACCCTTTCACACTCAAGACAAAGGAAAGGTGTTAGTGGGTAATGTGTTTTTTTTATACCCAGTGTGAGAGGGGTATACGTTCTCCGAGTTTCCTCCACACAGCAGAACATCGTTACCTGTCTCTGCTGTGGATCATCTCTGAGCCTCACATCCTATAACTGAGTCCCGGTAGCTGACATGGTGCTCCACATGTAGAAAGCGTCGCGAGGATCAAAGCTAAACCTCCGGAGAATGTTTTGAATTTTAAATTGTATGGATGCTGTCGGTGGCAGTAGAGCCCAGAATCTTTAAGCTCCATCTCTTCATACGGGGGCCACTGTGGGTGTGTGAGTTCGGGGACGTGTTGCTAAACATATCTTTGGACTAACGTAATCCTTGTCCTATCATAAACCAGTGGACAATGATGATCCTAATCCCGCTCTAAGAAGCTTTTCATAAACTGGAGGCACACGCTCACACACTGTGGTGCTCCTGCAGAACTTTGGATGAGAGCTGTGAAGTATACTTTACTGTACCTTCCTAAATGTGGGATCTGGATTTTAAAATGGTTGTAGACTCACTGCAGGTCGGGTCCCTGCAGTGAAATACTGTAAGCAAGCTTTGAAGTGTCGGGATTTTAAGGAGGAAAAATACAGTAACGCTTTATTTGTTTGCTTGGAAAGTTGTATTTCAAATTCAAAGCAGTCTTAGTAAAGTTCTACATAAGATATTAAACACACTTGATACTCAGGAATCATATTCTCAAAATGATTTATAGATGTTTTTTTGTTGTAGATTATTTTGCACGTAGAGGCATCTTATTGAATACATTCATAAAAGTCCTACAGATTAATTTTTTTTAGGGGTCGATGTGTAAAAACATCCAACTATTCACACAAATCTTTATTTGACTTCGTATAAAAGAAAACACATCAGATGAAGGTCAACATGGAGGTCGTGCAGCTTTTAGCAGCTCTTTCAGTAAACTTGGTGATGGGAGATTTTCGCAGTGCCAACAATATCTGTGGTGATGTTCACTTGAAAGTATTTCTGTAAATGTGTTTTACAGGAAGAGACAATGGTGTTTTGTTGATCTGAGTGTGTGTGAAATTATTTTGACATTTATTTGGAAAGCACCCAGAACAGATCTGGAGACTGATACTGGAAAATGCTTTTGTATTTTATTTATAACCCTGGCTCTGGTGCACATAACTCCTTTTTTTTCCTTCAACACATTCATCTAAAATGTTCAGAATCAAGTAAAAACCATTAAGTTCAAAATGCTACAAATACTATGCTACAAATGCTACAAATTAGTACTCATGTTTTGCTGAGAAAATACCGCACAGTTGAACATATTAACACAGAACACAAAGCTGACTCCCTCTACACTGTAACTCTGTCAGATTAGTTTAAAACTTAATGAACTTTCTTTTACAAACATCTAATGTAACAAACCAAACATGCAGCTGATTCCTCGAGTGCAGAACGATCTCAGTCCAATTAGCTGCCTGCACAAGAAATTCATCCACGAGTGGAACCAGAGCCGCCGCAGCGTGTTGATTTGTTTAGGAAGCCGATTAAACTGAATCTCATCTGAACCCAACTTCATTTCAGATACCTGAACACATATCAGGCTGAATATTAGAGGAACTCTGTGTTTTTACAACGAGAGGAAGCCAAATTGCTTGTGGGGATTAAACGAGAGTCTGTTCACACACAAAACAATAATGAGGTACGTCCGTGGAGAGAGCAGTTTGCATAACACACACAATGAAACGTGTGCGTATATTATTTTTACTGGTGCGAGTGAGTTTAAACTGTTTGTTAGATTAAGGAATTCAGACAAATCCGCTCAAATCACATCTCAGCCTAATCATTCAAGATGAGATGGACCTCATCAATAAACACAACACGAACGAGAACATTCAGAAATACAATAAAAGCACCATGAAAAATACATGAAGTCCAATTTTGAAACATATTTGTGCCTTTCTGCTGCAGAGACAGCCCAGTTTTATGCACGGGCCATCTTTTCCAGCAGTGAAATACTTCTTAGCTCGAGTAACTAGAAGACACTGGAAGGTATAATGATATTCACTTCACTCTATCTCTGCTCTGAGGCTAAACATTGTATTCAGTGCTGTGTGACCCGGTCAGAGAGTCGCTGAATGAGGTAATTTCTTTCTATTGTTACACCCCGTCCACCGTCTGTGTTCATGAGCCTTCCTCCCGAGGCCGTCTGCAGAGATATTTGCATTTTTCTACTCAACCGAGGCTTCCTTTTGTGACTAAACCACTTTGTAGTCGGAAAGCCAACACAGGCATACTAACTCAACCACTTCACACACACACAGCAGCACGATGCACAGGTGAATGGACTCTGAGACCTGGTACTAATTTAAAGTTCAACATCTGAGCCAGAGCTTTGTTCCAGGGTCGCTTGGCCCGTCATCTGTGTGTGTGTGTGTGTGTGTGTGTGTGTGTGTGTGTGTGTGTGTGTGTGTGTGTGTGTGCGTGTGTGCGTGTGTGCGTGCGTGCGTGCGTGTGTGTGTGTGTGTATTTTGGCTGCATGTTTCTGTGTCTGTGGTTCAGTGTGACACACTGTCAGCTGGGAATCATAAACAAAGGAGAGATTTCATCCACAAGCTGTTCACCCTCTACATCCTTTCATAAAAGCTCCTGTCCTTATCGTCCCGTGTGTGTTTGTGTGTGTGTGTGTGTGTGTGTGCGTGTGTGTGTGTGTGTGTGTGTGCAGAAATATAAAACTTGAGTAAATACAAGTTGTTAATCAGAATAAATTTCAAAAAACTTCTTATCAAACATCTATTTCATGTGTGGTCACATGATGGAAAAAGCATGATAACGATTTCACCTCAGCTTACTTATCACTGCATTTTTTCCCAAGTAATTCCAATAGCGTAACAAATAATGTGAAGATTTGCTGCTAACTCATATTTCTTAAGATTTTGTTGGGTGTGCCAACATTAGATTTAGATGCACGGGCACATCCGTGGCTACTCGGCTGCTGTAAACTCACCATACATCCAAAGATTTGTGTTTTCATATTTTTTTTTAAGGATGGTCACAGTGAACACGATGTTCTCTGGAACTACTGTTGCATATTACACTGTAACTGTAATTAATTGACAGTATGTACGATTAATCAGACTCACTATTAACCCCTTCCACGTGATGTTGATAATGAAGGAGACGGAGGACTCTTGAATCTGAAGTTAATGGATGAGATCAGTGAGGCTGAAGAGTCAGCTCAACATGCTCTCTGTCTCTCCATCAGTTATAAAACACAAACACATATGGCAACCAGCAGGCTGGAAACACGTACCTGACTGTACGGACCTGCTCACACCGAGATACACAGAACCACTCACACATGTTACATAAATGCTCCTGAGAGACTTCACAGCCAGAAAGACAGTTATCGTCTGTAATTAGAAGAATGTCTGAGTGGAAGTGCAGCGTCTGTCCTGCGTTTTCTTCCTCCTCATGTGTTGGTCCTGTTCTCTACTCGGTCCAGGATCATAAATAAGAAGTTAAACATTTTTTTTGTGTGTGATTAACTTTGGGCAGTAAAGTCCTCCTTTTGTTTTGCATTTAACGTAGCTTGTGACTTTATTTGTATCTTCAGATATGCATTCGAGAATCATCCTTTCCTTGACACTTTCATAAGGTGTTGAAGTGCCGTAATTAGACTGAGACTTTAAGTCGAAGCTGTTGTCGACTCATCTTCCAGACAGATGTTGGACTTGCTGGAAAACTTTGCTAATTAAAACAACAGTGAGGTTTATTTTCCTTCAGTCCTTTCTATCATTGTTTCTAAATCTACAGCGAGAACAAAACCTCAGAAATCAGTTTATTTGCCAGTCACATGGATATTACTTTGCTATTTTGGTGCATTACAGTCAATAAATAAGAGACAAGCCAAGCTTGGCGACTAGGGTACTGTTAAGGTAAGAGAAATATTGTGTTTATGGCAAATAAACTGTGGTTATGTTGTAGTTTAGGTGCTTCCCAGTCGATGTCTGGGTCAGGCAACAAAGACATTAGAAATAATGTGATAATGGCCGATAAAAAACTTTGACTGCAGGTCTGTGAACAAGATATCGCCTGCATAAAATTTTTATCAGAAGTAAGTTTTAGGAAGGGTTTTGCACTTTTCTTCTCGCCTTGCTGAACTCTCTGACTGGTCGGATCAGAGTACAGTCTTCACGTCCTCCCTGCTCGGCTGTAATGGGACGGAGCCTCTTTCTGTCTGAGTGATTGGTTCAGTAATGTAGGCAGAGTGCTGTGGTGGCAGGGTAATTGGCCGTGATTTAAAAACCCTCTGATGGTTTAAGTGGGAATGCAGTTTGGCAAATTAATGGTTCTTAATCGAACATGTGTGAATGGTTTAATATGGCGGAAAAAGACTCCACTGAGGGCTTTAATAGGGAGCAGAGACACTTTGGACCCTTTATTTAAACCAAAACGACTGACGGTCGTCAAACCAGAACCTTCACAGCTCAGGCTACTGTGTCGTCCTGTTTTTCACGTTGTTTTATTTTAAATGATAATTCGTCATCCTCTGTGACGTTCAACTTTCTGTAAGCCATGAAAACTCCCAAATCCAAGTGTAACTTGAGTTGTTGTTGAGGTAATTTGAGACAGTTTTTACACAATCTGCTTCCAATCTGTCTCCTTTTTTCAAGTGTTTCCTTCCTGTCGTGTGCTTACTGCAGTTTGCAGTGGTGCAGCTTACTTTTTTGTTTTTGCAAACATATCTAATATTGCAATATATGAATACAAATATTTCCACAGTGCAAGGAACTGGAAATTATTTTATTGGATAATAAAAAAGGTCACACCAAGATTGAAAATTCAGTCACTATAACAACCGAAGTATACTTTTCAAAATCCCATGTTAGCTTGTGCAGCCTCGGTTGGTACTGAGAGTCTCTTCAGGCCATGAGAGTGTCGATGTTTGTCTCTGATTACCTGAGAAGGTAATTACGGTTGTGCAGTGGAGAGAGAAACAGGTGAGCAACAGAAGCTCCTTGACTTCAGACCTCAGTGTTTTCCATCTCTGATGTTCTGCTTGAGGGAAGGCGATGTGAAATTAGAATAACGAAGACAGCAGCAGCAGCAGATGGACTTAATAATTAGTATATTCAACACACTCACACAAATACACACCTAACTGTAATCTTTGTATTTTAGGGGTAATTTGAAACCTCAGATTGCTTCTTTAGCGCTGCATTTTTGATTATAGCCTTCATTCTCTTCTCTTCCTCTTTTGTTTCTTTCCATCTTTATTCGTTTTGCTGTCTGCTTGAATTTTTCTGTCTTCTCTCTGTTCCTTCACTAAACTGCGCCTCTTTAATTGGGTTTCAGGGGTAATATCATCACTAACATTAGGGGGGTGATGACAAAATATTTTTACTAATCGCATTTCAGTTTTTGTTAATTCAGTTCGAGCCCAGCAATCGAGCAGATTGACTGTAACATTTGCAAGGCAACATTACAGTAAAGAGCTCATTTCAGTCCAATATTCTTGACTTGTTGTGTCGCTCGATGAGTCGGGGGCGTTGCAGCTATTGTAAGAGGGCGGGGAAAAGTCCGACCCACATTTTAAAATGGAAAGTTAACTCCCCGCCACTTTTATATTGTTGAAAAATCAATATAATACCATAGCATGTTTTCACTGCACCCGGGCAGATTGACACGTGTGTGCACACGAACACACAAGCGCCAGAAGCGTTAACTGGTGTGTGCTTCCCCACACACCAACCAGAGCGACGTCAAGGTTTAAAATTACAGGTGTTATTACAAATTACAATGCAAGGGCATTCGGAAATCAGAGATTCTTAAAGTGTTTTTGACTCTTACTCTAACAGTAGACCCACTTTCTGTGTGTGTGTGTGTGTGTGTGTGTGAGAGAGAGTGTGTGTGTCTGGGATTCTGCCTGCATGTGGGGATGAAGAGCAGATAAAGAGTGCAACTGTGCAGACTAGTGGAAAAGTCTCCAGGGGCGAAAAGCCACTACAATCAGCCAAACGGAGATGACATTAACCCCCCATAGGGACACAGGCCTGGGTGTGCGTGCGTGCGTGCGTGTGTGCGTGTGTGCGCGTGTGTGTGTGTGTCTGTGTGTGTCTTTGTGTGTCTGTGAGTGTGTGTGTTCTGATCAAGTTAAACCGCTCTCATCCATCGCTTTTTGCGCCATTAGCTCAAAAAAGAGGGGGACTGTGTTTTTTCTGTATACAGTACACAGTGTGTTTGTTTGTGCATTTGTGCGTGTGTTTGTTTGTGCACATGTGGCCACGCGTGTGTGTGTTGATGAATCTGATGGTGTTTTCAGACAAATGCTCTTTTAATCAAACACTTGAGTTTCTGCTTTCTTTAATTATGCGAGACGTAATGATGCGTGGAGCTTTGTTGCCTTCATTAAAACAAACGCTCGTCCTCCCTCCCTCTCTCTCTCTCTTTCTCACTCTAAAGTTCAACTATTCAAACTTTTCTCACCAGACGTCTAATGAAGAGTGTTTTTAAGAGAAAGAGGAGTCGAAGGAAACGAACATAAGAGGAGGAGGACAGAAGAATTCACAGGATGAGAATGAACAGGCTGACATGTCCACAGCTCAGCCAGTTTAAATTGAATTACACTTTCTGCAGTGACGGAAGAATTACGGAAATGCTCAAAGAAAAAGCAGCAACACCTCAAATGAAAAACTGCTTCTTTACAATCAAAACTGCTACATTTAGTTGTTTACTTATGTAAAAGTATTTCACAGTGTACATATTCTGAGAAAAGTTAAGTTTTTACTCTGTGTGGGATTAATGTGATATTCCAGCCGTGTCTCCAGGATATAACGCCAGCAGTTAACATTTCTGCAAACCACCGACACGTCCGAGGTTGACATTTGCACCAAATGTGGCACATCAAGTTCACATTATATGCTTGTTAGCTGAATTTCAAATCAGGATGTGAAGGGATGGTGGTGGTGGTTTTACAGCCAACAAGGCTGCCAAATGGCCGACCACAGTTTGAGTCACACAGCTGGATTTTGTAAGGACACTGGGGGATTTCCATCCATTTTTGTGGCGACCAAAACACGGAGCGGAGCAAACATGGAAAGTTGGACAATCTCCATTCATGTTTTGGCGACAAAAACAGGTATTTTAAGTCAAATCATTAGGTTTTTCAAACCTTAACTAAGTGTTGCGTAAACCTGACCAGAGCATAAGCACAGTGTTGTGACAAGAGACAGATAGAAAATTCATTAACATTCACATTCTTTCTACTGTCTTTGCTTTATTCTTTCATTAAAGAAAGAATAAAGCAATTAATTAAAGTAAGTAATTAAAAAATAAAAGCAACAGTATGAAGGAGCAAACATTGTTTTATTGATTATGAGATAATGACACTGAGCAATTGGTGTCATATAAATGTTTAAATTAGTCACATAAAAGAAAAGAAACCGTGACCTGAACGAGGCAGAAAGAGGAACAGGACAGAAGGATATCAGAGGAAGAGGAGTGTCGAGGTAACATGAGGAAAACGCTGTCAGACTGAGAGGAGAGGACAGAAAAGCAGTAATTGTGTGATAGAGAGAGGTGTAGACGAGACGAGCTGCCGGTGTGATTAATGAGACGGTGAAACAGCCTCAGCCTTTACATGAAAAACCTCCGGGAGAAAGTTTATATTAAGTGTCGATAGTGTACAGGTACTTTTTAAATGCTTTAAAACATTTATATATGGCAGTGAATAAAAGGTTCCCCAGCACTGTAATGGTCGCTTGTTTTTCAGCCCGTTTGAATCGGTGGAAGCGATGCATCATCCTGGGAAAATGGGCCATAAAAGAAGCAAATATCCACAGGGTTCACATCTCATCCTGCTGTTTTATTCAGGCTGTGGAATGAAATGTGCACATTTATCACACAGCAAGGTATACATTTGTTTATTCTGAATCAAACACGAGTATTTTATCCTCTCAGACTTGACATAACTCCTGAACAAACCAATTTAAAGGGATTAAAAGTCCCAAACATGACATATATGAACTTTGACATGTAAAATTAGTGGGCTGTCCCTTTTAAAATAAATAAACACCTCACCAACAAAACAACCAATTGCACGCCCCAGATTTATCCTCGACTGATGAGGACATTCCCTCATCTTTCTTCCTCTCTCTGTCCTTCTCTCCCTCCCTTCTTCTTTCTTCCTCTCTCTGTCCTTCTCTCCCTCCCTTCTTCTTTCTTCCTCTCCGGTGTGACCTGTTTGTTAACAAGCGGCCGCCTCTCATTAAACAGCACTAATGTAACTTTTAATGAAGCTGTCGGCTGGAATTACCGGTCAGTAACACACATTTGCACCTCCACAGAAAACGCTCGAGACAAACTCTGAGATTGAAAAACAGTCTCATTAGTCTCATAGTTATTGTTGTGGTTACTGTCAGCGGCGTTACTCCGGACACAATCTGACATCGTTAAACGCCTGGGTTGCTACAGAACGACCTTTAAGTTATGACCCCGGCAAAGTTTTGTATTTGTTTTGCTGCGTTCCACAAGAACCACTTCTTGTGAGGTCAGTGATGGTGTGTTAGAGGTCGAAGTTTCTCTAAATCAAACACAAAGACACTTCTGTGCAGCCCAGACGCCAGGATAAAAAGCTAGCAGTTAATGTTTCTGCAAATCATAGATACAATCATGTACACCTGACTTTGACATCGGGAGGTAGAGAGCACTATGGTGGACTTACAGGTGGATAGGTTGCCGAGCTGTAAATGTGACACCACTGGATATGTTTGATGAGGAACCACGGCGTTTCAACATTTGTAAGCTTGACACTTCAGGATATTTTTCCACCCACGCTTGTGGCGACAAAACCGGGTGTTTTTTAACAAGACCCCGGGACGTCTCCAGCCTTGTTTGCGGCGATCCAAACAGGTATTATAAGCCAAAACATGATGTTTTCCTAAACCTAACTAAGTGGTTTCCGTGCCTAAACCTAACCAGAGCATACACAGTGTTGTGAGAAGAGAAAAAAATATGAAAGTTGAAACATAAAGCTTTAACTTATCTGTGGTTTTGCATAAATGTACTTTGCCATCATTAATTCTGGCAATTGTGTTGATTTTGTATCTTTTGCCGATTCATTACTGATATGATATTATTAGTAGTCAAACTCAGTGGCAAGCTCAGTTTTAGTGCATGTAAGGTAACTCAGAGGGCTTTTACCACCAACGTACCATGTGTTTTTATACGTCAGTATTATTTTATATCTACTAAGATTTAGTTGCCAAATCCAGTCCTGTGCTTGACATAAATAAACTAGAGAGCATTTTGCAGTGGGCTCTCTCAACAAGTCCACGATCTGACCCATGACAACTCATTAGTGATTACTACCACCCATCTTTGAACTCAATCTTCATTTTGATCTCAATTACACACAATAAATACCTGACAAAGTACTTAAAACCTCTTATGTGATAGTTCCCGCTACATAGTGTCTCCAAGACCACATTTTGCCTTGATGACACACACAGACACAGACTCACAAGATGAAAATATGAACAGCCATGCTGTCATGGCTGGTAAATATTAAGAAAATACATTATGTCCAAGAAGAAAATATACCCCACAAAGACAGCGTAATATGTTAAAAACACATAAAGTATTAAATATGGCTGAAATATTAAGCTGCAGATATTAAAGGGATGCAGGGAAAGGTTGGAGGCAAGTGTCAACAACATGAGAGGTGTAATCTATCAGGAGCTGCGTTCAGGATTCACACAGGCCAGTAAAGAAGCTCCTCTGTAGCCTCTTCATGGTTTCTCTATGGCACAACGGTACCACTCTGTGCCGGACTTTGAGGTCCAGCCGTTGTTGTTTCCTGACAATAACAGGTGTTCAATGTGTTTCTGCATCCTTACTTTCTGCAGCTGTTGGAGGTGGTAATGGTGCTGCTTTGCCTTTTGTGATCAGGATGTTTGTCTAGACAGACCATGTCCGGTTCTCAGCGGTTCACTCTCTGCAGCGTGGTCCCATCAATTTTTGGGGGGTGTTGTAATCCCTCTCCTGCTGCTGCCCAAAATCCACAATCGGTTTCTTAGTTGAGCTACCAGTTGCGATGACATCACAGTGTCAGATTCTCCACCTCTCGATCTGATTGGTGATCAGGCCTACCATTTAAGGTACAGTTCTTGTGAAAGGAGACATCATTTTCATGTTAGGTTTACATGCTTTAACCTTCAAAAGTGAGATGATGATGTAGTGTGTTGTCAAGACGTCATGAAACTAAAAGCAGGACTTCTGTCGAGGTTTCAGGTGCTTCAGGAGTTTTCTGTGGGAGAGAGTAGTTTCTGTTGGTATGGACTTTGGGCTTTTTAACTTTCAAGGTCTTTTACCTGCACAAGAACCAATAACACACTTAAGGACAGGAAAAACATCAACAGTTTAATAGGTCTCCTTTAAGCTTCTACTCTTAGATTTTGGTCTAGTATTTATTGTTTGCTTTGTATTAGATTCCTTTCCTACTTCCTTGAGTGTCCCATTTTATTTTTACCATGGCTGCATTAGCAGACTCAATCTCTCTTTGTGATTTAATATAAAGCTCTGTAGCTATTTTACTATCAAACTGATCACTATGGTTTACCTACTGCAATTAAAGCAAGTTTCATATTTCATCTAATGGATGGAAATAATGGAAATCAGACCACCTGCAGTATATAGATAAATGCATTACTATACAGAACAAAGCACCGGCCCATATTCTCTTCTCAGTGGCTCTAAAAGCTGGAGCAGCGTGTTCACAGTGCTGTATTGTTTTGACTAATTTGGTGGTTGAGTGTGTATCAGCCCGTCCACAATAGCTTGTCAGTGAAATTGCGGCAGAAATGCTGATTATGATGTTGATTAGATGGCTGATGCATGATTTGATAGTCTAGCGATGAAGAGGCTGACAAGAAGCACTCTCACTGGTTTATTTTACACATTTCGGGATCCGAGTAATGCTTTCATTTCTTTTTTTCTTCTTTTGTTGACGCAGGCTCCGTTAAATACCTTCCACCGACTGAATCCACTGTGCTTACGACACTATTAAAGACATAAATGGCCCTGTTCAGTTTTAAATAAAATGTTGAGGTTAATGAAAATGGCAAAATAAATGTCACAAAGTGAGATTTAATAGCATGTTTTCACAGTTGCTTCACACGCATCTATTTAAGGCTTCAGTTTCTCACAATTAAGAACAATGTCACTCTGTAGATAAAAAGATTCCTCAGAGTGTCACACATCCAATTATTGTCAACTCTCCATAGACACAAAGAGTACATGTCATTATCCACCTGTCAGAGTGTGTGATGGCTTTGCAAAATGTGAAAAAGCATTTGAAACGTTGTCATATGTTAGACTCACGTGTGTGTATGCAGAAGAGGTCTACTTACAAACTCTTTTCCTTTTCCGACACACTGAAACACCTGCCCACACTGTTGATCCAGCTAAAAGGTCACAGGTAACTCAGACTGACACACAGATTTGTGTAAACTTGCAGACCTCCCTCCGTATCTCGGGGTTAAGGCAGTGCCGCGTCCTGGTTGGCTGACAGACAGCATGCTCGGGCAGCAGCAGCTGTCGGTGCCGCGCTGCAGATGTAAATAACGATCTAACATCATAAGCGCACATTCACAGCTTATACACAAACAGGCTCGTAGAGAAACACCTCCCACGGCACCTTGGGAAATTCTGCCGCACTTGTCTGCCATCTGTTAGGGTACACGGGAGGAGACAGAGGGGAGGGATGGTGAGGAAGAGAGGAAGAAGGAGAGGAGGGAAACAGGTGGGCAGGAAGACTATTCAGCGCAGGTGGTAGGTGAGTCAGAGAGAAAGAAAATAAGAGAGGGAAAGAAAAAGTGAGAAAGAAATAATGTGTAAAGTCGACTTACCCACTAAAACAAATAAACATGTTGTTTAGTGAGTGAGAGAATGAGTGTTAAAAGAAAACTTGTTTATATGGCCGAGATTTGCATTAGAGAATAAGTAGACTACACATATTAAAGTTCAGCCCAGTCACCAGAATAATTTTACATTTCTGCAACCATGATTATGTTCAGATTCATACTTGTCGTACGCATCGTGTTGACATTTCTACAAAATTTGTCATATCATGGCTGGTGGCATTACAGCAAGGCCAGACTGCCAACCCAGAGATCACTGTTCAACATGCAGTTTCATCATTTGTAAGTGTCAAAGCAGCCGTGTTTGTGGCAACGAAACCAGGTATTTCCAGCAACAGAACATAATCTTTCCCTAACCCTAACCATGTGGTGTTTGTGCATAAGCCTAACCAGAGCATGAACACAGCGTTGTCACAACGTAAAGCTGAATGTAAAGAAATGTGTGAAAGGTTTCAACATAACAATGGTTTGCAGAAACGTACACCGCCAACATTTTTTAGCTGGGGATTGGTGACTGAGTTGATAGCTTCCAGTAGCCCCGTTCAGGCTGGGCTGAGGGTCCAGGTGTTGTGGAGTTTGACCCATATTAGACACTAAACATCTGGATATCTTGGCTTCAGCTTCTCGATTTAAGCATCCTTTTTTTTTTAACTGTTCAACTTTTAATCAGAAAACAGGCCCCGAAAGAGAAATGCTTCCAAAAAGCTATGCTTGCTCAACACCATGTACAAATTAATATTTTGCAAAAGAAAAATATTTTAGTTTCCTTAAATAAATCACATGAAATGCTAAATGGACTTTCTATTCCAATAATCATTATCCTGATCTGACCTCTTCTCAGGGTTGTGTAGGCGTATAGAGACTCTGCTGACCTCATTCTCCTGTCAGCTATCCTGAACTTTAAAGTGGGGGAAAAATTAGACCCTTAATATTTCTCATAATTACACAGAGTTTGGTGATCTCGTATAAATCCTCGCATAGCTCCACCCAACGTCAACATGAGCAGAGGTCTAATCAGCCAGAAGTCAAAATACATACAGTTTGTGCGTGTGCATGGACTTACTGCAGAAGGTACAGAAAAGTTTGCATTTTGCAAAGCTATACATTTCTTTAACAGCAAACATACAGTCACACTCTGCATGGGAATACTATATATTTGTCACTGAATGCATCACTTGGCTGCAGCTTTTCTTTTATCTTTCCTGCACCATCTTCTGCTGTGTTTCTGCAGAACGGGAGCACACTTCATCAGGAGGAGGGGAAAAAAAGAAAATTAATAAAAGCTCCAGTCAATACTCTCAAGACAGATTATGGCTTTGTGTGTATGCTTTTCTTCTATATGAGCATGTATTTCTGCAAGAGCTGTAATATTTTTTGTGAATGATGAATATCTTGTTTTATGGAATGAGGCTCATTCATTTCCATCTCCCGTCATCGGAGTGAGTCAGGAACAGACTCTGATATGTGCCTTCCAACAATCTGGTCCCCCGCTGTCTATTCATCTCTAGTAATTTCCTCACCTCACTAAGTTCATAATTATAAGTCTGCGCAGCCATTATTAGTGCTTCAAAACAAACAACAGAGCCCCTGCAGCTGAGAAGCCAGCCATGACAGCCTAAACACCGTTCCTTTCCTTTTATTAGCTAGCTTATTAACATTTTAGCCATCAGGGCTTTCAAAGATCCAAGCTGCCACACGAAAGTGATGAAATTTAATATCCAAAGATTATTCAAAGTAAGTTTGACATTGTTATTATTATGAAGTAACTGCGAAGACTTTGATGGCAAAATGAGATATTCAGCTTTTAAAAAGTTTGACTAGGACTCTTACAAAGTAATTTCTCTTTTGAATGATGGAAGATAAAGTTAGACTAATGACACCGTCTCAGATAAAATCTGTCGTAGCAGGTGTGTCATCTGTGATTTTGAATACATTGGTTAAACAAAAAAAGGACACATCATGCCATCTATGACTAACATGAGCATCTTTAGTTATTATTTATCTTGAAGAGGAAGGGCTGAGAGTCTCCACAGACGCTCTTCACACTTTGACTGCAGGATGCAGATTTGGACACATTCTCTCTCTCTTGTTAATGGACGCTGTTAATTGCATCTCCAACCTGCCAAACACAAATGAGATAAATGATGGATGTGTAAATAGATCAGAAGTAGACATTAGTGAAGATTAGAGTTGATTAGAAGAGAGTGGTGGAGCTGGACCAGTTTCATGTTTTCCCCCCCAGAGGAAATATGTTCATGGGCTCCAAAAAAACACTCCGACTGTTACAGAACGGCAAGAATCGGATTTCACACAGTGCAGGTTCGAGGCAGGACGGCAGTTTCAGAGCAGGAAATGCAGTGAAAAGGTGTTAACATGGATTAAAAACAGGACATAATAACACACCAAAAGTTCACAGTCTTAATTCTTAATTACAACAAACACACAGCAGATAGTCAGATGTCCGGAGCCTCGATGGTAATCACCTCTAATGAGCTCCTTACAAACACTTTTTTGGATTAAGTGGGGTGACATCATGAAAAACACACACAGCACTTTGTCACACACACGTTACACAAAGATGCTCATAAGAGGATGGAGACTCTCAGAGACCTGCTGTTTAATAACTGCCCACCCAGACCCCGACTCATTAACTTCACATTCCAGCAGTGTTACCAGTGAGACCACAGAGGATTTAGACTGGGATTAGTAGAAGATGAATACTCGCCAACATGACAACAGAAATCCCATAAATACATGTGGTTTATTTTCTCACTTCAAGAATAGAAAGTAAAGTAGTTAATTCTTTACAACAGTAATATAATTGGTGGTTTCTGACCACTTAACAGGCATTTAGTTTTCCAGATAATAAATGGTCTATTCTTGCTTTTATGTTTGGATTTTTAATGTGATCTTGTTTATTCTCATTGAGATCAGATCTCCGTCCTGCACAGAAAAATCTGCATGCGAGTAATTTGAGGTGGCGGCAAATCAGCACCTTAGAAAATGAGTTTCTATCTATGTATTACATTTTCTTAAACATTTGCCCCAATACAGTAACTTATTACTTTCTCTGTATAAAAAGTAGCGTATCAGTTTGTACTCTGTGACCTTCGAGGCACAGAATAGACGTTATATATTCTATTTCTTCTAATTTGACCAACAACCTCTGTTATATGTTCGCTAAAAACACATATCTGTATCAATAATATGTTGTGTCTCTGTGCTGGGCAGATGCAGTCAGTGTACACGCAACTTGTCTAAACTTGTGAGCTGACCACTGTTTTATATCTGTAGCCATGTAAACTTGGAGGTGCTGTTCCGACGCCACCGCAACCAGAAACCAGAAAACATCTGTCAGCTGTCAGTCTTAGATATTGTGCCGGAGTAGGAAAACACAACCTCTCCTTATTTTTATCAATAAGAAAAAAAATATTAGTATGATAAGTTTAGCTCAAATCTGTGCACATGAACTCTGAAAGAGGACCTTTGAGTCTGTTTTGTTTTGTGGTCCGGTGATATCACACTCAGCAGGAACTCTGAAATGGTGATCAATGCAAAATTCACTCGTCTCAGACTAAAACTAAAAGTTCTGTCAGTAGTCCCCTCTATTAAACATATTAACAGTTCTACTTAAAATGATTTAAAAAAACGGCACAATACCGGACCACCCAGCTCTTTAATGGCGATCGCTGTGACCTCATCACATCACATCTCCTTTGAGCTCAGTGACTCCACCATGGTCACCACTCCGCCCTGCCAGCTATTAGCTAAAGGAGCTTTGGGTTGTGACCACTGGACCGTATGTGTGTGAGTGTATAGGTTGGTGTATGCTTGCAGCTTGGTGTGTGTGTGTGTGTGTGTGTGTGTGTGTGGACATGTGACTGCACGGTTCCTTTCTGCTGCTTCTTCATGAAACGTCGCACTGGGCGCGTCGAGGCGAGGCTGAAGAAGGCGTGGTTTGTGACCCATGCTTCATTATCTGTCTTGTAACGGGCTCCGGTGGGTGGTGAGGTGTGACGGACGCTCGGCAGGACCAATCCCCTCCCCTCGCTGGCAGCCAGACAGAGCAGACAGGTCGTAAACAGTGGTGGATGAGTCTGAGGGGGGGGGAGTGACTGGCCCATATTTTGTCTGGTCAGGGTGTCTAAGGTGTTCTGGAAGGATCTATGAGTCTACTTATTCACAGTGCCCGCGGTGGTGAGGAGGCGGGTTGGAGAGTGGAGTTTATCACAAGTTAAATGCTTCGCCAGAGGTATGAGACAGAAATCAAAGAGGAGAAGAGAGAGTAAAGGGAAGATTACATTTGTTTATGTCGGAGAGAAGGAGGGAGCGGAGAGGAAGACTTTATCTAAAGCTTTACCTCAGGTAAAAGTGTTTAAGGTGTATAAATGTTAATCAAATCATCACCGACCTAAAGCCATACCTCTCCAACACACTGAGAAAAACAGCCTTGTGACAATTCAGTTTTTTAGCTTATTCATTAGGTTTTTAAATGGTTTTTGTCAAGTTAAGATGTATTAGAATCTTCTAAATAGATGGTTTATTTTATTTATTCTGAAAAATTGAAATTGCAAAGTTTGGAAAATGACAAAATAAAAAACAGGATAAACACTAGATTGATTGATATGAGATGATTAGTGTATCCAGGACACATCTCATTTTAGATTAAGATCCATAATGAGATCAGTCTTTGATTGCTAATTCTTTGTGGTCATTTATCATCATTAAGAGCTGCTGTTGATTGATGCCGACCTACTATTAACAACACTGCTCTCTCCCTGAACCTCAACCAAGTTTTTTAGTTTTGTAAACTTTAAGCTGCAGCCAGGAACTTAAATTTTTTGTTGATCTGGCTAGTGCGTGTATTTGTTTTGAAAGCAAGTGAACATATTTCTATTTTTATTTGTTAAACAGCTATTTGCAGAATACATAGGTAATGTAAACTTGGTTTTAGTAGGTTACTGTTCACACACCTATGTTGGTTACATGCAATCCTTCAGCCATCAGATTTGGCTTCACAATAATAATCATTTTGTTGAAAGTTATCAACGTTACTTTATAATGTTATGTCTTCATATTTGCTTGTGAGCGAGGCTAATGTAAAACGTTACTTATTCAGCTAGTTGCTCTGCAGAGATATCTGCTGCCGTACCACCAAACTACAGAGTCAGCGTCCGTCCTCAGGCTGTGAGACTCCTCAGTTCATCTTCAACACTCTGCCATGACAAAATCATTTCACTTTTCAGGATCCCAACTAGCAGCCGGCATTAAAAAGAGCTCCATTCTTATACATTTCAAGTTGTTATTTTTTGTGCTTTCCTGTAAGACTTAGTTTCGTCTTCACCATGTCCAGAGAACAACATAGTGGACCTGTTTTACAAGAGCAATTTGTGAGCGCTGCTTCCACACACACGGCAAACTCTCTCAAATTGGAGACAAATATGCAAATTCAACAAGGCTGTCACGAGCTCCTGCGAGGGCGGTGAAGTGTGGCGACTGTTTAGAAATGCCAGAGGAGAAAGTATCTTATTTTGCAATGTCCTGGCTCATAAGCTGCTAGATGTTACACTTTGGTTGTTGCTAAACAGGTAGCATGCAGTGGGTTTATCAGAGCTTCCTCACTGAAAAAGCAGATAAAAACAGCTGCCTGCTGCTGCTTGAAATTAGGTTAATGATGCTGTTTGTGAGCCAGAAAACCCAAACAATGAGGTTAATAGCTCTGAAGATCTGCAGAGTTAGTTTTATTTTATTATGAGGCCTTCTTGCACAACTGCAGTGTTTCCATAATAAAGCACAATCATGTTTCCTGGACTGAGTTGAGACAGTGTACTGTATGTGTGCACACATGACAAAGAGGGGACACAGAAAGGAAGCAGCACGCCGAGAGGAAAGAAGGTGATTGCAGCTGAGTGGAGAGCTGACATCTGCTCTCATCTGCCTGGAGAGACACTCGGCAGCTTCTCAAGAGGACCCACTTCTCCTGGGCCAATCAAAACCAAGAGCAAATCCTCTTCCTGAGTCAATTGCCCAATCAACCGGAAGGACAACAGCCCCTCATGGGTCAATTACCCAATCACAGGGAATACTTGTTCTTCCTGTGTTAATTTTTTCAATCACAAGTACCGACAGCTGCTCAACCCCGGGTCAATTTCTCAATGGAAGGCAGGTATGACATCTGCTCTTTGAGACATGAGATTGTCTTTTTCCACTCGCAGCTAATTAACCAGCCAGTGAATGCAGTTGATGAGAACTGGCTAGTTTGAACAGAGGACATTTAGGTGGTCAGCAAACCAATCAGACCCACAGAATTAGGATATTGAACACAATGTGATTATGATTGGTCAGGGATCACCATATAGACCATCACATCTCTCTGTCAAGTCATATTATGACTATATAACCCCCTAATCTGACACTGTGACTATCTTTAAACACAACTACCTTGTAGTCTGAACCCTGACTGAAGAGGCTCTGGCCTCTCATAGTGAGACAAATGGCTCTTTCTAGGAGAGGAGGGTCATTATGTGCACCGAAGAAGAGGTTGCATGTCTGGAACGCAGTTATTTTAAGTGTTTGGTCAAAGAACCAATGCTTTGTCTGGAAAAAAATCATGTCTGGCCACATTTGATCAAGTCTGATAAAAGCAGAAGTGGCAGGTGGTTTTATTGAGTGGCTCAATAACTGGAAAATATTTTTCAAAAACATCATCCAAAGGTGCCTTTCATTCTTTACAGAATAAGCTTCTTTGATCTGTCAAAATTAAAGGCTTTGATCCAAACAGAAAATAGCATAATGTGAGAAAATGGGTTATTTTTCATGCGGGAATGGCGAGGTGTAGCAGAGGGAGTTACAACAATGGGTTTGATATTAGTTAACGTCAGGCTCTGAGTAAGATGAATGGAAGTGCATTAGTGGTGTGTTTATTAATGGTTCGGAACAAAGAAGCCGGGAAGTTACTATGCAGCAACAAAATTTGGGTTTTTATTTCCCTCCTCAGCACAAAGATCTGCATTTAGTCTTTTTTATCCTTTACAGCCCTGTTTTAAAGGGCCAGTGTCTGTCATTTTGTGATGATTTAAATTTGAGTTCATCACATTTAAAAATGCTCGTGGTCGGGGTGGTTAGGTGGGTCGTACACTAGACTTTCTCGCTACAGACCAGGACCACGACCAGGTCCGTGTACTGTGAGTGAAATATATAAACGTATATTATACAGGTGACAGGACTGAACATTCACACATGACTAAACCTAACCAAGTAGTTTTGGTTTCAAACCACAACCTTTTTTCAACTTTAATAACAGTTTAAAAGACATAACATGTACTAATGTTTGTCAGCGAGCTTTACTGAACTTTTTTAAAAATATATTTTGAAAGTCTAACCGGACATTGCAAGTAGTTTCTGTGTCTAACTTGACCACAGAGCTCTTCATGCGCAAAAACGAAGCTAGATGGGCAGAGCGTCACCTTGCTTCAAGCACCAGCCTGAAAATAAATGATTTTGCAGCGATAATGTAGGTATGAGTGTCTGTACATTCACAAAATATAAACACAATGAGATTTGTGATATATAATCAAGTGTATAAAGGAGAACAGTCTGGTAACTTCAGAAAATTATCTAACTAATGAATGAATAAATACAGGAAAAGACGACCAGCCCAGCCATAGGTTGTTTGTCAAGCACAGGACTACAACTTCCTCAGACAGCTGTGATACAATTTAAACCATTTTCACTGAGATAACAGGGCTTTGCTGAATAACTAAGTAACTAAATCTATAAGTAACTTAAGTCCGTCCCCTACGATCTGACCTGTGTACTGTGTCGTTTCCACATCATCACCCCACTCGTTCTCCCTCTCTACTCTCTCCACATTCTTGCCGCTTTCCAGCCACATTGTTTTGTCTTCACGCCACACTTTGTCGCCTATATGTCTCTGTTTATCCACAGTTCAGGCAGCATTCGTATCTCTATCTCCATCTCCATCTCCTCGCTGCCTCCTCTGCCCCTCCCCCTGCTCCTCCTCCTCTTTTCCCCCATCAAACACCTCTCTTCACCCCATTTCTACCCTGGCAAATATAGAACTTTATAGCTCCAGTGCTTTTTCTTTCTCCTCCTCCTTTCAAGAGCAACATAGTTTTTTTCTGTTTGAACTCTGTGTGATGTGGAATAGTATAGCCTTATCACAGCGTGAATCTATCGTCTTCTCTCTCGCTGTTTTTCTTTACCCTGCCTTGCCAGCTACTTTGGCTTGAAACATCCAGCCTGAAAGCCCCTTACCTCTGTTTGACTTGTGGAATAGTGAGCAGACACTCAGATTCTCACACACACACACACACACACACACCTACATACACACTGGAAGGGTTTGTTGAGAAGTAAAGCTTTGTTCCAGTGGCTTTAACTGTGGTATTTTACCTTTTAGACGCTGCTCTGAATCCTGTGTGCGTTCTCTGTGCTCTGTCGCTCAGCAGCTATTTCCTTTCTTTTCATGTTCCGACAGTCTCACTATCATTGTAGCACTAGACCCAATGCAGAGGAACATATCCTGTACTGTGAATAAATCCAGTGACCTCCCACTTAAATGAAAATATTGCAAGGGAAAAGGCATAAATGTGTGATGTGTGTGTAGACAGGATGCAGCTGTGTTTGGTCCATTTATTGGTCACATCCTCAGATGTCAAATAAGACATTTGGTACAAAATTATCCGGAAGTCCAGAACATACAAATATGTGTTAACTACTGAGATATGATTTAAATGATCTCACAAAAACAAAACCCATAAAGGCCTTATAGTTACTATTATTTATTAATCATTGAGGGGTTTTATGGCAGTAGTTTTTTTATACAAGATCCTTTAAAGCAATGCCTATCTGCTGTAACAAACACAACTAGGATCCACACCAAAGACGATGATACAAGGTAGTGCTCCTTGGACTTTTCGGCAGTTTAGATTTGGGTATTTATAGTTGTATTTTAATTAATTTGTATTACTGAGAAGTCTCTTTCTTGCTTTTTGCATTCTCTCTCTCTCTTATGTGTTGTGAATTGTCAGATGTTTTTTATGGTTTTGGTATGGTTAATGGTTTTTGTAATCCTAATCTTTAGTTGTGCATGAAAAGCACACATGACTAAAGAATGATTTTTCTCTTGTCACATTTAAGCATTAGAACTATCATCATCATCATTAAACCAAGATGTCTGGCTTTGTTTTTAGATTAAAGTGGCATGGCTTCAAGGTGAACACTGACTTTTAATCTTTCTTGTTTGGGGCTAAAAACAATACATTTAAAAACTGAGTGTTCAGTTGTAGAAAATTCTGGCAAATCCACTCACAGATTTATTCAATGCACTTACTGTATTAAGGGACTGTTGTCATGTAGCGAAACTGTTATGTAGAGCTGTGTGTCATCTGCATAATGTTATAACATCCATAATCTAAGTAAGGGGAGCATGTTTAATATTTGTTCCCTTCTTGTAAGTATGGTTTGAACCAATTCAGTACAATGCCAGAAAGTCTCACCCACTTTTAAAGTCTGTCGATCTGTATTTTATGGTCAACCGTGTCGAATGCAGCATCGAATCCAGCAATCATAGCCCAAATTTGAAAAGGCATGAAAAAACAGGCATGATATTCATGTTATAAATTTTTAAAACCTCAAAATATTTTAATCCCATATTCCCAGTTTATTCCCTTGAAGATGAACTTGATGAACTACAAGTCAATGCCATGCTGTTTTGCAAACCAGCTTTGTATTGGAGTTGCATCACTTAAACAAAAAAGTCAGTATTGTATCTTTTAAATAGAGATCCAGAGATCTGAAAAGTAAAACTGAGCAAGTAGAAAGTGAACAAACTGGTTTGACACAAACATTAACCGAGTTTTACGAGCAGCTAAACCAGGAAGGTTGGAAATCTATTCAATCAGGGTTTTATTCACCATCCATTGTTTCGGGAAGCGGAGCGAATCAATAATTTTGTGATTGTAACAGTCCTGAGGGACGGAAGATAGGAATCTGCTCAGATAATGAGCCGCTACTCAAAGCTGCAGGGCAACAAATTACAACAATGCACACATCACACACTGCTGCTCACACACACACAACACACACACAAACACTGCTGAACTGAACATAAAGGGAGTGTATGAGGACACCTGAGGCGCAGACATTCATTCAGATGCTTTCATCTCAACATCAACCTACATTTTACCTGGAAAGATCATCGAGGAGAGATTCTCATTAATAAACAAATAAGACCAATACTAAAGATAATGATTCTGATCATACTTTCTCTTATTTATGGTGTCTTTTGTTATTTTTTGTTTCATTCTAAGGTAAATTCTTGAAATCATTTCTTTTTTTCTTGTCTTTTTTTTTCTCTGTTGACCGATACACTACATGATCAAAACTATATGGACACCCCTGTACTTTTGGTCTGGGGGCATAAAATTATAATTATATCGCAGACAAGAGAGCACTTCCAACTCAAGGGGAAGGCCCGTTTCTGTTTCGACATGACTTTCCCCCTTGCACACAGCCAGGTCCGTAGAGAAACTGCGCTGAGAAAGAATAAAACTTCAGCTCAACCCCATACAAGCACAAATTTCGCTGCCTTGCAAGGTAAACAAAAGGAATATTGTCTTTTTGCCAAAACACTCGGTATAAAAACCAGTACAGTAAATTGATGATGTAAATTTGAATGCACACAAAAACAATCCCTTTCCTGACAAACACACACCATTTTAAACACATTTTCGTACACTCACACACCTTTCGTGTACACACACACACACCTACACAGATGCATGATCAGCTCTTGTTGCATTGGTCTGATGGGGCCGACTCTCTAATGCCTCTATCCCGTATACTTAAGCTCTATGGCAATCTGCAATAGTGCTGTGCTGGCTTGTTTATTGGCAAAACCGTTGGCTTCTCTCACTCTGCTCTTGAATTGCTCCCTTCTCTCTCTCTCTCTCTCTCTCTTTCCCTCACACTATCCTTCTACCTCTCTCTCTCTCTCAGAATATTTGTTTATCCCAACATTATTGACTTCTCCCACTCTGCCAGCTTTCCCTCTTGGACGTCCAATACCTCAGCCAAAGACACCGCTGGTTTTTCATTTCCACAGCTGGCACACTGCACTGAAAGGAGGCCCAGCAGGATCAGCGCTATGCCTAGATGTCTGAATTAGGCAGCCTGACACACACTGGCACGCCTGCACACACACACACACACACACACACACACACACACACACACACACACACACACACACACACCTCTATGTTGGCGGGCTCCAGATAGTTATTGATCAGAGATTGATTGACCGGCTCCTTGTTAAAAAGATCTCAAGATGAGGCCTGCAGGCTGGCCAGTAAAGTTGCTGACTCCTCGATCACGCACAAATACGGTGTTAGTTTACACGCACACACACAAACACACACATACACGCTCAGTTGATGAGTTGTCTGTATTGGCGAGCTGAGGCCATTGTTAATGAGATGGGGCCTTGTTGTGTTGAATAGTGCCGGGCTCTGCAGCTTTACACCCAGGTTTCACTGGCACTGAGAGAGCAGGCAGGATGGATGGACAAATTAAAACGAACGATGGAAAGACAGATGGGGAGGAAAGAGACGGAGAGAGATGATGATGCATGATTAAACAAAACTGTAATGGACAAACACCGGGAAGATATTTTGTTCTAATGTCTTACAAGGGCCAACGCTTTGCCCGCAGCAACTTCCCACTGGTCAACTTGCATTGTTAAAGATGTACACTTGTTTGAGTTGGAGGGAAATGAACTGATTGACTTCTTTGTGTGTTCAGTGCACAGAGTAGAGTAACATTTGTTTAACCAAACCTAGTATAGACAGTGGGAGCAGGTGGAAAGCGCAACTACAAAGCATCATGGGGAGAGTTTTTCCCAGTTTTCACATTTTTTTTTTCTTATTTTAACTCCTTAACCAAGCAAATGTAAAAAGATGGTGACCAAGTTGTAACTTGTGTAAACAGGTTTAAAAAAATGAGTCATTGTGTTTTAATGAGCAGTCACTGTAGCTTGTATATTTATATTCACTGATCAACAACACCTGTTTGTTCTCAGTGATGTCAGATGTCGAGTCGCGGTGGTGAAGCTGACAGCTTGGCTCACTTTGCTCAATCTGACTCTGTCTGCAAGTGTCAGAGAATAATGTGATGTGCTAGATACAACAAGTACATGAGACAATTTTGGTGCATTGGTAAACGGTGTATTTTTCCATAATTTGTTTGAGGCCAGCAGAACACTTGCTTTCGGTGTTTGTACTGAACCAGGCCAAACAGATCCTGAAACAATCTCCAGTCATTACGCTGTTGGAAGTTACATATATATTCTGTATATCCTGGGCTAATATCACCAGTTCACTGGTATTCTTTTGAAACTCAAGTGTGCATGAAGCTGCAAGAGCCTGTGAAGTGCAGCTACAGACACAAAGGTTTTGATCTTAGTCTACATTTTGAAGAAACTTGAGATCCTAGATTCTATGAATGAACTTCTTTCATGTGCAGAGACAAGAAGTTTTTCTCCAGAAGTATTGAGTGTGCTCCGAGTCCTTCAGCCTTTTTGTGTCTTAAAACTAAAAACATTGCAGTTGACACAGGAAATGAAATGCAGCATGACTAAATTTAGCTTTGTGTCAAATCTTTTGGGACAATCACTGACCAGCTCCATTAGTTACCACATTTATGACACCTCCACTGAAGCTGTTGTGTTGAACTGTTCCTTCCCTTGCATGAGCCACAAAGTTGTTTCAAAGTGACTAAAATCATACTTGACAGTGAATTAGGCCCCGAATGATTAAACATCTCCTCACATTACTATATTATGAAGATGTAATGATCTCATTAACAAAAGGTTTGCCTGCGTGGTGGTCAGCTCGCTGACACCCAATCAGAGAAGCTCTCCTTGACCTCAGGGTCGACAATCCCAGCCAACCTATCCCGCCTGGGGTCGCTTTGTCGACGCAATCTAATTGGATACACAGGGCAGGAAGTGGCAGTCAGTTGGCCTGTCAGCTGGAGTGTAATTGGTGGATAGGACGGGTGCCAGCCAGCCAACCAGAGAGGTCAGGGATAATGATTATGCGCTGCGTCGCCGGTGCAGGTGGGAATTGATGAACGTTAATCTGATATTTGATTAGTTTGTGGAGGGGAGGGCGGTGATCAGGAGGTAACATAAACTACACACACTCACACACACACACACACACACACAACATTTGCATCCACATAAACACTAGTGCAGATAGTCACACTCATGCAATCAGTCACATACACACACTGGAGCTCCTCTAGGGGCCGGGTAGACAGATGGGAGGTTGATGCTAATGGGACATGTGGCTAAATGGACTAAATGGACGGGATAAACACTGTTCCCAAGGAAACCAAAGGACTGAGGGTACATGTGTGTGTGAGAGTGTGTGAGAGAGAGAAGGGCAGTGGTATACAGCGTATGTCTGCATGCTCTGTGATTGGGGCCTTGCAGGGTTTCGGACCAGTGTGATCACTGTGTGGAATGTGTGTGTGTGTGTGAGACTGCGGTCAAAGGGATGTACGGTTGTTTAAATCTTGTAAATCAGACTGTCAGGGTGATAATAAGAACCACCTACAGTTTTCTCCATGTGAAAAGTTAGCCCTCTTTTCCCCCAACTCGCCTGACATTCCCTGCACCATTTAAATGGACTACTGTTTATTACACACACGCACGCACACACACACTTACACGCATACACACACGGAGCTTCGGGCGTTTGTAATTACACGCGGCGCCGGCAACCGCGGCGTAATTCATTCATGCGCAATCACTATTTTACACATCTTTCAGTTACTCACCAAACTTCTGCCAACATCATAGCGGAGGACGCGGTACCCGTCGATTCGGCTCCATAACTCATTTCATTCCGTTTGTCCATACATCATGCACGCAAACACCAACAGTACATTGATAACTTTCACTTTCACTTCCTGGTCCCGCATCACTTTGCTTCCCCAAGGAACACGAGTCCCCCGACGATGACGAATTTATTCCCGGTTTGGGACAGGGGAAAGGGTTGCTTTGAGTGGGGGAAGCTATGGGTACATTACAAAATGTTTAACTATAAAGAGATGTAAATATTATTTAATCATATTCATTAATAATAATAATAATAATAATTAATATATTAATATTATTATTATTAGTATTGGAACAGCTGTGGGTGATGGGTAAAATATCCGTTGAATGTCTGTACCTACAAAATACCCTGTCACGTTGGTTTCTTCCAATTAGAGGAACTGAAGGGCTATTTAAAGCCAGGGTTTTCTGCCTCAGGGTGTGGGAGTCTGGAGAGAGCAACTTGCCGAGAGGTTGTATTGAGACAGAGAAATTGAGTCAGTGCCTTTAAAATTGAGGAACCGGTGGTTTCATGTTTTTTTGTTTGTTTGTTTTGTTTTTGAAGTTTTCTTTTGTTGCCATTGGACTGGAACACCTATTTTTATTTTGCACTGTAAATAAATCTGCACTTTTCACCCTCATCCACGTTTGCCGTTGCTGTGTTTTTCACCTCATCACCACCAAACCTCAGTGTGTCTTGTCGCCACCATCCTGTGTGGACGTGGGCTGCAAAGTCCATTCTTCACAGTTGGTGTCAGAAGTGGGATCGTGGCGCCCTCAAGGACACTGAGAAAGAGGCCAGGAAGACAGGGAGAAGTACGGCAAGCGATGTCGTACGGACAGCTGGCCCAGGAGGACCTGCAGGAGCAGGAGGAAGAAGGAGCCCGAGGAGGGGAGCCAGGGGTTGACACTGGTGGGACACTAGACCTCGCAGATCTGTATAACATCATACAGCAGTCCCTGCAGACCCAGGAACGTGAGTCATTCAAGCAGGAGCAGAGGTGGCGAAATGTGCAAGTGCAGCTCAACAGCTTTCGAGATGAGCTGGAGCAGAGAGGTGTCGGAGGTGGAGTGCAACCACCAGCAGCGCCGCCAGCAGGCCTACAGGCACCAGCAGCGCCGCCAGCAGCCCTACAGGCACCAGCAGCGCCGCCAGCAGCCCTACAAGCACCAGCAGCGCCGCCAGCAGCCCTGTGGATGCCTGCAGCTCCACCCGCAGATCCGCAGCTGCCTGCTGCACCACCAGTGGTGGCGTCTCCAGCGACGTGGACCAGAGCAGCCGTGCCAAGGCTGGAGGAAGGGGACGATGTGGAGCAGTATCTGACCACCTTTGAGCGACTGGCTACAGCCTACAGGTGGCCCCAAGCTGACTGGGCTATTTTCCTTGTGCCATATCTGACCGGTAGGGCACGGGCTGCGTATGTAGCCATGGATCCGTACGACGCAGTGGAGTACAGCAAGGTGAAAGATGCCATACTAGCAAAGTATGAGATAAGTGCAGAGGTGTACCGGCAAAGGTTTAGAGAACCAAACCTGCAACCGGGGGAGACGCCGAGGGAGTTCTACACCAGGCTGAAGGACTTATACCACAAGTGGATTAGGCCAGCCGAAAAGACCGTTGAGGAGATTGGGGAGCTCCTCATTTTGGAGCAGTTCCTGCGCTCCCTGTCTCCAGAGGTGAGGGTGTGGGTCAAGGAGCATGACCCACAGACTGGACACAACGCCGCAGAACTTGTTGACTCTTTCATGGCTGCTCGCCGTGGAACAAAAGACTTCCGCCAGCAAGGCTCCAGCAGACCGATGATTAAGGGTAAGTCTGCAGGGTATGGGAGTGGAGTTGGTCCTAGGTATAGCGAGCAGAGCAGGGGTCCAAGCACCAGATATTACCCACCACAGCACAACCCTCACGCCAGACCTACAAGCCCACCTATAACCAGAACCCCCATGAGCAAAGACAGCTTTGTATGTCACTTTTGTGGTAAGCCAGGACACCTCATCAGAGAATGCCCAGTTAAGAGAGCAAGAAGTGCTAACATGTGCTCAGGTCCTGGGACTAGAAAAGAACCCTCATATGTCGGCAAGGTACAGACCATAGAGGTAACAGTGAACGGCAGGCCAGCAAGGGCTCTTCTTGACACTGGCAGCACCCAGACTCTTGTGCAACCCCACCTGGTGGATCAGCCCGAAACGCTGACAGGGGAACGCCTCAGAGTGTGCTGTGTCAACGGAGATGAGCATGAGTACCCTATAGCTGAGATTTGTCTTGAGGTACAAGAGCAGACATACAAGCTTAAAGCTGGCATTGTCAGAGGGTTGAGCCATCCAGTTGTCTTGGGTCAGGATGTGCTCATACTGCCAGAACTGGTGCAGTCTACTCTGCCAGTGAGTATGGTTGCTACCAGGTCTCAGACAAAGACAGAGACCCAGAGGCTGTTAGAGATGATGCCATACAGCCAAGAGGAGATCAGTTCTCAGGAGAAATGTAAGGCTGTAAAGACCCGTCAGCAGCGCAGACGAGAAAAGCTGTTGGGCACAGTTCGAGTTATGGCGTACTCAGAGCCAGAACCTCTGCCCGTTGTGAGGGAAGATATCTGGGAAATTCCCCATGATTTAAAAGAGCTGCAGAGGCAAGATGAGTCCCTAAAAGAACTCTTCAGTAAGGCTACAGAGGTTGAAGGGGTGAGCACAGGTCAGGCAAAAGCTCTTTCAGGAGAATTCTACTTTGTGCAACAGGGCCTGCTATATCACCAGCCTGAAGGGAGCAGCACTGAGCAGCTAGTAGTTCCCTGTAGCCTAAGACCAAAGATCCTGAGCTTAGGTCATGACATTCCCTGGGCAGGGCATTTGGGTAGTGTAAAAACACTCCAGAGAATAGCTGGCAAATTCTTCTGGCCGAGCATGTATACTGATGTACACCGACACTGCAAAACCTGCCCCACATGTCAACTCACAAGCAAACACAAAGTCAAGCCTTTTCCACTACAGCCTCTCCCAGTTATTGATGTGCCATTCACTAGGATAGGGATGGACATTGTTGGCCCCCTAGAGCGCACACAGGCAGGCTACAAATATATACTGGTAATTTGTGATTACGCCACCCGCTACCCTGAAGCTTTTCCCCTCCGAAAGGTCACGGCTAGAACCATTGCCCCCGTACTTTTGCAGTTATTCTCCAGGGTAGGGATTCCCCAGGAGATTCTAACTGATCAGGGAACAGCATTTCTGTCAAACACCATGAAGCAGGTGTATGGGTTGTTGGGGATTAAGGGTATTAGGACCACTCCTTACCACCCCCAGACTGACGGACTGGTAGAAAGATATAACCAGACACTAAAGGGCATGCTGAGGAGGTTTGTGGCTGCCAACGGCAAAGACTGGGACCGCTGGCTCCCCTACCTCATGTTCGCCTACCGGGAGGTTCCCCAAGCCTCAATAGGGTTCTCACCATTCGAACTCCTGTTTGGCAGACAGGTGAGAGGCCCTCTGGATCTCCTCAGAGATGCCTGGGAGTCACCAAAGCCCACCACCACCAACATCCTCACCTATGTCATCACCATGAGGGAGAAGATGGAAGAGATGACCAACCTGGTAAAGGACAACCTTCAGCAGGCACAAAAGACCCAGACCAGCTGGTATGACCAGAGAGCAAGGCAGCGTACCTTCCAGCCAGGCCAGAAAGTTCTTCTACTCCTGCCTACGGAGGAGAACAAGCTGTTGGCCAAGTGGCAGGGACCTTACAGCATCAGCAGGAAGCTGGGGCCCACCACCTACGAGCTGGAAATGCCAGAGAGGAGAAAGCAGCGGCAGGTATTTCACATTAACCTGCTGAAAGAGTGGCACGAGAGAGAGGTGCCACTGAGTCAACAGCTGCTGGTACAAGCAGTGAAGGAGGAGGAAGACACTCCGGAGCAGTTCTTCCCTACCGACCATCCAGCAGGAGAGATCGACATCACACATCTCACCCCACAACAGCAGCAGGAGTTGCGAGCTGTCATCCCTGACGGCCTGTTCAGTGACCAGCCCGGAGCCACCTCCATGGCCGAGCACAACGTCCTGCTGAAAGACACCACACCACTCCGGCAGCGGATGTACAGAGTTCCGGAGCGAATGTTGCCTGCCCTCCAGGAGGAGCTGCAGGTGATGCAAAGACTTGGCGTGATTGAGAGGTCAGAGAGCGCCTGGAGCAGCCCTGTGGTCCTTGTTCCAAAGAAGGATGGCGGCATGCGTTTCTGCATTGACTTCCGCCAGGTAAATGCTCAATCACACTTTGATGCATATCCCATGCCTAGGCTGGAAGATCTAATCGAGCGCCTTGGAAAGGCGCACTTCATTTCCACTTTGGACCTGTGTAAGGGCTACTGGCAGGTGCCAATGGCTAAGGAGGCCAGGCCCTACACAGCCTTCAGGACACCCCAGGGACTGTTCCAGTTTAAAGTTATGCCGTTTGGCCTGCAGGGAGCGCCAGCCACCTTCCAGCGGTTGATGGATCGTGTGCTGGATGGGACTGGTGCTTTCGCAGGCGCATACCTGGACGACATAGTAATCTTCAGTGCCACCTGGGACGAGCACATTGGGCATCTTGCTGAGGTGCTACGGCGCATACATCAGGCAGGACTGACTGCCCAGCCCAAGAAATGCGCTTTGGCCCAGCAGGAAGTGCGGTACCTGGGACATATCCTAGGTCGTGGGGTAATCAGACCCCAGAAAGACAAAATTGAGGCTATCCGGGACTGCCTGCAGCCCCAGACCAAGAAGGATATTCGGTCCTTCTTGGGGCTTGCGGGGTGGTACAGGCGGTTTGTGCCAAACTTTGCAAGCAGAGCAGCACCCCTCACTGACCTGACCAGAAAGTCTGGTCCGGTGAAGGTCAGGTGGGAGGAGCAGCATGAGAAAGCTTTCATGGATTTAAAGGAGGCTCTGTGCAACGGCCCTGTGCTGCAGAGCCCGGACTTTACCCAGCCCTGGACTGTACAGACTGATGCTTCTGGAGTTGGTCTGGGAGCAGTACTACTCCAGGGTGAGGGAGAGCAGCAACGACCGGTGGCTTACATAAGCCGCAAGCTGTTTCCCCGGGAGACACGGTATTCCGCCGTCGAGCTGGAGTGCCTGGCCGTAAAGTGGGCACTGGACACTTTCAGGTACTACCTTTTAGGTAGAGACTTTGTTCTGGAGACGGACCACCGAGCCTTGAAATGGCTGGGCAAAATGAAGGACACTAATGCTCGCATTACCCGTTGGTTTTTGGCTCTGCAGCCCTTCAGATTTCAGGTGCAGTATAGAGCAGGAAAGCAGAACATGGTGGCAGATTTTCTGTCTCGCCACCCCAGTGGCGAGCCTCCAGAGGAGGAGGGAAGTGTGAAAAGTTAGCCCTCTTTTCCCCCAACTCGCCTGACATTCCCTGCACCATTTAAATGGACTACTGTTTATTACACACACGCACGCACACACACACTTACACGCATACACACACGGAGCTTCGGGCGTTTGTAATTACACGCGGCGCCGGCAACCGCGGCGTAATTCATTCATGCGCAATCACTATTTTACACATCTTTCAGTTACTCACCAAACTTCTGCCAACATCATAGCGGAGGACGCGGTACCCGTCGATTCGGCTCCATAACTCATTTCATTCCGTTTGTCCATACATCATGCACGCAAACACCAACAGTACATTGATAACTTTCACTTTCACTTCCTGGTCCCGCATCACTTTGCTTCCCCAAGGAACACGAGTCCCCCGACGATGACGAATTTATTCCCGGTTTGGGACAGGGGAAAGGGTTGCTTTGAGTGGGGGAAGCTATGGGTACATTACAAAATGTTTAACTATAAAGAGATGTAAATATTATTTAATCATATTCATTAATAATAATAATAATAATAATTAATATATTAATATTATTATTATTAGTATTGGAACAGCTGTGGGTGATGGGTAAAATATCCGTTGAATGTCTGTACCTACAAAATACCCTGTCACGTTGGTTTCTTCCAATTAGAGGAACTGAAGGGCTATTTAAAGCCAGGGTTTTCTGCCTCAGGGTGTGGGAGTCTGGAGAGAGCAACTTGCCGAGAGGTTGTATTGAGACAGAGAAATTGAGTCAGTGCCTTTAAAATTGAGGAACCGGTGGTTTCATGTTTTTTTGTTTGTTTGTTTTGTTTTTGAAGTTTTCTTTTGTTGCCATTGGACTGGAACACCTATTTTTATTTTGCACTGTAAATAAATCTGCACTTTTCACCCTCATCCACGTTTGCCGTTGCTGTGTTTTTCACCTCATCACCACCAAACCTCAGTGTGTCTTGTCGCCACCATCCTGTGTGGACGTGGGCTGCAAAGTCCATTCTTCACACTCCACTGGCAGACGCGTCTATAAACACACACCTACACACACACGAACACACACAAGAGCCTGAAGAGTTCATACTTTTATACATAAATAAATCTTTTTCACTACAATATTACAAACTATATTTCAACTTCTTCTGCCTACAAGTCCTTAAAGTTTTTGTTGTTCTTATCAGAGCCTGACCAAAACTGGATTTTTAGGGCCGATGCTGCTATGAGGCAGTAAAACATTCCCATATCGATATATATCGTCCAAAATGCTCTCATTTTTTACGATGATCCCGCAAATGTGGTTATCAAACACCTGCGACAACGATGTGTAACGGAGGTAGAAGATTTTACAGTTTAACAATAAAATGACATCCGTGCACTACAACAGTAAACTTCATTGGGAATTTAATAATTTAGAAAAACCCCAAGCACCTTCTTCTGCTTTGTATTGGCACATATCAGACAACATATATGCTGACTGAATATCAGCTGACCGATATAACGATCAGACTCTTGCTCTTTTTTTATACTACTTTAATTTTGTCTACTTTGTGTGTGTTACTTCGTCTTTCAAGAGCTGTCTAAAGCAAATCCCTGTCAAATGAGTTGACAAGGCAATCAAGTATTGGACATTTTTTCAAAGATTTCAAACTATCTTACCCTAACTGTATATTGCGCATATTACATGCAAACCCCTTGAGTTCATCGTGGGAACCAGACGACCACGGTGCGTGGCGAATTCACACACACCGATTTTGTTTGCGCTTGTGAAACTCGAGAGTGTAACTTGAGTGTTAGAGGTGCCAAGTACAGCAGATTAACTCCAGCTGCTGGACTCTTATCAGTCATTTGAAGAAACCTTCCGTGTGTGTGTGTGTGTGTGTGTGTGTGTGTGTGTGTGTGTGTGTGTGTGTGTGTGTGTGTGTGTGTGTGTGCGTGCGTGTGTGTGTTGGCCTGTGGAGAATGTGAATGGATGATGGCTGCCTGAGCAGGCCAATGATGAGGGCTAATATGATAGGATATAATGGATGACCCCTGAAAACGTCCCACTTTTCTTTCCTTCCCTCTCTCTCCCTCCCTCTCTCTCTCTCTCTCTCTCTCTCTGTGTGTCTTTAGGTCTCTCGCCCTCTGTCTGTTAGCGGGTGGTGATTTAGTGGACCAGGTCACCACACTGCTTAACACTACACTGACTACATTTGAGGAATAGAAGGACGGACAGACAGAGAGACATTTCAACAGCCCATTTTTTGTCCAGTGATCTGACACTTCAGTGAAGCCTTGAGCCACTTCTATCTCTATTTTTTGTGAATGTTTAGTCTCGCCAAATTCACATAAATTATTCAGATTTACATAAATCCACCAGAATTGCTTTACATGTACAATTCAAAGCTTTATTTTCACAGCTTTTGTATACATTAGTGTCAGACTTTGTTTTTTATTAGCTGTGACAGGCCTAAAGGAACGGTTCAGATAATCTGAAGTCCATTTTTAACATGTTCATCAAGGCATCCTTCCTCTCCACACATACAATATCAGTATTGTATTGAAAAACACTTGAAAAAAGGAGAAACTATTCTTTAGAGAATGGACACACCCACATTATGTTTATATCTACAACACATCCTCACTCCCAACTTTTCAAACACGGCAGTGGGTCCCTTCAAAAATGACTCTTAACCCACCACTCCAGTGTCAGTTTTAACATATTATGATCTTTGCATTGTTATCACATGTCAAACGGTTGCAGTTTTGGTTAGGTTTAGGCAGCAACGCTACTCGGTCACATTTAGGAAAAGATCGTACATCGGGTTAAAATAACTAAATTCAGTCTTGTAACTGACGTTTAACAGAAACCGTAAGAACCGAAGAATATTTCATTCAGATTTACGGGCATGGTCATGGTCAAGATCATTTTCCCTTTCCAAGCTGGACACAGAGCATAAGAAAAATGATGATAAATAACAAGTTTTGAATGATAGTAAAAGGTTTTATAGTCAGTAGAGACAGGGTTAATCTGAGGCTATAGTGGTGCTGGTATACATATGGGAAAAGAGGCGTGTTGTCAGTGTTTCTAAAGTTGTCCCTTTATAGTATTTATAGTACCAATATTCTGACAGCGCTGGAAAGAAACCGTCCGCCTCAGATGTTCAGAATCACTTCTGCAAGTGTTCAGTCTATCAAACTGTACACATATGAGCATTTCACAGTTTTGTTTCACACAAACCCAATTGATTTGGCCTATTTCAGTTCTATTTGATCTGGATTATTTCTGCCTGTCTCTGTGTTGTCTTTTCTCCCGCTCTTTCTCTCCCCGAGCCGAAGTGTTAGCAGTAATTGCCAGGCAGTTAGCTGTGAATGGGACTTATTGGTCATAATACAAGAGTGTGTCTGCCTTGTTCAGAGTAACAGCTACAAGCCACACGATCTATAAGCCTTTTCTGTCTCTCTTTGTCTCTTTGGCCCTCTCTAATTAGCTCTCCAAATCAATGGGGATTTATTCGACCACCATGCCAGGACACGTCGAAGATGTTCTGCTGTGATCAGGTTGTCTGGCGCACTGTGGTTGTAACATCCTGATTTCATCTGTTGTAGCTGTTTTCAGCCAGTTTCTAGGCCAGATCGAAGTTTGAGACATATATTAGGAGTTGTCTGTGTGTATCTTTCTACCCTCAAGCTCGTCTCGCTTTATCCTAACCTTGATAATCCTGCTCTTATAAAATCCTGCAGCACTTAAGCACCTCTCCAAAACTCTCATCTGTTCAGCTAAGAACTTGAAGGACCAGTGGTTTTGCAAGTTTGTGCTCGTTTACTACACATCACATTTCCTTTAACAAAGCTGGGTGTTGATTTTGTAACCATGTGAACCATTTCTGTTCAATTTGTATTAATTTCTATTCATATCCATGCCGTACAGTTCCTACAATTTTACTTGAATCAAGTAATCCATCATGATGAACATCAAGTCTACAACCAATGATCTAAAAATCTATGGCATGCATTCGAAAATGGTTGGAACCCAAAGCTAAAACTTTCTGGTTTTGGTCCTTAAAAGTAATATCTTAGAATAAATCTATATTTTTAATATTTTCATTTTAATATCCTACCAACCCCTTTTCACCTTGGTTTTGAAAAAATTTCTCATCTTCCGCCTTCCTAGACGACGGCAGCTCTAGCTTGGATTTACAGCAGTTTTCATCCATCCATCCATCCATCCATCCATCCATCCATCCATCCATCCATCCGTCCGTCCATCCATCTGTCCGTCCATCCGTCCGTTCTGCCCCTTATCCAGGCTAGGTCGTGGTGGATCTACCCCCAGAATCTGTAGTTAAACAGTTGAACGTGGCTAGAAAACTTCCAAAGGAAGGACAGGAAGCATCCTGATCAAATGCCACAACCGCCTCAACTGGCTTCTTTCTATGTGAAGAAGCAGATCTACTCTAAGCTCGGTCCAGACGTATGAGCTCTCAATCTCTCAGGCTGAGCTCAGCCACCCTACAAATAAAACTCTTATATCCCATTACTGCTGACGCCACATCAATCCACCTGGATACTATATGTTCAGTAGGTTCACGTTGTTGGTGGAGCAACTATTGTTTCCATCATGAACACACTGGACAGCAGAGAAGTGCATTGTACTGTGGAATACAGACAGATTTTTGATGCCATTTGGTAAAGTAAAAACTACACGTGGAAAGGCTTTGTTGTAGAGCCAACACTGAACAAGATTCTCAAGTGCTTTGTCCAGTCCCGGAGATGGTGTTTTGGAAGCTGGTGTGGAGTGGTGGATCCTATCATACAAGGATATCTGTGCCCTTGTTTACTCTGCTCAGATCCCACTCACTGCATTCAGCCAGAAGACAAATGTCGCCTGAGAACTTGGCAAACATGCCGGAAATGAGATTTGTTATCGCCTCTAGATTGTGGCCTCACGGGCATACAAATTCAAGAAGTAGAGAAGTGTGTCTGTGTGTGTGAGTATGTGTGATTATCAGTGTGTCTTTCTGTGCTCCCACCTGTTTTGTCTACACACATCCACCAGACAAATTTGGCATTTTTTCCAAGTGTTTTTATGATGTAAATCCGCAAGTTCACCCATGTGTGAGTCCTTTGTTGAGCAGCTGCATTGTATCAAACAAGCAGACCAGCGGCGTCTCTGCGGATACTGCATCTGAATTGATTCATTCTTTCTTCAATAGCTAATATCGTATTTTGTGCCGAGAGGGAAAGCTGCAAATCCTATCTGTCTCCAGTCACAGCAGTGAGCTTCAAAAGCCACATAATGAGGGATAATTGAAAACTTATCAGTATCAATCATTATTGTATGAATATGTATGTGTGTTATTTCTGTAGATGTCTATCATGGGGCTCCAACAATGCTCTAGTAAGATACTGTGTGTGTGTCTTGTGTCTTCTTGTTGTGTGGCATCTTTTCAGTGTATGTACTGGTACGAATGAAACTATGCCTTTGATTTAGACATCGCGCTTTATTTGGTGGTTTTCCAACCCGGGACCTGCTGTAAGACAAAGTGCAGGATGTGATTCTGTGCAAATTCTGAAGCAGTGATCGTAAATCTGAAGTAGTCATTTATCTTTAGAGTATGCGTGTACGTACACTTTACTAAGCTCCTGCTTCTTCCTTTATGCTATCATAAGATCCCTGAAGGCATATCAGTCTCTGCAACTCAACACAGACTGCCCCAAAAAGGATCACAACTCAATTTATTCCTATAGCCAGGGACCATCCAACTAACTTTTTGTGCCCGTGAACATTTCCTTCTATAAAATTGAGCTCAAACAAAACTGAGACTGTAATTTGTTATGTCTAACAGAAGTATCCCATCCTGCTCTACGGACACTGAAAAGAAGTTGGATTTTGTGGAGTCACATAATGCTTGACCGGATTTTACATTAAAATAACATTTTTCCTTTTTACTATTGGTGCTGGACCGTAAAATGCACTGTCACAGTCACCCTTTTCATCTGCTCCTTTCGCATATTTGCATTTACTCTTGAGAGGCCCAGAAAATACCTTTTCAACTATACTGTGGTCTTCATGGGACATTGAGAAACACAGTTACCCAGTAGCCATCAGTCCAGGGTCAAAAGAGACAACCGGGTTGAAGATTTCTCAGCAATTCCTTTAAAAAAAATAAATCAGTTTTCAGTGGCAGCCACTGTGGCAGAGCCATGACGATGATTTGACTTATAGCGGCTCTCTCCAGCAGTCATTATAAACATGGAAATTAGCTTGAACACTTCATGTGGAACATGTAGTTCAACATGTTGAGACTTTCTGTTGACTTGGGAACAGTCAGTTAGAGTTATAAGCCCTGTCCAGAAATGGTTGTTCCCCTCGTATCTCTGATTAAAACATTAATCAGACCTAAACCTGCAGCCTGCTGTGGCATTGATTAAACCATCGAGTTAGTTTACAGATGGGATGGAGCAACATGGACGCTGATGTTGCACTACATCCACGGGGGGAAACAGGGGCAGTGATGTTGGATGAGAAATGTGTTGTTTAGTAGTTTCACATCAGCACATTCGGTTGTGTGTCTGTGAGTCGGGTGTGTGTTCTCTGTGAATTTGTTCTTGTTTGTCTACCTTACCATACGTCTTTATTCACTGTGCAGTGTTATTCTGCTCTACACTCTCGGTAAGGTTTCATTTTTCAACAGATGTGTACATTTACATTGGACATCACAGATTTGTATTACATCCTATTTGACATAAACTTACTGACTAAACAAAGTGCACTACATGGTCAAAGTATGTGGATACATTTATTTTATAGGCAAAGGCAACCTCCACACTACTTTCCTTTTACTTTCCTGTGCTTATGCTTTGGTTAGGTTTAGGCACAAAACAATTGGTTAGTGTTAGGATTTTAACTTAAATTTCCAGTTTTGGTAGCCACGAACACGGCTGTAGATGGACCGACTTCCCCTCAAAAATGTACGTTTTTTGTCACCACAAACAGGGCTGGAAACTGTCCTGAGGTCTCCAACAAATGTTGGAACGCAGCCTCGATACAGCCTCCTCACCTGTAACTCCATGTCCCAATATAAAAGTCAAGTTTTAAACATGTACTGTGGACCTGATATGACATGTTATCTTGGCTGAACCATCAACCTTTTTTTAACAAATCTGTCAATGCGGAGGTAAAAAGTGCATGTGAAAATTCACTTTTTCACTGGAATCATGTTAACTTTATAGCCATCTTTGATTAAACATTTAATTCATGGGCATTCATTTGCTACAGGGATTTTCTCCCATGCAGCCAAAACAGCAGTGGTGTTGTGTGGGGTGGAGGTCAAGGCTCTGTGCAGGTCACTTCAATTCTTCCACACAAAAAACATTTCTTTATGGAGTTGGAAAAGGCATTGTCATGATGAAAAGGATGTTCCCCAGTGACTGTGCTTTGTACATTTGATTATACAGTGTGTATAATGTCATTAGAGTAATTTTGTATAGAAAATGAAAACACACATGCTCTTCCATTCTGATGGTATTTTCCTACATACTTACTGCAATTTGGTGCAGCAGAATATTGGGATTCATGCTGCTGCATTATTCCCCCACAACTCTCAACCAACACACAAACAAACATACACACTGACATATGCACAGAGGCTTGCAGATGTGTGGACATTACCATAGCTCTGCCCTCACAGAGCTGCTATGGAGTTTAATTGCAGCCGTACGAGCAGAGAGCCACTCGTCGTGTTGTGAAACCTCTCATTTGCACTGGAGTGCATTTGAAATCAGCAAACTGCACATTACACAGATACATCCAGTCCGTATCACAGGACTCGCAATTTGAGCTTGCAGGTGCTACTTTGGTTGAGGCATGCTCTGTGAAGCATAATTCGCCGTGTGATTGACTTCATTGTTGCAGCACTCTCATTTTTTCTCCTGGCTGTTTATGCATCCGTCTGTCTGTCCAGCTGAGATGGCTGGATGAACGGATGGATGTTTATATGTTATGCCTTCCCCTCAAAGCTACATAAACACAGGGACATTCAATGAAGATGGCTAAAAAATTGTTCACTTTGATTCAGTTTTGAATTTCCAGCACCAAACTGAAACTCTCTGTCCCTCAGACACATACATACATATAGCTCCGTCTCCTCCCTCCACCTCCTTTCGTTACCCAGTTGGTGGTGTCTAGCGTGGTACTGCTTTGTTTACAGCACAGCAGAGTTAATTAGCCGTTTTATGGCTGATTTACGGCCCAACAGGCAGACGGAGAAGATGGCCGCTGCCTTGTCCTTGTTGCCCACTCAAGGACTTGTCAAAGGGGGCATTAAACATACAACACATGCATGATTACGCAGACAAGTGGTCTGTTGGATCAGAATGAACATGTGCATTTGTATGTATAGGCTACATGCACATGCACAGTGAACATTACGTCTCTATGTACACTCGAACCACACGTACACAAACTTGCATATTCACTAAAACTTTACACAGTGCTGAATATACTCCCACTTTTTATGTCCCAACATAATTCCACTGTCTAGACTGATTTATCTGGTCCGAACACACACGAATAAATGTGACCCAGCTTACCTTGACCAGTTTGTCTAATCTCAATAACACAGGAGCAGTGGCTTCAGGGAAGACGGAGCAGAGAGAACACCTCATATGACACCAGTATTCACATGGATGCACCCAGAAAATGTATAAACACAGGCCCAGTTGTATGTTAACAGCCTCCTATCGAAGTTCTTATAACTAAAACTGAAGAAATGATAATGATAAAAGGATAATAGTGACGTAACTGAAATAAAAGTAGGAAGAATTTGTTTTTGCAACTGAACTCCTCAGAGTAATGAAAGCTCACTCTGCTGGAAATCATGTAATGTTGGAGGTTGGATGGTGATTTCTGCAACTCAGGAGGCAGATCGGTCATCAACCAATCAGAAGGTTGGTGGTTTGATCCCCGGGCCCTGCAGTGGACATGTTGAAGTGTCCTTGGCGAGATACAGAACCCAAAAATGTCTTCTGTGTGACTCTTCCATCTGTGTGTGAGTTAGTATGAATGGTTATTGCTCCTGATGAGCAGGTGACACCTTGCATGGTAGCCTCTCGCACCAGTGCATGAATGTGTGTGAATGCTGAGTTGTGTTGTGAAGCGTTTTGAGTGGTCGGTAAGACTAGAAAGCGTTATATTAATACATATTTTCTTTAACTGTAGGGTACCAGATCAAAACCAGTTCATATAGATGGTTTTGGGAGCCTAATTCTTTCTTTTTGTTGGTCTGGTTTGAGGCGTTGATGGACTGTGTCATCATTTTAATCAGGTTTTTGACCAATCTATGTGAAATCCCAACTACAAAGTGCCCCAAAGACCTTTTAGATATAATGAATTTTATATGAAAGGGGATATATTACCTCCTCTAAAGCTCAGAGCACACTGACAACCTTTCTCTCACCCACGCCGTCTCACCTAGGCTCTTACAAATCTAAGCCGACATCAGCAGGAGGCTAACAGCGATGCTAGCGAGCACACGCTGTCATCTCAACAGCGTTAGCATAGCCCTGACAGCTAACAAGAGAAGACATCACATTAGCTGGCAAAGGCAGCGCGCTAGCGGAGCAGTTGCCGCCGCCAGGATGGCCTGACTGTGCTGATGTAGCTACAGGTGTAGTATTCATTCATGCTTAAAGAGTCTGACACTGGCAAGCAAGCAGCCGGCGGCGCGCTAGCACAACACCTGACAGCTGGTTAATGTCAATGTGTGCAGCCTTTTCTCAGCAACAGGAGAGATGCTTCAGTTTAGGGAGAGGTAACAGAGTGTGAAGGCCATTGACATTTAGAAGCAGTGCGATGCTGCATTTATTTTTTCTTTTACTGACTTATTATCTGCCTGCTTTGTTTCCTTCTGTTTATCATTGCTTGTGTGTTACACTCTTGTTGTGCTTTGTCCGCTTTGTTTGGTTATTTTTGCTTTTCTGTCTTTAGTTGTGCTGCTTTTTCTGTTCCGTTCTTCCCATTTCCAATTTTCTTTCAAGTCCCTCTTACATCCTGTTTGTGCTTATTGTTTCTAGTTGCTGTTTTAATTATTTTAAGCTTTTAATCTTATCTCTAGGTCATCATTAAGAGGACAATGAATAGCAGAGACACATGAAAGTGGTATTTTAACACTGTTGCATCCTCTGACTTTTTGTTCCACAGGTTTATTGTTTTTCTCAGCGCTTCCTTGCTTTACCTTACTTCTGCACTGGCTGGATTATCCCACGCTGAGACATAAAAGTTTATTTCATGTAATTCATCATTTTGAAACCCGTCTGAGTTTGTAAACATACTCTCCTCTAAGGTCCTGTAAGTTTCCTCTCCTGTACGGGTCACAGTCTGCTGCCCAGATTCTCCATCTGCCTTCCCGGCGTTGGTTTAACCTATCAGAGAGCTCTCTGTGTGTGTCTGTGTGTGTGTGTGCGCGCTGCACCAGGCAGATTTTTTGCCGAACAACAAGCAACATACTGATGATTAGAGCTTGGCGTATAATCAGGCAGGAATGAGTTTGTTTTTGCGTGGAACAGGTGGCCACCCCGGAGCTAAATGTAGAAACAAAACCCCATTAACATGTCTGTGGTGAAGTGGAAAAAGCTGGGAAACGGGGCTTTTTGATGGAGAGAGACGAGTAGATGAGGCTGCGGCGAGCGTGTTGATTTCACCATTTCTGTGTGTGTGTCCTCAAAGCAGGTATAGATGCACATAGACAGTTATTTTGTCTGTTGATGTTTGTGTGTGTGGGAGAGTTGGTGAGTTTGTTTTACTGTTCCCGATATGTTTTTCTGTTTTTTGCTGGGGGGTTTTTTATGTACTGTATATCTGTGTTGTTTTTGGACCTCATGCTGGTAGAGGCCTCTCCGTGTTGCCTTTGTTCATCTGACATTTCCTCATTAATGAGGTTTGCCCTCCTCCTCCTCCCCCCCTCTGACTCTCTCCGTCCCCCCCACCACCTGCCAATCCCCACTCCTCTTCACCTTCCTCCTGTGCATCTAGCAACACGATTTTGCTTTGATCTCCTCTTCCTACCCTTCCTCATCGTTGCTCCTCCTTTTATTCTGTTCTTTTTTCTTCCTTTACCTCCTTTACTGCTCTCTGCCTCTCTTCTTTCCCGCTCTAGTGCCCTCTCCTTCTTCCAATTTGTTCCTTTTCCTATGTTTTCCTCTCCTCTTTTAAATCACACATGGTTATCAGCTAGGAAAGCAGGCGTTTGCACTATTTGGCTTCTGGTTAAAATCTACAGTCAAGATGGATGTAAGGAAGAAATGAGCAACCATTGAGCAAGGCATTTCATTTCCCGTTGGTCCCAGTAGAGCTGATCAGTGGCCGACAGTAAATAACAGTGTGTTTCTGTCAGAATTTTTTATCTAAATTAAAAATCATTTCTTTTTGTTTTCCTGTTTCTCTCTGTAGCAGCTGATGAGAGAGCGACAGCAGATGGCCAGTCGTCCCTTTGCTTCGGTTGCTGTAGCGCTGGAGGTGGGCGGTGACCAGGAGGAGCTGCTACAGGTCAGCGAAATGACAAAAACACGGCACACAGAAATAAACACAACGGGAAGAAGACACACATAAACTCACGAGGGAAATAATTGTGTTGTGTTGAGGAAAACGCACAACACAGTCAACTGAGGGCATCTTAATCATTTGCATATCCACGCAAGGATACAAACAGTGTGCGGGCCCTCTGAATGGTGTGTGATTGTGTGTGTGTGTGTGTGTGTGTGGATGTATAACAGGATGCTGACACTGTAAACAAACTGGCTGTGCAACAAGTTTCATTCACTGGAAGTGTGAAATTTAAGGCGACTTTTCTTAATTGAAATTCCTTGGTGTTTCGAGGGGGCGTCGGCCAAATAGTCTCCTGTCAGATTCAAGTTGAGTGGAGCTGTGGTAGGAAATATCAAGCTTGACAATAAGAAACAACAACAGTCCCTTTTAGCCAGGTGTCGCAGAGGTTGTTAGAGGACTAAAGTATGTAAAGGGAGGATATGATCATAATATTGACTTTTATAAACACACGCAAAACAATGCAAATCGCTGCTAACCTAAAATGTGACTACAGTAAACACAACGTGATGTGTCCGTGAAGATCGTGGCATCAGTATATTTGTGACTTTACATGGTGATGTTAGCTTTGAACAATTGTAGGTGTCTTTAGTGATGGTGTTCATGTTCAGCTGATGGTGACGTCTACCACACAGCCTCATCCACTCTTTACATCACATGAAATTTGTTTTATTAAGGCCGGTTGGGTCAACGACACACAAGTGGCCCTAACGACTCTGTAAGGACACTCCCACACAGAGGTTAAAAGCCTGTGACTCCCCTCCAGTTAGTTAGAACTGAAGAAGCCTCTTGGATGAGAGGGGAAACGTCTTCAAGAAACTGAAACAAGTCCAGTTGCAGACTGGATATAGCACTTAGAATTCAAAAAGCACAGAGACCACTGAGAAAAGGCTGTTGTGATTGGAGGTGAGTGGACTTGATCAGTCATTTGAATAGCTGAGGTTCATAAAGACAGTTTGGCACCATCTGGTTTGCACAAAGCTGTCCCACAGTGCAGTGCACGGCCAAGTCAACATCAGCCCTTGTCAGTTCAGAAAGAATGGCAGTGGCTCCACCATTGTTTCCTGATTAGACACTAACAAACACAGAGGGCTGCAGCGGGTACAGACCAGCCACTACAGCTGAGTGTTGTGGGATTAAATAGTGTTCAGCATATGAACAAACAAACACAGAGTCCTCCAGCTCAGCTGAGGGTTCTGAATCATCAGTGTCACTGACCACATCAGAAGCTCTCTGCAGTAGAGCTCCCCTGGTGACTGGAAGCACCACCCTCAGCCAGAAACAATGGTGATGCAATGTCTCTGCTGCAGATAGGTGGCTGCTGAGCCTTTCACTTTTTACACTTATATAGACCATGGTTTCTACTGATACAACAGTTTGAACCAGCATCCAGACTTCAAATCTGACTCAACTGAAGCCAGAGGAGGAGCATTAGGAACAGTGATTCAGTCATTTGATGTGGGTACAAATTTATTTTTCAACCATAGACAAGCAGTATATAAAGATAGACAACGTGTTTCCACTTCATACGGAAGCCCTGAGGGGCAGGAGAGAATTTTCTTTTTGTGGTGATCCATTTTCAGTTCTAAAAAAAAAAATTTATATGTGAAACGGTGTGAATTTTTTTTCATGTGTTGAACCGAGTGAAAAAAAAGTTTTCACTCTAACCAAATTTTTTTTTTATGAAATTTTTTTTTCATGTGTGAAACCAAATGAAAAAAGGATTTCATGAGAATTTTTTTTTTCATGTGTGAAAGAGTGAATCTTTTTTTGTTTTCTTCAACCTCTATACAACTCGTTTCCTGTGCCAAAAATATTCATTTTTTTCGTCTTCCTCTCGGTTGTGGCTGTGATTCACTGTTCACTGTAGACATCCCTTGATAAGAAGGATGATAAAACACAGGATTCCAGAGTGAAAATGAAAAAAAAATCAGTTTCACAGATGAAAGAAAAAGTTTTTTCCTTTACAATTTTTTTTATGTGTGAAACTGATTTTTTCATGTGTTGTACAGAGTGAAAACAGACATCATGGAAAAATTTATTTTTTTATTCCAACCATTATACAACTCAACACAACTCGTTTCCTGTGCCAAAAATATGCATTTTCTTTGTCTTCCTCTCGGTTGTGGCTGTGATTCACTGTAGACATCCATTGATAAGAAGGATGATAAAACACAGGATTCCAGAGTGAAAATGAAAAAAAAAATCGGTTTCACAGATGAAAAAGAAAAAAAAATTCCATGACAAAGTGGGAAAAAAAATTTCATGCAAATTTTTTTTTTCATGTGTGAAACTGATTTTTTTTTTCATGTGTTGAGCAGAGTGAAAAATAAAATATTTCTTCATTAAAAAAAATGTCCATGGGAAAATTCCTTTTTTTCCCCCCAACCAGTCTACAACTCAACACAACTCGTTTCCTGTGCCAAAATATGCATTTTCTTCGTCTTCCTCTCGGTTGTGGCTGTGATTCATTATTCACTCTAGACACCCCTTGATGAGAAGGATGATAAAACACAGGATTCCAGAGTGAAAATGAAAAAAGAAATCCATTTCACAGATGAAAAAAAAAGTTTTTTTCCATGAGAATTTTTATTTTATGTGTGAAACTGATCTTTGATTTGACTGTGGACACCGATTGATGAGAAGGCTGATAAAACACAGGATTCCAGAGTGAAAATGAAAAAAAAAATCAGTTTCACAGATGAAAAAAAAAAATTCCATGAGAAAGTGGGGGGAAAAAAATTCATGATAATTTTTTTTTCATGTGTGAATCTGATTTTTTTTTTCATGTGTTTGAGCAGAGTGAAAAATAAATTGTTTCTTTAAAAAAAAAAAATCATGGGAAATTCCTTTTTTCCCCAACCACTCTACAACTCAATACAACTTGTCCTGTGCCAAAAATATGCATTTTCTTTGTCTTCCTCTCGGTTGTGGCTGTGATTCACTGTAGACATCCCTTGATAAGAAGGATGATAAAACACAGGACTCCAGAGTGAAAATGAAAAAAAAATTGGTTTCACAGATGAAAAAGAAAAAAAAAATTCCATGACAAAGTGGGAAAAAAAATTTCATGCAAATTTTTTTTTTCATGTGTGAAACTGATTTTTTTTTCATGTGTTGAGCGGAGTGAAAAATAAAATATTTCTTCATTAAAAAAAATGTCCATGGGAAAATTCCGTTTTTTCCCCCCAACCAGTCTACAACTCAACACAACTTGTTTCCTGTGCCAAAATATGCATTTTCTTCGTCTTCCTCTCGGTTGTGGCTGTGATTCATTATTCACTCTAGACATTCCTTGATAAGAAGGATGATAAAACACAGGACTCCAGAGTGAAAATGAAAAGAAAAATCAGTTGCAAAGATGAAAAAAAAAATATTTTTTTCCATGAGAATTTTTATTGTTTATGTGTGAAACTGATCTTTGATTTGACTGTGGACACAGATTGATAAGAAGGATGATAAAACACAGGATTCCAGAGTGAAAATGAAAAAAAAATCAGTTTCACATATGAAAAAGAAAAAAAATTCCATGAGAATTATTTTTTTCTTGTGTGAAACTGATTTTTTTCATGTGTTTGAGCAGAGTGAAAAAGAAAAATGTTTCTTTGAAAAAAAAAATTCATGGGAAAATTCCTTTTTTCCCCAGCCACTCTACAATTCATTACAACTTGTTTCCTGTGCCAAAAATATGCATTTTCTTCGTCTTCCTCTCAGTTGTGACTATAATAAACTGTGGACACCGATTGATAAGAAGGATGATAAAACACAGGATTCCAGAGTGAAAATGAAAAAAAGAAATCAGTTTCACAGATAAAAAAAGAAAAAAATCCATGAGAAAGTGGGGGGAAAAAATTCACGATAATTTTTTTTTCATGTGTGAAACTGATTTTTTTTTCATGTGTTTGAGCAGAGTGAAAAATAAAATATTTCTTTGAAAAGAAAAAAAAATCATGGGAAAATTCCCTTTTTTTCCCCAACCACTCTACAACTCAATACAACTTGTTTCCTGTGCCAAAAATATGCATTTTATTCGTCTTCCTCTCAGTTGTGGCTGTGATTCACTGTTCACTGTAGACATCCCTTGATAAGAAGGATGATAAAACACAGGACTCCAGAGTGAAAATGAAAAAAATTCACAATTTCACAGATGAAAGAAAAATACATTTTCCTTTAGAATTTTTTTTTATGTGTGAAACTGATTCATTTTTCATGTGTTGAACAGAGTGAAAACAGAAATCATGGGATTTTTTTTCTTTTTTTATTTCAACCATTATACAACTCCATACAACTCGTTTCCTGTGCCAAAAATATGCATTTTCTTCGTCTTCCTCTCGGTTGTGGCTGTGATTCACAGTGGACACCGATTGATGAGAAGGCTGATAAAACACAGGATTCCAGAGTGAAAATAAAAATAAAAATCAGTTGCAAAGATGGAAAAAAAAAGGTTTTTTTTCATGAGAATTTTTGTTTTTTATGTATGACACTGATTTTTGATTTGACTGTGAACACCGATTGATGAGAAGGATGATAATACACAGGATTCCAGAGTGAAAAAGAAAAAAAAATCCATGAGAAAGTGGGAAAAAAAATTTCATGAGAATTTTTTTTTTTCATGTGTGTAACTGATTTTTTTCATGTGTTTGAGCAGAGTGAAAAATAAAATGTTTCTTAAAAAAAAAAAAAATCATGGGAAATTCCTTTTTTCCCAGCCACTCTACAACTCAATACAACTCGTTTTCTGGGCCAAAATATGCATTTTCTTTGTCTTCCTCTCGGTTGTGGCTGTGATTCACTGTAGACACCGATTGATGAGAAGGCTGATAATACACAGGATTCCAGATTGAAAATGAAAAAAAAAAATTTGTTTCACAGATGAAAAAAAAAAAAATCCACAAAAAAGTGGGGGAAAAAAATTCATGAGAAGTTTTTTTTCATGTGTGAATCTGATTTTTTTCATGAGTGAAAAAAAAAATTCTTTAAAAGTAAAAAAAATTCATTGGAAAATTCACTTCTTTTTCCCAGCCACTCTACAACTCAATATAACTTGTTTTCTGTGCCAAAATACACATTTTCTTCATCTTCCTCTCGGTTGTGGCTGTGATTCACTGTGGACACCGATCGATGAGAAGGCTGATAAAACACAGGATTCCAGAAAGAAAAAAAAAAAAAATTCATGAGATTTTTTTCATGTGCGAAACTGATTTTTCTTTTCATGTGTTTGAGCAGAGTGAAAAATAAAATATTTCTTCATAAAAAAAATGTTCATGGGAAAATTCCCTTTTTTTCCCCAGCCACTCTGCAACTCAATACAACTTGTTTTCTGTGCCAAAATATGCATTTTCTGTGTCTTCCTCTCGGTTGTGGCTGTAATAAACTGTGGACACCGATTGATGAGAAGGCTTATAAAACACAGGATTCCAGAGTGAAAATAAAAAAAAAAATCAGTTTCACAGATGAAAAAAAAAATTCCATGAGAAAGTGGGAAAAAAATTCATGATAATATTTTTTTTCATGTGTGAAACTGATTTTTTTTTCATGTGTTGAGCAGAGTGAAAAGTAAAATATTTCTTTGAAAAGAAAAAAAAATTCATGTGAAAATTCCCTTTTTTTTCCCCAACCACTCTACAACTCAATACAGCTTGTTTCCTGTGCCAAAAATATGCATTTTCTTCGTCTTCCTCTCGGTTGTGGCTGTGATTCACTGTTCACTGTAGACATCCCTTGATAAGAAGGATGATAAAACACAGGACTCCAGAGTGAAAATGAAAAAAATTCACAATTTCACAGATGAAAGAAAAATACATTTTCCTTTAGAATTTTTTTTTATGTGTGAAACTTATTCATTTTTCATGTGTTGAACAGAGTGGAAACAGAAATTATGGGAATTTTTTTCTTTTTTATTCCAACCATTATACAACTCCATACAACTTGTTTCCTGTGCCAAAAATACGCATTTTCTTCGTCTTCCTCTCGGTTGTGGCCGTGATTCACTGTGGACACCAATTGATGAGAAGGCTGATATTACACAGGATTCCAGAGTGAAAATGAAAAAAAAAAATGGTTTCACAGATGCAAAAGAAAAAATATTCCATGAGAATTATTTTTTTCTTTTGTGAAACTGATTTTTTTTTCATGTGTTTGAGCAGAGTGAAAAAGAATAATGTTTCTTTGAAAAAAATAAATTTCATGGGAAAATTCCTTTTTTCCCCAGCCACTCTACAACTCCATACAACTTGTTTCCTGTGCCAAAAATATGCATTTTCTTCATCTTCCTCTCGATTGTGGCTATAATAAACTGTGGACACCGACTGATGAGAAGGATGATAATACACAGGATTCCAGAGTGAAAATGAAAAAAGAAATCAGTTTCACAGATGAAAAAGAAAAAAAAATTCCATGAGAAAGTGGGAAAAAAAATGTCATGATAATTTTTTTTTCATGTGTGAAACTGTTTTTTTCATGAGTGGAAAAAAAAATATTTAAAAAAAAAATTCATTGGAAAATTCCCTTTTTTTTCCCCAACCACTCTACAACTCAATACAACTTGTTTCCTGTGCCAAAAATATGCATTTTCTTCGTCTTCCTCTCGGTTGTGGCTGTGATTCATTATTCACTGTAGACACCCTTTGATGAGAAGGATGATAAAACACAGGACTCCAGAGTGAAAATGAAAAAAAATCAGTTTCACAGATGAAAAAGAAGAAAAAATTTATGAGATTTTTTTTTTTAATGTGTGAAACTTGATTTTTTTCCATGTGTTGAGCAGAGTGAAAAATAAAATATTTCTTCATAAAAAAATTGTTCATGGGAAAATTCCTGTTTCCCCCAACCACTTTACAACTCAATACAAATCGTTTTCTGTGCCAAAAATATGCATTTTCTTCGTCTTCCTCTTGGTTGTGGCTGTGATTCATTATACACTGTAGACACCCATTGATAAGAAGGATGATAAAACACAGGAATCCAGAGTGAAAATGAAAAAAAAAATCAGTTTCACAGATGAGAAAAGTTTTTTTTACATTTTCATGTGTGAAACTGATTTTTTTTTTCATGTGTTGAACGGAATGGATGTGTGAAAAAGAAATCATGGGAAAATGTTTTTCTTTTATTCCAACCATTATACAACTCCATACAACTTGTTTCCTGTGCCAAAAATATGCATTTTCTTCGTCTTCCTCTCAGTTGTGGCTGTGATTCACTGTGGACACCGATTGATGAGAAGGCTGATATTACACAGGATTCCAGAGTGAAAATGATGAAAAAAAAATCAGTTTCACACATGAAAAAAAAAAGTTTTTTTTCGATGAGAATTTTTTTTTTGTGTGAAACTGATTTTTTTTTCATGTGTTGAACAGAGTGAAAAAATAAATCATGGGAATTTTTTTTTGTGAAAAAAGAAATCATGGGAACATTGTTTTTTTCCAACCATTATACAACTCAATGCAAGTTGTTTCCTGTGCCAAAAATATGCATTTTCTTTGTCTTCCTCTCAGTTGTGGCTGTAATTCACTGTGGACACCCACTGATAAGAAGGATGATAAAACACAGGATTCCAGAGTGAAAATGAGAAAAAAAAATCCATGAGAATTTTTTTTTCATGGGTGAAACTGATTTTTTTTTCATGTGTTTGAGCAGAGTGAAAAAGAAAATGTTTCTTTGAAAAAAAAACAAATTCATGGGAAATTCCTTTTTTCCCCAGCCACTCTACAACTCAATACAACTCGTTTCCTGTGCCGAAATATGCATTTTCTTTGTCTTCCTCTCAGTTGTGGCTGTGATTCACTGTGGACACCGATTGATGAGAAGGCTGATATTACACAGGATTCCAGAGTGAAAATGATGAAAAAAATCAGTTTCACACATGAAAAAAAAAAGTTTTTTTTCGATGAGAATTTTTTTTGTGTGTGAAACTGATTTTTTTTTTCATGTGTTGAACAGAGTGAAAAAATAAATCATGGGAATTTTTTTTTGTGAAAAAAGAAATCATGGGAACATTGTTTTTTTCCAACCATTATACAACTCAATGCAAGTAGTTTCCTGTGCCAAAAATATGCATTTTCTTTGTCTTCCTCTCAGTTGTGGCTGTAATTCACTGTGGACACCCACTGATAAGAAGGATGATAAAACACAGGATTCCAGAGTGAAAATGAGAAAAAAAGAATCCATGAGAATTTTTTTTTCATGGGTGAAACTGATTTTTTTTTCATGTGTTTGAGCAGAGTGAAAAAGAAAATGTTTCTTTGAAAAAAAAACAAATTCATGGGAAATTCCTTTTTTCCCCAGCCACTCTACAACTCAATACAACTCGTTTCCTGTGCCGAAATATGCATTTTCTTCGTCTTCCTCTCAGTTGTGGCTGTGATTCACTGTGGACACCGATTGATGAGAAGGCTGATATTACACAGGATTCCAGAGTGAAAATGATGAAAAAAATCAGTTTCACACATGAAAAAAAAAAAGTTTTTTTTCGATGAGAATTTTTTTTTGTGTGAAACTGATTTTTTTTTTTCATGTGTTGAACAGAGTGAAAAAATAAATCATGGGAAATTTTTTTTGTGAAAAAATAAATCATGGGAACATTGTTTTTTTCCAACCATTATACAACTCAATGCAAGTAGTTTCCTGTGCCAAAAATATGCATTTTCTTCGTCTTCCTCTCAGTTGTGGCTGTGATTCACTGTAGACACCGATTGATGAGAAGGCTGATATTACACAGGATTCCAGAGTGAAAATGATGAAAAAAATCAGTTTCACACATGAAAAAAAAAAAGTTTTTTTTCGATGAGAATTTTTTTTTTGTGTGAAACTGATTTTTTTTTTCATGTGTTGAACAGAGTGAAAAAATAAATCATGGGAAATTTTTTTTGTGAAAAAAGAAATCATGGGAACATTGTTTTTTTCCAACCATTATACAACTCAATGCAAGTAGTTTCCTGTGCCAAAAATATGCATTTTCTTTGTCTTCCTCTCAGTTGTGGCTGTAATTCACTGTGGACATCCCTTGATAAGAAGGATGATAAAAAACAGGATTCCAGAGTGAAAATGAAAAAAAAAATCAGTTTCACAGATGAAAAAAAAAGTTCTCTTTCCATGAGAATTTTTTTTTATGTGTGAAACTGATTCATTTTTCATGTGTTGAATAGAGTGAAAACAGAAATCATGGGATTTTTTTTATTCCAACCATTATACAACTCCATACAACTCGTTTCCTGTGCCAAAAATATGCATTTTCTTCGTCTTCCTCTCGGTTGTGGCTGTGATTCACTGTGGACACCGATTGATGAGAAGGCTGATATTACACAGGATTCCAGAGTGAAAATGACAAAAAAAAGTTTCACAGATGAAAAAAAAAGTTCTCTTTCCATGAGAATTTTTTTTTTCATGTGTGAAACTGATTCATTTTTCATGTGTTGAACAGAGTAAAAACAGAAATCATGAGATTTTTTTTTTATTCAAACCATTATACAACTCAATACAACTTGTTTCCTGTGCCAAAAATATGCATTTTCTTTGTCTTCCTCTCGGTTGTGGCTGTAATAAACTGTGGACACCGATTGATAAGAAGGATGATAAAACACAGGATTCCAGAGTAAAATGAGAAAAAAAATCAGTTGCAAAGATGAAAAAAAAAGTTTTTTTTCCATGAGAATTTTTGTTTTTTATGTGTGACACTGATTTTTGACTTGACTGTAGACACCCATTGATAAGAAGGATGATAAAACACAGGATTCCAGAGTGAAAATGAAAAAAAAAAATCAGTTTCACAGATGATAAAAAAAATATTTTTTTCACGTGTTAAACAGAGTGAAAAAATAAATCATGGGAACATTGTTTTTTTATTCCAACCATTATACAACTCAACACAACTCGTTTCCTGTGCCAAAAATATGCATTTTCTTTGTCTTCCTCTTGGTTGTGGCTGTGATTCACTGTGGACACCGATTGATGAGAAGGCTGATATTACACAGGATTCCAGAGTGAAAATGACAAAAAAAAGTTTCACAGATGAAAAAGAAAAAAAAATTCCATGGAAATTCTTTTTTTCATATGTGAAACTGATTTTTTTTTTTCATGTGTTTGAGCAGAGTGAAAAAGAAAATGTTTCTTTGAAAAAAAAAAAATTATGGGAAAATTCCTTTTTTCCCCAGCCACTCTACAACTCATTACAACTTGTTTCCTGTGCCAAAAATATGCATTTTCTTCGTCTTCCTCTCGGTTGTGGCTATAATAAACTGTGGACACCGATTGATAAGAAGGATGATAATACACAGGATTCCAGAGTGAAAATGAAAAAGAAATCAGTTTCACAGATGAAAAAGAAAAAAGAAATCCATGAGAAAGTGGGGAAAAATTTTCATGATAAATTTTTTTTTCATGTGTGAAACTGATTTTTTTCATGAGTGGAAAAAAAAAATATATAAAAAAAAATTCATTGGAGAATTCCCTTTTTTTCCCAACCACTCTACAACTCAATACAACTTGTTTCCTGTGCCAAAAATATGCATTTTCTTCATCTTCCTCTCAGTTGTGGCTGTGATTCATTATTCACTGTAGACATCCCTTGATAAGAAGGATGATAAAACGCAGGACTCCAGAGTGAAAATGAAAAGAAAAATCAGTTGCAAAGATGAAAAAAAAAGTTTTTTTTTCCATGAGAATTTTTATATTTTATGTGTGAAACTGATCTTAGATTTGACTGTGGACACCGATTGATGAGAAGGATGATAATACACAGGATTCCAGAGTGAAAATGAAAAAAAAAATCGGTTTCACAGATGAAAAAGAAAAAAAAATTCCATGAGAAAGTGGGAAAAAAAATTCATGATAATTTTTTTTCTTGTGTGAAACTGATTTTTCTTTTCATGTGTTTGAGCAGAGTGAAAAAGAAAATGTTTCTTTGAAAAAAAATTATTTATGGGAAAATTCCTTTTTTCCCCAGCCACTCTACAACTCATTACAACTTGTTTCCTGTGCCAAAAATATGCATTTTCTTCGTCTTCCTCTCGGTTGTGGCTATAATAAACTGTGGACACCGATTGATAAGAAGGATGATAATACACAGGATTCCAGAGTGAAAATGAAAAAGAAATCAGTTTCACAGATGAAAAAGAAAAAAAAATTCCATGAGAAAGTGGGGAAAAAATTTCATGATAATTATTTTTTTTCATGTGTGAAACTGATTTTTTTCATGAGTGGAAAAAAAAAAATATATAAAAAAATTCATTGGAGAATTCCCTTTTTTTCCCAACCACTCTACAACTCAATACAACTTGTTTCCTGTGCCAAAAATATGCATTTTCTTCATCTTCCTCTCAGTTGTGGCTGTGATTCATTATTCACTGTAGACATCCCTTGATAAGAAGGATGATAATACGCAGGACTCCAGAGTGAAAATGAAAAGAAAAATCAGTTGCAAAGATGAAAAAAAAAGTTTTTTTTTCCATGAGAATTTTTATATTTTATGTGTGAAACTGATCTTAGATTTGACTGTGGACACCGATTGATGAGAAGGATGATAATACACAGGATTCCAGAGTGAAAATGAAAAAAAAAATCGGTTTCACAGATGAAAAAGAAAAAAAAATTCCATGAGAAAGTGGGGAAAAAAATGTCATGAGAATTTTTTTTTCATGTTTGAAACTGATTTTTTTTTATTTGTTTGAGCAGAGTGAAAAATAACATGTTTCTTTAAAAAAAAAAAAAAAAATCATGGGAAAATTATTTTTTTCCCAGCCACTCTACAACTCAATACAACTCGTTTTCTGTGCCAAAATATGCATTTTCTTCGTCTTCCTCTCAGTTGTGGCTATGATTCACTGTTCACTGTAGACATCCTTTGATAAGAAGTATGATAAAACACAGGATTCCAGAGTGAAAATGAAAAAAAAATCACAATTTCACAGATGACAGAAAAATACATTTTCCTTTAGAATTTTTTTTATATGTGAAACTGATTCATTTTTCATGTGTTGAACAGACTGAAAACAGAAATCATGGGAATTTTTTTTCTTTTTTTATTCCAACCATCATACAACTCCATACAACTCGTTTCCTGTGCCAAAAATTAGCATTTTCTTCGTCTTCCTCTCGGTTGTGGCTGTGATTCACTGTGGACACCGATTGATGAGAAGGCTGATATTACACAGGATTCCAGAGTAAAAATGAAAAAAAAAAAGTTTCACAGATGAAAAAAAAAGTTCTCTTTCCATGAGAATTTTTTTTTTCATGTGTGAAACTGATTCATTTTTCATGTGTTGAACAGAGTGAAAACAGAAATCATGAGATTTTTTTTATTCAAACCATTATACAACTCAATACAACTGGTTTCCTGTGCCAAAAATATGCATTTTCTTCATCTTCCTCTCAGTTGTGGCTGTGATTCATTATTCACGGTAGACATCCCTTGATAAGAAGGATGATAAAACACAGGACTCCAGAGTGAAAATGAAAAGAAAAATCAGTTGCAAAGATGAAAAAAAAGGGTTTTTTTCCATGAGAATTTTTATATTTTATGTGTGAAACTGGTCTTAGATTTGACTGTGGACACCGATTGATAAGAAGGATGATAAAACACAGGATTCCAGAGTGAAAATGAAAAAAAAATCGGTTTCACAGATGAAAAAGAAAAAAAAATTCCATGAGAAAGTGGGAAAAAAAATGTCATGAGAATTTTTTTTTCATGTGTGAAACTGATTTTTTTTAATTTGTTTGAGCAGAGTGAAAAATAAAATGTTTCTTTAAAAAAAAAAAAAAATCATGGGAAAATTATTTTTTTCCCAGCCACTCTACAACTCAATACAACTCGTTTTCTGTGCCAAAATATGCATTTTCTTCGTCTTCCTCTCAGTTGTGGCTATGATTCACTGTTCACTGTAGACATCCTTTGATAAGAAGGATGATAAAACACAGGATTCCAGAGTGAAAATGAAAAAAAAAATCACAATTTCACAGATGACAGAAAAATACATTTTCCTTTAGAATTTTTTTTATATGTGAAACTGATTCATTTTTCATGTGTTGAACAGAGTGAAAACAGAAATCATGGGAATTTTTTTTCTTTTTTTATTCCAACCATCATACAACTCCATACAACTCGTTTCCTGTGCCAAAAATATGCATTTTCTTCGTCTTCCTCTCGGTTGTGGCTGTGATTCACTGTGGACACTGATTGATGAGAAGGCTGATATTACACAGGATTCCAGAGTGAAAATGACAAAAAAAAAAAGTTTCACAGATGAAAATAAAAGTTCTCTTTCCATGAGAATTTTTTTTTTTCATGTGTGAAACTGATTCATTTTTCATTGTTGAACAGAGTGAAAACAGAAATCATGAGATTTTTTTTATTCAAACCATTATACAACTCAATACAACTTGTTTCCTGTGCCAAAAATATGCATTTTCTTTGTCTTCCTCTCGGTTGTGGCTGTAATAAACTGTGGACACCGATTGATAAGAAGGATGATAAAACACAGGATTCCAGAGTAAAATGAGAAAAAAAATCAGTTGCAAAGATGAAAAAAAAAGTTTTTTTTCCATGAGAATTTTTGTTTTTTATGTGTAACACTGATTTTTGACTTGACTGTAGACACCCATTGATAAGAAGGATGATAAAACACAGGATTACAGAGTGAAAATGAAAAAGAAAATCAGTTTCACAGATGAAAAAAAAGTTTTTTTTTTCAATGAGAATTTTTTTTTATGTATGAAACAGAGTAAAAAAATAAATCATGGGAACATTGTTTTTTATTCCAACCATTATACAACTTAACACAACTCGTTTCCTGTGCCAAAAATATACATTTTCTTCGTCTTCCTCTTGGTTGTGGCTGTGATTCACTGTGGACACCGATTGATAAGAAGGATGATAAAACACAGGATTCCAGAGTGAAAAAGAAAAAAGAATTCCATGGAAATTCTTTTTTTCATGTGTGAAACTGATTTTTCTTTTCATGTGTTTGAGCAGAGTGAAAAAGAAAATGTTTCTTTGAAAAAAAATATTTTATGGGAAAATTCCTTTTTTCCCCAGCCACTCTACAACTCATTACAACTTGTTTCCTGTGCCAAAAATATGCATTTTCTTCGTCTTCCTCTCGGTTGTGGCTATAATAAACTGTGGACACTGATTGATAAGAAGGATGATAAAACACAGGATTCCAGAGTAAAATGAGAAAAAAAATCAGTTGCAAAGATGAAAAAAAAAGTTTTTTTTCCATGAGAATTTTTGTTTTTTATGTGTAACACTGATTTTTGACTTGACTGTAGACACCCATTGATAAGAAGGATGATAAAACACAGGATTACAGAGTGAAAATGAAAAAGAAAATCAGTTTCACAGATGAAAAAAAAGTTGTTTTTTTCAATGAGAATTTTTTTTTATGTATGAAACAGAGTAAAAAAATAAATCATGGGAACATTGTTTTTTATTCCAACCATTATACAACTTAACACAACTCGTTTCCTGTGCCAAAAATATACATTTTCTTCGTCTTCCTCTTGGTTGTGGCTGTGATTCACTGTGGACACCGATTGATAAGAAGGATGATAAAACACAGGATTCCAGAGTGAAAAAGAAAAAAGAATTCCATGGAAATTCTTTTTTTCATGTGTGAAACTGATTTTTCTTTTCATGTGTTTGAGCAGAGTGAAAAAGAAAATGTTTCTTTGAAAAAAAATATTTTATGGGAAAATTCCTTTTTTCCCCAGCCACTCTACAACTCATTACAACTTGTTTCCTGTGCCAAAAATATGCATTTTCTTCGTCTTCCTCTCGGTTGTGGCTATAATAAACTGTGGACACCGATTGATAAGAAGGATGATAATACACAGGATTCCAGAGTGAAAATGAAAAAGAAATCAGTTTCACAGATGAAAAAGAAAAAAAAATTCCATGAGAAAGTGGGGAAAAAATTTCATGATAATTATTTTTTTCATGTGTGAAACTGATTTTTTTCACGAGTGGAAATATATATATATATATATATATATATATATATATATATATATATATATATATATATATATATATATATAAAAATTCATTGGAGAATTCCCTTTTTTTCCCAACCACTCTACAACTCAATACAACTTGTTTCCTGTGCCAAAAATATGCATTTTCTTCATCTTCCTCTCAGTTGTGGCTGTGATTCATTATTCACTGTAGACATCCCTTGATAAGAAGGATGATAAAACGCAGGACTCCAGAGTGAAAATGAAAAGAAAAATCAGTTGCAAAGATGAAAAAAAAGGGTTTTTTTCCATGAGAATTTTTATATTTTATGTGTGAAACTGATCTTAGATTTGACTGTGGACACCGATTGATAAGAAGGATGATAAAACACAGGATTCCAGAGTGAAAATGAAAAAAAAAATCGGTTTCACAGATGAAAAATAAAAAAAAATTCCATGAGAAAGTGGGAAAAACAATGTCATGAGAATTTTTTTTTCATGTGTGAAACTGATTTTTTTTATGCGTTTGAGCAGAGTGAAAAATAAAATGTTTCTTTAAAAAAAAAAAAAAAAAATCATGGGAAAATTCTTTTTTTCCCAGCCACTCTACAACTCAATACAACTCGAAATGAAAAAAAAATCACAATTTCACAGATGAAAGAAAAATACATTTTCCTTTAGAATTTTTTTTATATGTGAAACTGATTCATTTTTCATGTGTTGAACAGAGTGAAAACAGAAATCATGGGAATTTTTTTTCTTTTTTATTCCAACCATCATACAACTCCATACAACTCGTTTCCTGTGCCAAAAATATGCATTTTCTTCGTCTTCTTCTCGGTTGTGGCTGTGATTCACCGTTCACTGTAGACATTCCTTGATAAGAAGGATGATAATACACAGGATTCCAGAGTGAAAATGACAAAAAAAAAAGTTTCACAGATGAAAAAAAAAGTTCTCTTTCCATGAGAATTTTTTTTTTCATGTGTGAAACTGATTCATTTTTCATGTGTTGAACAGAGTAAAAACAGAAATCATGAGATTTTTTTTTATTCAAACCATTATACAACTCAATACAACTGGTTTCCTGTGCCAAAAATATGCATTTTCTTTGTCTTCCTCTCGGTTGTGGCTGTAATAAACTGTGGACACCGATTGATAAGAAGGATGATAAAACACAGGATTCCAGAGTAAAATGAGAAAAAAAAAATCAGTTGCAAAGATGAAAAAAAAAGTATTTTTTCCATGAGAATTTTTGTTTTTTATGTGTGACACTGATTTTTGATTTGACTGTGGACACCCATTGACAAGAAGGATGATAAAACACAGGAATCCAGTGAAAATGAAAAAAAAATCAGTTTCACAGATAAAAAAAAAAAATTCTATGAGAAAGTGGGGGGAAAAATTCACGATAATTTTTTTTTCATGTTTGAAACGGATTTTTTTTTTCATGTGTTTGAGCAGAGTGAAAAATAAAATATTTCTTTGAAAAGAAAAAAAATTCATGGGAAAATTCCCTTTTTTCCCCAACCACTCTACAACTCAATACAACTTGTTTCCTGTGCCAAAAATATGCATTTTCTTCATCTTCCTCTCAGTTGTGGCTGTGATTCATTATTCACTGTAGACATCCCTTGATAAGAAGGATGATAAAACGCAGGACTCCAGAGTGAAAATGAAAAGAAAAATCAGTTGCAAAGATGAAAAAAAAGGGTTTTTTTCCATGAGAATTTTTATATTTTATGTGTGAAACTGATCTTTGATTTGACTGTGGACACAGATTGATGAGAAGGATGAAAATACACAGGATTCCAGAGTGAAAATGAAAAAAAAATCAGTTTCACATATGAAAAAAAAAATTCCATGAGAAAGTGGGAAAAAAAATGTCATGAGATTTTTTTTTTCATGTGTGAAACTGATTTTTTTTATGTGTTTGAGCAGAGTGAAAAATAAAATGTTTCTTTAAAAAAAAAAATCATGGGAAAATTCTTTTTTCCCCAGCCACTCTACAACTCAATACAACTCGTTTTCTGTGCCAAAATATGCATTTTCTTTGTCTTCCTCTCAGTTGTGGCTGTGATTCACTGTTCGCTGTAGACATCCTTTGATAAGAAGGATGATAAAACACAGGATTCCAGAGTGAAAATGAAAAAAAAATCACAATTTCACAGATAAAAGAAAAATACATTTTCCTTTAGAATTTTTTTTTATATGTGAAACTGATTCATTTTTCATGTGTTGAACAGAGTGAAAAAGAAATCATGGGATTTTTTTTTCTTTTTTATTCCAACCATCATACAACTCCATACAACTTGTTTTCTGTGCCAAAAATATGCATTTTCTTCGTCTTCCTCTCGGTTGTGGCCGTGATTCACTGTGGACACCGATCGATGAGAAGGCTGATAAAACACAGGATTCCAGAACGAAAAAGAAAAAAAAAAAATTAATGAGATTTTTTTTCATGTGTGAAACTGATGTTTTTCATGTGTTGAGCAGAGTGAAAAATAAAATATTTCTTCATAAAAAAAATGGTCATGGGAAAATTCCTTTTTTTCCCCCAACCACTCTACAACTCAACACAAATCGTTTCCTGTGCCAAAAATATGCATTTTCTTTGTCTTCCTGGTTGTGGCTGTGATTCACTGTGGACACCCATTGATAAGAAGGATGATAAAACACAGGATTCCAGAGTGAAAATGAAAAAAAAAATCGGTTTCACAGATGAAAAAGAAGAAAAAATTAATGAGATTTTTTTTCAGGTGTGAAACTTGATGTTTTTCATGTGTTGAGCAGAGTGAAAAATATTTATTTTTTTTCATAAAAAAAATGTTCATGGGAAAATTTCTGTTTCCCCCCAGCCACTCTACAACTCAATACAACTTGTTTTCTGTGCCGAAATATGCATTTTCTTCATCTTCCTCTCAGTTGTGGCTGTATTTCACAGTGGACACCGATTGATGAGAAGGCTGATAAAACACAGGATTCCAGAGTGAAAATGAAAAAAAAATTCCACGAGAAAGTGGGAAAAAAAATGTCATGAGAATTTTTTTTTCATGTGTGAAACTGATTTTTTTTTCATGTGTTTGAGCAGAGTGAAAAATAAAATATTTCTTTGAAAAGAAAAAAAAAATTCATGGGAAAATTCCCTTTTTTTCCCCAACCACTCTACAACTCAATACAACTTGTTTTCTGTGCCAAAATATGCATTTTCTTCATCTTCCTCTCGGTTGTGGCTGTGATTCACTGTGGACACCGATTGATGAGAAGGATGATAATACACAGGATTCCAGAGTGAAAATGAAAAAAAAAAAAAAAATCCGTTTCACAGATGAAAAAGAAGAAAAAATTAATGAGATTTTTTTTCATGTGTGAAACTTGATTTTTTTCATGTGTTGAGCAGAGTGAAAAATAAAAAATTTTTTCATAAAAAAAATGTTCATGGGAAAATTTCTGTTTCCCCCCAACCACTCTACAACTCAATACAAATCGTTTTCTGTGCCAAAATATGCATTTTCTTCATCTTCCTCTCGGTTGTGGCTGTAATTCACTGTAGACACCCATTGATAAGAAGGATGATAAAAAAAATGTCATGAGAATCTTTTTTTTCATGTGTGAAACTGATTTATTTTTCATGTGTTGAACAGAGTGAAAAAATAAATCATGGGAATTTTTTTTTTTATTCCAACCATTATGCAACTCCATACAAATCGTTTCCTGTGCCAAAAATATGCATTTTCTTCATCTTCCTCTCGGTTGTGGCTGTAAATTCACTGTAGACACGATTGATAAGAAGGATGATAAAACACAGGATTCCAGAGTGAAAATGAAAAGAAAAATCAGTTGCAAAGATGAAAAAAAGGGTTTTTTTTCCATGAGAATTTTTGTTTTTTATGTGTGACACTGATTTTTGATTTGACTGTGGACATCCACTGATAAGAAGGATGATAAAACACAGGAATCCAAAGTGAAAATGAAAAAAAAAAAAATCAGTTTCACAGATGAAAAAAAAAAAATCCATGAAAAAGTGGGGGAAAAAAATTAATGAGAATTTTTTTTCATCTGTGAAACTGATTTTTTTTATGAGTGAAAAAAAATTCTTTAAAAAAAAAATTCATTGGAAAATTCCCTTTTTTTCCCAACCACTCTACAACTCAATACAACTTGTTTTCTGTGCCAAAATATGCATTTTCTTCATCTTCCTCTCGGTTGTGGCTGTGATTCACTGTGGACACCGATTGATGAGAAGGATGATAATACACAGGATTCCAGAGTGAAAATGAAAAAAAAAAAATCAGTTTCACAGATGAAAAAGAAGAAAAAATTAATGAGATTTTTTTTCATGTGTGAAACTTGATTTTTTTCATGTGTGAAAAATAAAAAAAATTTTCATTAAAAAAAAATGTTCATGGGAAAATTTCTGTTTCCCCCCAACCACTCTACAACTCAATACAACTTGTTTTCTGTGCCGAAATATGCATTTTCTTCGTCTTCCTCTCGGTTGTGGCTGTGATTCACTGTGGACACCGAATGATAAGAAGGATGATAATACACAGGATTCCAGAGTGAATTTTTTTTTTCACCTAGTTCAGCACATGAAAAAAAAAAAAAATTCCCATGAGAATTTTTTTTTGTGTGACATAATTTTTTTTTCTTTTATGTGTTGAATAGAGTGAAAAAAAAAGTTTTTTTTCCATGACAAAGTGAAAAATAAAATTCATTGGAAAATGTTTTCTTTACACATGGAACAGGGTAAAAACATTTTTTCATGAGAAATTGTGAATGTGTGAAACAGTGAATCTTTTTTCATGTGTTGAACAGAGTGTATAAATATTTTTTTCATGAGAAATTTTTTGAAAAAAAAGATTCATGTGTTGAACATAGTAAAAAAAAATCCACATACGTGAAAAACTTGTGAAAAAAAAAGTTTTTTCTGTTTGGATCTTAGTGAAATTTTCTGTGTGGAACCACATTTTTTTTCTCATATTTTTTTTTTCTGTGCGTGAAACTGAGTGAAAAAATAAATAAATCACCCTGTTTCACACATGAAAAAAAAAAAAACTTAGAAAGTGAATCACCAGAAATAAAAATTCTCACTTGCCCCGCAGGGCTTCCATAACTTCCTGAATAGCCTCAAGGAACTTAAAAAAGAAAAAAAGTGTTCATTTTCTGAAAGCATTTCTTCATCATATGACATAGACATGTTGGGTTTTTGTGTGTTTCTCATTGACTGCAACACAATTGGCACTGCAGTCTGGCCCCAAAGCGAGATTCAGTGACGTAATGACTCTTCCTTCTTTTTTAAGTTCCTTGAACAGCCTAATCCCGGATATGGGTGCTGCTCAGTCCAAATGTTTATGTAAACCACAGCTGCGTTAAAATTTATTACGTGCCATAGACAAGGTCATATCATGTAAAGTGTGTGACATGCTCTCATGCTTCATAGTCAACAAGTGACTTTAAATGATGTTGGGGGGCATCCTCAGGTATGGATTTCCATAATAAAACAATATGATAACAAACTTTACACCTCTGTTGAGCAGGTGCATACAAACACAGCTCAACAACATCCACATTACTCCGCCAGGAAGTCCTGACGTCAACAAAGAAAGAGGGCTGAAAGGAGAAAATGCAGCTGGTTCCAAAAAACCCACTTTAGACTTAGCTGTCCTGTGTGGGCTCGCTCTTTGATTCTCCAACATGCTGGCACCTCACCTTCACCCACCAGCCCTGAAGGGTCCTCGTGAGGCAGTGTGGCCGGTGGAGTGTGGGCCCTGAGAGAGGCTGCTCATATCAGCCTCTTCTACAAAGAGATTACAGGGCACACGCCGCAACACGACAGTGGCACTTTCACTGAAATGGTAACCATCAAATCAGATGTGCCCTTCTCCTGAGGAGGAGAGGCAGGCAGACGCTGGTGTCACCTTTATTTTGAGATGCCTGTTCTCAAAGACATATGCATGCAGGGTTTAAATGAACAGAAGTGGGTGGAGTTGAGTGATGTTTTGTTAATGGCAAGTAGGTTTGGTGGAGACTTATTGGTTAGTTTAGCAGAGTCACTGTCTGGCTGATGGCTGGAGGAGGAGGAGGAGGAGCTGAACAGATAGAGGGAAGGTTATTATTGTATTTATCTGAATGGTCCCAACTGCATAGTTATAAATTGTTTAGTGATACATAACCGTAATGTCATTACAGAAGCTCCATGAAACAACCAAATGGAACACTTGTCTCATTTGTCTGACCTTGTTGTAGCTCATTTTGGCGTATTAATAGTCCTGATAGAGGCAATGCATTATGGGAAGTGAACTATTACCCCTGACCATCTCGGTCAGCTCATCTAAAGCCACAGTGGAGCCCGGTGACAGATGTTGCAGGAGATTTGCTGCGTACACGAGGTCGAGCAGTCAGAATGAAAGCCAGGAGAACAATCGGCCTCATTTATCAAACAACATGCAAACACATGCGCACGTTTAGCTTTGTTAGATCATTTGTGGATCGAGACGAACATAGTGAGCCTCGTATAAAACAGAAACTAATAACACAATGCAAAAACATTAACACTGGACATCTATGACTTAATACCCGTGCAGAAATGCATCTTTTTATGATGGATACAACTCAAGAGGCAAAATAAATGTTGGCAATGTGCGTTTCTGCAAACTACAGATATGTTTCGTTATGTTGCATTTCCTTGTGTTCAGTTTTAAATGTTGTCACGACGCTGTGCTTATGGTGTAGTTAGGTTTAGATACAACAACCACTTGGTTAGTGTTCATAAAAGATCCTGTTTTGGCTTAAAATACCTTTTACACGCTTGCATTGTTGAAGCGCTCTCTCAGTCGTCTTTTTACAATGTTTAATGAGCGAACAATACCTCAATCTCTTTAATCATCATATTCACATAACTAATTACTGTTTCTTCTGTGTGTAGATTTCCCTTGAAGCCTTGAATAGTCTTTTAATTTGGTGACATTTACCAGTTTTGAGATATTTTGTCAAACGTATTGTCGTGTTTTAGAAATCCACCTCCACGTATCTTTTCTGTTTGAGGTTTCATCTCCTTACACGCTTCCAGCTGAAGGTTATAGAGACAATGGTATGGAAGGCTATCTGCACATGTCGCTTAATTAGTTTCAGCTGCGTTCTGACCAGGTTGGGCTCGGCTCAGTTTAGTTCGGTTTGTGAAACCTCAGGAGTGCCTTCGCCTTATCTCTGCCTCAGCCTCAGTCTCCATTTCACTCTTGAAGGTGAGAGACAATAGGGCAGAACGCTATCTTCACACTGAGGTTAATTACACAACATCTGGTTCATAGTCAAGCATGCAGCTTAACGAAATTGTGTAATGAATGAGGGAGAGGGAACATTTCCATGCTGCTCCGCTATTGTATGTTGTCCCGCTTACACAGAGCAGCAGAGTATGGTTAAACAAATAGAGTCATCATCACCCCATTTCATGGCACGTTTAGACAGCGAGCGAGGAACACAACACCTGTCGTTTCCACATTCACACAGTGATTCGGTCTGCAAGGTGTGTGAATTAGACAGGATATAATATATATGAGGATATAATTGAATGGTTATGCGTGTGGTGTGATGTGATGGTGGATTAACGGTTGGAAATGACTGAGTTGTGCTTTTTTTTTTTAAATTTAATTTATATTCCTTTATTTCCTAACCAAGAAATTAAAAAAAGCAAGGGAAACAAAAGGAAAGAAAACAAACAGCAGACCTCTCACCTCTCACTAGATATACATTGTTTGGCTCATCGGTTTTCTTTCAGTCCAAGGTTTTCAGCAGCTTTGCTTGTAATCTACACGTATCAGCTCAACCACTTGCACCATTTACATTGTAAAGCTGGAGCTGGATCATTGTAGAGCGCTCTGCGGGAGGACAGCTGAGCCTGTCTGTGAAGTCTTCAGTGCTTTGGTGCCTGTGAGACACACAGAGGAAGAGGCACAATAAAAAGGCTGAACTGTAGTGAGTGGATGAATGAGATGAAGTGGGAGGTAAGAGGACAGACAGAGGGGAGCCGAGACGAGAAGCTGGCTAACTCAGTCCCATTTATGGACTCGAGTACAAGAGTGTAGGTTTGGTGGGGACATGAAAGGGAGGCCAGCTAATGTGGTTAACTGACATCAACTGACTACTATTATTATTTTCCGCAGCAGAAAGACTCTGAATGGTGATAAAGCTCTTAATTTCTCTGCTCTTTGTTGGTGCCATCATGCATGATATCTGTGTTTGTATGGACAAATTACGGAAGTGTGCTGTCCAGAGCAGACGGAAGAGAAAAGGGAGTGAGTCATCTAGTCGTCTAGTAGTCGGAAGGTCGCTGGTTTGAATCCCTGGCTCCCCCAGCTGCATGTCAAAGTGTCGTTGAGCAAGATACTGAACCCCAATTTGCTCCTGATGAGCAGTTGGCACCTTGTGTGTGTGAATGGGTGAATGTGATAAGTGTTGTAAAGCGCTTTGAGCGGGCAGTAGACATGGTAGATGGTCCATTCACCATATCTCAAAGACTACATTTTTGTGTACATGAGGTATGGACTGAAGCCCTGGAAACTTACTGTTGTCTGCACACTGACCAGCTCTCACCGCCTCCGTGTCTGCCGATTGTTATTTCCAATTAAATAGAGTGAGGAAGGAAGTCCGCGCATAAGACTAAATGTAACATGAATAATCTAAAACATTTCCTCATCCATCCAGCAGTGGTGGTTGTTTAATGGTGTGTTCACCACCGGCGAAACACGTTTGACCGCAAGATCATTTGTTTATTTGCTTTACTCTCAGAATACTTTGCTGTACATTAGCCGTAAGCTAGCGAGCTACAGCACGCACTGAGGTCAACATCTCTCTGAACTCAGCACTCACCTGAGTTCATCTGGAGTTACACAAGTTATGCTTGAATAAAGTGTTAGACAGTTTTCCACGATTCAGTTAATATTTTCAAAAAGCACAATTAGCCACTTGTACCAAACTGCATGCATTTTCTTCGTCTTCCTCTCGGTTGTGGGTGTGATTCATTATTCACTTTAGACATCCATTGATAAGAAGGATGATATTACACAGGATTCCAGAGTGATAATAATAAAAAAAAACAGTTTCACAGATGAAAAAAAAAGGTTTTTTTCCATGAGAATTATTTTGTTTTATGTTTGAAACTGATTTTTTTGTGTTGTGTTGAATAGAGTGAAGAAAAGTTTTTTTTTACATAAGTGGAGAAAAAAAAAGTTTATTGGAAAATTCTTCACACGAACTGCGTAAAAACATTTTTTTTCATGAGAAATCTTTTGAAAAAAAAGATTCATGTGTTGAACAGAGTAAAAAAATAAAAAAATTCCATGAGAAAGATTTTTTTCATGAGAATTTTTTTTTCATGTGTGAAACTCTTTTCATGAACAATTGTGTCATGTGTTGAACCGTGTAAAAATAAAATTTCTTACCCATGAGAATTTTTTTTTTTCAGGTGTGGAACCGAGTAAAAACTTACATTACATGCTGTACATTAGCCGTAAGCTAGCGAGCTACAGCACGCACTGAGGTCAACATCTCTCTGAACTCAGCACTCACCTGAGTTCATCTGGAGTTACACAAGTTATGCTTGAATAAAGTGTTATGCAGGTTTTCCACAATTCAAAGTATTTTCAAAAAGGCGCAATTAGCCGCTTATACAAAACTGTCTCCTGTGCTACCACAAAATATTGATACTGAGCAGATCAGTAAAATGTTCACCGACCATGTATTTTGATTTTTTAATCTGTCTTACAGCAATAATAAACTTTACATAGTTGTTATGCAAAGAAAATGCAAACCCAGGTCTCCAGCATAAAAGCCCTGTGATCTGTATGCCTGACATACACCCGGACCACCTCCACATACAATGTGATACACAACACTTTCTTCACACAGAAATACGCCTGTGAACATAATACAGGCAGCAAATGCATTTCCCATCAGAGCGTAATTATAAAAACAAATTAGGGTTATATAAACATAATTTATAGAAGATAGAGTTGACACACACACACACACACACACACACACACACACACACACAGACTCGACTTGTGTCCTCTCCAACCAACATCTTGCTGCCATATGGATAAATACTGTATCTTCTTGCACAGTAGAAGACGGCGCCGTCCCCTGAGCGTCTCTCTTGAGTTTCCTTCCAGTCCACAGAGTCTGGATTCAAACCACAAAGTCTTTCCCTCTCCGTCTCTGTAAGAACAAACACTTTTAGGATCCATCACAATATGTATGACTTCATGTGGATGTGTGGTGCGCTTAGATTCCCCAGGACAGAAAAACTGTAAAGAATGAGCTGAAAATGCTCTCCAGGTGGTTTTCCTTCAAAGACTTCTTCCCTGTCCTCTGAAGACTTGCAATTATAGGTAGTCTTGGAACAAGAGCCTTTTTCTTTTCTATCTGAAGAAAGTTTTTAGATGGTGGGGTGTCGGGCTTGGTTAATGTTTTGTAATGATGCAGATTAGGTGTCACAGCTGGAACGATTTTTTTTGTCCTCTGAAGACTTGTGATTACACCCTTTAAATAAAAGGAAATATAAAACGTTTGGCATTCTGTCGGTGCTGTGAGGAGAAGGTTTTCACATAGCGAGGTGTCTTGGATGGGTTAATGACACAAACTACACGTGTCCCAGCAGGAAGGAAATGTGTTGACCTGTTCGGTTTCATCCAAACTCTTGTAAAGTATCTTCTCGGTTTCCTTCATCCTGTTTCAAAGAGTCCGTTTTAATATGGTGAATGCCGTTTTGTTCATGCTGCTCTTTTTGCAGTGCTCACGGCAGAGAACTACATTGTTAAATCTCTAAAGTATCTTTCCTGAAGCAGTGTCCTTGATACTGTGCGGCAATCCACAGACCTCATTACTGACAGTTTTCATTACACCTACTCTCTGTTTATCATGTAGCCTGTAGATTATTCGGCGCAGCTGGAAACAGTCACTGGAAAAGGGATGCTAGTGTTGAATTTTGAACCAAATGAGATAAACAATTTTCAATGCTAGCTTGGAGGCAGATGTCTTAAAATCTGCTGTGACCAAGGTCTGTTTTGCCTGAGAGCTGAGACAAAGAATTGGTGTTTGCAATGAAGATTTGTCTCTGTGAATGATTTGATTTTTTTTCATTTACATGCCTCTTCTCTGACAGAGCGTTTCTGTTATGCAGCTCTCAGCCTTTTTTTTCACCTTGGGGTTAAGTTTGATTTAGTTTGTTTTTGTTGCATTTGAAGCTTAATGGTACGATTGATACGACTAAAACGATAGCAGGTAAGACCCGACATATATTTTTGGATGACTGAGTGGAATAAAAACCCTTTTTCAGGTACTGACAAATGTAGTAGGAACCCCCCCCCCACACACACACACACACACACTTTTAATCTGTAATTTCAGAAAAAAATGTTTTCTCTTCAAGTTTCTTTACTTCAGTTGTCAGTTATGCTGCGACAACGCTGCGGTTAACATCTGGTTAAGTTTAGGCACAAAAACCACTTGGTCAGTGTAAGAACAGGATCATTTTTAGCTTAAAATACCCTGTTTTGTGCCACAAACATGACTGAAAATGTTCCCAACGTCTCCTTAAAGATTGCAGTTCGTTGCCACAAAGACTGCTGCTACATGTCCTCTCCTAGCAGTCACACCACCAAACCCCCTCCCCCTCTCCAAGATGTGCTTTTGTTGTCACACAGATGTTGCAAAATGTCGATGTGGTCACTCAAATTAGACTAAAATTGACTTTGGAAGCAGATGTTCGTCACAAAGTTGTCTTGAAGTGATCGATAGATATTTTTACTTCATTTCTATGAATCCTTTTCTTTTCTGGAGAGAAATAAAAAAAATGTGAAATTTCAATTTATCTTCTGTCCATTGACTAAAAGACTCTTGATTAACCTTGTAATTAATTAACGTATTTTGTTCTCTAAAATTACATTGTTTCGTCCAGGAAACGTATTGAAAATCATCAAGAAATTATATAGAAATTATGAAAAACGTGTATATTTTCCCTTAAATCCTGAAACCTTTGTCTACATATTCAACTCCATTTCAATGGCCGTGGTCATCGCTCGCTTAACAACACACTACTCCTTAAATACAAACACTATAAATCCACATGGTCGTGAGTAAGATGCTTGTGATAGCGCACCGCCTCCTGCGTCCTGACCACAATCCTCCATATGTTAGATGACTGTAAAAAGCCACTACATCACACAGTATAAGTCCCTGTTTTGCAGCTAAAGGCCACCTCTTCCCTTCCCCAAACTTGATCAGAGCTTTACAGCGTGTCATGGCTACATTACAGAACAGAGGCAGAGTCATCAGCATAAATCGATGTTTCCACTGCCTCCATAAAGCACTGCCGTTACGTCGTAAAGCTGATGAGCCCGCTGCAGCTAGCATCTGCGTGCCCCCGCCTGTGGAGAGCGGCTCCCACCTTGCCGCTGATTAACGACGGTCTCCTGTTTTCATAATGCTATTTAAAGCAAAGAATGAATCAATTTCATATCTTATGTTTTAATGTGCCGTATTTATTCTTCAATTGCGGGGATTTAATATGCCTCAGGAAGGAGGGCTGGTGGGTGGAGAGGGATGGATGGATGGAGGGAGGAAGGAGGAATGAAAGAGAAAGGAGCAGATAAAGAATATTTATGACACCTGGGAGTAGTGTATGTTTGGTAGAAATATACACAGCTAAATACTGATTTAGCAGAGCACATGCACACACACAGACACACACCACTGCAGGGCTTATCAGATAACACAAAAGCTTCTATCAGGCAGAGGAGAAAAATGAGAAAAGGTACAAACACACATGAAAACACACACAGACAAACACTTATTTGTATTCATCATGGACAATTGCATGTCCGCTGCTTTGGTTTACTTTGGCTCTGCAGTCACCTGTGGCTCTTTCTGTGTATGTCACGTCTGAAAGGCATGGCCACCGACTCCCACACACAAACACGCAGCCGTGTTATTAACTCAATAACTCACACCCCTGTCAACACTAACGAGGCTAAAACAAACCCATTCCTCTTCATGTTCTGTTTGCGCTTTAACAAAAAGGCCTTTTTTTTCTCCTTCTTCCTTTCATCATCGGGCAAATTAGAAAAGGTGTGGGTCACACATTATTTCAGTGGCTGCAGGAGAAACACCTGCAGCTGAACAAACGGACCGGCGCTCTTCAACCATCTCTGTCTCGTTATCCCTCTCTCTTCATCTTTTCTCTTTTCTTTGCTCTTTGCTGCCTCTCTGAAGTATTCGTCACAAACATTTTTTTTCTTTCTTGTTCCGACCTACAGTAAAAAAAAAAAAAGCTGAAGTAGTCTGTTTTTTCTGTTTTTCTTTGTATTATTTTTTTCTTTTTACTCAGCAATTTTATCATTTTGCACTTATCAGTAATTCGGGGTGAGGACAAAGATGGCAGGAGCTCGTCCCAGGAGAAGCACCTCATTAGGAGTAAAATTAAAGCACCTGGAGAATTATGGGTGAACTCGTTGATCCGGCTCAGATGAAACACCACAATAACCAGAACCGGATGAGAAGCCTGGTCTCCTGATTCAGACTGAAATTACAGTTGCTTAAAGTAGAAAATGAAAAGTGGAAAGGAGAATTTTTCTTTTAAATGAATTATAATAATTATTTTGACCTTCCTCTGCAGCTCAGTTTATTTAGTAACTGTCCAGTTCAGCAGTCAGAAATTTAATCAGGATTTCGATCTTTAAAGTTACATTGGTGACGCTTTATAATAACCGTAATTTAATGGTACATCTATAGTTAGTTAAACATGAGTTACTAGTTATTTCTTTGTTAACAATGAAATGTTTATGAACCATTTATTAAGCAGTTGCAATCATAAAGCTGCAACTGATGTTTGTAAACCTTAACAATTGTTTGATAACTTTAAAGTTTACCTAGATTAGATTACCTATAAATTCACCATTTATTAGAAATGGGTAGTATAAAGTGTTGCAATGACATCAGTCCCCATTTAAACGAGGGATAAAAAAAATATTGATGCAGGAATAAATTATGTTTCTTCCTCTTGCGATGCGTTATAAGTACACGGGCGCCATATATCAGTGGTTTTATTAAAAGCTGCAGGAACTGAACGGATTTCCCTGCAAATCTGACTTCTCTTCTTCATGACTCCTGGTGGTGGTGCCTATCATCATACTAAGCTAGTGGCACCGGTAGTAACGGATGGCTCAATGGTTTAAATAGGTCGCCAAATTGGAAAAGATGCACGTATGTGTGCGTGTATGATGCAGAGTAAAATATTTTATTTTGTGAATGTAGCAGTGCAATTAGCAGTGTCTGCCCGAACTAGCCTGAAGGCTCTGCTCCAATTTTTTTGAAGCCTCTTGTCAAGCAGCCGCCCCCCAGTGGGTCAGTCAATACACGCCATGACTCACGCCACGCAGCAAAACATTGTTTTCTGAAATTCTACTGGAGAGTTTCCAAAGATACCAGATTTATGTGTGCAGCCATACAAACATGTCTTGGGTTTGAATTTTAAATGTTAAAGCTTCTGTGAAATATTTAAATACGCTGATGCAGTCCTGTCACAAGATTAGTTTTCTAACCCCGTCAACACTGCAGGTTAGAAAGTCCAGTGGCTCTCCTCTGGTCAGAAATTTAAAGTCAGATGTAAAAGGCCCCTTTTTTTATCCTCCTTCACTGCTAACCAGAGACCAGGCTGTCAGACGAGCTGAGAGTCCGTTGTACTTTTACTTCCTCCTCCTGCAGTGGAGGATTTACCTTGAAACAGCAGGTGGAGAACAATATCTCACAGATACACACACAGAAAATAAAATATGGGAGTTAACATTTTATGACTGGATCTCTCTCTCCTAAATCTGACTTATCTTTGTTCGTTTGTCTGTAGTTGAGTTTTCTTTTAACAACTTTTTATCAGTGTGTCAGTGACACTGTTTTTGTTTTCACCATGTCGTATCGCTCACACCCTCCACACATTTCAGAGAGCAAACAGATGTTTCATTTGATCTTTTGACCAACCGTCATAAAAAAACATGTTTTATTTTCAGCCTGTATTCTCTTGAACTGACACCGTCCACAGGAGTCTTGGTATCACGATATTTCAGATGTCCTGGACTCTTTATGGCCCCTTCACATTTCTTTTATTGCTGTCAGTCCAGGCTCACTGCTCCTCCCTTTCCACTTCACTTCTCCTTGGGTAAAATAATAATGGGCTAATTTATGGTTCAACAATTCACTGGCTTAGGGTGCAGATATGTAAGATCAGCGGGTGTTTTCGAAGGAGACCTGCAGACATGGCGACCAAAAACTGGCTATTTTAAACCAGATCATGATGTTTTTCTCACACTAACCAAGTGGTTTGTGTGCCTAAACCTGAGCGGAGCATAAGCACAGTGTGGTGACAAGAGAGAAATAGAAAATTGAACTTAATGAATGTAAAGTTTTGCACAAACGTACCTGGCTGACATTTATTCTGGTGATTGGGTCGCTCCTCCTCTTCATGACGGGAGTTTTTCACCCTACCTTCGAGTGCAGCCGCTCTGTACAGCTACAAACACTTCTACCTTCTCTCTCTTCCTGTCTTCCTCCATATCTGTTGTTTCATTGTCTCCTTTATCCTCTTTACCTTCCAGTATCTATAGTCTTATGGCCTATACTCCACCCAGCTCGCATATCCCCCCCTTGTTAACCCTTTTCATCCCTCACTGGAGTTTTCACCATCGTTTCCCCTCAGTTTTTCTCTCCATCTTCCTTCTCTCCTCTCCCTCTTTGTTCCATCCATCTCCCTGCTTTCTCTCCTTCCTCTCCCCCTCTGTCAGACTCTGTCCATCATGTAGTTTAGTGCCAGTTTCAGGTTCAGCTGACCAAGCAGGCACACCCATTATGTACTGAACACTCAGCCAGTGAATACATTGTGCCCGTGTGTGTGTGTGTTTCCCTGACAGCATCAATTCTTGCATCTCAACACACAATACACAGAGACAAGCATATGTGATACTGGAGAGATAACATGGTGAACAGTGTGTCAGTATCTGTGTGCATGTTAGTTGAGTGAAACTGAGGGGAACGCAGTGAGGCGCAGCAGATGTGGTCACGTCGGCGAGGGAGCAGATGAACAGTGTCTTCTCTGTGGGGGGAGTAGACGTGAGATTCAGGTTAAAGCTTAAAGTGTGTTTTTTCCACAAACATTAAACGATAAGTGCAACCAGACAAACACTTTACAGGTGTGACATAGAGAGAAAGCAGATTTGATCCTCTTGTTGTGATTACATTTGAAAAATAAAGGAGCCGGATGTACTAGAGGTTAATAGATGGAGGCAAGACCATGACCGCGACCTTTCCCTCATGTTTCTAAAGTTAACTAGTTATAATTTTCTTGTTGAAGAGTGATAATGAAATCGTACCTTTATAGACAGGAATGATAACAGATGCAGAACCATTGTTTCTTGTAGAAACTCAAGTCTCATTATAACTTAATTGTCTTGTTTTAACATGATAATTATGTGGAATAAAATTTGACAACCACAGAAGCAGAGGCAGTCTCAGATGGTGAGAATCTGAAAATAGGAGTTGACTCAGCTCAGAAATAAAACTGGCAGTCAGACAGAGACAGTAAGACTGTAAAAGGCTCTGCACTTTCCTTTGTGCTCTTGCTGGTAGCTTGTGACCAAAAGGTTTTGACCTTTAATGCTGAATTGCATTTCACCAGGACTCGCCCATGAGTCTCAAAAAACTTCCTCCTGTGCAGCTGGCGAGCTGGCGTATTTTGCTCGGCAGTGGCGCCGAGCAGAATAAAATAATTATTTTGAGGTCAGGTTTCCTTAAAACACCTCAAAGGACCAAGTCAACAGTCCACCAACGAACATCTCAGTGAGTTGCTCTGTCACCAGACACGCTGGCTTACAACTCCCTAATGAACAGAAAAATGCTGATGATAAAACTTCATAACTCCAAAGATGGCTTTGAAGGAACCGACGGTAATTAAAGGAAAGTTATTCCTCTTTGAAGAGAACCACTGACTCTCTGTAAAGGTTCTGGACTGGAAACCACAGCCATTAAAGTTAATAGTTAGTTTGTGCTGAAAACATTCAATTTGATCTCTAATTACCTCCTTCAGGCATCTTAAATAAATACTTTTTGGAAAGTCTATAAAGATACAATTTGTAAAGCTTGTACTGTATAGAGTTTGGATCCAAATCCATGACAATCCTCGTTTATCTGTAGTCCAGCATTACATTTTGACTGTATTTGTAGAGACTTGGATCTTAATTAGACTAACAAAATTAGGCTCTTTGTGGGTTTTAGCAAAGCTTTTCCATAGTCACGTCCAAAATGGACTTAGAGAAGGGTTCAAGGCCCTTGTTTTCTTGCAGCACAAATTCAAATGATGTTTTCTGCCTGTCAAATAAAATTTGGCTTTCTTTTATAAAGGCTTATCCCTTTCCCCATCAATCAATCTTCAGCTTTTACCAGCACAGAGCGAATTTTCCTTAGCTAGTTAGTGTACAGCCGGTTCTCAGCCTGGTCAGCGGCCCTGCGCTTCAAAATCCCCCCTGTAGACACCCCGACAGCATCAGTTCTTGAAGCGAGAAAAGTCCAAGTCAGGAGGTGGGTGGTTGGATGGGTGGGGCTGGGTCGTCCCTCTGAAGAACCAGAGTCCTGTTTGTGATGAAGAGTCAAGATCAATCAATCAATTAATCAATCTTTATTTGTATTGCACCAATTCACAACAAAAGTAATCTCATTCCAAACTGAGCAGGTCTAAAGAGATAAGACTTCTGTCAAGACACATGCCGAAGTCATTCACAGCTCTGTGTTGGCCAATCATCATAGTGTCAGTCTCATGGATATATTACTCAAACTGGACTTTCTAGATTGTATTCCTTCTTCTCACCTGTATGTATCCAGTCCCAAGTGTCTACTGTCTGGCTACACTCAAAGGCAGACAGAAAAGCCTGCCTTCATAGCCTCCTACTGGCTGCATCCCGAGCACTCCTTGATCTCTCTCCAGGAACTCTGTCTTCTGCTTGTCTTTTTCAGTCTTGATGTGATGAAATGGGGATAACAATGGTTCAGCTGGAGAATGACAAAAGAGAGCTTGAAAGAGAAGTTCAAACTCTGCCTTCTTTCACACATCTTACACAAATTATCTGATAACCCACCATTCTGGTGTTAAAAAATGTTTTTTAAGTTGCTATTAGACCATCCGACGAGTGCTTTGTTCGAAGCGTACTGACGTTTCAGCTATATGCAAGTTTGAACGATCTTAATCCATCCACAGTGGCTCCGTTTCCTTCAGTAGTTCTGCAGCTGCCAGGCACGAGAGCAAAACCCGGCCCATTCAGAATCACTGACGGAACCAGAAGTGTGGAACCGTTGCTGCCCGGCTACCATATTCTTTCTCATTAGGCCATTTCCTCGGTATACAGCCTTTTCTTCTCTGCCCTCTTAATGATGAGTGTGTTTCTGTTCTCCTCTCTTCTCCGTGATCGATATCTCCACTCTTCCTCCTCCTCTACAATCCATCAATACTGAATTTGGAGGAGAAAAAAAAATAAAACACTTTCAGAAATGATGACGGCCTTTGGAGCATCGTTATGTTCGGCCATGTGGACATGCGTCTAGGCATGTGTATACATTCATACAGTGTGCAGGAGCATCTATATGAGTGCAACCAGGTATATATATTTGTGTGTATACTCTCCCTTGTGGATGCAAGTACACATCCTTGGCAGCCAGAAAACACATTAATCTTTCCAACACTAATAGTGAAAGGAGAAGCGAAGAGGACGGAGAAAGTGTGTGTCTTTATGGGTGTGTGCGTCTGGAGGAGGTGGAGGAGGAGGTGGAGGAGGAGGTGGAGGAGGGGGTGTATGAAAGATATACTCCACCTCCCGAATTAAGAAGAGGCAGGAAAAAAAAAAAAAGTTTGGCTTTCATGAGGCATTAGAGGGATGATTAATTTGTCGTCTCGGAGTGAGAGAGGGATGGAGAGAGAGAACGGGGGAGACGGAGGGGAGACAGAGAGAGGGAGAGGTTGTGAAGTGGCCCTTCTGTCCTCCCTTGCGGTAATAGGATTGTTCGCTCACCGACGTGCTGATTAAAATGGAAATTCAACGCAAGCACCGACTCGCGCACACACTCGCATCCCTCTCGTTCGCTCGCACACAAACACACATTCACACAGTGCGTTTAATATGCAGGTGTGTGTGGAGACAAGGATGTGACCCGTTGTCCCACATCGAGGACTGGGAGAGAAAGGAGAAGAGGAAATGACGGCGACAAAACATAAACTAGTAGAGAAAAGTGATGAAGGAAAGAGAGAGAGAGACATAAAAGATGAATAGAGTGAGAAACTGAGGCAGAAAACAGGACGACAAAGAGAATATGGAAGAGCTTCTAGTGGAGTTACTTTGGGCATGAAGGTATCCAGGAGTAAAAGTCCAATTCATTGTCTGCATCGACAGTATTGAGCCTCTAATACACTTTCTAATACAATGTTCTTGTGACGTACTTATCTACTTTATATACTTTTGAGTTCTGGCATCCACAAGATGCTTTAAAGTACATGAACAGCGGATGCAAGTGAAAAGTTTAATGGGAGGAACCACTGTGTTAACAATGCAGGAAGAGTGTCAGCATTTTAAGCTAAATCAAAACTTCAAGGAAGTTATTTCAGTGAATGCCCAGATACTCGGCCCTGACATTCCCTAGATATACTGGCAGAATCAAAAAAACACAGGACGAGATGTTACACTGTCCCTTGTGCCAATAGGTGGTGAGCACTTACTCCTTCTCCGAGTTGTGTGGGAGGTGAATCTTGGCCAGGGTAAAACTCTGGGGACAGTTGGGCAGAGGACGCATCTTCAGTAGTGTGCCCCTGCATCACTGGGTGTCTCGGCCTTTTAGCACTATACACCCTCCCCAAGGGTGGTCCGCTGCAGGATGATCAGCCCTCAGCTTGTGTCCTGCGCTCAACCGCCTCCCAAATTCACCCTCGAGTGGTACTTGGGGCCCAACACGAGTCATTCCGCTTGAGCCAAATCCACTGGCTGGAAAAGGATGTTTTGGCATTTTCTGTCCTTCTCTGACAAACGCTGTTGCCTTCAGGGGGTTGGTTGCTCTTGGTGGCAAGGAGTTGGTCTCGCTGTGTTTGACCCGATTGTGCCGCCAGGTGTATCTCCCTTGCGTAAGGCAGGTCTTGCAGCCTGTCATGATGTGTTTGAGAGTTGCTGGAGTTGGGCAGAGGGCACAGGTTGGGTCCTCGCCATACCACTGATGGAGATTCTTTGGTGATGGAGGCACGTCATATGTCGCTCTGATGATAAAACTGAGCTTACTTGCTTCCATTTCCCAGAGTTTCCTCCAGCTGATCTTTCTTCTCTCCACACCTTCCTACTGTGTCCATTGCCCCAGTTTAGCAAGAGAGACAGCCAAAGTATGTTTCTGCAGAACAGTGGATGAGTCATCAGGAATCAGCTTATCAACGAATAACAGCTGTGTCACCACCTCTACAAAACTTTTTTTTTTTACCAATTGCAAAACCAGCCGACCCAATCACCAGAATAAATGTTGGTAATGTATGATTCTGCAAAACACAGATATGTTGCAAGTTTACATTACTTTTGGTTCAATTTTCTTTTTTACTCTTGTCACAACACTTGACCTGTGCTTATGGTCTGGTAAGGTTTAGACTCAAAGACCACTGAGGAAAACATCATGTTTTGGCTTAAAATACCCGTTTTGGTTGCACAAACACGGCTGCAAATGGCCAGACTTCCAGTGTTTTTTTCGGTAAATTGTCCCGAGGTCTCCTTAAAAGTATCCAGTGGTGTCACCTTTACAAATGCTGAAACCCAGACTGGAACTACGATCACTGTATCCTTCCTGCGTTTAACTCCACCACCTCCCAACATCTCTGTGAGGTAATAAACATTTCATGTGGATATGATAGGATGTGCTTTGTGAGTACGTAGCCTATGACATGTACACATTTGAACGTATCTGTGTTTTTAAGAATCCTGGCGACTGTGCCGTTTATTGCTCAGCCCTAGGAAACAATATTTTGTAAACAGTGACTTCTCCCGCTTTGCACCTTTTTATAGAGAGAATAAAAAATATGACAGAGGGAGAGACGCAATAAAGGCAAGAAATCCAGACAACAAAATCACTTACAAAGGTTATAAGAGGCAGATGAAGAGGGATGTAAAAAGAAGAATAGCAGCAGTTTCGAGGATGGTTGAAAAGGCAGGTGGTGAATGTGAATGTGTAAAGCAGCACAACCTATAAGGCAGATTAACACTCTAATAGATGAAAATTGTAAATAATTTGCTGTAATGGTTGCGTCCTGCTCTCGGAGCAATAGGCTGATTCAACATGACACTCGATCTCGGTCCCTCTCTGGGAGCCTTCAAACACCACTTAGCGATTCGCTTGACAAGCAGCCGACTCTGTTCCCACAACACAGAGAGCAACTCTGAGCCACCGACTCCCAGCGGTGCAGCTTAAAGCCAAAGAGAAAGACTGTGTGTGTGTTTGTGTGTGTGTGTGGTTAAAAGGATATCATTCCTCATTTCTCCTCCTGATTTCAGCCCTGTCATCTTCTCTCCCCCTCGCCTCTGTCTCGTCATCTCTCCTTCTCCTGCCCTCCACCCTCTTGGTTTGTTCTCCTCCCCCTTGTTCTCCCTCCTCCTCCCCTCGTCTCTGCAGCGTCGCTCAACACATTTTTCATCTTTTCAACCCTACGACTGCACTTTTAAGCTTTTTCTCTTCTACTTTCTTATCTTCCTTTTCATCCTGCTTTTTTTCCTCTCCTGACATCCTGTCTCCTCCTTAACTCTCCTCACTTTTTCTGTTCTCTCAGATTTTCATCTACTCATTTCCCCTCCTCTTCTTCTCTCCCGTCTGATCTCTCCTTTCTGCGTGTTTCATCCTATCCCCTTATTTCCTTTCATGTCCTTGTCTCCTTCCCTCTCCTTTACTCTCCTCTCCTCGTCTCTCTTCCTCACCTCCTTTTTCCTTCCTATCCTTGTTTCCTTCTCAATGTGTTCATCTGTTTCCTCTTCTCTCCTCTGCTCTTTTACTTTCATCTCATCATGACCCTTCGTTTGTACCTTTTTTCTCTCATCTGTCACCTCTCCTTCTTTCCTCTTCTCATTCCTGTCCAACCCTCTCCTCTCTTGGTTTTATCACCTGCTCTCCTCTCCCTCCCTCATTCCCCTCCCTCACCCCTTCCTAGGGTCCTTCCCTTGTTTCTTTCCTCTCCTTATTTCCTCTCCTCTCCTTGTTTCTACTTATCTCCTTGTTTCCTCTCCTGTCCTCATTTCCTTTTCTGCCCTCTCCTCTTCTTGTTTCCTCTCCTCATTGATCTGCTTTCCTTGTTTCTTCTCCTCTCCTTGTTTCCTCTTCCTCTACTGTCTCATCTGCTTGTTTCCTCCCCTCATTCCTAGCCTCTCCTTGTTTCCTCTCCTCATTTCTTTCATCTCCTTTCCTTGATTCTTCCCCCCTCCTCTTTCCTCTCCTTGTTTTCCTCTTTCTTCTTTTTTCTCCTCTGCTTGTTTCATCTCCTGTTTTCTTCTCGTTCCTTTCCTCTCCTTGTTTCCTCTACTCCTTTCCTCTTCCTCTCCTACAGTTTCATCTGCTTGTTTCCTCCCCTCTCCTAGTCTCTCTTTTTTCCTCTTCTCATTTCCTCTACTCTCCCCTTTTCCTCTCCATGTTTCCTCCCCTCTCCTACTTCCCTCTCCTGTGTTCATACATTTGAACACAGGAGAGTTCATACATTTGAAATATAAAAGTAAAGTGTGGAGCTCGTCAGGAAGATGCTGGAGGACAGCCTGCAGGAGGCTGTCACAGAGACAACAGAGTCCTCTCTGCAGAGCCTTCTTGTTTACTTGTTTACCAGTTGTAGGTGACAACAAACTGTTTATGAGACATGAAGAACAGCTCTTAAGGGCACAAGAGAAGAAAAAGCAGGAGAAGAAAGGGGACGAGGCACACCATATCTCCTGCTGGATCTGTCTGATTATATGGATAACGATACCACTTTGTGCCGGAAAATCTCCTCTCACTCTCAAAGCTGGAAGGGATTTTCTTTTTTCTTAGAAATACCTCAAACATGTCCGCCTGCTCCCTCCGTCTCGCTCTCCTCAGGCTATGAGCTGAATCCAGATACAAATGGCAAACTGCACTTTTTCACTTGTTTTATTCATTCAAAGAAAAAACAGCTCGCTCTCAAATGCCACAGGGAAGGAACAGCGTGGCTGCACATGCTCGCTGTAAAGGTCAGAGGTCGTGAGCATTATGCAGCGTCTCCTAACTGGTGGGTTGACACATTTGCATACTTTACTGGGAATACTGGTTGATCTAAAGAAATGCCTACATCACAAATTACATTGTATTACATGGTATTTTGAAGTGTCACAGTTAAGCCTGTCCTCATCAGAAAAATGACGTGAAAGCAGCTTATTACGACCTATATTTACGTTTGTTATTAGCGGCTGTAGTAATTATTACAGCTGCAAAGGAGGAAGCGAGGAGAAGTAGTATGAGGAGCGAAAAGTTGGTATAAGGAGGAGGCAACGAGCACAGGACTTTCATTCAGGAGACCGATGTTTGTGTCTAGTGTGAAACCAGAAGTCAACAGTGAGTTCTTCTAACTTACTCGGTGAAGTTACGTGACATGCCTAACGTGACCAAACCACAATGTTTTCTAAAAAGAAAACAAATCCTTACCTAGCCAATCTGCAAGTATGGGTGCAGGGAGGTCTTGTATGCTTCTCACTGATGCGCTGCAACAGTCGTGTTGGTGTGGGATCGGTGATGTCTGTCATTTTGGGATTTGCTGGCAATCACCATATTTAATGGTTTAGCTTTCAGGGTTGATGTTTCTCTGTGAGACTGGAAGAAGGGAAAATGATCAAACAATTGGATTCACTATCATGATCTTCACTTGAATGTATATCGTAATTACCACTTAATGAAACATAAATGTCAGTCCATGTAAATCATCTTATATTGACTTTAATTACTTTCTAAATCTGTGAAAAGCAAACACACTGTAACCTGCTCATACTCCCCCATCTGACAGATCTGTTAATATACTGAATAACCCAACAAAGACACAAAGTCAAGGCTGTTTTCTGGTCCTGTTAAATGTTTGTTTACATCTCAATGTTTTTTTGAATACAGCAGTAAACAGACGCTCTGTATATTTACTAGTATGAGTATGAGTCCCTGGATCAGCTGTAACGTCTGGGAGGCAACAGTGAGATAAATATTCTCCCTGTAAAGTCTTTTATGCAGAATGATTTAGAAAATAATCAGCTACCAAGAGTTTTCTCACAGTCCCGATGTGAGCACTGCCACCACTCTGATTTTACTTCAACCCCGATCTGCCAGAGTGAACCCGAGTTTGTGAACAGCTGACCGAGAACTTAAACAGGAGGGAAGCATCTCTGATTTGTTTCCTGTTTTCATGTGATTCATTAGAGCTCCCAGATTTAGATTTGTGTTCTGCTTTTAAAAGAAGAGACTTTACTAGACTTTAAACTGTTATTCACATTAATTTACTTTAGACATCTCTCTGAACCTAGCAGCAAAGACTGCTTTGATGTGAAAGCAGCCTAATTGCTTCTTCTTAAATGCCATTTAACAACTTTAATCCACCTTTCAGGCACCATCAAAAGATCCAAAGGTCCTCATTGGTCCAAATAGTTAAATCTGACCTAAAGCATTTCAGTTTTTTAATGTCAAAAACATCCATAAATGAAAGACAGTTGAAGCAAACGGGACCAAAGAACAGCCAGACCGGGTCCAGAATGGGTCCGAGCAGAAACCACCAGCTACAGTTTAAAAGAGCAGAGAAAATGATCTGTCTGAACCCACTCATGTATTCACCTAAAGACACACAGACCAGTGTGATATACTGGGGCACTATCTGGAATCCAGTTGCATGGAATATATTGGGACCTAATTCGTTTTCTGGGTCGAGTCTGGTCTGGTCTGCTCGCGTTAACTCAAAATGGCGTCTGATCAGAAGCGCTGCGGTGTCAGCCTGCATCTGTGAATGTGGCAATGCTGCAAAAACATCATAAACTCTGTTCTGGATTTATCTCTAAATGCATACTTACATTCTGAAGCACACTTGGAAAAAATCTCTAAATTCTGTAACGGGGCTGCTGAAACATGTTCCTACCTAACCTGAAACACACACACACTCACATACATCAACACACACTCTGTCTCGCTCCCTGATCAGCACCATTTCCTCTCAATCCAGTGGGCTCCCCGGGGGAGGCCAGCGACAGATACAGACAGAGGAGGAAAATGGAAAAAAAAAGGGGTTTTGGATAGAGAGGACTGGACACGACAATTTTCTGCCCCGCGGGGGTGGACATGCATGGCCGGTCTAATCGGCTAAGGAGGGCACGACAGGGGGGCACTCTCCACACCTCAGGGGTCAGAGGGAGACTCGGCGGGTCGTGTGTGTGTGTTTTCCCGTGTGTGCCGGTCTTAGATGTGTTCGTCAGGGAGGCCAGTCGGGGTTACGGCGCGTTCAAAGCCCCTCGATCCAGCATTGAGCCCTTTGTGTCAGTTTAAAGCCACTTAAAATGCCACCAGGGAGGATGAGGAAGAGTGGGAGGGAGCAAGACAGAGGGAAAAAGTGATAAGTCCTGACTTTAAGTAACCTTCCGGTGTTTTTTGTGTTTCCCTGGGAATCAATTTCTTCTATTTTTTCAGGGTCAAGTATATAATCAAGCCTGCCAATAATGTGCGACTGAATGCCAAAAAAATCATTATTTTCAAGATTTTGGCCAAGATGAGTAAAACATGCACACAATTTGCTGCTTCTGTTTAGTGGCGCAGTAAATCAAATCCTCTGCACACGTTGTCACATCTACATTGATTTATTAAAAATGCTTTTGGCCATTAAATGTTGCTGTAATACACGATGATGGTGATAGAAGTGGAAAAACTTGATTTGAATGGTTTTCATATAACATTTTTTTTATGCCATATCCACATAAAACTTTTGTGTTTCTGTCGTCACAGCCAATAAGAAGTGATTATATCTTAATTTAATCTTTAGTTACAGGTGCTTTTATTAAACCCAAGCAGATTCAATTAAGGATTCGGGGAAAAAGGATTTGGATATATATTCGATACAAGTTTCAGATTCAGTAAATCAAACCCCGACCTACCTACAGTACCAGCGCCTCTTTACACAGTTATTTGCTCCGAACAGAGAAGTATTAATAGTGTAACATCCTGATAATCAGCGTAACAAAGACCCTGCTGTGTTCTGAGATCATGCCTGCAGCTTTTGTTGATATGAACAAAGATAAGACGAGCATCGTTTCGAGAGATGTACTTGATATCCGAGATGGTGCTTTTATTTTTCTCCAGTTGTTAAGAAGCTGATAAAGCCTTGTTTGACTCTTAGCTTTCCCATCCTAGTAAGTGATGTCTAAAACTCAGTTAAATTTGGTGAATATTTAGTCGAGGTAGTTCAGGTCTGATCTACGTGATACTGTTGAAATAATGTCTATAAATCTAGAAGTCATAAAAGTTTAATACAGTCAGTGTTTGTCCGGCAATGTTTTAATAATGTCACTTGGACAGACTGAGAGTGTGTGTTCCTGACAAACAAAAAGAGGTGGAGAAAGCGAGACGGATAGACTTGGAGAGACAGACAGAGCGACAGAGAGAGACGGCCATTAGGAGGAAGAGATAGAGTGAGAGTGATGGAAGTAATGGGCAAGACGGAGCGGCCCGACAGCGAAGATTGTGAAGGACAACAAGAGCAAAAGTGGATGTGAGGAGGCGATGTGGAGCAGAGGAAAGGAGAGGAGTTTGTAGGCTCATCGCACTGTCGTTAAAGTTTGCTTTCTGTGCTTTTATCCTCTTTGACCTCCAGCCACTTTGTTTAATGAACCTGTGAGATAATTGGTGTTACAGTTGTGATTGTTACCTCCCTGTGAGTCTCTGCGTCAGCTCTCAGGTCACAAGTTCAGCGTTCAAACAAACCTGAGGAAATGTTTTGTTTCCAGTCATGTTTGACGTGACTTTTAGATGCTGCAGCTGGGTCGTGTTTCACTAAAACGTCAAGATTAACTCCACTTCACTGACACAAGCACGCCACCCTCATGGATACTAAACACTGTCTGCCATTAATAGATCTGACAGAGGAGATGAAATTGTGGATGCCTGATGAAACTTATATGCAACTCTGTTCCTACAGCGGCCTCCCAGGTGAAAGTCCTGTGTTTGTTTGACCCACACATCCACCCGGTCCTGCTACTTTAACCACATCTGACTTCCTCCCTTGCTGCTGTAGTAATAACTAGAGCCACTAGATGTCGCTGCCATTTGCACAGTCAACCCATATGGCTGTCTTTCTGACGAGGATGGGCTGGTTTTAAAACTAATCTACTAAATCCTTGATTTAAAGTGTTTGAAGAGTGAAACATACCCGTGACAATTCTGTTGTTTTGTCCAACCATCAATCCAAATCCCCAAATGTTGTATTTACGACATAAAACAAAAAAAGCTGCATATTTTCACATTTTAAAGTAAAATGATTTCATGGGCAGCATCCAGATGGCGACTCCACACTGACCTAAACATTCCTTCTTCTTCTTTGGTCTTTGCATCATGCATTCAACACTAACACATAAAACATATTCAACAAAGTCCATCCAGAACTTACTTTTTAATCAGATGGAAGACCTTTCCACCTTCAGATGAAAGCATAGAGGTGATGTCACCAGCAAAGTTAGCTTAAGCATTAGTGTTACTTATCATCTTTGAAAGTATTGAGCCTGTTGAGAGACGTAATGTTCACTTATTCCTCCTATAGATTTGAGCTTTGTCCCTCTCCACATGGGGACTCCATTATGAAGATGGAGGATAAACCATCTACATTACCCCCTGTTCGTATTTTCCACTAATGCCTCCATCGTTCTCAACCTAGAAGTGGATGAAACAAGGTGCATAAAAACAAGCTGGAGAACATTTAAGTACCCTAATGCTATCAAGTACTGACATACTTGTTCCTCCTCATTGTGCTGAAGTCTGTTTTTGTCTGAGCACCATCTCCCGTGGCTGCATCTCATCAAGCATTAACCTGCTATTTTAACCTCAACTCCAAACTTTTCAGACCCATCACAGAGCCAGCAGGTCACCCAGAAAGTACAGATCTATAAAGACTGTTATTGAAAGGTGATAATGGTGTTAATGCTTTCCGTACAAGAGGAAAATGCTGGGAGGGGGTTTGAAGGGAGAGGATGGTGGAGGAGCTTCAGCTGAACAGTAAGATAGGTTGATTATTATAGAAATTCTTAACTACTGTATGAGTAAGTGAGTTTATTAGGACAGATTAAAAAACGGATGTTTGAATTACCTATATTGATTCATAAAATCCCAAGATCGATCTTTTACACGATCTTAAATTAACATCCGGCAAGTGCCAAATACAGTTAGAGCTTTAGTTTTGGAAGTCAATCTCTGAATTCTGTCTGCCACACTGATGGGCAAATGTTTTAGTTAGATAGTTATGTAGTTAAAAACTATACAGTGCATCTCGACTGCAGTTTGGTGTCATTTACGGACACTCGTCTGTCCTCTGCTGTCTGTCTGTGTCTGAGGAGCACAGGGACAAGAACTTCATTGCTCATTCAGATGCACCTCATAAACTCTTAAATCCACCTGAACCCACAAAGGTTGTTCAAAACAGGAAAGTTTCTCTCCTTCCTATTTTCCTTTGTTGAAATACATAGACCTACATCCTTTATTATTATCTTGTTTTTTAATCACAGCATTTTATTTTTTAATAATGCATCAGGTTTGAGGGGTCCTTGTCAATCGCCAGAATAAATGTTGACTAAGTATGTTTCTGCAAAACCACAGATCACATCAAACTTCGTCTCTTCATGTTGCAGCTTTAGCCTTTCTTTAGGTTAAATTGTCAGATTTTTTTCTCGCTCCCAATGCTCATGCTCTAGTTAGGAAAACATGTTATTGCTTTACATACCTGTGTTGGTCACCACATACACGACAGGAAGGTCTCCTTAACAATATCCAGTAGTTTCACACTTGCACCAGTTGAAACACACACTCAAAATTGTGGTCACTGGCTTGGCAGCCTTGACACCTGCAACTCCACCACCATCCCCTCCACCTGCCGACATGACAGTCACGTGATGAGCATGTAATGTGAACATGATATGATATAAACGTTATCTGTGGTTCGCACTAAGATTAACTTTCAACATTTTATCCTGGTGACTGGCCGGTCCTCGTTCAACATATACAGCATCAGTCCTCTCAGAATCTCTTTCATATCAAAGCAAAACTGCTATTGTAGCTGAAAAAACCCAAATTAATTGATATTAAATTGAATTGAAATGGAAAATCAGCTTCTATATCCAGTGTTCCTTTGTTTACATTAATTCACAAAATGCTTAGTGACACATTATAAACTTACAAATCCTAAAACTTTGTGTTTTTGTCATCAGTGAGTGCCAAGCTCTTTAAATGAAGTGAATATTACACTAATCTAAAACTGTCACACTAAATTGTTCCTCATTTGTTTTCCTTTTTTATAGTTTAACTGCTCTGAAATGTCGTAGAGTTTATTTAAAATCATCATAGGTACAATATGTCTGCTGTGATTTCACCCTGACGTACAGAGCAGAACTCAATGAAAGCTGTTGGAGAACACGGCTTCAGAACAGAAAAGGAGGATGAGAGCAGCTGTGTCACAGGAAGATAAAGTTTTGGCTCAATTTTCTGTGGCCTCAGACAATTTATCTATCATGCTGCTGTGGTGCTAACCCCCACCTATAACTACTGCTCAATTGTCCACTTTGTTCGTCCCGGGGGACAAAAATAGGACGACTATTGCAACAACTGTTTGTTTGAAGCGAGTACAAGAGGAAAAAAGGCGAGGAGATGTGGAAGAAAAAAGTGGAGAGAGGGGGAAGGAAGCTGTGAGGAGAGGAGATGAAAGGAGGATAGAGGTGAGACTGACACTTTGTTGAATGACCTCGCTTCTCTCGGAAAGAAATGTTTTCTCTGTTTGTTATTTTTGATAAATGAAAAGAGAGAGAAGTAATGGACTCGAAAGAAGGTGCAGCGTAAACTGACCTTGTCTTGAGTTTCCTTTCTATGGTTATTTTCCTGTAAAAAGAAATCAAAGACTTTTTATTTGATAGAAGGCAACTTTTCTAGCCAGTTAGTCACATGACGTCACACTGACGTGACAGGAAGTTGTGCTATTGTTCTGTAGGACAAAGCCATGTTGAGGCAAACGCTGACCACGAGAAGAAAGAAGCAACACAAGGATAGATTCATTCATTCATGTATGGCACTGCAAACCTTACACCGTTAGATACAGCAGAAAGAAAAAACAAAGGCTTGTCTTTAAGGAGTGAAGAAGCACATGGCTCTGGGATTTTATCCACCAGTAAAAACACATTTAGACTTTGGACATATGTGTACACGTGCTATATGAACATTGGCAAAGTGATCAACCAAAAGCTTTAGCACAGAAGGCGGAGGGAGGCTGGTGGTGGTGAGAGCCGTAGCAGCATGTGGTGTTGATGTGAGGGTAACAGAGCTGTCGAGTCAGGCGGCTATGTTGAGACTGCCAGCTTGAATCTACATCCAATCTGCATCCTTTGAGGAACTACTGGCAGCCACGAGCGCGGTTTGGCTGACGACCAGCGTGAGAAGTTGAAAACAACAATGGCGGCCCATCAAGAGGTTAGCGTAGATGCTGCTAGCATCAGTTATGTGAGAGCTGGAGAGTATATTTCAGTTCTGCATCAAGGAAGACTTTGATTTACCAACTGACTGGACTGGTGGTAGTGTTCCCCTACTGTTGATCTGATCTGGTTGAAGTTGGCCAGTGGGAGATGGTTTGGCGAGGGACATGAACTATGTCCAAATTAACACCAAAGTGTAGCACTTCTAACAGAGACACATGAGATTAATGCCATGCATTCTCATACCTAAACAACTGAAGAGGTCGATCGATCACTGTTTCCATCGCACGGTCACAGTTTGTTAGGTTAACTTTAAGTCAATTACTTTACCTTACGTATATGACGTTACTTTACTACGTTAAAAACTCACCATTGACTTCCCGTTAACACTAACGTCCAATCCCGACTTCCTCTCTTCACACTTTTTCTCTTTATACCATTTACCCTCGCTTCCTCCTTTGAAGCTGTAATAATCCCTACAGCCACTAGAGGTCGCTGCCCAACAACAAGAGTAATAATGGACTGTAATACCGTGATTACATTTTCAACCATAGAGTCCTCATCAGACTGTGATTTAACTTGTATATTGTTAATAATAGATTTATTCTATAATTTCTATAGAAACAAACAAAATGACCCGGAAGGAAGAACCAGAACTCTTGAGTCATCATAGGAGTCATCATAGTCTGCTCGGCTAAATGGACTGAAGATGGCACCAAACCACCAAAAAAACCTTCCTGGTTAAAACATCAATCTTTCCTGGATTTCTTCCAATAATTCTTTATAGAGCGAAGAACTGAAATTGCTCAGTATTGCCAAGTAGCCAATTTCAACATTGCACACAGTCAGCGAAAACTGTTGTCTGGGTTTAAGTGGCACTTGATATTTAAAATATAAATAAAAAGAGAGAGAGAGAGACCCGGTTCACTCTCTCTCTCGCTCTCTCTGATGTCTTCAGCTCTACTTAGCGGCTGTCAGCAGAGAAAGCTTTTATACTGGACCGACAGCTCAGCAGGATTTTACTATTGACTTAAGTGCCTACCTGGACTCCACCCACCTGACTCTCCTTCCTGACCTCGCTGACCTCTCTACCAACGCCTCCCTCTTCTCCTCTGGTCATTTCTACCTCTCGCTCTCCTAATAGTCACTTCTGCTCTCTCTCTCCCTCTCTCTCTCTCTCTCGCTCGCTCGCTCTCTCACTTACTGTGATTAGGTTGGGACAGGAGCCAGAGAAAGCTCTTACAGTCGTCACATCACACTGGCTGTGCTTCATCATTCTCACACACACACACACACACACACACACACACACACACACACACACACACACACACACACACACAGACACAGACACACACACGCACCTCTCTGCTGTTAGATTTGTCATTTTGCTAAGCAGCTTGTTATTAACCATTGAAATCAAATGGTCCAGTGTGTGAAGTGTCACAGGGTCAACCGGCTAATGGAGGCATACACACACACATACACATCAGTTTCACATCAGTTCAACCACTGTGTGTGTGTGTGTGTGTGTGTGTGTGTGTGTGTGTGTGTGTGTGTGTGTGTGTGTGTGTGTGTGTGTAAAATGTATTGACAAGAAGAAATAGTGTGTTACTGTATTAAAGTAATAAAAGTTTTGTTAAAGTTTTGACCTGTAATTCTGACGGTGGCCACTTCACAACATCTCTGCAGAGATCAGCACCAATAAGAGTAAATGAACGCCAAGATGATGTAATCAATATTAAGATCGTTCAATAAGTCTTTGTAAATATGTTATGCGGTTGGACATAAGTTACACGTGTTAGTTGGTCCTGAAGGAAACACAAAATGTCAGTTCAGTGAGTCATGAATGTCACTGTTTGTTGCTTAGTGCCTTAATATTTCATTGTTTTTAAGGGTTACACTTAATGATTACTTTTATTGTTGATTATTTTTTAAATTGATTGATGAGGTTTAGGGTTGCAGTGATGGAATTAATTGCAGTTACTTAAGTATTTTAGTCTTCTGCTGCTTTATACTTCGATTTCAGTAGATTTTGGAGGCAAATCTTGTACTTATTACTCACTTCATTACTCACTAGCACATTTTTTAAATAAATCATTTTATCAGCAATCAGATTAAAGACATATATAAATGAAAAGTAACACTGATTCTGATTATCAGAAAAACGCTGTAATCGTTCAACCCATAGGATGCAGTATACATATATAAATACATGTTAATACATTTATAATTTACTTTGACTTGGACTTTTGATACTTACGTACATTTAACATCAGATACTTTAACGCTTCATATCTTAAGTACAACTTTTGGGTACTTTTTTGTTGTTTGGTCAATAAAATGTAAGGTAATAGAGAAAATTCTTGATCAAAGCCTGAGAAGACGTCCTTAAATGTCTCGTTTTGTCCACAACACAAAGATTATCAGTTTACAGCCATAAAGGTGAAGAAAAAAAAAATTGTATGTTTTTAACTCAACTTAAAATGAATAAATGATAATAAAGGTTGTTGGGTAGCTTATAAGGCAGTCTATTGTTTGTTAACAGTGAAATAACTATTACCTAATGTTAATTATTTTTAATTATTTAACACTTTTAAGGTTACCAATGTCAAGATAAACCCCTTAACACCTTTCGCCTTTAATTAAAGAGGAAAAGTACATTTTTTTTAACAAAATTGATAAACATGCCTTTTTAAAACTTTCTATACAGCGTATTCTTTTAATATTAATAATATTACTATTTAAATAGTAGCTGCTGCTAATAGCAGATATTTTAAAGACTTGTACTAATGTGACTTTCACTTGACTCACTGTTCTGCAGGTATCTTTAATGTTTACTTAAGCGTGACTTTCAATGACCCGGTAATTTACTGGATGAAGTCGTGCCTCGTACACATGAACAAATTTAAACATGATTGTGACTGTGTGTGTGTTTTCATGTGGTTTGTGAGCGACTTAGATCAAAGGAACTGGTGGATTGCAACCACACACACACACACACAGACATACAGACACACACACACACACACACACACACACACTCAAACAAACAAACTAAAGTCAGATGCTGTTGCTTGGGAACCATGCTGACAGTTGCCACCGTGAAGAAAGTAAATAAATAAGTGAACATTAGTTATTTGTGCATGTCACGGTCAAAATGTGTTTGTGTGTGTGTGTGTGTGTGTGTGTGTGTGTGTGTGTGTGTGTGTGTGTGTGTGTGTGTGGAAACATAATTTCTGGGCAAACAAACTGGGCTTGTTTTTCATTTCCCGTCATTTCTCTCTTACTCGTTTTATTCTCCTCATTCTTTAATCAGAACAATGAGTCATTGTTTTGTCTCATATTTTCTCTCAATCAGGAGTAAGAGTGCTTGTTAATGCAAAGTTCTCGTTCCAGAGTTAGGTGTGTGTGTGTATGCGTGTGTGTATATTGGTGTGTGTTTTTAGTTAGCAGGGAATTCATCATTTCCTGACACAATGAAAACACTAAACAGGGGAGCCTCTAGCCTCTAATTATGCCGTACGCTCCAGCACTTAAACTTATTAGCACCGTAGGGGATGTTTACGTGTGTGTTTGTGCGTGTTTTTGTGTGTGTGTCCTTTTCTGTGTTTGTTACAAGGTGGTCCAAGTACTGTCAAGTTGAAAACTACTTTGATAGCAGCGTGTTAACGTGTCCTTTAATTACTCTGTATACACGCCTGGTGGGTGGTTGACAAACTGTAATATGCTGCTGTTTGATTATTTTATCCAGTATTAAACATCGGACGGTTGAACAGATGATTTCTGAGTATTTAGAAGTGAAGGTCAATCTTCCTAATTTAATTATTTGGACGGCCGTTTTTGTTGTTCTAAAACTTTAATCACAAGTATTGAGCACAGATGGTCTTTTTCTCCACAGTTACCCTCTTTATATTTGTGCAGTCTGACAGAGCTGCACATTTCAACCACAATACTTTACTGCAGGAACCAGACAGCTCTGTGGTCACTGTTTAATTGTGTTCAACAGCGTTTGTTTCTCAAAAAAGAAAAGAGAAAAAAAAACAAGATGACAAAGCTGTGATACTTTTGTTGACACATTTGCATAAAGAAAAAAAAAATCGGAAAATATAATATTGTTCCCTTTAAAGCAAACACAGAAAGCAGAAAACTCAAACATACACGTTTTTATGTTTTTTCCCAGAATATCTGCTCGTAGCTTTTTTATGGTTGTTTCAGCATTTTGCAGTTGTTGGTGAAAGATCATTGTCTCGGTTAAATATAGAAAAAGTTTGTGATGACAGAGTGTAAACACTGTCAAGTGCTTGTACTTTGTCCAACCTCCATCCACTGTGACCACCATCCTATGACTTCGATGTGGTAAGACCAGCCTTTGTCGAAAATGAAATCAGCTTATGTCCTATATTTATTATTTACAGCTGCAAAGAGGGAAGTGAGGAGAAGTAGTTAAAGAGTGAAAAGTTCTTGTGGGGAGGAGGTTGGTGATGGATGGATGGATGGTCGGGTTAAACGAGCACAGGACTGTCATTCAGGCGACCCATGTTCATGTCCGGTGCGAAACCAAAGTCATCGGTGAGTTAAAGTCAACGTAGTGAAGTTACGCCACGTACATGACGTATGTAGGTCTGTTTGTAACTCAAGTTACAGAAGTAACGTAGGGATTTTAACCCAAACCACAATGGTTTCCTAAACCTAACCAAAGGTCCCATATGTGTGTCGCTGTTACGCTGCAACAGTCATGTTGTCTTGAGACGAGAGACATATTGTGTGTGGTTTTGCAAGTTGCTATCAATCGACCTATTCAGTTGTTTTGGTATGAGGATGTGTTGGGTGAGACAGTAGCACTTACATCTGTGCAACAAATAAAACATACGTGGCAAAATGACTTACGCACAACAGCACGTAAAAATACTTTAAAACACACTAGCAGCACCTGTATCAGGGCATTCTGTATTCATATCTGGGTAGGCTCTACAACAGGGCTGCTGTTCGTACGACTGGCATTCTGATTTGTCACATCATCAAGACTTTCCTAAAGTCTAAGTGTCAGTCGAAGCTTACAGTTGTCACATGAACTGACAGATTCGCTCGTCACTCAGAGGAAGAGGATGAATCAAAGGAAACGGAGAAAGGGGATCAGAAACAGGAAAGAAAAAGGAAAAATGGCAATCAGAGAGATAAATAAATACTGTATACGGTGTGTGTGTGTGTGTGTGTGTGTGTGTGTGTGTGTGTGAGCGTATACATCTCACTCCCCAAAGACCACAATAATGAACAGGGTCTATATGTCTGTGACCTCTGTGGTTCAGAGTGGCAGAGAAGTCAAACCTGATCAATACTATACTATGACTTTCCTCCTCAATGTATATTCAGATGTAAGGATGCACCGTCCAGCCATGAAATATCATTTTACAGGCAGTGAGACACACAGGATGCAATAATCAGTCCCTGAGGCACTGATGTTAACATCGTACAGCGCTGCTGGTTATTTTTAATTAGTTTTAAGATTTAGGTTCATCACTTCATTGTGCAAATATATGAAGGTTTCACTATAATCATATTCATTCAGTTTGCTCTTTATTTCATAATGACTTTGTGTTATTCCATGCTGTCCTACACAAACCTGTTCAAACTGTTTTTGAACACTGTCCTTCTGCAAGAAAGCAAGTTTTATAAAAGTAAAATCCAAAGCAATCTGCATTTAAACTACTTCAATAAAAGTTTCCATGAAACAGTCATATATATAACCACGACACTGAGTTTTTGCTCCTTCCTACTGATAATAACAGACCCACGATGCTGTTTGGCTCACTTGATTTTAGCGTCTTCTTTGGGTGGAATATGATCAGTGATATAAATGAGAGAAGCTGTGATCGTGTACGTATTTAGAGCAGAAGTGACGGCTACTATCTAAACATGAGATGGACAGTTTGCTCTCCTACCTGTCTGCATTAGCTGCGCAGCAGGCGGAGCTCCACATGCTGCCAGTCAGCCTGCGTTCCCCCGGCTGGGAGCTTTGATCATGAGGAAGGTGGCAGCAGGGATCTGGTATGGATGGTATTGCATGAGCTTCGTGTGCTTGGATGTCTGTGGACCTATACACACATATTAAATACACTGATGTTGCAGACGGTGTCTAAGAGTCTGTTCTGACATTGCCTGAGAGGGTAAACAAACATATATCACCATGCTGTTGACTATAAACGCCTTAAAATGGCTCCTATTCCTTTTATCCTGTTTCAGTGTAATTTGGCTTTATCCTACGCTGCACATTACACATCCTCTTGTATCTTTTTTTACTCATTTTCTCTCCATTGTGTACTCAATGCACTTGTTTTCTCTGTCCTCTGTGTGTGTGTGCGTGCAGGCGGTGCCGAAGCCCATAGCCATGGAGCCATGTTGGGGAAGCAGAGCAGGTGTTCTGACGGTGCTGCTGTATCTGCCCAGAGTCCCATCTGGAATCCCTCCGCCGGGACAGTCTGGTACGATTCACAAAAACACACACAGACAGACAGACGTGTAAACAACATAAAAAATGTGTAGCTTCTTCTTTTTATCATCTCCTCTTTAAGTTTGATTTGTGTTAATCTGTCCCAAATGAGCAGTCACAGTTATCTCTCTCCCCCCGCCACCCAACTGACAAATTTTGAGGAGTGATAATTTTCCAAGGCAGGACAGTCGTGACGGTTGTAGCTGAAGTTTCTGTGTACACGCTGTTGCATTTAGCTTCTCCTCTGCCGTGGTTTCGGTTTGCCTTTTTAATTTGATGCCGGCCTGTCAACAGTCTCTTTGTATGCTCGGTGTATATTGTCCAGTAAGGTGCTGCACAATATTCTGCTTTTTACAGGGAAAAAAAGCGCTGCCTCAATCATATTTTGTGCTGATAATTTGAAACGGCAGGTTGTGCATAATGACCAGCTGCAGTGGCTGCCTCTATCATCAGCAGACAGTATTTATGTTCAATCGTCAGACACTTAGCAGGCACAGCTAATGCCACTTTTTTTATGATTAAGTGGAACAAACATCAACTCTCCTACTGGCGATTTCTCCGTTTTCATTTGACTGCCCTTGTTGTAAACTGTCAGCTGTCTCTGATCCATGAAATCCCGTATCGTCGTCATTGTAGGCTCACAAAAACACCGTCCGCACCATGTGGGATCCTTTTACAAGTTGGAACTGTTTTCAGCAGCTCAACGATGTCTAAAAAGACCCCAGATGCAGCGAGCGGTGCTTCTCGTGTGCCTGGCGGCGGCTTCCCAACAGCTCTCATGTAAAACAGCTTTGGCAGTTAAAAGAAAAGCAGAGTAAACACACTAAAATGTGATGACATCCGAGGCATCATCAAAAGTGTCTTGATGTTTCCCCACGCTGTCATCATTAAAAACTGTCTGCAGCCACATACCAGAGCAGAGCAGAGATGTTGTTTTATAGCCCGAAGGTTACATGTTCAAGCCCCGCGAGGCATATCTTCAGTCAAGGCAGACAAAAGTCATTGTTCTTTCAATCTGTGAGTGCCACTTTAAATTCCTCAAATGTAAATGCAGAGATCCTGCCCGTGGTATCTGCTCATGCCGTCAGCTCAGAATCTGTGGGGGTTTTCCTTTATCTTAATTTTCTGTTAGACCTGCAGGTCTGCATCCAACAGCGGCGATCAACGGAGAAATTACATTGTTTTTGTCTCTACGAACACACGATGTTCAGTCCAACAGTGTGCAGGATTATTCTGCATGTCTACAAGTTCAGTGAGTCATAATGTTGATGAGTAAAACATTTTTTTTTTCTGTTTATTCTGCTGTGGAAGAATTTGTCGTTACTGAGAGATTATTGAGTAAAGAGGTTTTGCTTTGTGAGCGCAGTGAGGATGTTTTTAGTCTAGTAACCAGTGATGGGTTGGTCAGTAGGTCAGAAGTTATCTATTGTTCTGGGAATGCCTAGGTTACCTTTTATTGTTTTTATGGGATTTAAATATATATATATTAATATCTTTTGGTTTTGAACCAAAGTTGAGCATCTCTTTTTTAAGATTACCAGCGTCTGGTCAGCTGTTTCGCTCTTACACCAAATAAATGCAGAAAGCAGAAAAACGACACGGGGAAGCTGGAACATGTTTTGCAGATCAGCAATTCATAGCATATTGTTTAAATCCAAATGTTTTTATATTATGATAGAGGAATGTTCTTACTGTTAGCGTCAGCAGGTTTTTCGCAGTAACATAATGAATTATGCAGAACAACTCTTGACATATGGCACCTTTTAAAGGAGGTCTGATGTGGTCGGACCTGCCTGGTTTCCCTCCAACACTTACTGTTGGATCAATTGTTCCCCTGAATGAGACATCCTGACTTTCCAGTCCGAGCTCATGTTGCCGCTATAGACGGACGACACGCGATACCCCCCATTCGCTCCAGCCGACCACCGCACGGCTGAGAAATCACCGAAAAGACAGCAGCACTTCCTCACAGACCCGACCGAGGGCTGGAGTATTACGCAGCGTCAGCAAGAGGCCAATCTTCTCTCCCTCCAGCTCATCTTCCATCTCAGTCCACCTCTCATTCTGTCCCCCCGGCTCACACTTATACATTTTTTTTTTCTCCTTTTATATTTTCCTTCTCCCCAGCAGCTATATGGGAGATTGCTGTCAGTTTGTCTGTTGGCAGTTATGGTCTTTATAAAGTGGACCGGATGGAACTAGAGCAGGTGTGAGAAGCCGCAGTTCCTCCAGGCAGGAAGCAAAAAGCCCTCAACACAACCGGTACCTGAGAGAGGGAAACGAGCAGAGCAGACGGAAAGTAAAGCACTCTCCATGAAAGGGTGTTTGTAAAGGTAGAGAGAGCTTCATGCCGAAGCCTTTAAAACGTGGCAACAGTCACTGGAGTCTGATACAGGAGGAGGAGAGAAAAGGGAAAAGTGTCAGTGTGTGTGTCAGAGAGAGAAAGTAAAAGCTTTGCTATACCCACAGAAAATTATAATGATTCAGGAAACCCTCAGAGAGGTTAATGGTAGCAAGCATTAGGGGCAAACTGGAAGAACAGTCAACAGCTAGAAGTGAAATAAAGTGAATGTACTCCATTTTATCTTCTATCAAAATCCCCCAAAATACACGAGTCTGACTTCAAATGTTGACTCTGGGCAGCCTGTGCTTTTAAAAAAGGTCACAAAGTGGAGATGTGAATGGTGCAAAGATGCTAAGAGGTTATTTTTTAAAACTTGGGCCTTACTTTTATATTTTTTATTCCTATTTCCTGTTACAGCCTCAATCAGTACACAAGCAGCAATCTGTCTTTCAAAAAAATGATAGATCGACAAACATTAAGAATAAAAAGGGAAGTCAAACTTAAAATGTTCGTCCTATCCTCAATTATATTGAAGTAGAGCGCAAACCTCCGCCAAGGCAACAGTTCCCTTTAATTCAATGAAACCTAATCCCCATTGGTATGTTTCTGAATTCCCATTATCTCAGCTGCACATTGGTGGTAGTTGTAGGTTTTTATTCCTATTTGTTACAGCGTAGACTGGCTGAAAAAAAGACTTTATGTCTCTGTGAAAGCATATTTAAATCTGCTAGACCCAGATTTTTTTCATCAATATCCATGCATTATTCTTATTATGAGAAACATGCCACATCCTCTATTCCTGGATCTGTCCCTTTATCAGGACACACACAGAGTTAATCGGGTCGATCCTGGCCTGAGACCCATCCTCCGTCCAAGTTTCCTGAAAATCCAGTGATCCTGCTGACAAACCAACCAACCAATGGACACGAGTGAAAACATGACATCCTTGGCGGTGGTTGACTAAACTCATGATCACTGTATGATGTTCTGCATCCTAAGATTTTAGCAATTAACTATTGTAACAATTCAAAATGTTAAAATGGGGGAAAAACTGAAAGATTCAGTTTGTAAAAAAAGCTCTTGAAGACCAGACGTACGGTCACGACTAAACGTAAACTTACTCCTATAGTCAACTGCACAGCTTTTGTTTGTACTGTAGCAGACAGACTTGGAGACATTCAGTTCAGTTAAAGGTTAAAATAAGCAACTGAACTGCTTTTTACTGCACGGCCTTCATTTATTTATTTATTTCAACTGTAATGCCCATAATGGAGGTCACATCATTGCATTACGTCACATCCATCACACTGATTACACTTGAAGCTGTCTGGTATCAGATTTTTTTTTTTTTGCTGTCAGACATTCTGAAAAGTCTTTTGGCCTTTTTTATTTGTTCACTTTAATCAATGTCAGATTTTTAATGTGAATAAAACCAATTAGACAGGCAGAGAAATGCATGACCTGAGACAGAAATGAGTCACAAACCCAAAAACTGACTCTTACCTGAATGTGTCTGCTTCTGCCAAAGTTTTAAACATAAACTCTACCAGACTGCAGGAGTTTATATTTTTTACTGTATTACATCCGTTACCGACCGTATGCTCCCCAGGCAGAACACACTCGCCTACACTCAGTCTCTTTCCCCTTCCCTACTTGACATGACTTGAACTGAGGCTGAAGATCAGGTCAGATTAGGTCACGTAGCAGAACTTTAACAAGTCCAGTTTTGCACCATGACAACCTGAGAGGCCGCCGGCTGCACGACTGCAATTTGAGGTTGACAAAACTCCAGATCAAACCAGTGTGAGGGCACTAAGATTGCAGTGTCCGTGTATCAGAGGGGAAAGTACTGTTATTTCGCTGGTGGGTTTTGTGTTCACCGTCTCACACTATCTGATGTTTTGGACATTAGCTCATCACAGCCACAGCAGAATCATTTAGGGGAAAATTAGGCCGATAAGAGGCTCGTCACTTCTTGTCAGGCTGCTCTCTGGGGGACATCCAGGCTCTCCTGTTGTTTTTCCTCACCAAATCAATGAAATGGCTGTCCTTGTTGTGTTCGAGTCGATGACTGTGTCTTGGCGTCTGTTTGAGGAGTGATCCAAGAGTCGGTCACGATCAACATAATCCCACATATAAACATAAACACAACTTCAAAAACACCAAGGAGCAGATAAGAGGCGTTAAAAAAAAAAGAATCGCCCACCCATCATCCATCCCGGACTCTCGCTCCTTCTCCTCCCTTCATCCTCCCACCCCTCCACTCCCCAGAGAGACTCTCGGCTGAGGGTCAGACGGCAGCCCCTCCATTGATGTTATCATGTATGAACGTGAAGTCACTGCAGGCTAGCTCCACCCAGCCTCGATGGGAGACACTTCAAGAGGAATCCTCGATGAGCGAGCCTATTTTAGCCTGCCTTCCTCACACGGTCCTCGCTTTCTTCTCTTTGTTTTCTTCTTGTCCTCCTTTGCTCGGCTCCCCTGAGGTGTCACCATTAACTGACCCTTCATATGTAAGAGGCAGAAAAAGAGAAAACACCAATGTTGGTTTCAGAAGAGGAGAAGAAAAAAAAGATGACTGCAGCACCAACCTGAACATTTGTAGTTTCTCTGCTGGCGATCCAAACTCACATTATTCAATCTTTTTTCTTCTTTCGGTGTTATTCTTGAGTTTTGTCTTCACGCCTCGGGCCGAAAGTGTGGCAAGTGTTTGTTTTGTTGCCCAGTTTGTGCTTCTCTCTCCCATCGCTCTGATGTCCTTCAAAGCTGAGATTAGCTCCAGGTGCCACAAACTCCCAACAGAAAACAGCGATACGTCTATGGAGATTATCACCTGGAACTCTTGAAGGCAAAAAAAAAATCCTATCGGCACTCAACTGGCATCAATTACCTCAATCAAGCCTTCTTTGTTTTCAGTAGCTTTGGTGAGATGTGTCACCATGTGTTGACGTCATATGAAGCCACAGTTTTACTTCAGAAAAGGAGGTGATAACTGAAACAGTCAACATTTCCTTCACAGGGTGGGGCTGGGTTCACCCTTAGGGACAGGATGAGGAGGTGTAGAGATCAGGATGGAGGTCAGAGTAGAACTCCCTATTGTTGAAAGGAACCAGATGCAGTTAGATCCAAATGGGAAAGAGAGACCAGGACCAACCCAGAACATGATGGAGGAATTAAACACGCCATCTGGTCTGAAGGAGTTGGAGGACGTGGCTTCGGAAGAGTACATCTGGGTTACCTCACCTGGCCTGCTACCACTGTGGCTCGGACCAGGACTCGGTCAAAGGTGCTTTGGGTTGGTGTATGATTGGTTGTTGGTGTTCAGACCGAACACCATCAATCAAAGTGTCAATATATGATGAGCTGGAAATTAGAGCTGCAACGATTAGTTGAGAAATTAGATCAAAAAGAAAATGACTTGCTATCTATTTTTTACCATTTTATTGAGCTTTCAATCAAAAATGTCAAACCTTTGCTGCTTCCAGCTTCTAAAATGTTCAGGATTTGTTGCTCGTCTTTATTATTTCTGACAGGAAACGAAGAGTCATTGGGTTTTAGACAAAACAGGCAACTGAAAGACGTCACTTTAGACTCTGGGAGAGTGTGACAAGCATTTTTACATATTTTCATCAAGACTACAGTTGATCATCAATTAGTCGTGACAGTAATTGGCAGATTAATCATCAAGAAAAGAGACATCACACAATCAAGACATTAACACAACATTTCATTGTTTGGATGTCTACTTCTTGAATTACATTACCCTGCAGGACAGCACCTTTATGCTGGTAAATGCACTTTTGTCCCCATTTTGTCTCGAGCTCTGAATTCCTTTCTCTGACTTTGTCCACGGGCTCGTCTGTGTGATGACATTACAAGCTGCAGAAGAAGTCGAGATCTCTTAGTGCTTGTATGGCTTTTCCTTCACTCTGATCTAAAGTGACAGATACAAACATAAAAAAAACCCCACACAGATCGCTCTGCTCAAAGCCAAACACATTCTGTGATCAAATAATCATTTTTTCCACAATTCTTGGCCCGATCTCCCGACCAGGAATCCTGAAAATTGCAGAGAATAGAGGCGACCCGCTGCTGTTAGAGTGTCTGACAGCCGTCGTCAGCCAAATTGCAGTGGACGACTCACACATGCTGCCTGTCTACACAGGCGACTCGCGCAGGAGAGGAACAGCTTGACCACTGAGTGACTGTCTGACTGATTCAAAGTCGCAGTGGCCTGACATGATGGACAAAGCAGGAGAAAGAGAGTGACAGTCAGGACCAGAGAAAGAGAGGAAGGAAGGGATGGATGGAAAAAAAAAAACAACGGTGAAAGAGATTGTATTTTTGGCTCCAGTCACCGCTCTTCCATGGCCGCTAGTTCACTTTATCTTTGTGCTGTCAGTTTTACTTCTTAATGCTGTGCCTCCCACAGCTGCAGTTGTTTCATTCTTTATTGTCTGATATAAAACGAGACTCAATCAGCGGTTAATGGATTTACCAGGCTGCACATATTCTTTGGTGCAGTGGAGTTTGAGGATGGTGAGAAAGAGAGAAAGAGACTGTGGGCTACATTTCCTTCTCAGCCCCTCTCTCTCGAGCTTAGATAGTGGGTCAATAGAGACAGAGGCGCAGCAGTAATTCACAGCCGCCTTTTCCTGCGCTAATCTGCCTATTCAGCACCGGAGATAGAGTCGGGAATATCTGAGAGAGAGTGAGAGAGAGAAAGAGGTAAAAAAATACAGGTGCTGTGAGATGTTGAACGTCTTTGTGAGTAAAAATAGAAAGAGCAGCGTGAGAGAAAGGAGGTATTAAAAGGCTGAGAGGTTCGATAAGAAAAGACTGGTGTGAATTAAAAAAATACTTGTGAGTGAAAACATGTAGATGGTTGGAGATGTATCAGGAGTGAGAAGGAGATAAGGGATTGAAAGAGTTGTTAAATAAGTGCAGTGGGTGGTGAGAGTCCACAGCGTCGCCCCCCCTCACCCACAAAACCAGATTTGCATATTGCTGCAGCGACACTGAGATGATAAGCCCTTGTGTGGTTCTGCTTTGATAAATCCACTCCTGGTTTCCTCTAAACCAACTGAGAAGTAGAAATGAAACATAATCCCCCCCACTGCATCTCTCCCTTTCCCTTTACTTCCTCACTACTCTCCTCTATTTTTAAGTCTTTCAGTTTCTTTACGCTGTGACTATATGATTAAATTGTTGCACATGTTTGTGGCAAATTTATTAACATTTAAAGCTGCTCCGAGTTTGATCTTTTGTGGATTCTGGTGGTCCGTGTGGGCGAAACAGTGCCGTACCATCAGACTACAGAGTGGCTTCTTTCCTCAGGCTTTATCCTCAGCACCATAACAATTTTTAATACTAATAGTAGTAAATACATTTAATGAATCATCCAACCTGGACAAATCTGACCAGGTGACAGGCATTAAGAAAAACTATAACAACTATTCAGAAATAGTCCAATAATATATATGGACTCGATTGCTTATGTAGGCCACATAGAGAGATCACTAATAAATTGTTTCATAGCCAGTTAAAAGTTAATTGTAGTACGATTCAGTAAATTAAAGTTTGAATCCATCAATATTTCCGACTGGAAAGAGGCTGCAATGATTATCTTCTTTATTTAATCTGCCGATTATTGTCACAAATCATTGTTTAGTCTATAAAACGTCAAAAACATTCTGAAAAACTCATCAGTTTCCCAAAGAGACATCTTCAAATTGCTTTTCTTGCCCAACCAACATTTCTGTAAGCAGCTATGATGATAGACAGGCTTGATGTAGGCCTCCATCTGATCTTAAATCAGGCAGAAGATACCAAAATGTTAAGGTGCATGTATGAATTGCTCAATGTTGGGTCAGAACAGACCAGAATATGAGCTGGTAACAGTGTTTACCCCTTAAGAGTCTGAAAAGCAGAACAGATTTTTGCTGTTAAGATTTCCATCCACCTTTTTTTCAGCCAGGAGCACCTTCACATATCTGAGATTCTCCATGAATATGAGCCGGTACACTGTCGAGTTTATGATAAGAAACTTAAGAATTATCATGCAGTATTTGGCAAAATAGATTTTTTTATGTTCCAGATTTGCACCCACCTGTTTTTTAAGCACAAATGAGTGTTAGATGTATGAAATGCTTCATATTTAGACTTAACAGCCCAAAATATGAGCCAACTTTGGTAACACAAACATGTGGAGGGTAAACAAAGCACCCCAATGTCTCTGCTGTCATCCAACATGAACGTCTTCCTCTGCTCCCACCATCCGAGGAAGTGAATACTGTGTCTCTCAATCTTAATTTATCTCTTTTCTGATCTGTTTTTTAGAATCAACTTTGTTTCTCTCGGTCTTTGTTGCCTACTCATTCCCTCTACACCCCTCCCTCCTCTCTCTCTCGGTCCTGACAAAGCATCTTGAGCCTTTTGCTGTATCATTCTCACTTTGGCCGTCTTCCTAAAGGGAGGGGAAAAGAAAAATGTATTATCCTCGGACAGGAAATTGATTCTGGTCATTTGCATGAAAAACATAAAAGACATCACTGTGAGAAAAGAATCTGAGGCGACACTTTAATAAAACACTCGGGTTAATTAATTAAACCTCTGTTGGCTTGTTTTGCTCTGTTTTAGTCCATCTGCCCAGGGAACAAAGACAGTGTTCAGCATTATGTTTCAAAAAGGTCGTTAAAGAATCAGTCATATTTATTTAAGACTGGTGTCTGAGTACAGTATCAGCTCTGATAACTCCACCTTTTGTACCGATGATTCTGATGACAAGTTATTTGTGTGACCCACAAGCGTGATATTTAGAAAGCAGCTTGCAACAGTTAGCATCGAATTCAAAGAAGAAGAACAGCAACCAAAAATGTCTGAAAACTGAGGTCAGAGAGCTTCTTCATCTCCGAGCAGAAGACAAGATCAACCACCAAATACTGTTACAGGAACAGCCGATGATTGTTTTTGCCATATTATACCACTGTTTAGAGAACGCTGTATGACATTTTTGGACGCAAGGGCTTTTGCTGCTTTACAGTTGTGCTTGCTACACCTACAGACAACCACACAAAAACATGCTGGCTGCACCTGCTTGGACAAACCTCACTCGTCTAATCTGAGATTTCAAACCTGACCTGACCATGGCGACTCGTGTGGAAGCTCTCTTATATTACAGGGAAAAAAAAAAAGGAGTTCGCTGAAATGTAAAAGATATTTATGGTGAGAAATGAGCCGTGCAGCAGCAGAATCTGTCTTCATTTCAACTTGACAACAGTTTTTATAGTTTGTTTCCAGAAGGGGCGAGTCGCACTAGACGCTCCTGATTTGCGTAAAGAAGCCTGGACTCTCAACTTGCAACACTACGCTACCAGAATGCATTGCATGCACGACTGCTTTCATAATGATGAATGGAAAGCGTAGAAACAACGGATCCTGTGGACACGTAGCATTAGTTAATACATCACACGAGACTCCAAAACGCCAAATGCTATCTGGGGCGACATTATACCACCATTGTGTTGTTCAGTGTAAATAAACCACGGCGGCGTAAAGGAAGGTCATCTTTGTGGCAGTATTGTGCGATCTCTGTGTGAAAAGAACCGTTATCTCAAAGAGTAAAAGCAGGTGGAATCTGTAGTCTAAAATGACTTGTTCAACATTTTAAGAGGAGATGGCATTATTTCCTGGCATATCTCAAAAGTCTTGTAGAAGTAGTCCGTTTCCCACACCGTGAGAAGTATTATGATGAACAAAAGTTTATTACCCTGTTTATTTGGGATAACTGGCTAGTCAACCAGATTAAAGGTTATTAAGATGGTTGTGGAGTCGTCGGAAATATCTTCCTTCTGCCTCTAGTCTTTGTTTTTAGCTCGGCTGAAGACGTCCTGGATGTCTTCCCTGGCCTCTCTCTGTCCGTCTGTGACCACTGGCCTGTAAGCGTTGCTGTAGCACCGGTGTCCTTTTCTTCCTCGCTCTGCGCCGACCTCCTCACAGCCTCCTTCCTGTGTCCCACTGTCTCCCTCTGGGTGTCTGACTGGACAGCTGCTTGACAGGAATCGGAGGGCAGCGCTCAGAAACTCGGCTCTATTGACCCGTAATGGATCTCCAATACTTATATCGTCTCTGTGTTTGAAACCATCCACCCCGCTGAGATGGACTCTCCTCCTTCAATCTGTCTGCTTGTTGACTTTTAGTCTAATACTCAGTGATATTTACACTCAGTAAAATCATGTATTTATTGGGAGGACAGGAGGGTCTGATCATACTGAGCTGCTGCCTCCACCTTACTAGTTTTATTAGCCTCTTGCTCTTTGTCGTAGAGTCTAGTTTCAAAATGAAAACAAAACAAAAAACTGTCATTAAAAAAGAAAAAAAAGGTGCCATCGAAATGATTGATGAACCTGTTTTAAGTTAGTATAATAATCAATTCAGATCAAGGTCTTACTGACAAATTGGATCAGAAACAACCAAAAAACAGGAAAGAAAAGTCGAGGCAAGGTCAGGACCCCGATGAGGACCAAGTGTGTAGGAACTGTGCTGCTGCCTTGTTTTTTTAATGATGTAGCCGCATAAATCCCAAATTTTAAAATGTGACCTTTTGGAGATATCTTTCTGCCTTTTTGTTGTCCTCTTTGATCAGATCTTATTCTAGAGATATGAATCCCAGGTAATTTGGAGATATTTTTCCTCCTGCAATCTTCAAACAAGCATAAAGAAAAGACTTTATTGAGCACTGCAATGTGCTGTTAATGAAAGGCATCCTAGTTAGTCAGGATCAAACCTGAATTTTACATGCGAGCATCAAAGCAGTCGTAGTTGTGCGTCATGTTTTCTGGTCTTTTAAAACGTGGAATGAGTGCCTCGCAGATGCGTAAATATTTGAATATCAATGTGCTACTGTTTGTTTGACTTTTGTTTGATTCTTTCTTTTCTTTGCTTCACGGAACAGACGCTGCTGTGGTATTTTTCTGTTTACTATTATACTGGATCCTTAGCATGCTACCATCCCTGGTGCCCTCATTGAGGGCGAGCACAAACTCAGAAGTCGAGCTTTGATGTTTAGAAGGAGAGGAGGGCCTGGCTGCGAGGTTTGTCACTGGGTTAGCGAGAGGGGCTCCTCCCGTCACAGATGTTTTCCAGCTGCAGCTCCACTTTTCCACATCAGACCTGTGCCGATATTTGTTCCAGGGGAATTTAGTCTCTTGCTAATGACCCCATTAGTCTATCAGGATTGAAGGGGGGGTGAGGGGCGGGTTAATGATGCGTCAACTCACCTGACAAAACAATCACATTAACGCGCCTGGTCGCCACGGCGGCAAATGAGCACTTGCACTCACCTGCAGCATAATTTGATTACTTTTGACCAATTTAATTTTGCAAATGGAGATGTGTGCGTTCACCCGGAAAAATCAACACAATTATGACGGCAATTTGTCAAAGGTGAAAGTTATTTTGACGGAAAGAATATTTCGGATGTCACATTAGAAATGAATTAGGATCTTTGTGTACTTGAAGTTTTCCAGTCTTTGTCTTCTCTCTTTCATTAGAACTGGCTGTTATTATATCAGAGCTGGTGTTAAATATCTCGTTCAGACACTACTGACTTTGAGGCCTTGTGGAGCGATGGGAGATAACTGATGGCATTTGTGTTGCATTTTTTCTTGGCCTCAAGTCTTCCCCATAAAAGGAGTCAGGTTACAGACAGCTGTCTGTCTGATCAGAGCAGATGAAGTTAGATAATGTCTGAAATGTCGTTTCCTTCCCTGATCTACCCTTGTCTATTCCGTTTTGTCATCTGTCGGTCATTTTTTAAACTTTTCCATTTCTTGTCTTTTCTGACTGAGGGGGAATAATCACAAGCCCCGCCTATTGTCTGTGTAAATATCAAACATAGTGTGAATTTTGTAATGGAAGTTTTCAATCACATAACTGAAACATCAGTAATTTCCCCCTGACTACTTAAAAAATAAGTTACATACATATAAATAACATACATGCAAAACATAACAAATATTGTAAACAAGGTATGAATCAATGTATATTAAGAAAGAAAAATAACACAATAAAACTAATAGATCTACCAATTCATTAAATAAAGGATCAATCAAATTATTTTTTTGGTCCTGGGGATTAAACAAATTTAGTTTCTAGATTTAATGGGAAAAAAACTGATTACGTACATTATATGTTTCTTCGATGACGACACGAGAGTGTGTTTTACCAATTATAGGACTGCAATAGACAGTTTCATTCAGTCACAGTTTGATTGTTATGTCTATCACAAACTCTTGTTCTGTATGGCAACAGTCCAAAACCCAAAGATATATGTACATTTTGTGTTTTCACTAGATCGACTAATCATTTCAGCTCTTACCAATTGTACTTTTTTCTAGCCTTAAAGAAAGTGAGAGGTTCGAGGTACATTTAGTTTCAAAGACACAGATAGAAAATTCTTGTGGGAAAATGTTGAATCCTATGAAGTTATAAAATGATGTCTTCTGGGCACCTCATTTAAAAAAAATGTGGAAAGGCTTTGGGGATCTGGACTTTTATATGTGGATGGCTTAAACATAGACGAGTGTGAATATATTGAGTCTAAAGGATACAAAAATCTATAAAATGGCCCATTTAGTTTTTATTTAAGAATGTAAACAGTTACAGGTTGCTAAAATCCAGAACAGTCTCAAAGAGAAAATGGCATTCGATGGCACTGAAGTGAAGTGGCACTACACAAACTTTTATGCGTGTGTTTATTTAAATCACAAATTACAATAGCAACAAAAAGCCAAATCTAAGGGGCCCGACACACAGATGACGAGGCCGTTGGTGCACGTCTGTGGCCCTAGCGGTTGCCGTGTGTCCTGCACCGTTGGTGCTAGTTGGCCCTCGTCGGCGTCCTATCAGCAGGCAGAGCATGTAGAGCTGGCGACGGAGCCTGTTGGTGAGAGAAATCACTCTGTTTCGCTGTTCAGCTAAGTGAATCGGTGCAGAAGAAGATAAATGGAGAAGTAAAAAGAAAGTCCCTTGAGTGGAGCTTTAGGTTTTTTGGCTGAGACACAGGCGACATGAGGCAGCGCAACAGTCGGCCTTCGTTGCTGCTGGTGCTTTGATTTTCAGTTTGGTGTATCTGGGCCCTGAGGTATTGTCTGTGGAAGCCAAAACAAACACACCTATAGAACCAGTGCCAAAGTGAAACAAACAGCCATAATGAACCATATTCCAACAGAACAGGTGCAGCTAACCAATCACCTTCCCTCCAACGTTTTGGATGAAGAGAGCACATAACTGTTGGCTGCCATATCTGTCTGCATGGCCTGCTGTGTCAGAACTTTGCAAAATATGTATGTGCACAGGTGCATGCACACACCCTCAGTATTTACACAGTTACACACATAAACCTGACGAGTCACGTACACACACACACACACACACGCACAGCGACTGTGTAATCGGCTTTCCCCTTTCCACCCACTAAAAAAAATCCCAAGAATCACTTGAGTGTGAAATGCTGAAAACATCCTGCATCCAAATCATATCAAGAGCGCAGCAGATTCCCCTCCACTGTTTGCCTGTTTTGTTTATTTGGCTCCTGCATACCGGCAGATTGAGCTCTTGTCGTAATGACCATGCATTGTCAAGCCCACGGTTGTCGGGAGGGAAAGACAGGACTAGCTGGGCTCGCAAGAGCTGCCATGACTCTAAATCCACATTAACAACAGCAGCTACTGCCAAGGTAACACAATGCTCGGAGGCATCTGATGCCTTGCTGCATCCGGCCTGCGTTCTATAAGCCCTGCTGTGGAGGACGAGTCAAACATCACGTACAGAAGTTGTTTTGAGAGAGAGGTATGACATCCTGCTGGATGGTGAGAGGGAGTCGGACTGAAATAGGGAAGAGAAAGACAGGATGGTGGGAGATGTGCTTCAGTGACCTCAGCGTTGGCCTACTTGTCTTCCACACTGGCTGGAGAGACGTTGATAAAACGTTTTCTGAGTGTTGTGTGGAGGTGTCTGCTGGTAGGATGACGTGTCTCCACCTGTCACTCATTGTCCCAGGCTGAATTCATCAGTGTTTCTCCTACATCCTCAGCTCTGCCTCTTTGCTTTACTTCGGTCTATTCTGTTCTGTGCCCCAAGTTGCTCAGGCATAATTTTATTTACATTGCACTTTTCAAAACACGTTTTACAGTGACACACACACACACACACACAAAGGAATAAATATGAATCCGATTTTACTTAAAAAGCTATTTCTTTGATAGTCATGTTTTTTTTAAATCAACTGAGAACTGAGTCATCCTTTTATAATTGCTTTCAAAACTATCCCCCTATAGCCAATAATGTTTTTCTCCTTTTGTTCCGACAGTTAATGTCTGAGCTTTAGTGTGTACAATGATGTATGTGCCGAGTCTGTTTTCACATTCATCGCTCTAAGTGTAAATATTCTCTGTGCTCACTGATGATCTGATTTTCAGAGGTGGCCTACGGGGAGAGAAAGGTTGTTAATATTTGGCCGATATGTTAAAATTCTGCACACATACGGAGAGGATGTATTTAGTTTCTTTACTACAGCTATGCAGGTAAGGGGAGAAACACATTTGATTTAATAATAATAATAATGATAATAATATAGAAGACACGATAAGACATTCTCCACTTCTCTTCTCTTCTCCAATGTAGTGACATATATCCGCTTTACAAAATGCACGTCCTTTTGCTTCTGGTGCTTTCTCTACAGTATACGTCTATAGTTATCTCAGTGCTTTTTCATCCGTAACTAAGTTAAAACACTTCACTTTGTATATTGTTAATAGTCTACCGTTCCAAGCAAACGAGCCATAGCAACCTAACGTTTGCGTGTGGCTAGCTAATATGGGTCGACCGATATGGCTTTATTCAGGGTTGATACCGATTATTAGTATTTTAATGAAGTTAGGGATGAAAAAGCTCTAAAATAACTAGACGTATTCTGTAGAGTTGGCAGGGGAAGCAAAAGGACGTGCAATTCATAAAGCAAATACACAACATTGTGCAAGTGGAGAATATTTCATACGATACAAAGGCATAAGCTTTTCTATTCAGTGTGTCTTACATTCACCAATCGTACCATATCAGCTTAGTAGAGTAGCCACTACAGGTGGTCACCTCAACAGACCACCTATAATAAAACTGAAATCCTTTGGAGGGCTTTAAATGAAAATATATATACACACAGTATTTCTCTAACTCTGCTCTCTCTCTGGGTTTCCAGGTATTGCTATAGCCAGTGCTCTGGTAGACACATCACAACAGCGAGCGACAGACTTCAAAGAAAGAGGCCTGGGTCTGAAGCACCGCAAACACATCGTGCACCACCAAGGGACCTGTGTATGAACTGGATGCCCTCAACGAGGAGACAACATATCAACTGGGCCCGAGGGAAATTTCAGTGGAGCTATTCACATTGACTTTAGAGGGAGGGGACGCACTGTAAACAAAGGGAGAGGGCTGCAAAAAACTGGTTGGCTGGTTCTTTGATAGCAGCTTGGAAGAAGAGGAAATGTTTCCACTGTCTCATCAACAGGCAACCAAACTGGGGGAAAAAAATGAACTCGTGGTCCCTGTCTATGCCTGAATCAGATGGAAAACCTCATCATGTTTTTTTGTCCCTTGTGTGTAAATGTTGGTCCTAATGAGCCAGGAAAACAAACGCTGGAAACGCTGGAGGAGAATGTTTCTACGCCACAGCTTTGGTCAGACATTAACTGAGAGCTGGCAGACGTTTCCACTACAATGCCATGTGGCTCCGCCTCTCCGGGGCTCTACTTGTCTGTCATGCAGTCTGCCATATTGACAGAGAGAAACACTTGTTTTACACTAATAAACCAAACTAAATGGCTTTGAGCTCCCGTGAAAGATATTGAGCTGAAATTAACTGAGCTGAAATGAAGTCCTGACTTGGAAACCCACTGGGCTCAGGAGCAATGCTGGAAACAACATGGACCTAACTAGATCAATGACAACACTGTAGTGGGGGGGGGGTCGTTCAGTGACAAAGAGATTTGCTTGAGGCGAAACTCTCCTGGGAATTTAAAAGACTACTACTGTTGAGATGTTGAGGAACTGCATCTTGCTACGAACATCTGGATGCAACTGTTGAAATGTGTTCTTTAAAAATGTCATTCTTGTTTTTCCCTTCAAGTTCTACATTTTTGATATCTGCTCAGGTCCTCTGTAATGAAAAAGGGTCCATTATCTGTAAACTTTGGGCCTTAAACACGTCTGTATATGCACTATAAGTGAAATGCTTTACCAGTACATTAGGACCCTCTGTGGGATAATATTATGCAACTGATCATCCAAACATGATGTTTATTCTGGGTTGCGATGTAAGCTCAAGGTCTGTATCATCACACATACTACTGATGGTATTCATACGTCTATGATTCATTTCTTACTGTGAACATACGCATCTTTGCTCATGACCTCCAGTAAATGCCATACATGTTTATTTCTGAACTTTATGTAACATATCTCCTTATCTAATATTTATTAATTATGCAAATTACAGTTAAAACAATAATTTAGTAAAGTTTTACAAAATGCACTACGGATTTTTGCTTTTAAACAACTAAATAATTGATTTTACGCAGCTCGTCTGTGCAGCATCCTTTTTTTTTTGTTGCTTTTTTCCTCTTTTTGTTTCCAAAATATATATTTTATGCATATCATAGCAAGTTTGGTGTGATGTCCAAAAAAGGTTTTCCCTTTACCAATTGTGTTAAACCTTTATTAAATATTGTAAAGTCACTTTTACATGCACATACACAGTAGAGGTATGTCTTTATGCACATGTTTTGTCCATGTATGGAGCCTGACTGTTTGCATTCAGGCGTTTTGTTTTCATGTAATTTTGCACCAGCTTGTTGTTCTATTAACAAAGGGCAGCTCACCACACTGTTTGTGTCCATATGAGCATAAATCTGTACATTTACAATTAAAACATTTTGATGCAGCTTCGTATGGTAATTGGATCTGATGCACTGTGTGTATTCTTACCTCTGGTGTTGTGGGATCGTATCGATCCGTGTTCTCAGGATGTCAGAGGGGCCAGATGACGAGCTCAGCCAACATTATGGACTCGGCCATCCGATACTGCTGATAGAGTTTCATCAAGAGTGGCTCAGCAACCTGAACAGACAAACAGAAGGATACAACACTGAGCACGACATTTACATTTAACATAATAACACAGTCACAGTTCACAGTCTGGATTATTACCTTCAACACTCACTGCACCAAACACAATTACAACTGATGATCTGTTAACATTGTCTTTAAGCTTACCGAGCCAAAGAGCGGCACCACTGGTCCATTGGTTGGTCATTTATAGAGGTAGAAGTTCTGTTTGGACTACAAGATGTCAACATGAAGCTCCGTGTGAGAACATTTCCTCCAGAAAGGCAACAAAGATCACATCGCTGCTAGTCAGGAAGACACATGGAGGAGATACATGCTGCTGTAGAGGGTGAGGGATTCAAAGAGCTAGTTCGGTAACGTTATCTCGAGCCAGGGTAAGTTATGACATAGAGAGCTATTGTGACTTATCATTTGGAAAAGCACTTTGAGAAGAAGAATCACAAGATCAAAGTCAAGACAGCCAACCAATGAGCTGTTGATGGTCTGACTTTCTGTTAAATAAGTTTTTTCACACCACAAACACGTCTGGAAATTGTCCTGTACACTCCTTAGAAATATCCATTGGTGTCACGCAGGGCTGCGTATCGTTAAAACAATCTGGGTATCAATACCTTGACTAAAGATTACATTACACAAACACGTGGTGAGCCCCGTCTCTGGGCATGAACCGTTATTCCTGCATGTCTCGAGGCAGCCAATCACCAGCAGTATTAGATCTTGGCACACCAAGCATGCTACAAGCTATCTGGCTAACTGACGCTGATGAGATCAACTCCTTAGGTACTCAAATTTGGTATCGAATGACAAGACATTTTTCTATAATTTATAGTATCAAGGAAATTTCTTTACCCCGTCCTCGTGTCACGTTTACGAATGTTGAAACACAAACTCCAACTGTGTCACATTGTCGCCTCCAACTCAACCGCCATGCTAACCGCCTCGTGACATGAAGGTCTGGTAATTAACAAACACTGAATGCACTGAATCATCTCCAGCAGCCAGAAGATCAACCGTCTTCTTCTGGATACACTCTCAAGCCCAACTGTCAACTTTGCACAACCAACAATCTCGCGGAGCACATTTATTCTCACGGGGATAAAACATTGTGATTTTAATGACCTCTTTCTTGGAGCATCGTCGTCAGTGTGTTTCCAGCGAACCTTTTGTCCTGTCAAACTCAGGCCTAACGTTAAAAATGGCTGCACTGCATCCAGCAGTGTCTCACCAGGCCCGGCTCTCCACACACATATTTATACTTTAATGTGCGGTGGGCACTGCAGTGGGACTTTGTTTACAGATGTGGTGCCACGTACACATGCAGTTTATAGAAACATATAAAAATCAGTCCAGTCTTTTTATGTCTGCGGTGCTCCACTAACAAATATCTGCTGTGGGCTTTTAAAACAGACCAGGGATTACATCCTTCGTCATGACGGAGTGGGGGCTGGATTGCCGAGGTGATCTCAACATCTTTAAGAATTAAGACACTTTTTTATGCAAATCCGCGACTATAACCAGAAAACACCAACATACATTTCTTTCCAGGGAAGCAGCGGCGGAGGATGGAGTGGCTGCAGCGCTCGGCTGTCTGGCCACATTTCAAAATCCTTCACAGTCGGTGATGTAGTGGTAAATAAAAAGCTGCGTAAACAATGCTTTCATGTCAGTAATCATTTGCATATGTCGACTGTTACCTTAAAATGCCTTATCCTCCAACCAGTGCAAGTCTGACATAATGCTCACTGAGCTGTGAATCGGCCATAACTTCCATACTGAATAAAATTACTAGCTGAACTTAATGCGGTCTGGAAACCAAATCAAACATGATAGATTGTATTTTGACAAAAGGCACAAATCTGTATGACTGAAGGCTCTTCTCACGCCGTTTCTCTGACTTTTGCTGTTGACTCATTCTTTGAAAGTCTCCTCTGGAACTTGAAAGGCCTCTCTGAACATTACATGAGGCCAATGCTGCTACTGTCACCACCATTAGTGACCAGGAGGAGATAAGTGCTCCTTTTTATGCTCTCAGCTCACTATATTTTTTTCTCAAGATAAAAGACTGCAGCATTTAGCATTAAGTGGGCTGCTGGCATCTCCACTTTGTTCGATACCTGCACGCCAGAGGCGGCAGGAAATGGTGCACTTTCCTTTTTATCCTGATCTAAGATGCTCTAAAAACCAGTTCTGAGGATGAAAGGTGGGCTTGTGTTTTTAGTGTAAAGTCAATATAAGGTGCTCGACGCTCCAACACAACAAAGAGACTACAAACACACAAAGAGGACGGAGAGAAGACAGGGACCTGCCTTGTAAAATTAATGACATGCTGCCACTATTGGACTGAAGCTACATGGGAATGTTTTGGTAAACCCTTAACATCTGTTGTACTGTCGTTAGCCTCTGGTAGAAAATGGAGACAAAGAGCCGTGCACGTCTCTGACATGAGTCCCACATGTTCACATATGTGCAAACACACCAACCGACATCTCCAGGGGAAGATGTTACGATCAGTGGAGCGTTCAGCGCCAAAACAAAAGATTAATGTGATGCCACAGTTTTTGCGTTCAACATCGACAACCCAGGATCACAAGCACTGACCTGCCTTTCTTCAATTTAACCTCATTCACTCTTCTTTAAACTGAACCTACTGTTTTAATATTATCAATATTTGCTGGTTTCAGTACGATGGGTTGTGTGATGGACACTGACCACGCTGCCTTTCAGCAATTTCTTGCACCAGTAACTACAAATGTAGAGGGGAGAAAACGGCATCCGCAAGGTCTCTCTTGCATAGATGCTGTTTGTTGGCCAATATGGATCATTTCTGATCTCGACTCTGTTCGTGGTGTTACACAGTCAGACACACACAGGCCATCTCTAGCAACAAGTGAGTCCACAACCAAGATAGCAGCTGCTGCACAGATTTGAGCCACACATCAGCTCACAATGATAATGCTAACACTCTGATGTTTACTAGGTGTAATATTTGCCATGTTCACCATCTTGGTTTAACCTGCTAGCATGCTAACATTAATACTTATGAAACGAAGTACAGCGGAGGTTGACAGGTCATTAGTTTTGCAGGTGCATGGCCATAAATAATAATGTTCAACCCTCTGGTGAGGGCACTATAAGTCGGGGGATCACCACAGAGCTGAGACCAAAGTAGTGAACCGACCGACCAACAGTACCGCTCCTGAAGACTGGAGGTGAGAGGTGCACAGCTTTTTATTACCGTCACCGCTGTCACTTTCTGCTACGACATGGATTTTGTAAAATAGTCGGTACCATGAGGAAAGTTTTAACACTGTGGCTGCGATAACATGCAGTTAAAGGGCTCAACATGTACCTCAATGACACAAACATGGAAGGTAAATACATCAACACAGGCCACAGTAGACAGTGAATCTGGATTTTTCATTTCCACGTGTTTACACAGAGATGCCATTCAGCCGGGAGAAGAATAAATTATATTTGGCTTGAGTTCAAGTCTAAACTGGAGACATAAGCACAACATTAAGCCTGGAATGAATCCTCGATTAAATCAGCACAATCAACCCTGCGTCACCTCTGCCCCAGTCTTCTGTCCTTGTTTTGTCCGTGCTGTGTATCATGTGGTGAGTAAGCTACCTGTCATTCAGTCACCACTGACATACGTACTGCTTTTCCAGCTCTGCAACCCGTCTCACTGTTTCATCCCTCCTCCTCCTCCTTCTCCTCCTCCTCTCGCCTCCCTATCTGTGAGGACTCAGGGTCAGCTGAGCCACGTCCTTGTGATTGATGCCCCATCCAGACCTCAATCTTTATGCCATTACGCACCAATTGCAGCGGGTAATTTGGGCCGCAGTCTGAGGACGAGTGACCGAGTCAGCCGCGGGGGCCGACACAGGATTACAAAGCACACCGCTGTCCTCCGCCTCCCTACTAACGCACACACACACACACACACACACACACACACACACACACACACACACACACACACACACACACACACACACACACACACACACACACACACACAACCAAACCACCAGCTTCTATAATGCTGTGAAGAATGTCGCCCCTGTCAGCGCCGTCCTCTACTCAATCCCAGCATGCATTGTGCCGTCATAAGTGGCCTTCTGCGCTAACAAAGAGGGCCCTTCTGTTTCGTCTCAGCACACAAAGTGCAAAGGCATGAAGGGTGGAAGAGAAGGAGTGAAACCGTTGACACACTGCTTCAGGTTGTGTGGGCAGTAGCCACAGCAGGAGGCTGACGGGTCAAAGTGACCAGTTTCCTGCTTCTTTTATTCATTCAGGAGGAAACATTTAGTGTCACGCTGTCATCTCTGTTCCTTTGTTTCCATTTCTATACACTTTACTCTCTGTTCTGTGATTGATAGATTATTTTTTTGACCCACTATCAAAGTTTTTGTTCAGCCAAGTTCACCAAAAAAAAAAAACAATAAAGCATTTTAAACTGAGGGATGGAGGGAGAACCCAGAGCCAGATACCTTTCTGGAAGACCAATAAAGGCCCAGAGAGGATTGAGGTAGTTGCAGGTGATGGGTCGGTTCTGTTGCTAAACCTGGTATGGCAACTCTGGACCCATGTGGCACACTGTTCCCTGCCATGTTGGATCTTTGGAAACTTTGAGGTCTTCTGTGGTTCAAAATAAGGTTGTGTGGTTTGTGAGGCTCGGACTAATAATATGACAGAAAATACAATTTTGTTGGTGCAGAGTGAACTGTGTCACAAAAAAAGAAAAGAAATACGGAAAAAAAAAATGTTTTTTTAAATAAAATCTTCCAAAATTTGATTGTGTATAAAATAGTGAAACCTAAATTTTGTATAAAATAAAATAAGATCTTCCAAATGTTATTTTGCAGTATGTAGTGAAACTTGTCGTCGGTGAGGACCGATGGGCTCGGACAGCCACAGACAGGCTAGGGAAGTATCACCGACTACATCGTTGTTTTGGGGCTTTTTCAGCCTTGTTCTTTACGACACAGATGATAATATTTATGTTGCTCCACTTTTTAATCTCTTTTAGTAAACATATAAATAATCTGACCTGAACAAAACCCAGCTTATGTCCCTGTTACTGTCTGTTTTACACCAGAATGCTTCAGACATCAGAGTTGTAAACAACCTCCCTAATTAAACGATGATTGTAAAGAACCAGAGATGATTACCACAAACACATCTAATAGTATTCATAACCTATTCGTCATAGTGACATGAATTGGTCACACAGGACCTCAGCGCGTTGCACAGCGACTCCCTCGTGAGGCATTAATAGACGTTAATTCATGTTGGTGTCAGGAGACCCAACGTGTTTATGTGAAGTTTTATGACCTCCTCTTCTAAACTGTCCATTAATGAATAGAGCTTTGATATTGATAAACTATAAAAAAAAAAATATATAATATCAGGAGACTTGTTATGAGTGTGAGCAGATGAGACTGCAGCTCCAGGGTCAGTTCTAACGCCGAGGCTGGTTCAGTTTTACTCTGGTTATTATTCACACAGTATCATCTGTCCTGAAGAACCTTCAACCTGGAGTCAAGGTGCTTATTGGATTACAACTACAAATCCCCACAACAGGGACACAGGGAAATATCAACGCAAACAGTCTTAAAACATCTTTTAAAGTTGCCAGCAGCTCAAATATAGGATTTAATGTGGCCTCCTGCAACACAGACGCTGTCAGAAAATCAAATCTGAGCTGAAAATCAGAAATGCACTTTGAACTGACCATCCAGCAACAAACCAGCAATACAAATCTGATCATTTTAAACATCGGGTCCGTCAAAAGCCTCACATTTTCTTTTTTACAATGAGATATAGAATCATATGAGCGTGCTCCCATTGATCATCACATAGTTGATCTAAATGATTTGATCACTGGTCTTTATACAGGCCGATCAAACAAACATACCAGACAGTTCTCTCTCCCGTCATCCCAATCCTGATCGAAGAGCATTAAAAATCAAACACTGGTTTCTAACAGAAATCTATTTCATTCACCTTTAGATTTTTAGGAAATACTTCAATTAGACGTTGATTAGTAAAAAAAAAACAGGTTTAAATAATCTTACTGCAAGAAAATAAGAATATGACGAGTCGATTACCAACTAAAATGACTTGGACATGGAGAGAGGAAGCTCATTCTTGTCGGTTTACTATAAAAAAAAGTAATTTGCATGTTTGACCAACCCCCACTCCTTATTATCTCTTTTCTCCATCACTGCTGCACAAACAGCAGGTAATACCTGACTGTGCTCTACAGCTTCAATCACAGCTCATACTGCTCACATCCACCGACGCCGTTCCACAGTAAGAAAATAGGACTTTAATGACTCTTAATAAGCTCAATCTCTGCATGTGAAATGCAGCCTGCTATCAAAAAATCCAATTCCCCACATTCAGCGGATCTAATATTTGATAGCTGTCTTTACACTTGTGTTTTGACGCTCTGGGGGTTTAATTCCAGGGTTGTGTAATGTAGTTGAGTGACACTATGAGCTAATTTTACAAACGGGAGGAAGGAAGCGCTGTTTGAATCTGTTCCTGCTCCTACATGAGAGAAAGAGTGACGTACATTTGTTGATATTATATCTGAACAAAGAAAAAGATATGACTGGATGGTTATTGAATTTTAATTGAAAGTCTTTAATCATACGGCAGGTTAGGACACGGTGCTTTGATGTTTTCATTAAAAATGCTGTACTGTCTTTTTTTTTTTTTTAATCAAATCCTCCTTCAATCTGTTGATATAAAGTCATCTCATTCATTCTATTCTCTTTTCATCTCACACCTCATCTATTATTGGTGTCCTCAGTATCGATGTGTCTACACCTCTGTTCACGTTCAGGTCTGAAAACACGTCAGCAGCTGCCAGCTGTATAACAGAAGTACAGTACGGCCTCTTAATGCAAATATATACAGAGACATTATGAATATTATAATATAAAGTATCATGTCATTATTAAGGTATCAGAGCTAAAAATGGACACTGTGAAAATGTGCTTTATGGTCAGTTATTCATGTTTTCACATAATTAAAGCAGCTACAAGGAAATTTCATTTTTTTTTTTGAATTTGGCGCCCCCTGTGGACAAAAGCGGTATGACCACAACCTTGTTCTGGCCTTCTAACTTTGGTTTTAAAGAACAGTGCAGAAAAAAATGCTTGCGGTGATTTATAATTATTTAAGTTCACTGTTTCAGTCCACTGATGTCATTTAAGACGACAGTTTATTGTTCATCTACATCCTGCCTGCATTGCATATTTTTGTCACAATTGTTTGATAACCAAATTTGAGGGATCATTGGACAAATGTGTGTATATGAGCCGATACGTCAGGATCATAATATTTATTCCCTAATGTTGGTATCATCCCCGATCAATAACTGTAATGTGTCGGACCACCAGACTACAGAGCAGCTTTATTCTGTGTGCAGCCTCGGAAGCTTGAAGCGAAGTTAGCCAGCGAGCTACACTCAGAAAGCTAACCTAAGAAAACACACAACAACAGCACAACTTAAAGACTCACAGTAACAGCAGTCCGAGTGTGTTGGCCTTACTGATGTGGAGATGTAACGTTCGTGCACGGAGCAGAAATCAACTTATTTTTCTTCCCCACATGTCACAAACAACCGAACAGCTCCAGCCTGCCTCCCGTCCTCCAGATGGTCAGTGGCAGCCCACATGACTCACAGCATCCACCACACAGGACACCCCCAGATGTCCTGCCTCGACGAGTCAGAGCCAAGTCCGATCCACAGTGCGTCCTTCACGGACCGGACTTACTTAAAAATGACAATATCATGGTCAAGAATGACTCCATCACAAATAAATCTAGACGTATAAGATTATTTATCTGTAACGTGCACTGAAGTGTCAGAAGTAAAGTAAGAAACTTATCAGCAGTGACTCCAATCCTGAAGCGATGAGACATTTATGGCCACTTACCAAACTAAATACATTTTTGGCAAATGTGGTTACGCTGCAATCACTGTGACTGTGGTGCAGCGAGGACATGCAGTTAGTCTAATGACTGTGTTGAAAGATAATGGGAAATTATGACTAGAAAGTACATTCAAATGTCAGACTCATTTTCTTACATTTTATGACGGTGACGCGAACACGTCAGACCATTTTCCCATCAACCCCTTTTTCTGTTTTTACATTAATGTATTATTCATAATGTCAGAGACGCATCAGGAGACGGCCTCCGTGTCAACGACCATCAACAGCATTTTACATGACACACTGAGCCATAAATGGGCCGTTCTATTCAACTCATGGACATTTTTCCATGAAATGGTAAGAAGAGTGCCTCTAATTAATAACTTTCCAGCTCTCAGCTTACTCACGGTGTCCTGTTTTTTAAAACAGCCGACACTTACACTTAGATTTTTCTTATAAGATGTCAAAAAGTGGGGATTGCTGCACGATATCTTCTGATAAAAGGAGGTGGAAATCAAAAAAATAATGCAAAAGGGAAGAAAAAAGGTCTGAAACAACAGAGGCCACTTCGTACAGAAGCTATTGATCCGTTTTCTAAGTCTCAGCTAAACTGTTTTATCTTCTGCATTTATCAGCATAACCTTTCCAAGTTCCTTTAATTTTTTTACATCCATTTTTTTTCCTCCTGGAAAAAAAAAAGAGTGAAACCAAATTAAAAATAAAAGTTTGTCAGGAGAATTTGTTTATGTAATACTAATTTCGACCACAAGGGGCTGAAGTGCACCACTCCCCCATGTTCTCAATAAAAACTAAACATTCTCCTGACAAAACTTTTCTTTTCATTTGGTTTTACACATAAAAATAGTTTTTTCTTTATTTCTTTATTTTTTTTCATGTTTCACAGATGGAAAAAATAAATACATAACTTTTTTTTTCACCAGTTCTCAAATCATAAACACAGGAGAGAAAACAATCCGTAGCCGCAGTCCACCTGTGATGCACCTTCTCTTCAGAGGATCATCACCACCAACATCCAGCAGACCTCGTTATAATAACTCAGTTTCTATATTCAGACACTGAGCAGAATATGCAGCAGACTCCCTATTAACATGTACAACAGCTTCCTTATTATGGGCCGAGCTTCACCAGAGTTTACCACAGAGAGCTGCAGCAGCTACACACACCTACAGACAACAGGAGCAACGACAGGATGTGGACTCTGCAGCAGGTGCGACAGGGACAGGTAGCTCCATAAATCAAACAGGGAGTCCGATTAATACCAATAAAACACCTGTGAGCCATAAACCAGCACACACACACACACACACACACACACACACTACAGTTCGTGGCGGCATCAGTCAGCGTGTTGGTGCACTCACCTGTCTCAGGTGTATCACACGGTGAAGTCCGACCTCCACACCTGTTCACCTGTTCACCTGTTCTCCGTGTCATTACACACACGTCACACTAACGAGCTGACAGTAAGAGTTAAAGTAGCAGGCAGCTAACAGCGCAGCCCGCTGCGGTCACATCCCAGCATGCACCTGTCGGCCGCGTGGCTTGAAAGGTGTGTTTGATTTGCTTCACTGCACGTCCTCCTCGGGTGGAGCTTCACGTCAGCGAGTGTGTGACGTCATCATCACGCATCAACTCTACGTGTCCATTCAGCCAACAGGACATGACTAAATAAATAAGTCTGAATTTAAAATGTAATTAATTAAATAAATGAGTTTGTCTGAACTTTTTACATTTGTTTTCTGGTTCTTTGAATTGGATCAGATTCCCAGACACACTTTGACACACGTTGATTATTATTATTAATATAAATGTTGTTTAATGCTCAAAGAAAACATATAATATGATATATAATATTGTCTTTGCTGTAAACTGGACTGTAACGTGTCCCACTTTAGCACATAAGCTGTTTTATGAAACGATAAAGGGGAATTCTGGTATTTTTTTAACTTTGGACCTGCAGTATATTTACATGCTTTGGTGTGTGAATGATTATTTCTTATGGGAAATCCAGTTCTGAAATATCACAAGAGGTGAGTCGCTGCAGAAATACCACGGTGGAAATGTGAGCCAGAGAGTCGGAGAGAGGAACTGCGAGCGAGAATTTATTTCAAAAAGTCACGGCTGCATATTTTTCTGATTTTGACAATCTAGACGAGGCCGCGGTGATTTCAGAGTGAGACTTCTCCTTGAACGAGAATAACAACCTCGGCCTGTCAATGACAAAAATAAAGTCTTTGAGTAGACGTGACTTTGACAGCGGCGGCTGCCAGCTGAGGCCAGAACATGTAAATTCAAATTTAAAAACCCAAATGAAAGGAACAAAGACGGCCTCGCTCAGTTCGTCTGTAACTTTTGTTCTTCTGCCATCATCTCACTTCCTACCTTCAGTGTTTATACATGGATTAATGGATGAATCGTGCATTATTTATTTAAAGTGGTCCAGTTTAGCTCCGCCCACCTCACAGTTCACACTCTAATGCTAATGGTGGGCTGCCCGGGGCCCCCTGGAGCCCGTTGGTTCCTCACATCCCCAGCTGCTCCACCCGACCTCCTGCGCCCGTCAGTAACAGACGTCTGAACGCATTCATTCATATTTTTGATTGACACATTATTAGTCGGTTCCTTTCTTCCCGAGCTGAAAGGTAAAATGAGTTGAACGGTTGCCGCCTGGCAGCAGCTCTTTGTTTTTGTTTAAGCTGATTGACTGCTGTTTGTTCTGCAGGTGCAAATTGGATGAGAATTGATTTCAGCCTTCCTGCAACTGTGATGTGAGACTGAATAAATGAACATCTCAACAGTTTATGTTATTTTATTGACTTTTTTGGGGGCTTTTTTCAATTCATTCCACCAAAGTGGCTTTTTAAACTGTAACGACCAATTAAATTAATGTTATGTTGTTTGATAGTATAAGAGGTTCACAACCCCAGAGACTTTCTAATGCTACTATTTTACCTGTGTCTTAAATGGTATCGAGGCAGCAGCAGGTCAATAAAAGTACAAATAGATTCAAATCGAAGGAGAACGCAGCCGAGTTGCTTGCAGGCGAACATTTCCTCATCGATCCGGGCAGCGTGTACCTGGCGTTTCTCTTCCTGCAGCATTGAGTGGTATCACCGAGCACTCAGCCGGCACGATGTGACCCCTCCACATCATACCACTTGGCCAAAAGCTCAAAAGATGTCAGAAACCTCAGATGACTCTTTCTTTATCCGCTCTCATCTCTCTCTCTGCTCTTTACGTTTTCCTCTGGCTTGGTAACCCGAGGTCAGCAACATAATAACTCCTGAGATCCTATCAGGCTTCTCCCCGGACGACCTCAGACTTTTCTTTAATCCTTCATGTCACCTGAATTGTTTCTTCTCATGGTCGTTCAGTGAAATGACACCACGCACAAACAGTCTGGGTGATTTAACAGTTTTTAATCATAACTTTTGTACAATAGATTTTACATTTTCACAAGCTAAGAAGTTAATGATGCCGGATATCTGAGGGAGTCTGCGTCACCAAAAAAGCAATTTTTTGGGTATTTTTCAAACAACAGATGTGATGGAGATGGACAGCAAACTTTGGACTTTTTTTGTCCGATAGGGGGATCCTTACATCAGGAGTTTTGAGGCCCGCTGAGGGTTCAAAGAAAGGTGACTGCTCTGCCCGGGCAAAAATGTTGTATGTCAAATTTTGCATCGTCACATGTGAAATGAATTTTTTCCGGACCTTATTTACTCTTTTCACACGTCAGCTAAAATTTGAACATGTGGAAAGAAAATGTCACATGTGAAATTTACCTTCTCACATGTGGAAACCGTCTCTATAAACTTTTCATCTCATACTCCAGTGACGACATGACACTGGGATTCAACTATAAAATGATCAGACGACATGTAAAAACACAGAGAAATGTCTCATCAGTCTCAGTTTGAGTTTTTGTCGTGCAGCAACTCCAAACGGCAACACATCCCATTCAGAATATATTTGTTCTGAAACACTGATTTATTTCCGTCCAAATCACAATGCATCGTTTTTCTCTTTTGCTCGACTTGTAGTTGTCGTCCCTGTGATCATTTCAGCAGTGAAACCGAAATGATCACAGTGACAGCAAGGAAACAGTTTTTAAAAAAATTGGACACATAAAATCTGATCCATCTGCGGCCGATCCATCTCGTTCACCTCAACTCATCCAACAAAGAAATAATAAAAAGGTAGAAAAATAAGTTCAAATCTTCGCCCCAGAAATCAATACAATATTTAAGCAACATCATGATGGGCCTATTTAACTACAGAAGGAGAGTTACATTGATATCCTCTTTCTCAGATGCAATAATATTCCATAGTCATGTACATACTGGGAGAAATATACACACAGGTTGTTATAAAAAACAATATTCTGGCTTATTCAATGTATCTGAATGTCAAAATAGCTCACAATGCTCTGGAATAGAATATCATCAGACATTTATTTGTCCACTTTATAGTTTCAGCCAAGTACATACAGTGCATATACCATGTTTAATGCTCGGTAAATAACATTGAAGATCTACTATACATTAATCATGTTTTTGAGGAGCTACATAAACCCAAGCAGCGTGTCATAAATGCTCCCGTCAGTGTCCGAGTGGCTAAAGTAACTCGTCGAACATGCCACGGCGATGTGTGTGTAAACGTCTGAGTCGTGTGTGTGTGTGTGTGTCGCAGGGAAGTGAAAGGTTTTGTATTTCCTGTGGGGAGAAACCGTATGCCTCCGTGATGAAAACAGATGAGACGACATCTGAGAACTGAACGTGGCTGCGATGCTGTGGCTTTTTTTTTTTTTTTTTTTAATCACCCAGCAGTCCTCAGGAGCAGACGTACAAAATGCTTTGACGTTTTACAGACGGTACATAAGTCACATGTCACATGTTTGAGCCCGATTCGTTAAAAAAGACAGGATTGACCGTTTGATAAACCCTCTCCGTCAAGCAATGATTGTTAAAGCAGATTTTTTCTGGGCTTCACGGTCCAATCAACATGCTGACGTCGTCTGTATCCACCGAGCTTCACAGATGGTTGTTTTTCACCCAGAAACAAAAATGTCAGAGCAAAAGTGGAAGGAATGGCTTCAACAGTTCTTGGCTACTAGTGTTAGCACAGCTACTATAGCTAACTACAATATTTTAAGTAAAAAAAAAAGAATAGCATGGAGCATGAGGCTAATGATCCAAAGCTAATCTCTAAGCTAATAGCTGCTCTCTTCTTCTCTTTGTTGAGTTTGAGGATGTTTACCAAAGATACCGAGGCCTGTTTCCCTTTTCACACATTCATCCTGTTTGTCCAACTATGTTTTCTATAAAAATGATTTAAATGGACTTATAACAAAACAATACAAATTATATTTCTATCATATTTTTCCTTATAACGCTATTGTCCTTCATTTCCATTTTCTTCAACAAGGATCATCGAATGCTACCTGTTAGCCCTGGACCTGTTAGCTTCAGCACTGTTTATATTGAGGTATTGAGTTAGCAAGATATGCTAATTTGATGTAGCCATCAAGTGCGTAAAAAGAAAACTCTGATTGAGTGTCCTCATTTTCCAATGAGTAAGCTGTAAACAATAAAAAGTTTCCAATCAACATATAGATATCCATTTATTAGCTGCAGTAACTGCCAGTTTCTTTCAAAATTGATGATCACTAGCTTAAATTTAGAAGTGTGTTTGTTCACTTTACTAATTATTCTGCTGCTCTGCCACAGTTATTATGGTAAACTGCACACATGCTATGCTTGTGACAGCAGGCTAACTCAGGCTGGTAGGGCTTAGCAAACGGTCAACTTCAAATCAAAGCTCCTTCCTCCAAACACGCGTGGACAGATTCACAGTTGAGGCAATAAGTCGTAACACTGAACTGACAGAAAAAGGAAGCTTTGAGTTTTTTTTGGGGGGCGATGGAGGTGTGAGTCACTGTTCAATATACTCTACAACAATAAGCCTATTTATTTTTCCTCAGCTCTTGTTTTTGTAGACGCAGTGCAGAAAAATACATCAAAACTAAAAAAAGAAAAAACAAAAAGTGTTAAGGTGAAACTGCAGCGGCTTCTCTGTCACCGTCATAGAGAAACACTGAACATGGCGTGGACTTCTAACAATTACAAGTATGTACAATCACTAATGAGTGAAGTGGACTGAGCCATCCACAGCAGCGTGTTGCCTTCTGTCCTGTGATCTCTGAGTATCACTCTGTTGGCAAAAACCAGGAGCACAAATAAAAAAGGGGAGCAGAACGCCTGCTGCTGTGTGTGTTTCTGACTGTTTTTGTCTGAGTGTGTGAAAGTGTGCAGTATGTGTTTGTGGGTCTTTGCGTGTGTGCTTTCACCAGCGGCGGTGTGTGTTCAGTATGAGCTACACTAGAGACAGTTTGGGCGCAGATGTTTTTAACTTCTCCGATGTTTTAAGTTGTCGGTGTTCACCCTGAAAAAGGAAAAAAGGCTTTCGAGTGACTTTTTTTTTCTGTCAGGTAAATATCCACGTGGATCTTTCCTAAAAAATGTAAAACACCAGATCACGTCATTATCAAAACATACACAAATCACAGAGGAGACTGAATAACACCTAAAAGGCTGCCCGAGTGATAAAATGTAGCCGTTACTGAACAGACTGTGACTTTTAAGCGAAAGACCCCACCTATAGCCTCAACACACAAACAGACGTGGGTGAAAACAGATCTGACGACTCTGAAAATCGATGCTAATTTACATTACGTTTCCAAAAAGCCACAAGCTGTGGTTTACTTGAATGTAGTCCTCGAGTATTTTCTCATTTCTGCCCTAAGTGAGCAACACAGAAGCTTTAAATCCCTTTTTTTTTTTCAACTACCCCCAAAGGGAACACAAAGCCAAACTGAGTTAACACGTATAGTAGATCACCGTTTCTAGCACACAGCTGCAATGCAAAAAAAACCAAACAAACAATAAAACAACAAAGCTTCCCAAAAAATTCATAAAAAAATCAGAGAAGGAATCAAAAGAGAGATAGAATCCAGAGGGAAATAAAAGTACAACAGGTATTACTGAGAAGAAAGGATATAATTTCTTGTTTTGCTTTTTCTTTTATACAAATGTGTGTTTGTCAGTCCGTTTGTAGTTTTGTGAGGCTACAAGACGCCCGGCGAGGAGAGCCCCTGCAGGCTGCAGTACCACAGCAAGAGCAGCGGGGGCAGCAGAGAGGTCAGGCCCGCGGGCCGTCTGGAGACAGCTGAGTTTTTCAGGATGGCGTTGGACGTACTGGGACCGTCGATCTGAGGGTCCTGAGAGAGAGACAGACGGACAGGAGAGGGAGAGGTTATTGTAGTAATAAAAAAAAAAACTAAAGACTCGCTGAGCTACAGCATCTCAGGCTTTTTAGTTTCTAGTACATGCAGTTAAAGCTCTAATGTTTCGATAGTAAGTCGTCTTAACACTAATTTTGAACCATTAACTGGTGAGGAGGCAGATTTCTTTTTTCACCTGGCACATAAAATGTAGCCGTCTTCTTTCTGGCATCATCTTTAATAGCATTGCTAATAGTTATGTAGCCATGAAATGCATAATAACAAACTCTTCTTGATTTTCCAACCAAATCACTGATGTAATGCTACATAGCTAGCCTGCACTTCTTGTTAAAATCTTGGAAAATCAATGGTGGCAATCAAAAAAGAAAGGTCCAGTGTCTGTGTACTCATTCCTGAACTCAGTGACCCTTTGTTATTATCTTTATCTGTAGAGGGGAAGTCTGCCACAGCTGAAACGTTAACTGTATGAAATGTAAAGCGTGACGGGCGAACCTTGGCAGGATTAGTGGAAAGTCAATTTGAGGTGATCATCATCTTTGCTCGTAAACTAAGCAGCTGATTAGGCACTTAACTCACTCTAAGTGGTAATTTTTGATACTGGAAATACAAACCGATATATTCTGTTATATGTATATTTTATGGGGGAAAAAGTTTAGTAGTGGGGTGAGTATCATCGGCGGCGCCAGGGAGGGACAGGGAGGGGCTTGGGGCTGCTGTAGCTCCCAGCATAGCCACAGCACCCCCAAGAACATTTATGTGGTTTTACTTATAATTTTTAATGTGTGAATACTAGGATTTGTAAATACATGAATTAAAAAAACTATTATTTTTAGATTTAAAAACATAAAACCAACACAGGTGATCTGATTCAAACTTTTGACCTTACTTCCACTTCCTGTTAGCCAAAGAGCGCAATTCTTTTGGTAGCTAGCATTAGCGAAATCAGTGTCATCATTTATAATGTTGTTTTTTAACCCCTAAACGTCCACGTGTGGAGACTCAAACAAAACCTGGAAACGGGAGTGATTGTGGTAATACAGGTGACGTTAATAGGTCTCGTGATGGTGTAGTCGCTAGAGGTTGCTGTAGATCCCCAAGAGGGCCCAAGACAGCCAGTTCTTCAGAAAATACCCTGCACAGACATTTCTGAATCAGCAGAGAAGTTTTAACAAAGGCTGGTTGGATCAGTTTGCACGGCTGGAACACAGTGTGTCCACTGACGAAACGTTTTTTTTGCTTTGCTTGTCAGCTTTTTTTAAAATGAGGTCACTGGATTTCATTTGGAGCCAGCATTCACCAACAACTGGCGAAAAGCATCAGCATCTCTGAAGAGTCGTCATGAAAGTGTGGGATATGGGATATTATCGAGACATGGAGTGAGTTCAATCAGAAACAGACAAGTGGCTCAAAAATAGCAAACATGCTTGGCAAGGGACATTCGGTGCTAGTTACAGAGAACAGAAAGTACATGAAGACTGTGGTGGAAAGTCTACGCTGTACAGATCGCACAGCGAGGTCACAGTGAGGCTGAGGAGTCATCTAATAGGGGCAATTTTCACGAGCTTCTGCATGTCATTGCAATGTTTGACGCAACAGTGGACAAGAAGCAAGTAATCCATCAAATGCCAGACAGACTCACCATGACATACAAAATGAGATATTGACTGTAATGGCTGATATGACATGAATAGAAATAAGCGATGGGATGAGGGATGCAGAGCACTTTGCTGCTCTGGTGGATGAAAGTAAAGATGTTAGTAAAAAGCAACAGATTTCAGTGATCGTGAGCTGTTTGCACCCAGTGTCAGAGGAAGAGCGTGAGCAGATGGGTTAGACACGGACTCACTACTGGCCAGCATCAAGCGTACACTCAGTCAGTGTAATATAGACCTAAATGTTTGTGTTGGTTGGCATGTGAAGCTGTGGCAGGTGTTTCTGGATCTTCTCCACAGCAGATTCTGGGACCTTTTTTCACGACAGCTTGATAAATGTAGACCAAATCAACAAACAAGTACATAAAATGCTGCCAAGCTTTTCAAGCATCAGGTGTTCTCCATGTTTTTTGTAGAAATTTAGGTCTTAACTTATATTTGCATCAGACATTCGAGACATTTTTCAGAAGCCTGGTGATTTGTTTGCCAGTACCGTCGTCATATATCCACCGGGACACAAAGTGGACTTCGGGTTGAAGTTCATTTCATTTCATGCGTGCAGGACGTGGTATATTTCAAGAGATTAGGCTGTTTAATTCAATAAACATCACCTGTAAAAACTCCTAAATAAATTCATCTGGTGCGACACAAAAAAAGTCAAAAGGTTGTTTTTAGAACTAAAATGCCACAGAAAGCAAAATAGTCCTATATAGCGTGTGCACATGTGTGTGCGTGTACATTTACATGTGCCACCGTACGTCAGTATGTGCACACAGAGCTTCACCACCACCTTTGGCTTGCTAATAAAGCTGCAAGCTAGTGGCTGGGTCATCTCCCCCAGACCTGTCCCTGCCTCTATTAAATGTCAGTCCAGTGCATAACAGTGCCTTATTATTGTACAATGACATTTACAGTGAACTTTAAAAGCCACCAGATAAGCAACAATCCCATTTCAGCCTCTAAGGAACTACAAAGAACTGGAGTTTACAGAGACGGCAGGCAGGATTGCCGTGGCACTAACTGTCAGAGGCAGGTCGGAGACTTCCACTGGCCTCGTGGTCAGAGATATAATTGTTTTCCGAGATAAACTGGGGTGAAGATTTTGATGGCACTTTCGACCAATCACACCCATACCACCAATCGATTATTAACGTATGAACGTTTCTGCAAACCACTGACACGTTCACATTTGTACCATTTTGACGTTTCTACAATTGGTGTCACATCACATTCACATTACATTATTGATCTGACTGTCACATCGGGAGGTGGAGGGGACGGTGGTGGAGCGACCGACGAGAAGGCTGCCAAGCCAGTGACCGCAGGTCAAGACTGGTTTCAACATTTATAAGTGTGAAAATACTGGTTTGTTTTGCTGAGTGAGCATCTCAACATTTGTAAGACGTCATGGGATTTTTTTAAAGGAGGCCTCGGGAACATCTCCAGCTGTGTCTGTAGCAACGAAAACAGAGATTTTAAGCCAAAACATCATCTTTTCCGAAACCCTGACCAAGTGCTTTTTGTGCCTGAACGTAGCCAAATCATTGTCGCAACATAAAATAGAAAATTCAACCTAAAGAAACGTAAAGTCGCAACATAAAGAAATGTAGAGTTTTAACATGGAAACATACATCACCAACATCTAATCAGGGGATTGGATTGCATCCAAAACAAGAAACTTGAAACATGCCTAAGAAAAGTAATTTGTCACAATTTTTTTTTTTTTTTCTGTCGAGGTTTTGTTATTTTGTGATAACTGTGTTGCTCTGAAAATGTTGATTGGGCTGTCTTGCAGATACTTTTTTAACTGCAACATGTTTCTGACAAAGAAATACAAAGCTGGGGAATATTTCACTCTGAGCACCTCTGACAAGAAAGTTTAAAGGGAACCGTAAAAATAAATTTTATCCTGTCCCACTGCGAGTGTTTTTGTGAAGTGGAAATACAATTTTTGATGCATCACCACATAATTTATCTCTGAATTTAACAAATTTAATTTTATTACATAATTGACAAACTTACCACACAGAGGACGCCATCCACAGTTGAGTTTGTCTTCAACTTCTGAGCCTGCAACGGAAAAGACACGAAGCATCACATCATCTGTTACAACCCAAAGATTTATGTTAGAAATGATAGTTTTGTTAATGAAAAAGAGCAGCTGATACATCAATAAACCAATTCAAGTTAACTTGTTTGTTAAAGTTTGCTTCATTCATCACAACACAGCAGCATTTTAGTGCTTTGACAACTACCGCTATAATTAATTTGCTTTGGTCAATCGATGGAAGAATCCAGAATGTAATTAGGCTGAAAACATCGCCGATTGATTTACACAACAGGTACAAACATCACACGGACATCAGTGTTCAGACGCTGTGACTAAACTTCAAATAACCGTCACATTCAGTCTGTATGTTTTATGGAAGCTCTGCGCTGATCTGATCATAAAAGCAGATTGGAAACTAAAGCTAAAACGGGAAAAAAACCTACAATAACCTTGGAGAGTTTACCCTGTGAGCCTGTTAAACTTTTAAAGCCTCTGATATTTTCACTCAGAGGAAGAGAAGAGCAAGGCTGAGCACAGAGGGACAGTCAAACCCAGACTCTGATTTCATCTCAGATTTATCATTCAGTGGCTGTCACACGCTCAAACACCGTCTTTGATTCTCTCTCACACACACACACACACACACACACACACACACACACACACACACACACACACACACACACACACACACACACACTTTCTGCATGCGTACATGAAGGTTAGATGCTGCTCCGTGACGACAGCGATGACTGATGCTTTGACCGCCGACATTTTATTTTTTTCTTAACATCCAATGCCGACGTCCTCAAATGCTCTGATATTTGTGCCTGGCAGCTGTGACATGGTTTAGATTAGGGTTAGATTTTGGGTCTGATGAATCAATTACAGTTAATGTAAGGCAACTAAAACACCTGCTGAGCGTTAGAGAAAGATGGTCGTGGACAGAACTCCTTCCATTTCTTGCACCGGTGCTGAAAGTTTGTCCTGGACATGGTGATGTTTTGGGAATCATCCAATAGAGACGTAATTTCTAGTAATACACGTCACATTCACCCGTACACGCACTGATGGTAGAGGCTGCCGTGCGAGGTGGTGACATGCTCGTCACTGTGACGTGCAGCTGGATGTTGGGGATCGAGCTCCACATTGGACTTGTTTCTGACGGTCACGGCACAAAAACAGGATCCACTGGGGTGTACTGTGGTGTCTGGCACCAGGGCGGATCCTTTGAGTCCTACAGTAGGGGTTGTGAGGTGGGGGCTCAGTGGATCTGACTTGTTCCAGCACAGCCCCATGGATGTTCAATCGGACATGGATGTTCAATCGGATTGGGATCTGCCATCGGGGAGTGCAGTTGCTATGGGGCTTGTACTTGGTCTGCAATGTGCTTTCTGTGGGTGATCGTAAGTGGCACCAACATACATCTAAAAATGTCCATGCTATATCAAAAACTATAGCACTGATGAGGGAATCATCACACATCCACTAACTTGAAGCTAAACCTGGTGCCTCAACTGACAGGACATGTGAGACAGGATCTGGACCTATGACGTCTGGAGCACATGGTTACAGTTTTAGTATAAAGGTGCAGCAACAAACGTTTTGACATACAGCATGTTAACCTCAGAGTTTACTCTCAGGAAGACCTGCTTTATGCACTTCATTAAAAAGCTCTAACTATATCTATGACCTTATTACTCCAGTTTAAAATTAGTGCATATGAGAAAAATGAATACAATCAAGCCGTTGATGAGAAAAAAAAGACGAGTGCACAAACATGACATTTGTTCAGTGATGACGCATCACGTGTTTAATCTTCATTTTCTCCTCTGTGTATTTACTCTTCAGGTAAAGGTTTCTAAAAATATCCCTGATTACCATGTGTTGATTGCACGACCACAATGAATTGATTTGCTGATTTGCGGCTCAGGCCTTCAATCAGCATCCAAACATCTCATTTCGTTCTGTATTTGGTAAATCAAGCATCTGATTGTGTTGCGTTTGAGACTTTGTGTAGGAGTTTGTGGCTTCAGCACAAGATTCTGGTGACCTGCATACTGCATCGCTGTATTCATGGTGGATGCTGTAAGTGAATGTAACTCCAGTTCTGGCTTCTGGGTATTTATGTGTGTGTATATGTGAGTGTGCTCAGCCTGTAGGTGTGACAGAATAATAAATGGCTCCGGTATACAGTATCGTGAATGCAGCCCAAAAATAGGGATGTACAGGATGCAGCGGGCATGGTAATACAGAAAGTGAGAAGCTGTTATTACACCTTTGCTTCAGCACTAAATGGAAAAAAAAAGCCAAAGCTCGGGCGGAATGATGTCTATAAATCATGTGTGTTTTCAAGACTCTGCATAAAGACCCAAACAAACGAACAAGCCAAGAATCCCAAGCATGGAGTGAGAAATATAAGTGGTTGTATAAGGTTATAGGAAAGACGGCCAGTTCTCACTCCCAACACGTCAAATACGTGAAGTTTGACATGGTAGTTCCTCCTCGAGCATCACTTCTTGAAGTGTCCGTCTAGTAGCTCCTACCTCAGGAGGAAGAGCGGATCGTCTAGTAATCAGAAGGTCACTGGTTCAAATCCCCGGCTCCCCCAGCTGCATGTCGAAGTATCCTTGAGCAAGATACTGAACCCCAAATTGCTCCTGATGAGGTAACTTACATGACTGAACCTATTTAAGTAATCTGGTTTTTCTTACTCAGAGCATGATCTTTTTCTAAACCTAACCAATATGTGAAATGTTTGTCAGCAAGCTTTATTTTGAAAGTCTAACCGGACCATACACATTATAGATCACTCCTACTAACTGACACCAAAGGGGTAGGTAGACCGTCATGGTCTAAGGCACAAGGCCACTGACCAGGCTGCTGTATTAGTTGGGAGTGAAAACAATGACTGAACACAACTGTCATCAGTTTGTGTTTCATGATTAGGTCCCATCTGTGTTTGGAGTCATTGTTTAGATGCATTAAGACAAAAAATAAGCGATCATAACGAGTCTGAAATCCTGAGGCCACTTAGTGTTTCACAGCAAAAACATTTTGAAATTTAAATCATACAAATGTGAATTTATAACGCAGATTCAGATTCAGATATACGGCTCCATCTGCCTCTGCACATTACTTTCCTGTTATTATGTCTCCACTATGATTCAAAACTAACCAATTCAGCAGTGTGATAGCTTGTTTTTCTTAAGTTGTGTCTATTTTGAAATAAAAGATAAAAATCCATCTGTGGTGCAATCTGTGATCCAATAGTTCAATGCAACTCTCAAAATTACCACCACTCAAAACTCAAGATTAGACCCGTCCTTCACTACGAACATAACAGACAGATCTTTTTACACAAAAACAACCACTCAACAACAACAGTGTTATCTGACGCTGTTAAAGGCTCTTTTATATCCATTTCTCCATGAAGACTAAATATTTTTAGTGTTTTATGTCATCTAAATCTTTTCTGAGATGGTTGGACATTAAAACATGGCAAAAACAGCAAAAAAGGGTGAACTGACCCTTTACATTACATCACACTTACACTGTGAAGCTTTGTCTGTGATTATATGTGTATGAAGACCATATGAACCTCTGCATACCTTGGAAGTATCCTGTAATATTAAAACATTCCGATGCTTATTGCCAATTCAAAAAAGATTTGGACGTCAACAAATTCAAATACATAATCCTGCCTCGTGTCCACGTGTTTTGGATTTGCCTAATACCTGCCCGTTCTCAAAAGTCACATTAGCATGTGGTAGATTTCCATATTTGTCCAGGGCACTTCCTGCCCGCTTTGGAGTCAACTATATTCATAAAAACAGGCTGATGGAGCCCTGGGGCTTGCAAAGTATGTTAATGTGTATGTGTGTGTGTATGTATGCCTCTATGTTGTGGCGTGTGTGTGTTTATATGTTGTTTTATCTGTGGTGGCTTTGCTGTGGGCCCAGCGAGCTCTGTTGTGTGTTGAAAAAGGAAAACCAGTCCTACAAGAGGAGGGAGACAACGAAAGCTTCACTGTGTGTTCACGTCACAGAAAGACAAATGTGGACGAAAAATGAACAAGACGCCGCAGTTAATAATGTTTGCAATTAGCATGCTAATCAGGGTAAAACACAAAGTACATCTGAGGGGGACGGGGATGTCTTTAGTTTTTATATCTGGTCCTAAACTGAATCATTGGATAGACTGAAATGTTGACTTGATGGTGGCGATAAAAAGTCAGAGGATTACCAACATCAGTATGCAAAACTAGCCAAGCCTAGGAAGCATGAATGTATGAAACCAAAACTTTGAAGTCAGGGGATCGGAAGTCACAAAGACCGATCCTCTAGGCGCTTATGATGTCTTCACCAAATCTCATTGTAATCTCCCCAATTCTGGTCAAGATATTTCACTACAAGCCAAAAATGCCAACCTGCTGCTGGTGTTGGGAAAAAAAATCAGGCAATCACCAAAGTCAGCAGGATCCATCCTCCAGGGGCCATGAATCTATGCAAGAGTTGCAGAGATATTTCAGCAACCGACAGACCGACATTTCCACCGTGGAGCCGTGCTGCTAGCAGGACTGAAAGGAGTAAGAGTCTTTTGTACAGGTATGGGTAAACAAAATAGAGACCTGGATTGTCTCTAATTTAGTTTGAAGCTCACGGTCAAAAACACTTTCCGTGTGTTGTCTGAACATTTCAGGAAGGAGTCAAACTTGATTTGAAAACAACGACATAAAGGAAGGTGGGAATGCACGAGGCTCAGTTCAAGCTGAGGAGCTTTCAGCCGGTTACACCTTCATTTCTCCGCTCTTTGATTCTTTTCTTTTGAGCCGAGGTAAAACGCAACACTGTAAGTATTGTAGGGCTGTCATTTGCAGGAAGTGGAGCGGTTCTGAGTCACTGGTTAATGGTTATTATTCTGTCTGTGTGTGTGTGTGTGTGTGTGAAAGAGAGAGAGAAATCAATGACCCCCCCCCCCCCCCCGAGTGTGCCATTACAACAGCATAGCCTGCCTTGATGCTTACACACACGCACACACGCAAAGTCATACACACATACATACATGCAACCACACTGCTAATACTGAGGCATTGTACACGCACACATACGCAGTAGAAAAGTGGTTAAACACAACTCTCTCATTAACTCGTGCTTGACGTGCTATCACAGCAGTGCCAACAGCACACACACGCACCAATACACCACCGCAGCTCATTACCAGTGCAGACTGTGTATATGTGTCTGTGTGTGTCAGCGAGAGCAAGCACTTGCGTTGTGAGTATTTGTGTGTACAGGCACGAGTGTGTAATTGCAGCTATCTCAGTATATCTGTGTGTGGACTGCATATATGTGTGTGTGTGTGTGTGTGGGGCAGTACTATTAAGCTGTAGTCTTGTTTTTACTGAGTCATGGACAAAAAGCAACCCAATCGCCAGAATATACACTGTACTGTATGGCAAAATACATTTCTGCAAAACCCACAGATAATTTAAGACTTTCTTTATGTTTTTTTAAAGGTTCAGTTTTCAATTTTTCTCTCGTCCCAACACTGTGCTGACTGTATATGCTGGTCAGGTCGAAGCACAAAAACTGCTCATTCAGAGGGACAAAAAATCGTTTGTTTTCATATTCAAATAATTGCAGATGTGAATTTGAAATAATTCCCACATGCAGCAACAAAAACATCTTAAAAACTCTGCACTGCAAGTGCACGGTCACTACAAGCATAACAACACAAACAAAGAAAAGTGACATTTATAGGTAAGATTATTGTTGCAAGAACAAATGATTCGGGTGGATTTTCTGACGCTTCATCAGGGTTGAAGTATCATTATATGTGAAACTGGTGTCTGAGTCCCTGTCAGTGCTCTGCTGGTAATGACAGTATCATCCCCACTTCCTCCCTGACCCAGGAGGAGCCCATCACCAGTGCTCAGGATTGCTGCCTGTGATCCCTCTGTTTCATCAGCCAGATAACTGTTGTTCCTGTAGAGCAGGGGTGGCTTCTCCAACTGAGAAATACAGCGTCTGAGTCTCAGTGGGCACCATGTGGCCGTGTGGAGTGTGTCAACAGCAAGAAACTGACACACCGGCCAATCGAGATCAGGACAAACACAGGAATCGGAAGATGAATCGGAAACTGTTATGCCCAACATACAAACAGCTGCCTATCTGCACGTTGAGCTGGCAATGAGTAACATTATCATCTCACATCACCAGTCGTACATCTTGTATTCACTCTCCTTCAGACTGGAGTCTGGTCTCCACCAACGCCTCCACCAATCTCGGCTTTCAGCAGCTACATGCTTCACTTTCTTCACTTTCATGTCAGGTTTTATACGTAAGACTCTACGTGCGCATGAACAACCTTGAACTTATTGTAGTATTTGTTTCACTGTCTTAACTTGACATATTTGGTATTGTGACGGTACTAGATAGATAAATGGAGCTGGCCTGAAAGTGAAAAAAGAGATAGAAAGCAAGCTAGAGGATAAAGAGGCAGTCAGGTATGCAGTAACAGGAACAGACAGGCTGTAAGATAGCTATAGATGAACAAACACTGTAGATTTATGGATAGTGAGACTGAGAGAAATGGATAGAAGGATCAGCAGGTCAGATAAAGAGAAATCGTAGCTCAGAAACTTGATCTGTCTGTAAAAACATATTTTCTATACAGAAATAAAGTTTTGAAGATGTTTTCATGCCCTGGGATTAGATTTGGCCCAGACTGGCTGGAAACCCTTGAGCCTCCAAACACAGTCATCCTCTGAATCTAAAACTGGCTTCAGTGTGTGTGTGTGTGTGTGTGTGTCTGTGTGTGTTTCTAACCTGTAGGTTGCCACAGAAGTGGTAGATGCCGGTGTCTGTGTTGATGTGGTTGTCGATGGTGTTGGGGTTGCGCTCGCGGTTCCTCTGGTAGGGGGTGGTTGTGGAGGTGGTGGTCTGGACGGGGGACATCGGCTGCCACACTCCCACATCTGTTCCATTCCCAAACGCCTGGATGGCGTTACCTACAGAGGGATAGTGAGAGAAATAAGATGTGAAAAACAAATACTTTTTGCGGAGGTGATAAAGTAAACAAAGCCAATAAATAAGTAGAGAAATAAAAAAAAGAAAAACTAATGCTTGGCAAGAAATAATTCCTGCAGGTGAACTCACCATCTGTACCACCAACCAGGTAATATGTACTACAATATCTTTCAAAACTATAATGGCATTCAGTAGAGCACATACCTCCGCCAAGTCATAATTTAAGCTCACCAGATCTGTAACAGCCAACCACTATGGCGCCATTATCTCAGCAGCACATTGGCAGTACTTACAGGTTTCTATCCCTATTTGTTAAAGTACAGCGACTGAAAAAAGACTGAAAACATAGTTGGATTTTTATTAAGATCTGCATCAAATTGTACTCAGTAACAAATACCAGCTACCTTAATACATCAGATTTTTATTCATCAAGATCCATCAATTATTCCCTGAGAAAATTAAACCAAAAACCCGAAAAACACACACAAAAAAATCCTGGATGCGTTACTTTATCCGGATCTGCTCCTAAAGTTAATCTGGTCTACTCTGGGTCGATATCCATCCAAGTTTCACTAGTTTTTTTGTGTAATCCTGCTGACAAACCAACCGACCAACAGAAGGACACGGGTGAAAACATAACCTCCTCGGCGGAGATAATAAGCAAGTTTAATTTAAGTCGTTTACATCGGAACACACGAGCACTTGATGAGTGTGACTTTGAGACGTGCTGAGCTGGTAAATAATTAGTTTGCTCCGGCAGAAATACGACGTTGTAATTCCCAGCAGGTCACTTTAGCTCTGGGCCGGATCTCATCATGAATCACATGCTTGTTAGTCCCCATGTTAAAATAAAGGTTTATATTGCAGCGGCCTAAACCACAATTAAAGGTGAGTTAGACGGTACTTAAGTTTTGTTATCACTTCCCTCGATTATAAATTCACCACACAGTCAAAAACCTGAGTGCTGATGTGGCTATTTACCATTAGAGTCCATTAGTGGCCCTATTAATAGCCTTCTATGGCTTTGATGTAAAAGACACACACACACACACACAGACACACACACACACACACACACATCAGAGGAAAGCTGAGCTTCACAGATCTGCTGTTTGAACGTAATGATATTCTTCCCTCCAACAGTGAAACTATGACCCTGATGCTGTGGTAAAGGAAGGGAGAGCTGATCTGCATAACGGCTCTTTAACCTCACTGAAATATTCATACATGCATGTGTGAAGACACACGGGTATGCCTACATGATGTCCAGCATATATTCATGTTGTTGGATCAGGTCAAATATATATTCAAATGATGGGAAAATAGCTGTATTGTAAAAATTTACATAAATAATAATGTGGTTCTCTGTAAAAGTCTGTTTAAAGGGGCAGTCTGTAGTTTTGGAGAAGAAATTCAAACTCAGAATTGTAATATTTGAAATAAAAATTCATTTTTCCATAACTGAATAAAGAAGCTGTTCTCAGAGGAAAATGAGGTCCCCATAAGAACACTGTTTGAAGCTAGAAAAGGTGGCAGGGTAGTAACCATAGTAAACCAGGGTATAACCAAAGTAAAACAGTATGAAAATGTGTTGTCCTTTGAGGTCAGTTTGTTTATTCAGTTTATTCAGTCATGGAAACAAAAAGAGCTTGTTCATTTAGTTTGCTTACACATAAAAATGAAGATGTTTCTCTTCTGAAGAAACCAAAACTTCATATTGCACCTTTAAATGATTGCAGTCATTTACAGCCTTTCAAGCGGACATTCAAAATAAGCTATTGCAACAGAAATTAACACTCAATAAATACATAAAATGTCATTAATGCTAATCACAGCATCTGTCCTTCCTTCCTGTTCTTTTCTCCGTACACGTACTCGAGAAGCCTTCAACAACTCCTCCTATTGAATTTTAAGCATTCATTCAAAGGTGTCTCAAAACAAGTGATGTTAAATTCGAACACCTGTCTGAATAAACATTCTGTCCTTGAACGTGTCGTTGGCGCTAACTAGAACTGTTCTGCTCCCTCAAGTAGACGTTCAACGTTGGTTTCTTTAATTCAGGAATGAAATATTTCTTGTGGATTTATTCACCGCAAACTAAAGCAGACCTTAACTACGGAGACAACAGACCAGAAAACACTGAAATGCGTCATTCTGCTACTTCTGCTACTTCAAATGCACGACAGAAGAAGATTTCTTGTCAGTGTTTCGGTATGACGACTTGTTAAGTTACAGCAGAGTTGTGAGTGTCTTACATCACCAGATTTGGTGACTCTGGTCCACACCTCCACACCTCCACACTGTAGCATCCTAAGTCCTACAGTTGCACTGCAGGGCAAAGGGAGTACCTGCTGCGGTACTGGCAACATTCATCCTGCAGATGTTGGAAACTCTGAAGGATGATCGATAGCAGGGATTTCTCCAGTCAGTGACCTTCCCTCGTCTCCTTACAGCTTTTCTGAAAGCACCCATGGCAGCGTTCCCTGTTCCTGCTGACCTAGTTCGGCATATTTCCCTTTGCATAAGGAACCAGGGGGAATCTCAGGGTGTACTTGGTCATCAGTGTCCTCAACTTGACTTTTGATTGCAGCTCTGACAGTTAGCTATTAGAAAACTGTGGATTTCTTGCACTGAATATTTTTTGACAGATGAACCAGCCACCCAGATGTGAAGGACAACACGTCTGAATAGTATTGTGCATATAAAGACATTCATCTGAGTGGACTGACTTGTGTTTGGACTTAAAAGCACGTTGAACAGAACGGCTGTATGCAGCGAGGTCTCACCCTCCTCCTCTTCCCTTTCCTTCCCCCAGTGGAAGTGTCTTCTGCTTAAACTCATCCTGACCTAGAAAGAACCTTTCAGTTCACTCCACTATGCACATTTAATAAATGTGACTATTAATCTTCAACCGAGAGGAGCTGGAGACTCCCTCACTTCATCCGCTTTGCTGAATTGACTTCTGGTAAAACCCGACGTCACAAAAGAAGGAAAGACTTTCTCCTTCTCACAATGACAACAGACGAACAATCTACTGTGGAGATAAATGTGTATGTTTGTATTTTATTTATGATTAGTGAGTTCAATTCATATGTTTTTTGTTTTAATGTGTATATATGTAAGCAAAAGTAAGCTACTGTATGTATTTGAGTCAGGTAGCTAATATAATGGGATGAGCCTAAAATAAACTGGCAGTTCCAACAAATCTTTAATTTTCAAGCTAACAGTGCCTCATTTTATTTCCTCAAAATGTCTGTTGAACATTTTGATTCAGTCTGAAAAAGAAAAATATGTTTACAAAGCTGCCAACATGTGCCGCCACTCACGTGAGCTGCAACAATCAGCACAAAATAAGTCATTTTTTGTCAATATCCTGCCGCCCTGATATCTGCGACTTTGCTCATGAGTGTGCATGTGCATATTTAATTTTTTGCTTATGTGTGCAAACATGCAATTGTGCAGCTGTGAGCTTTGTGCCGAGACAGCAGAAGGATGATGAGCATATTGTAAGTGTTGATGGGCTCTTTTTCCTGTCTCCTGTCTCTTCACCTCAGGCCTAATAACACTCACATCACAGTGTCTGGAAGTGAAAGACAGTTTGCATCTCGGATTAAGGATGTCACACAAATAAATGTGTGAGGTGCATTTGTATTTTCTATATGCTCTCTGCTTATACTGCATATTCATTGCCTTCTCCATTAATCCCAATCAATAACTTAGCATACCCAACCACACCTTTATTATCAGATAGGGCTGCAACTAATGATTTCATTTACTGTCAATTAATTTGAAGAGCTGCGTTTGATCACAAACTTTTCAAGATAGCAAATTAGCTGGCATCTACTTGGTCTTATTATCTCGAACTGAAACATAGAAGTGATGTTTTATTGTGACTAAAAATGTCATAGTCCAACCTGACAAACCTCATACACCTGCCGTTTTCTTCTTTTCTTTTCCCTCTTCAATATAGACTGAATTTCAAGAAGTATTACTTTGAGCTCAGAGCTCTAAACTTTGAGTGTATTTGGATAATAAAGCAAAGATATAGAGCTCATTCCTTTCCTCAATAGATTCAATGGAGAGTAAATGGCGCCTCTGCTACTGTTTACTGTGGAAACATAAAACTAATTCACAACCACTGCGGACAGAACAAATAAACTGTGATATACAAGATGTACACAATGTACTGAGGCTACACTTTTCCTGAAATCACACAAACAAACACTTCTGTTCACGCTGTACTTCTATGTGTGTGAGATCCCTTACTAACACTTAACTTCAGCCCAATGAACTTTATGCCCATGGTGTTTATAATATAAATCTGAGAGGGTTTAAAGGCAAACAAGCCACAAAATTAAAGACAGGATTAAGATAACATTCTTGAGGTGGCATAAAAGTGTCTCGTTAATGGTTACCAAACCCGCAACGTGCAGCTGACTTGATGCTGTCCAAGGAGCTGCAACTTCTTCAACCAGTCGCCTATTTTGGGAATTGCCATCATCAAACCTGACTAGAATGAAGTATCACCTTCTAACAAACATTCATAGCTGTTATTGTCCTTGTTCTAAAGCTTAAAAAACACTTATAAACCCTCAAAATATTAAGAAGTGATGAAGACCAAATACTTATCCTGACTTCCAAGGTCTTACGCTCCAACTGATCCTCAAAAAGATACACAAAATAAAAGAGTATACACACACAAACACGTTTAAAGCACTAAACCAAACATTCATTTAACCTTCACTAACGCACACATCGCTTTGCATTTGAGCAAACATGATATCATCGTCTCACTGCGGCAGATATTTGTGTGAGCAGTACAAGTTCGCCTCTCACAGATGTCTACATTACCACTTTAGCTCACTTTACATGTGCGAAGTTGGCTGTAATACTAGAATTATGATCATGTCGGATGGTGTGACCTTTGCATATTCAGTGCACATATTCCAGAAATAGGCAGAAGCATCGCAGTGGAAAGACTTCGAATACATTCAAGCTCCAGTGTTTTTTTTCCTGGGAATATTAAAGCAGTAGTGTCAAACCTGGGGGCGGGACCCCTCCAAAGATCACAATATAAATGTTGTAAGAGTTGTAAGAAGAATTATACAATAGAAACAAAATATATATATATATATATATATATATATATATATATATATATATATATATATATATATATTGATTTACTGAACATTAGTACCTCCACTACAGAGCAGCTTATTTCCTCAGGCTCCTCAATTCATCCTCAACACTCCACCATGACTAGTTCTTCTTTCCGACTCTCTTATTTATTCATGAGTCTGTGTAGTTTTTGTGTTTTGTGTGTATGTAGCAACAGATATTCTATTATAAAATCTCATATTGCACAATGGAAATTAAATTAATCTTCAACCTTGAATCTTAAAGTGTCAAAAAACTATTTGAACCTTTGTTAAACATTTTGTCGTTTGTCGTCCTAAAAGTTTTCAATCATATTCAAGCCCAGAGAAATCTACATCGTCATAATGCTTTTACCCCGTCTAGTTGCTATAACTTCAGGATCATAGTGAACATAACATCAACACAACTTTAATCCGGTAACATTTCTGCCTGAGTCACCTCCGATACATTTTCATCTGCTGTGGTGGTTGTTCAACAATGAAGAAAACAACTCCAATGTTCCCAACTGCTCAATTTTTAATTGAGAGACTGCTAGAGATCGAAACTACATACTGTGCATTTAAGGTCTTTAAAAAAACACTCAAAACAATAAGACATAAGGCACAACCTTTGCTGAGAGTTTGCAAGTAAACATGCTTAGTTTTAAGGGTCAAGAGTGAAAAATGTTGGGAACTAGCATGTGAAAGGATGTTTATATTTAATATGTGTCTGTCACAGTATGACACATAAATAAAGACGAGTCAGACTCCCATCCCAGGCAACTCTCTTCCATCTCCGAACAATAAATCATCTAAATTGCAGTACGAGAACAGAAAGTCCTCTCTCTCTCAGTCTTTCCCATATTCTCTCTTTCTCTCTTATCTTTCTTTCCCTCTTGTAGTTTCTCACTAGTCATGACCCTGTAGCCGGCGTGTGTCAGGATCTTCGGAGTTGTCAGTTGCAGTTACTGCTGAGCAAACTTAATGAGAGCGGAAAAAGGGAGGGCATGAAAGGAGAGAGGACAGGGAGATGGGATGGGATGAGCTGAAATAAGTGAGGTGAAGCACAAGCAGGAGAACAAGTAACGGGAACGGGGTTGTAATGGTCAAATAAGTAAGCAGCAGAGGAAGAAGAGTGGGAGAGGAGAGAATTGAGACTAATAATGAAAATTCAGGGGAGGCCTGTTCCCTCGCTTTGCCCTTCACTTGGCTCTCAGTCAATAAAAGCAAATATATAGAGACAGAGAGCCGGTTTTAACCCACATTAACCCCCTTTGATATTGTGAATCTCGCATTGACACACTCGAACACACACATAAAATCATGCAAACATGGAGAAGCAGAGACATTTATGTTATGGTACAAATCTAGCTCATAAACTTACTGAGAAATACACAAAGATGATAACATGCAGACTCAAGCACACACACACAAACACACACTGTGTGAGTGTGGCAGCCCCTTATTATCTACAGCAGACCAACCTTGTTAACCCTGCCTGGTAAAAAGACAACAGAGCGGAGAAAACAAGAGGAGGGAGGGGAGAAGATAATAGAAGAGGAGAACGAGAGAGTGAAAATGAGAAGAGTTGTAGGAAACGCGGCTGCATCTTGTTGGTGTTTTCTCATCTGGGACCTGTCATTCCCAGAGAGGAGAATCAAAAAACGCCCACTTTGCTTGTGAAGAGCTGAACCATCAGCAGCAACTCACCCCCTTTACTGTGACTATGACTCATTGTTTTGAATGCCACGACATTTTCTAGATCATACACCTGCATGTTGATCGATTACTTGTTCGATACAGGTATCTTGCAGTCGTTTGCTTCATCAATAGAATACATAATTAATTTGCTAACAAGGCACATGTGCACCAAAATGCTTTATATATCAACAGATCTCACTAGAACAAGCTTCACTGATCAACTCTCACCTGACGGCAGACCAACAACCGGCTGATATCATCAAGTACGTCTGTTCTTACGATACAGTTTGCATTACACCTTTGAGTTTCCGTTCACATGCATAAGAAGCCGGACTCTCTGCTCATTAGCATTTCATTTAAGCAACTTGAGCACATTTAAGATTCCGTTTAACTTCCACCCGGGTTGAGGTTTCAATCATTTTGTCAGGCATGAATCCAATAAGATCCCCTTAAAAAATCCAAATCCCTTCAAATCCCCTTTTTGAATGTATTTAGGTTCAACTTTCAGCATTGTAAGTAAAGTCACTGAAGTTAAAGATAACTGGAAAGTTGAACTGGATTGACATGGTTGTTTCTCAAGAGCAGAATCATGAATCTGTTGATGCTCAAAGTTTGATGCTGGCTAACAGAAAACACATGACAGTAACAGTAACCAGGGTTCGCAAATTGAGACTGGCTAAACAAACTACCAACCGACGCAGTAGTCAATCAGGACAGAGGCGTAGCAATGTGTAAGTGCATCATTTCGTCCAAATATGGTCACTTCTGGCTCCAGAAAACCAAGATGGCAGCTTTTGTTTTTATAAATTTGCTTTGTCAAAAAGAGAGAAAACCCCCCGAGACCTAACTGCTTCACTTTTTGATTTAATGCACTGACAGTCCAGATGCAAATCAAAGTCGACTTTTCATTTATCCTTTTTCTGCTCTTATCATTAACATGTTAATTCATGTGAGGATCACTTTTGTTTCATGAGCTAATCAGTTGGGATGAACACAGATTGCGTAATTAATAAAAGATTTCATCACAAAGATCACACACTAAATCTTGTTTTCAGCCAATCGAGCTGACTAGATTTCAGCAACCATCCTTCAAGCGTATGTGATTACAAACATCCATCCAGCTTCTGTGTCCTTGAGCAAAATACTCTGGTTGTGACCCGGTGTTCTGACCTCTGCAGAAGAATCAATGTAGAATCACATTACACTTAAACAGTGGTGTGCAGCATCGCAGCAGGCTGACTGACACCGAGTGTGCTATCAAAACAAAGGGAACATAATTACCTCCGATTACAGGGACACACACAATGAATCTGGCTCTTATCTCTACAGCTCGGTAGGAATGTCCTGCAACTTATTAATCCTGGCTGGAAATAGGTGTGTTTATACGTGTGTGTGTGTGGGATAGAGACAGACAGTGCGTGTGTTTGAGCCGGGGTTGTTAATTAAAGCCGTTGTGTAAGAGGGCTGGATGAAAAAGCCGCTTTCTGTCAAAGATCTGGAGCAGGAGTTCTGCTACAGCTTTTAGGCACACACACACACACACAAATGAGCATAGAGACGTACACACATTCAGGCACGGTGCTGCAATGTGACTGGTTTCGCTATAATGCAGCAGGATAACAATGCGAGCATGGCAATAGGATATATTTGGTCAGAAGGGAGAGACAAGAAAAGAAAAGAGAGGATAAAAAGAGCAAAATAGGAGAGAGAGCAGCAGAGCAGAATGGATGAAAGTAGGAAGTAGAGGAAGTGAAGCCAGAGGAGCAGATAAGAGTAAAGGCCAACAGAAAAGAGCAGAAGAAAACAGAATAATAAGCAGCTGGATGGAGGGGTAACTCACGGAGGCAGGTGTTCTCGCTGAAAAACTCGGTGAACTTGTCACACTCGTCCTTGTTGTTGCCACTGTTGCTGCAGTCGCAGTAGGGTGAGACGCTGATTTTGGGTGTGCGCAGGTAGTTGGGAGTCATCACGGTACCTGCAGCAGGCGGATGGAGAGATTTGTCATTCATGCAATCATCTGTCTTTGTTTTAGTAACAAATCTGATGCGTAAACAAGGATTCTCTGCACATGTGTTATTGTTAAAAACACCATATGCTGCTGACTGTCAAGAAAAAAAGAATATTTAAAGCTTTTAAGACTCAGTTATCACCCTCCTTCTGTGTTATATCATAAATGTCATAATAACAAAGTTAAAGCGTCTTTACATTAATTTCTCTCTCTCCTCCTCGTGTAGAGGAGTAATGCAGTGTGGTGGAGTTTCTGCAGGAAGCAGAATGCAGAGAAACCCGAGTGAAGAATAGGCTTTCTCTTTTGCGAGGGAAAGTAAATAGCTTCAGTCAGTGATTTCTCGCTCCCCCAATGGATTGTTCCCTTGTGCTGGCTGCTTTCCAAAACAGGCCTTTTTGTTTTGCAGTAGGCAGAATGAATTGGCGCTGTGCGGACAGTGTGGTCTGGTTTCATGACTTGCGAGGACCGGTTCTTGACAGCTTACTTTTGTAGTGAGGACATAATGGGTTGTGAGGAAAGTTTGGCCGGGGGTCAGTCGGGTCTTAATTTTTAAAGTGAAAGTTTTCCTTCATTCATTTAACCTTTATTTTTAGTCATGAGATCATTGTTGGGCGACCCAATCATTTGCAATGCATTGAGCCAATAACAAATCAAAAAAAAAGAAGAAAAAAGAAACTACTAGATAATAAAAGGCAGTCCTACAATTGGCCAATGAAAAGCCATTACAAACTTTTAGATCACAGAGGATGATTTGCTAGAAAAATGAAGATGATTTAGATGTGAAATAAAGTGGTTTAGATGATTATTACAACTTGTCTGATGATCTGACTGCTTGTGTTTCTTGTCCCATCAAACTTGTCTTTCCCAAATTCGGCACAAACTTAAGTTAGCACAATCTTATCGTAAGCGATAGAAAGAAAACAGTGAAAATAAGATCCAAACAACAACAAAATTATCCTTTAAAGACCTCATAAAGAAAATTAACAATCCACTGAGCCCGGCTGTGAATGCCGGGACAGAGCCGACCAATAACAATCAAGTGAACTCACCAATCAGACCCGAGTACGAGAGGAGGCAGTCTGCGTAGTTCTCCTTCAGACAGCCTGACAGCGAGCGAGGCTCTGGCTGGCAGTTGACAAAGAAGTCAGCCAGTCGTGACCTGAAACACACACGGATCCCAAAAACATTTCAGAGCCAAACATGATTATAACTCCAATAGATTTTATATGAGAAATTCAGATGGCCAATGTGATTGGAATGTGCAGCAAAATGCCCCGGTCCAAATGAGTGAGCGCTGGAAGTAATTTCTCTCAATGCAATTAGCCTTCTTAATGGCTGCCTTCGGTGGAGTAAGATGACCCTCTTACGTATGCTGCGGCTGGTTTATATCCTGGAATGAATGAGACTAAAGGCAATTCTGCACCAAGTCTGTTCTGTTTCATTTACTGCCTTCATAAATGTTTGTTTACACTTTGGCCACAGGTGCATTGGCATGTGAAATTGAAGTGGAGTTTGGATTCCCGAGGAAGTTACCATATGAAGTTAGATTAAATGTGATATACTACTGTAGCTCTTTGACACAAAGCAACGGCACTTTCTGGACTGTAACATTTTTTTGAAAAGTTGATTTTACCCAATCTGGACCGAATGCTTGCAGTTTTCATTCCTTTTAGGGATATTAACATTTCACTTTTTTTTTTTTTCTGTTACTAACATTTTATAATAATTGTGGAGATATTTTCCATCCGGACAGGAATGTAAAAGGTCAGATAATCAGAGGCTGGAAACCAAAAGCGCATTTGAAATGTCTTGAAATAGAGCACTTCCACTGAGTGTGCAGTCGTAAGAACAAAGGGCCAAAGTTGAACAAAGCAGAGTCTGCAGAAACTAACGGATGCATCCCAACAGATTCTTTTCCTCTTTTCATTTTTCATATTTGCTTTTGGCTCAAGATGAGAAGAATTTTGTCAGTTTATATAATACATTTTAAAAAGGTATAACTAAATTATTTACAGCCCATGTGATCATCCTTTCAAGCAATGAAGTCAGTGAGTGAAACGTTGGCTTGACCAATAGGAACAGTGGCCAAAAGTAATAAGACCAAGGTAATTCAAAGAAAGTCAGATCATTATAAACATAATACATTATATACATTATATAAATGATATGGAAGTTTCCTTGAAAGTGTGAAGACATTACCACTTAAAGATATCAGGGGGAGATTTTCTCTAACCAAATTTATATTTACAGTCAGTAACTCACCAAAAATCGTTGTTTATCGTATCTCTGAGGGTTCACAGAGCTTTTCAAAGAATGTAGTTCCTCATAAAACACTTGCAAAACAAATTTTTTATCATTTACTTCATCTTTTTGCCTTTTACGTGTGAATTGCTACATTTCTCGGAGGGCCTGTCCTCATCAGAAAAATGACTGTATAGGTCGAAAATTCAAGCAGCTTATTACGACACATTAATGTTTGTCGTTAGGTGGAGACCTCAAGTGGTTGTCGCAATTATTGTAGCAAAGGAGGAAGTGAGAAGAAGTAGAATAAAGAGCAGTAAGTCCGTAGAGGAAGTGGGTCAGGATGGACGGTCGGGTGAAACAAGCACAGAACTTTTAATCAGGACACCGTGTGAAACAGGAAGTCGACCTTGAGTTATTTTAACTTACAGACATAGTTTAGTTACATCATGTACATAATATAACGAAGGTTACTTTGGGTGATATTTACCAAATGTTTTTCAAACCTAACCAAGTAGTTTTATTGCCTAAACCTATCCAAGCTGTGACAGTATCACGGAGGTGCAGTACGTGTGTTGCGCTCACACTGCAGCAGTCATGTGGTTTTGGGAACAGTGATATATTTCAATTTGGGAGATGCTGACATCGACCCGTTCAGTCGTTTAGGTATGAGAATGTGTTGTTCTTCTCCTTCATGTGCAAAGGAATCCTGCTCATAATAATATTGCTCCACTGGTGGTTATAAAACTCCACAAACATAGTTTTGAAATTTTTGGTTCAAATTTCTGGAGAGAAGAGTTCTGTGTTTATCTGACAGAGAGAGTTACGATCTGCCTCCAGGAAATAGTCGCAAACACGCACCAAAACACCCAAATACACACACATATATGCACTCTCAGTACGATCTATCTAATCACACCAATCTGGTGCAGAGCAGTGCGTAGTGAGAGTTGTCAACAGCAGCCAGTATACTCCACCTGACATATGGTGAGGGAACTGGTGGAAATGCATGGCTTTAATCTATCTGTGCTGACTGACAAATGGACTGGGAGAGAAGCCGCGCTGCAGCGAGACCTGGTGTTCAGCCCTGAGCGTATGTCTGACGGATAGAGAGCGCCGCGGAAAGAAAAAAAGACAGAGATGGAAGGAGAGGCAGAAAGAAACTTGTAGTATGAATTTACTGTTGTCATGCTGCTTGCTGTTAAGTAGAGACAAAGGGTGAGGTGGGAGGGAGGGAGGGAGGGAGGCAGACCTGAGGCCACGGTCCAAATGGAGCTCATTTATGATGCCTAATGCTTCCATTTAATCCCAGAGAGCCACATGACTGCTGGCTGCAGGCTCAGAGACTGCACACACACACACACACACACACACACACACACACACACACACACACACACACACACACACACACACACACACAGGAAAGAGAGTAATTCAGTGATGGACATCTGACATCACCCTCATTGGATGAGTGTGCGTGTGTGCTTGCATGCATGTGTGTGACTTGTGGTGTGATGGCAGCCAGTTTATTTGTGCTGGTGCTGGTGACTGCAGTGACTCCACTGTGTAAAGAGGTGTCCGAGGGTATGTTTGTTGTTTGTTCCTGTGTGCGCTTGTTAATCACTGTGTGGGGACTCAATGTAAACAATTACGTTTTATGGGTTAAGACTCGGTGCATGGTTAAGATAAGCATTCAAGTGGAGTTCAGATTAGAAAAGAGTCTCGAGGGAATTCATGTTAGTCAATGTAATGTTCTCGAGTGACCAAAGGAAGTACTTGTGTTTCAGACTGTGTTCTGTGCAACGTCGGACACACAGCTCTTAATTTAAACATAACAGGGTTATTACGAGTGGCGACAGTATTGGAGGGCAATGTTTTCACTCTTCGGGTCCGTGCACGATGGTGTCACAACTGTGTAGAACCCCGTTCAGACCAACGATTCACAAAAAGTTGAGTTGAAACTTGCAAATTCTTGCAATTCGTCGACCTGAAACATTCTGAAAACCTGCCAGTTTACACCAATGTGAATAAATGAGACGGAGTATCATCGACTCTCTGTACTTCTGCTCTAACTGCCAGCTTTGTCAGGCTTTTCAACACTGTGGTGGCACAGCAATAGTGAGTTACTTGCTACAGATGTATTTCGATTAATGATGGAACGACAAAAACAAAAGGTGTTTTCAGAGCACACACTGAACATTATGCTAGCCAGGATGTACCAAACCTGGTAATGAATGTTATAAAATGTTCAAGTTATTCCCCATCTCTCTACCCTAATAATAAGGTAAAATACCCAATAACCCAATAAAGGTGCACTGTTTCCCACCTGCAGATGTAGTTGGTCTTGCAGGAGGCCTGCAGCTCGAGACAGTTGGGTTTCTGTTTCTCTTCGTACGAGCAGACGGGGACGATGGTCTGACGCCTGCGTTCAGAGCACGCTGTCTGGTCGCTAAGCGGGCACGAGCAGAACAGCATGCCATAGCTGTGCTTTGGAGGAACCTGTGAGGCACAAGAACATAACATTACCTGTGAAGTGAAGTCATCTGCAAGACCTTCCTTTTATTCTTATTTTGGTTTTGGTCTTTTCTTTGTTGATCACCATCAGTGGCTATCACAGCTCAGGCTAACTATCTAGGCTATAACTATCTGTTTATTCCAAACAAAGTTATCCTGGGTTGTTGAAAATTGAAAACCTATGAAGGATTTTTCTAGGCATGCATTTTACATAAGTTAAAACAGAAAAAATTTACAGATTATAAGGCAAAAATGGCAAAATTTGCTCCAGTCTCTTTTTAACATTTCAACATCGATGCTGAAACACCACAGTTGGTCCACAACAGAAGAATGTCATCCTAGCTTTATCTCAACAAAGCAGAAACTTGAAGCTTAAGGCTGTTCACACAGAGACTTCTGTTATGAAAAAAGAAAACAAAATTATACATCACAGTTAGATTAAAAATGTCATGCACAGACAACTACAAAGAGTAGTATTTCTATGTATTCATATTGCTGCCATCCCAGTTAAGTAATTCCAAAGGGACAGCATGGGAGCTGGGTTTGTAATTACAATGTTTCACATCAGTTTTTACAATATGGCACAAACAGTAAAAACATCTTTTGTGTTTGATGACTGAATCAATGTCAAAGCTCAGCGCTGGAAAAGCAAACCCTGAACAAAAAGGCCTGCGTGATTATTTATTGTGATTTTGACAGCCCTTCTAACTTATCCACTTCAAAATCGTTCTTCCTTTTGAAGCAGGTCCTTTGTGGTGGACATTCAGCTTTTATCAGATATCAGTCGTTTGGAAAACCTCCAATGTGTGTGCTTTTCAGCTGGGTTTTTTATTCTTTTTTTGATAAGCTTGTGTCAGAAGTGCCTTGCCTTGTCAAAGAACTGCCGCAGGGCCTTGTGGCACTTCCTCTTGTTGCAGACTTCAGCGGTGGAGACGCGGCTGGTGCAGGGGCTGATGTAGGCCGAGCGGTACTTCTTACACGTGTCATTCAGGTTGCAGGCTTTGGCAGCATTCAGACAGTTATTTTCTCTGGCCACCGCAGGCTCACCTAAACATGTCAAGAGGAGGCACAGGGACAGGGAAGATGGATTGGAAAAAAAGACAGAAGAGAACAAAGGATGAGAATTGAGTAGCTGTCATCCAAGATTTTGATGCCGACTGCTTTTTCAGTGTTTCCTAAAAACAAACTTCAGCAAGTGAAAGAGAGAAAAAAAAGTTGGGTTTAAATAATTAAAGAAGGATGATATTTGATCTGCAGTGAAGACAGAAAAATGACAACTACTGGATGAATATGCCAGTTTTGTGCAGTGCAGTAGTTCATTTCCTGAAATGGCATCTTCACTTGAGGTGCACAGCTTTCTTGGAAGTGACAATTTTCCAAGAAGATACAACTACCTGAAGGTTTATCTTGACCGAGGAAACAGCAAAAAGCAAACACCAAATGTCATTTTATGGATTACTCTGCTGTCTGATCAACAAAGGAATAGACCAGGCCTGCCAAAAGTGGGCCCTACATAAAATATGAGTTGGCCTGCCAGATGTTTCTAGTCAAAATAAAAAATTCTGTTCATGCTGTTTTTTTTGGAAGGTAAACATGATTCATGATTTATTTTAATCGGGATACAGCGGACAGAGTGACACGCAGGAAGTCAGTCAATCAAAGGAACCTGGGATCCTAATATCACTTTGCATCTAAACAATACACCAGATGTTTGCTTTCAGCCCTTGGCCCGCCATGAAGTTTCAGTTTTGGCCCTCCAAGGGAAAAAGACAAAGATACATTAGTCAATCTATGGCCCAATCCAGTGGCGGCTGTCTGAAGAGCAGGGGTGAAAATGTTGTCATGCAAAAATGATCAATCATACTAATGGTGGATCATATCGCAACTGCAGTGCCCGTCAAAATAATTGCAATATAAATGTTTTAATTCTGTGCAGCCGTAGTCAAAATAGTACGTTTTGAAACATTACCCCTCATGAGACCGGGACATAAGATTAGCCAATAATCCAGGCTGTGCCTTTGTTGGTATTCAGTTGGTATCAAATTACCAATACCAATACACATTGATAACAATGAACATGAGCCTTTTTAGGCCGCTTGAGAATCGGTTTCTGGGACAGTTGCCCACTTTGCTGATTTATGAATCCAGCCTTGTAGCCAACCCTCGCTAAAGATACTTGTTTATATTGTATATTTATGTAAAAAAAACATGTATCATCATCAGTTACTTTTAGCTCTCACTCTCAAATATCTGAAATATCCAGCAATGCTCTGGTTCTACACAGCACACTGAGAAAACACCTACAGATCATTTCACAAAAGCAAATTGGACTCTGCAGGCTGCAGCATTTCAATGAAAGAGTACAGAAGTATAGAAAGAGAGAGAAAGATTGAGTAAAAAAGGCGGAGAGCCAACAGTATAATGATTTTTCTAAAAATGAGTAGAATACCCCAGCAGCACATTTTTCTGTCTGTATCTGTGTGTGTGTGTGTCAGCTGATACAAATGTTTGTTTTCATGTATTTACTGCATCTGTGCAAGTGTGTGTGTGTGTGTGTGTGTGTGTGTGTGTTTATACTAAGAACACAAGACCTAATTTAAATTTGTACTTTCTTCTTGGCCTGAATCAAACAGTGGCTCTTGTCTGCGTGGCCCTGCTGGCTAACAGGACATGTATATGTGTGTGTCAACAGTACAGCATGTGTGTGTGTCTGCAGTCATCAAAGTCTCCAGCGCGGCGCCTTTCTCATCTGTCAGTCTGCACTAATTGCCAGTGTTGTCCTCGTTCCGCAATCAATTAACATTTTCATAGACTTCTCCCCCCTCCTGCTATTTTCTGGAGTGAAAATGGAGCAAAAACAGCATTTTTTTTTCTCTCTAACGAGCACCAATTAAAACGGGAAGGCCGGTGTGACAGACGTAGATAAGTGGGGTGCGGGTGCAGGAAGCAAAGGCGATCAGCAGGAGCGGTGTAAGCAAGTCAACAAAGCGACTGGCTGATAGAGTGTGCTGCTTTCTGATGGCAAATGGTGTTAATAAGATTCACACATCAAGGGGATGGGGGAGGGGAAAGAGGGCGGGAGATTAAAAGGGACACGGAAACATGATGGGGGGTACGAGCTGATTGTCCGGTGATGTATTAATTGTTGACAGGGAGGCTGCTGTTTGTTCTGCTACAGAAGACGAGATCCTGAAGATGAATGCTTTCTGAAACCTACAGCAGCATCTGAGGAGAGCCACTGTTGGCTCACTCATTTCTTTTCAATTACTTTCTTTTTGTTGTCCTCAATCTGTTTCACTTGACCTTCATACATTCCTTCCAACTGCACCCCCTCCCGTCATTTGCCCCCTCTTTTCTCTCTGTTTGCGCCGCCTTTGCCAGTTTACAAGCTGATTTGGCAACACAACACTTGACTGTTGTTTTTGTAATGTGCGTTGAAAAGAAAGGGGCTCCGTCTGTGCTAAATTAAATCCAATGAAACCACGCTTGCATATTGTATTAATTATGTTTAAATATATTTTAGTTTTAATGTTTCTGAATGGTTGTCAATCACAACTTTTAACCAGTGTTTCTTATGCAATACGCTGAATTCTGCTCTGCGTTGTGATTTGAGGGATGGAAGCCTGCATGTCTAATTACACCACTTGTTAGACAGGCTGATTACAGATTTTGTCCTGGCTTACAGTAAATAATATTTTCAGTGCTCTAAACTGCCATTCTAGCATTAAACATTTGTGAGAAACTTCTGCAGGTGAAAAGTTAAGTCACTTATGTTGCTGTAATAATGCAATGCTTCTCTTTTTCCTGAACCTGACCAAGTAGTTTTAGTTTTGCTGCACTATTCGACGAGTTGTGAGTAAGAACATGTTTTAACACAACAGCGCTCTTGGCACCACCTTTGTTTTTCCCCTCAGGAACTGCTTCAAAGATTTGTTTCTGTTTATTGTCCCAACCAACAGTGAATTAAATATTTGCCCTTGTTTACACATAAACATCCATCTGTTTCACCTACAGCCAGTTTATTTCATATTACATTTTGGCATATATCTAATATATTGTTTATCAGATATATAAACCTTGAATGTTGATAAACATCAGACATCAGACATGAATAATATAAATGATAGGTATTTGAATCACAGAAATGAGGTCAACTGTAAAACACTGAGGGAACGGACAGCTTCACCATGGTCCATACACAACATCACTCATCAATTAAACCAGCAAGAAACAAATGTGAGAGCTAAATACTGTTTTACTGGATTTGGTTTTTAAATGCCATGACAAAAAAACACACTTTTTATAGTATCCCATTTACCTGTCTGTTTTCCTCTACCAGCTGGCAGCTGTGCGTCACACTACTCTCCTCTCCAAAACTTTTCTCACACCTCCATCACTTCAAAACCCTCTCAGACACCTCCACTCCTGCTGCATCTCTCCTGCTCTACAGTCCTCATATCCGCCTTCAATTTCCTCCTTTCCTCTGTCTGTCTCTTCTCCTCGGATCAGCGTGCAGACACGTACACCTGATGCTTTTTTTTCTTTCTTTCAGCTGCCTCAGATCAACTGACTCTCGTCTCTTAACCCTGCACTTGTCCCCTGGGCAGCTGAGGGAGGTTTAGGTTTCTTTGTATTTATGTTTGGCTCTCTTACTATCATTTGCCTCATTTGAAAGCACTTGATCAACAGTGTCTTTATGTTTTATGTTGGCAGGGACAAGACCCCTTGGGTGACAAAGCTTGGGAGGCTCAACCTAAATGTGTTTTAATCCAGAAAAGATCCAGAAGCTCTGCGTGTGTCAAGTTTATCTCCTTATACTGTGGATTCTTCTGAAAATGCATCTGAAATGTATTTAAAAAACTCATTTCAACCTGTATAGCCTTTTAAGAGCTCTTTTTTGAGAGCATTACAACCACATTACGAAGCCAACATTAATGAAAACGAAGAGTAAAGAAAGGAGGATGGAAAACATAAAAGAAGAATACTTAAAAGGCACCGGGCCACTAAGATTCGTACATGTCAAGAGTTTTTTCAGTCCTTTAAGGTCGGCATTTGAAACCATTACTCGTGACTAAATAAAGGCCCTTAATGTACTTTTATCCTTACTCTGCACGAGTGCCCGGAGAGCATTTTTCTTTCCTGTGAACATTTATCTTTCATCTTCAAGAGGACCTTAATGATTCCAGGACTTGATGTGCGTGAAGCTGATTGAGCACTTGGGCTCTGCATTCATTTTATTTAAAGACTTTTCCTCAGATACTCTCTGACCCAAGCTGGCACCAGCAGTCATCATATCAAGAAAGCTTTGACTGACAATATCCTCAGCTCAGACAACAACATGAACCCTCCACCTGACAAACATGGCGCCTGTTCTGAAAACATCACATTTCTCCAAAACTATTCTCCTCCAAATCAGTTTTTGAATGCGTCTAAAGCAAGAAGTAGGTCATGCAGTAACCGAATCAGTCTTTGTTTTACATCTGTGAAATCTTGTTTAGTTGTTTGTTGACAAGATTTTAAAGTTTCAAGAGGCTGCAAATTATGTCATCATCCCCAAACACTTCCCAGCAAAAACAGAGCTCACCTGAGTCTGACTCTGGAGAAATATATCGAAAAAAGAGAAAGAGACAATGACTGGTATAGATCTGGCATTTTAGAGATGAACTCCTCACATGAAAGGGTTCAACAGGGCAACACTGACAGCACTCAGGACACATCGGTAGAGCCTCACCGATTCGGATGCCGATATTAGGGAGCAAAACGTAAAACGATATGTAACGGATGCATGATATTTTACAGTACTTACATGTCTACAATATATCACCAATATTGGTGAAACCGTATATATCGGTCGGCTCTACACGCTGGTGTCCTCACAAACCGTCAGTGTGTGAGTTTGTGATGAAGTTTTGACCCTTGTAAAGATGAATGTTAATCGTCTTTCTTGCATAAAAAATCACTTAAACCATTTCTCCTCTCCAACAACAACACCAACAGCATGGTGGGAGTCCCTACACACACACACACACACACACACACACACACACACACACACACACACGCAGTATAGTCTATTGCCTATACCCCACTGCGCCCCTAGTGTCACCAAATACATCTGCTGAACTCCCCTTGCACTCTTGGCAGATGGTATTGTCTCTCAAACACACACACACACACACACACATCCTACGTTGACACACACTGCATGCTCTGACAGGGCCCACACAGCGTTGGGGCCGGGGCCATCTGGAGGCCTGGTAGGGGGAACGAGGCCCCCCCAGTGGCTCATGTTTCCGATTCAGCCTCAAATTGATTATCATGTCGCCTGTTTCCTCCAGTCCCGCTGCCCCCCCCAACCGCCATCCCCCCCCATCTAATTTCAATTACCATGGGACGCCACAGGGTCGAATCCTGACCTCACCCACCTCTGTACCCCCGTGCATCACTCACTGTGTCACTCTCCTCATCTCCTCTCGTCTGTCCTCCTCCTCTGACTCCTCAGGACTCCCTCCTCCTCACAAGGTCCCCCTTTCTCTCTGCTTTGCTTTCATGTCTGCATCCACACAGTTCTGGATGTATTCCAATCATTACCTCCCTTCCTCTTTCTCCATCATCATTAACCCTATCTCTTGTGGCTGCCATCTCTCTTGTTTCTTCCTGTCTCTTCCCTCCCTCTGCCATCTGTCCTTTATTGTTTTCTCTTTGGAGCAAAGTGGAGTCACTTGGTGGCCTTCAGTGGCCTTCTGATGCCTGTTCAAAAACTCCCCTCAACTCACAGGTTTTAGTTTGGTTTAGTTTTTTCTCCTGCCAAAATTACATGTACAAGTACATTTATCATTTTTCTTTCAGGTTCATAAACATGTAATGTGAACCTGATATAACACATATCATAGAAAGGTCAATATGGTACGTAGCCAAATACAAACATATCAGCGGTTTGCAGAAAAGTTAAGTGCCAACATTTTATCCTGGTGACTGGTTACTTTGGAAGTAAGTAAGTAAAGTTTTGAACTGATGGATACACTAGAGCAAATGTCAGGAGGGCATAAAAATCATTTGGTGGTCACACTTCGTCGAACAAGAATATCCAAACCAAGTACAACGGGAAATATGGCCTGTACTTTTTCAAGATATCTTACTTTTTGACCAAACTGAGAAAGATACAACATTTTGAATACCTCAAGTCTAAAAGGAAGAATGTAAACAAGTAAATGCCAGTCCCTATACAGCATGTTAGTGATATGACCATGCTATTGTCCTTGTCATGAGCCTCGCTAACTGTCCTTGTTATAGCTATTTTAAATATAATGTCATAACACTGTCCAGGCAGTGTGCCACTGTCTATTTTACACCAGCCAGACTCAACACATTACTGCACTTCATCCAGCCAATTGAAGGTCAGTTGGTGGGGGGTGGGGGACTGGGAGCACTTGACAGGTGTGTTTGTTTCCACTACTCATAGTGGTGCAGTAGTGGAAACAGTCAGTGGCTGCATGTTGTGCCACTGGGTGACTGACTATAATTCACAGCCTCTTTGTTTGGTAAGTACAATAAATGTGCAGGGATTTGTCCTGGCGGCGTGGCTGCAGGGGATTACAGAACAAACAGGCTGACACCCAGGGGCAACTAGACATCCTGCACAGTGAAACTGGACAGTTTATGCACTGTAGTTATATAAATGGCCCACATTAACATCTTTATAATTGATTTAGTCCATCATTAAGAAAGAAAACCATGTAGTTTTAGAGTTGCTCCACCCCTTTCTACCACTGCTTCCAGTTTAAGCCCAACATATTTGAATACAGCTTCAGATAATTCAGTTGGTTGAACAGATACAGATACAGATAATGCTGTACTCGTCCATCCCCGGTGCACACGTCTTGATTATTCATTGTGTAAATTATTCTCCTTGCACCTCCTTCCCACTTTGAGAAATTACAGCACAGTCAGATTTAATAGAAAAATCTAACATAATAAACGAGGCCTGGGGTCTCTTTTCTGTGAATCTGCACTCTCCCTCTCTCTGTTGATTATCAGTGGTGAGTTACACTGTCATCCACTTTAATGGGCTCCACGCTTGAAAGTGCAAGACAAGCAGAAAAGGAGAGAGTGGAGGGCTGCAGGAGCAGAAGTGAAGAGAGCTCCAAGGTTTTCTCATCCCATCCCTCTCTTTATTTTTCTTTCTAAAGTCTCCACCTCGCTCTTTCTTTTCGATGCCTTTCTGATTCTCTGTCAGCTCCCTCGCCCTCACTTTCTCTCTCTCTTTCCGTGTGGTTAATAATCTCCCTCTCCCTCCAAACACTGTCCCAGTGCAATAAGCCACATGGCACTTGGTGCAGCAAATACCATAACTCACAGTTCCTAGTAATTGATCCCTGTAGTGCAACAGTCTCTTTCTCTCTTTTCCTTTCCTTTCCACACTTCCATCTATAGCTCTTGCTCTTCCATCACTTCTTCCCGTCTCTACCAACATTTTCCCTGCAATTCCATTGAATTTATTAAGCTTTATTGGCTCAGACTCCAATAAAAATCTGCCAAAGACAATTACGTCTGTGTCTCCCATTAGCTGCTTTTTCATTACATCCGACAGCAGTGTTATACTTCTCCCAACCAACAAATCCCTTCCCCTCATTCCATCCGTCCTGTTTCACCGACATTTCGAGCCAGGTCTCAACAGAAGTACGTCCTTGAATACATAACATACTTTCAGCACCTCATCAGCTCTTCCAATTTCATACATGAAACTTATTTTCTGGCTGGAAATTTCACTCTTAGTCCAAATTGCTCGTCCTCAGACCTGGGATTATGAGTGCTGGAACTGATGGAGGAGTAGAAATACAACCCCTTCGGCAAATCCAGTGTGTTGGCAAAAAAGTTTCCCTCCTCTCAGCTTTATGCTGCCGCTCTATCCCATCCCAAACTTATTCCCTTTTGAACCCCTCCGGCCTACCTTGTAATATCAACAAGCTATTAGCGGTGTGCCTCTCATAGTTGAGTAGGTACCTTCAACACCTCTGGAGATAGATGAACCCTCCGCGGGCTTGAATCCCTGCTGAGTTTCTCTCCTACGATTCCCCCACTTTGAATTTGTCCCAGCATGCTAAATGCCCCTGTTTTTGGAAAATGCTGCTCTCACAAAATGTACAAGTGCAAGCTCATCAAATCATTTGGTTTTGCTCAAATTACCAAGCACCAGGGTCGGGCGCCACAGACATAAAATAATATGGTAATAGTTTTAGGCTTTTTCAAGGAACACAATATATATCTCGATATATTTATCTCCTCAAAAGCACTTCCTAAATGCTAATGACAATATACACAAATACCTTGATACTAATATTGCAGCAATATTGTTGGGATGACTATCGGTACTTCCACAAAATAATAACATGTTGAAGTTTTTGCTTACTGTACCGTCAGTAATATGGATTTAATGACTAAGTGGGTAAATGCAAGTATTAAAAATGGTCAGACCAGTCAGGTAAGTTCAGAAAATGACATCACTTTACAGTTACGCAGCCTTAAATGACAAGAAAAGTCAACACTTATCACAATATAATGATGTCAAGAATCTTAGACGCTATATAGTCTCATAACACAAAAATGATTAAAAAAAATGTACATACTGCGGTGTGGAACATCCAGAATTAGCTACTAAGCTAGCAATCGCTATAGCAAACGAGCCAATGAGTTAAACAATGAGTGAACTCTCCTGCTTTCAAGCTCATCCACTGTCAAGCTAACCAGCTAGCTAGATATCAGACTAACAGGATAACTTGACCTAATTTGCTTCAGAGTGAGCTAGGGTGGCAAACTAGCAACTGCATTTCAGGCAATCACTGCAAGAGTATTTTTTTCACCTACCACATGTGGTTCACTAATTGAATACATAGTTTGTGACATGCTATGCTATGCTGATATATTCTGGGATGAGCTTTGAAGACAGGAAGTAAACTTAGCTAATCTTCTCATTGGCTAGTAGTGGGGTATGCTCTGGAGATTCTGAGCAAACCAGATGATATCAAACAGAGTTGAGCAGTCTGGCTTTGATAGAGAAGCAGAAACTGACTGCAAAGAGCCAAGCAGTCAGTCATGATGCTGGGACAGAAGTCTGACAAGATGCGAGTTCATGCAGGCTATGCTGTGTTTGAACCAGGTGTACTGTAGTGCATTTAACAGACCAAAAGTGAGATAGAAAAAAAAAAAAAAAAAAAAAACTTGAGAAAGAAAAAAGGAAAGAAGAGTGGGAGGAAGAGAGGGAGAGAATCGCCTTGGCTCTCCAAAGCGATGAATCTCCAGCGAGGCCTGTTTCATTACTCGTCTGCCAGTGTGGAGATCGGCCGGTAAGAGCAGGCCCTGTGGGGCTGCAGCAGAAATATATGGCTCTTTAATAATCTCCACAAACACATTCCAGTACAGTATTGTACAGTACACCGCCCCCACACTGCTCCCTGGCTGTCCGGGGCCCGGTCCCTGCACACTATCTCTACTCCTACATCACGTCCTCTGACTTCCAAGTCTGGGACCAAAACACACCTGCAGAATTTTTCTTTTTCATGTATAGAACTAATTTCTCACAAGTTAGAGAAATTAGTAGATTTTTTTAACGTTTGATGCTGAAAATGCTCGTCTGAAACACGATCATGAGCACACTCACATTTCAAATGAGCAACGTGCAGGTGCATCTCACTCAACGGCGTCACTAAAGAAAAAGGAGGCAATACCTGTTGCTTTACCTGTTGACAGGCGTAGCTGTAAAAACAACTCTTGGATCTACCCGATAATAAAGACTCATTTAGTTCAAAACATACTCAATTAGAATATTTATCGGATCGCATCATCATCATCAACATCAACAATAGTTTTACTATGATTCACTGAACTGCCGTCCATTATCTGTTTTATGCTCCACATATACTGAACATTCTCCTCTCTGAATGGTATCCTAATTGCTCTTTAGCCTGTATTCCATCATCTGTGCAGCTTCAGTCACAAGGAGTACAATGAATAAAATTTGGATCGATACTGAAGGACAGAAGTGCAGTCAGCTGGAGCAGAACTCCGGTACCAGAGACAGAACAAGGAGAGGGACTGTCACTGCGGAGTCTGACTGAATAGATCACCAGGATTACCTGCAGGTAGATTTCTTCACAAACAGCACTCATTTTGTAATCTTCCAGCCTGACCTAAATGATAAACAGGTGATAATTATGGATCCGTCTGACACAGGTGATACCCTAAAGATATATAATTTACACTTAGTGGTTATAGAGACAACCTGACCTGCTTAAGTTCCCTGGAGCAAGACAGTGAATCCCTTAGAGGTCTACAGGCACATATTTAAACCTGTGCTCTCATTTTTAAGGATAAGGATTTTATTTAATGCAGCACAATCCAGCACAGATTCTTCTAGAATAAACCACAAATAATGCCTGATTTTGTAATATAAGCATGTCACCCTCAGGGGGCTCATCTGTTGTCCAGACTACTGTGACAAGTTGCATGTGATTGTTGTGTTTTTTCATCTGCCGGCTGTCAATCACGTCTCCCAGCTTCTGTCATTCTTGGTGTGCAGACAGGATTTGATTCTGGCTGACAGGGTCAGAGGCTACGTCACAACCAAGACACATCACTGTTGAACGCTGAACTCGTTGCTAAATTAAATGTTTCTACTTCTGGCTGAATGTTTCTCCTCTGTGTATCTAAACTGAACTGAACATCTACAATGAATGGAATATCATTTCTACTACACCTTTAAACAGAAACTTCACCAAATCTCACTGATAATAGGCAACTTCAAGTAACATCACGTACATGACTTACTTAGGTAATGTAGGTATGAATGCAAGGAAAGTTACAGGAGTAACTGTGAATATGAACCAAACTATAATGTCTTCCTAAAGCTAACCGAGAACTTTTCTTGCCTAAACAGAACTGCAACTGTGCGCCAATGGTACGGTCCGGCACATGTCGCTGTTATGTTGCAACCGTCATGTTGTTTTGGGAGACACTGACAATAGATCTATTATTTCTATAGTCATTTAGGTATGAGGATGTGTTGGTATAAGCTGTTTTTGCTAAATGTCTTTGCCAAGGTGCCAGGGACAAAATTCATTGTTCACCTGGCAGCACCGACAACATCACTCTTTTTTTTTGTCGCTTCGCCATGTTTACTGCTGTGCATGGAAGATTGCTCTTTGATTTGTGAGCATCATCCAACTCGTGGTAGAAGTTGTAAAATAAGGTGAAAGAAGGCAAAAAATTATTTAACACTAGTCTTTTTCGTTGGTAGATCGTGAGGCTTCAGAGTTGTTGCACTGTTGCTTTTCACAACAAAACTCGACGTGGGATAAAATACACAATTGTTGCTCCTGATGCCCCTTTTCATTCCCAACTCACTCCCCACATCTGTCGGATCCCCTCAATAGAGCTATTAACCCTTCTACTTTTCACCAATGGTACTACTGCTACTGACCGTAACATAAAAGTTATCCAACAAACACTAGTACTAACACTTTTCCTCAATACCCAGGATGGTAAACCACTATCTTGATGTCAGCCTCCATGGCTCCTCTGCTCTCAGCACCTCAAAGCTAATGCACCACCTTACCCCAGCTGCCACTCTCATATCCGGACAACACCCTCAGTACCCATTTCTTCTGTTTAATATATCCAGCCATTCTGTCTACACCATCTCCAACCATCGGTCCCAAGCTTAAATCGCCTGTCCCTGCTCCCTAGCTAACAATATCTCCCAGCCCTTCTGCTTTTACCGTCCTCCACCTGCGGTCCCTGTCTGAACATCAAACAGTCCACTGTGGAGATGGATGTGTACATCTAACAACTGGATAGCCTGTTTACTCCTGTGTGAGTACAAGTTGCGGCACAAGCACATGGCGCATAATTGTATTCAGCAGCTCACCTCCGAGTCTGTCAGATTGATTTACAATAGTGGCAGCGATGTGCCAATGAATTTGTTACGCAGCCGGGAGCAGAGTGGTGCTGGGGGGAGTTATTGTTGGTCCATAATTAGTCCTGCTGGTGCCCTTATACAGGTGTGTATGTGTGAGCAACTGCAGAAGAGATAGAAAGCGAGAAGGAGATAGCGAGAGGAAGACGCAGCCAAAAGGAGAGACAGAGAAGAGACGTGCCTCCAAGTAAACAGTCAACTGTTGACCCTAGAAATTGAAAATAGACGGGGAAAGAGAGGACAATTTCTTTTTCGTCCTGTCCAAAAAGCTCATCATAAAATCATCAACACATTCCCCATAAAACCAGATCGTGCACTCTCAGTTCATTCACTCTCAGAGAGCGATGACAACTCAGCCTCGCTTCCATCAGAAATCTTTCTCCTTTTTTTTTTTGACCACTAAAACAGGGTGAAATCTGTGCAGCTTTTCCTTTATGACAGGAGGAGGTGATGGCTGCTGAAAGCAATCTCGCGGCCCAGGACTTTCAGATCGATACTGCAGGACGGCAGCTCAGTCAGCTGGTGCAGCTCTCCGGCAGCAGAGACAGAGAAAAGCAAGAGACTGTCACTGTGGAGTCTGAATGAATAGATCACCGGGATTACCAGTAGTCAGATTTGACAACTTACACCACACTCTTTTTAATCTTCCAGCCTGACAGAGCTATCTTAACAGGAATGAGACTTAGGTAATAATTTATGGTTCTGTCTCGGATGATCCAGACAGATATTGGAGTCCGACAGAGATGATACAGTCAGTGATAAAATTTACTTCAATGACGGGACAGCTGAGTTGACAACCAGAGGACTTTCTGTCGCCCTTTATATTTTCATAACAAATGCTGAACATGAAGACAGGTTTCTGAATAGCTTGGAGAAGAGATGTGGACTTGAGTCTTTGTGACTTGGACTCCAGTTGAAGTCGCTTTTTAATGACTTGCAAATTGACCTAACGGAAAATAAATGACTTGAGACTCGACTTGGAAATTAAAGATGCAACGCTGACTTGCCCTGTGGAATCTGGGCGTAACTAAACTGATGATAGAGACGATCTTAGACATAACTAAACCCTCCTTGGCTTTCACAAGCAGCAATGTCCTCAGAAGGTGAGAATGACAACCTCTGGCTGACACATTGGCACCAGACAGACAAGGTGTGATGGTGTGAAACATTGTACTGCTGAAAAGGAGCACATGCACAAAGTAAGTTTTTCCCTCTGGAAAATAACTGAGTGTGAAAAGAGTGAAGGACACACAACCAAGAAGAAGCATAATAACTTACCAACAGATTCAACCAATGACAAGTGGTCACAAGTAGCCATAGTGTAAGTTGGGAACCTGTTTGACCTAATAAAAAAATAAAAAAATAAATAAAAATCAAATTTCAGGCCCACTAAATCGCTGAGCTGGTGATGGGGGTTCGAGGTACACACTTGTACAACTGCTCCCATGGTTTATTGCTTACATAGAGTCCATCTATCACATCTGTTTTGACTAATGAATAGCCAAAGTGCTGTCTTTCCCACACAGGCAGCCTTTCTCTAGAAATCTTGTAGTGTCACCACCTCTTAGATGGTTTATCTCAAGGGAGAAAGACAGAGACGGACAGAGAGTCGCTCACACAAGCTTAATGATTTTGATGAGATGTCTTTGCATGTGTTTCTTTGACTGTTTTTATATCTTGTGTGCATGTGCACACATGCATGTCGGTACACTTGCAAGTTTATGTTGTGAGAAGAAAACAACTCCTCCATCCTCCACAGCTCCCCTCGCTCCACCTCCCCACAGCTGGCTATTGAGAGGGCCGATGTCAGACTCTCTCCTCTCCAAGCTTTGTGGAGATGCGGGAGTCTTTTGATGGATGGTGTTCATTTTCTAAGCTGTGTCTTGGACACTTTAGGTGCATACGACCCACTTCTTTTGGACTATATGTTTTTAATTTAACATCCAGGCGTGTCAAAGTCTGGCTTCGAAGATGGATGAGAACTCCTCTACCTCTTCTGGCAGGTTGAAAGTGGAAAACGCGGTGGAGGGGGTGGAGGTGTGTGTGTGAGGGGGTGGGGTGGATAGCGAAATAGAGAGTGTATGAGAGCAGCCTTATAAGGAAAAAACAGAGAGAAGTGAGTGCTGCAGAGGCCGTCCAGACTGCTAACAAAGGCAGATCGGACACGAGGAAAGGAGAAAAAGAAAGAAAGTGCAAGAGGGAGAGAAGAATTGAAACAGAGAGACAAAAGCAAAAGTCGTGTTTGGGGAAGAGCAGCGAAGTGGGAGAAGGGAGAACAATGTGATTGTAAAAGTGGAAACAAAGAGAAACAGACAAGGGACAGGAAGAGCCACTATCTTTCTCCCACAGTGAATCTTATTGTAACAGACGTCCTTTTAAAAAGAGGGCAAAGCTACTCTGAAATTCATTTTCGAATAAGAATAATAAGGAATGTTATTTTTATTTGTTGGGAACATAATTTATTAGCAAGTCATATTTCATTTCAGACAACATCTTCACTTTCAAACACTAAGCGCATAACAAATCAATAACAAGAATGTTTTTTCATGTTTTATCCATTCCTCTACACACACATATACTTCATATAACTGCACTTTCTCTAGTAACTGTATAATGAGGGCAGTTTTTACAAAGCAAGCTGTAGTTTTTGATTCAGCCAAGGAAGTTGTGTTTCTGCCCGTATCCGTTTGTTGGTTTGTCAGCAGGATTTCCACCAAACTTGGATGGAGGATGAGTCTTGGCCCAGAGTAGACTCCATTAACTTTCGGTGCTGATCCTGGGTGTCCTCTGGGAATAATGCATGGATCTTTATTTAAAAATGTTGGCGTATTTAGGGGGCTGGTTTCTCAGGGGGAATTACAATTTGATGAAGATCCAAATAAAAATATGGGTCTGGCGGATTTAAATGAGATTTATTTGATATTGGATTATGCTTGATTACATTAAAGGGGACTGTTGGGCCTTGGCGGAGGTATGCACTCTATTGAATGCCATTCTAGTGAAATGTGTTTTCTTTTTTTCTTTTCAGAGTTTCAAATCAAAACACGAGGTCAAATGTGTTACAACATGATAAAGAATAACTTTGTTGAAATGACTGAAAGTGGTCGTCAAGTAAAGTAAATATATTTTGTTTTTTTCCAACTTCTCAGAAATGTGCGGATAGTTTGATTTTGTATCGTTGTAAATTAAATATCTGTTTTCTCGTTCAGACAGTTAGTCGGACAGAAAAAAAAGAGCAAATTTGGAGACATCCCTTTGGGCTCTGGTGATGGAATTTGTAATTAATCGCTTAATCAAAAAGTTAATTAACAAATTGATTAGTTGTGGGTCTAAAACTTTTCACTGATAGTTCTCATTTCTGGCTCTTTCTACAGATTGCTCTTCATGCAAACAGCGTTTCATCAAAACAGAGCACAGATACCACATATAAACCATCTATACTGTTATATTAAACTAAATGTTTTTGTATAGCAACAACAGACATATATTAGTTCCCCCTGTGTACATGGGCAGTGATTATCTGCATCTGTAATGTCAGTAAAACAATCTCTACACAACACTGGCTCCGCTGGGTGCATGGGGGTTTGGGGATGGAAGAGGGGTGGGCGATGAGGTCATGATTAAATGAGATTAGTTAATGATTACCTAATGACTTGACAGGCGACCCCAGGCTCATTTACTGACCAATGACTTCCCCTGCATGCTCGTTATTTGGCAACATGAGAACAACGGATCAGTGTGCTCAGACGCAGTCTAATTACATTGACTGTGGATGCCGTCTCCCAAAAGAGACCCCAATAAAAAAAAAAAATAAAAAAAAGAAAGACTGGAACTATCATAAGTGCCACAGCTGGTTTTGTTTTGTCAGCTCTGATGATAAAGTTTCACTCAAGTTTGACAAAATTGTTTCATCATCTCTGTTTTTAGCTCGTGTGAAAGCGTCGCTAAAGAGATTTTATGTTTTCAGGCTGATATCAAAGTCTGCATTTGACGACATCACCTTGAATTGCTTGTCCTTTTTCTCTGCTCTGTTTTTGCTTTAAGTCTCTCAGCATCTCTCAGTTTCTCTCACTGTCCATGTTTCATTGAACAGCTCTATCCCGTACCTTTCAATAAAATAAAACCAAATCGAAAGCACTCAGAGGAAATAAACAGTGGCCTCCAGCGCCTTGGCCATCCATTTGGCCTCACTGCGGCAGCTAAAACACAGTGCCTCCAGTTATTTTATACAGTAAGGCAGCCCGCTGAGTGAATCAACATCTGTGAGCTTTTTCTATCCATCACAACAAGGTGAGAGTGAAATTGACAGATAGTAGAGAGGAGAGGCTCTGCAAAGATGTGTTGAGTGTGTTGCTTCTTCTCAGACCAAGCTGATACGGTTATTTGGCCTCTTCAAAACTCTTGCAAGACATCGAGAGATGTGGTTTTTATTCTGCCTTTAAATCCATTTTGTTATATTTTAGCTTAAAGTTCCCAGTAGGTTGACTCATGACTGTGTGAGTTTCTTGCTTATTTACCCTGACCTCCATAGGTAAACTTTTCAGACAGGTTTTCTTTTTTTGTTTTTAATGGTAAATGGCTGTTTTTAGATAGCGTTTTTATGCAATGTGTTGCTTCTGTCGTTTACCCATTCACACACTTGACAGAAGCAAGCTACCAGGCAAGGTGCTGTCCTGACTATAGGGGAACAATTTGGGGTTCAGCATCTTGCCCAAAGACACAATCCCAATCCCAATACACCCCTTGCCACAACCACTCCCTCTCTGTTTTGCACATTCATGTCTGAGGGTAGGGTGTCCTGATTCTTGTTGGGATAGAGGGGTGTGGTGACTTGTGGTGTTGGCTACATGGCCCTCCAAACTGAGGTTGAAGTATTCTTCAAACCGAGGGTTATAAAAACTCTCTCTCCAGTCCAGCAGCGAAAATATTAGTGCAGACTGGCAGGGTAGGAGGATGGTTTACTAATGTTAGTTTATGAAGCACCGCTAGTGGCCAGGTAATGGAGCAGCGTTCCCATTTTATTTGATGACTTGACTGGTAGTGTGATGTTGAGAACAAATTGCAGGCATCAATGCTTTTTTTTCTCCATCACATAAATGGCAAAGAGCATCGTGATACTACCAGCATTGCCACAGTAACGTAAGAGAAAGGGTTGTTCATCAGGGAGATATTCAACCAGTACGCCTTGTAACTCTGTCTCTCTCTAACTGTTCTGAGGGGCAAGAGGCCACTGGAAAGCAAGGAGGTAGAAATTGGAAATGGGAGTGAGCCTTGTTTGGTCCGAACAGTCGACCCAGTCACCTGTGGAAGTCTCGCTCTCCACAGTGGCAACATCATGTAAAGCCTTTGGATGTTGTCTGCTTTGAGTGACAGCTAAAAGCTGCTACAGTTTGTTCATCCTCTTTGTTAAACCCCGTGTTTGTCATCTAAATCCACTGTGTGTTTGTTTCTGATTGAGAGGGGGATCGAGAGTCGTGTGTGTGTGTTTGTTTGTTTGTGTGTATCTGTGTGATTATAGTAGAATGTAAATTTGCACGTGTAGCTTTGTGTTGATCCATGTGTGCATCCAAACCTGCGTGTCTTTATGACTGTGCATGTTTGCCCCCTGTGCGTGACTCAGTGCATTGACTTTAATGCGCATGTTTACCTGTGTGTGAATGTGTGTGTGTGAGTGTGTGAATGTGCCCGTGTGCGGTTGCTCAGTGTTGTCCAGATGCCTGCCTGTGGTTTATGGATATTCATTACAGAACCATTACAGCAGAGGTTACACGGGACGGGAGGGATGTTTTATCTGCTAATGCATAAAACACAATCACACACAAACACACGCCCACACACACACACACACATGTCCATATCTCTTGACATCTCAGGAATGAAAGCATCCATCATCCTGCGTGGCGGATCGACCCGAGCGTCGGCGGCGCTGTGTAGTGAGATGATGAGAAACAAATCACCCAAACACATTCCTATCTGATACTTCCCGGACAATTGAATCACCGCAAGTCACGGCAGCATATCAGAGCCTCACAGGCACGCCATTAGTAAAGAAGACTCACTTGTAATTGAGCTTTATTAAAATGGGAGTGTGTCAACAGTGAATAGATCGCAGTCATTGTTCCGAGTTTACTGAGTTTATACGAGGCAAACTTTCATTCCAGTCAACATCCATTTCACTTGGTTACCCACTGATGCCGGATCAATCCCATATTCCTCACCTGATCAATAGCATTGACCGACATGGCAGATTTCATCATGTGATGGTAACTGCTGGCTGATTCCCTGCCTCGGGCGCTGTCAGTTGAAACAATTGGTTGGGTTTTTTTTTATTTACTACTTACTCCATTAAAATACAACAGAACAGAAATGGGCTTCATAAGTTCAGCTTCGATGGCGATCATTTAAACCTAGACAGCGTGTTATAGCAGTTATGGGAACATCAATATAATGAGATATTGAAATAGGGAGCTACTTAAATCAGTATATAAGTAGAAATTGGCATTTTTCATGATGACGTTCAATGAAGAGCAGATGCAGTTTCCAGAGACTATCATTCTCTTGACACAGTTTCTTTTAAAGCAGTGATAAAATCGTGTCAGGAAATGAATAATGTAGACTTTTGCGTCTTAAAAGTCCTGCGAGTGTCCAGCTCTGCACCGGATGGCTTTAAAAACAAAACAAAACAAAAAACCAACATGGATGTTAGTTAAAGCCCAAACAAGCAGAGCACATTAATTATGGGTACACAGACACAGTTTCTTGAAAAGTAGGTCTTTCTGATGAGATTTCTCATTCTTGCAGAGCTGTTGTTTAGTATGTTCGTTTTTTTTGTATTATATTATTTTGTTTGGAGAAACTTGTTACAAATGAGGCTGCGGGTTGTTTGAGTACAGAGGATGTGCAGGAGAAAGACAAGGTGAGCTCCCTGTGTGCCTCTGGTCATGTAAGGAGATAAATACAGGACATTAGCTGCAGGCTGGATGAGCCTCAGGGGCTACATGAGCTAATCTGCTCTAATAGACATCGCACATTCACTCATTACACCAAGAGCGTTCACAGTGTTGGTCACTTTATCATTGTTTGAGCTATGCAAAGTGACTGGGCTTGAGTTAAAAGAAAGGACTAGCGTGAGGGAAGGAAAGACAGAGAGGCTGAAAGTGAAGGGCACTGGATCATAGTCAGGGCCAAAGAGCCAGTGAATTACTCTTCTCTCTGTTTTATAAGAAAGCTCTCTCAGAGTAGTATCGCAATTTTCCGACCTGACCTTGACAACAGCTTAACACTCACACTCTACATATGGAAATCTTTTTAGGTTGAAAAGTTAAAACCCTGTGGCCAAGCTACTGAAAGAACAATGAAACCAGATAACAAGTAAGACTGCGAGTCCAATCTCAATACACAATACTGATTTAAAAAACTATCTATGCAGAGCATGGGCCTAAAGCTGGACTGCTTCAATAGCCAATCAGATTCTAGATGCTCAGTTTTTGTAATTATTCTCCGCTCAGATATTAAAAATGTAAATATTAATTGTGTTACTGTATACTAGTGCTTGACAGATATATTGGTCAATCAGTCAATATTGGCTAAATTGTAAATAAAGCCTGACAGACTACAGGAGCTGACTTTACAAAATTCTGTCAGAGCAAAAGCCTTTTCCTAACACCCCATTTATTCCACCCCGGTACAGACTAGATAATGTAATTAAGCCATAAAGAAGACTTTTTGTGATGGTGAGTGTGTGTTACTAGACATTTATTGAGTGTGATGAGAGAAGAGGCTTTGATCAGCAGGTTCGACTGGGAGCACATGTTTGGTTGAGAACACCTGCACACTGGTTCAAGGTTTATTTTCTCTGGGAGTGGACCAAACAGAGCGCATCTGTTCCTGTCAATTAAGATCCGTAATTTAAAATATAAATGTGACTTATTTCTGTCTTTTTATTCTTCAATTAAAAAAGGATCATTCTGGTTTATTAAAACTAGGGCTCTATCCCTGCACTCACAGAGGACACTGTTGAGTTATGAGAGCAAAGCAACATGCCTAGAACAGAAGTCTGATCGGGCAAGACACACGGGCAGTCAGAGGATCAGTTGTCAACAAGCCCATTGTTTAGCCAGAGTGAGTTTATCACAGTCAAAACACCCACAAGTGTCGGTCTGTCAACTGTGAGGGATGTTCTGGTTCTGGTTACTTTTGTTTTTTATTCAAAATAAGTGTGGCTGACCTGCGGGTTTGCTTCCAACCTGTCTGACTGCTCGTATCTCTTGACCTGATATACTGGCCAGCCAATTTGATATAGATATAGAAGAGATACGTCACCAGAGAAGTTATAAGAGAGCAGACAAACCGCTCAAAGTATTTTCAGTAGGAAAGACAGTAACACCAGAGATGGCAGTTGTATCCCACCTTATTCCTCCAAAAAGCAAATCATCTGCTTTTTCACAGCCAAACCGAGGAACACATCAGAAGCAAACTACAAAGCAACCTCAGGAGGTTGGAAGCAAAAAAAAAAATGATTTGGTAAAACTGCTCACAACTCAAAGGATGAGTGACGAGAGTCCAAAGTAGCAATTGCTTCATTTTAAGGGGTCACTTGGCTAAAATGTTGGACACGCCTGCCTTCTATGTCTCTCTATTTTATTGTTAAGGGGCGTCCACCTTAACAGACAGCTGCTGACACTCAGGCATTAGCCTCAGCCTCGTACTGGAGACAGTGACAACTAGACTGAGACAGAGAGTGACAGCGTGACAGAGACACAGAAAGTGAGACAGTGACAGACAAAGACAGACGGTAACACAGAATGACAAGGAAACAGAAGAAAATGGTGTACACCAGGGGAGCTCTCTGTAGGCTTGTTCCTGCAGGACAGAGAAAGGTCTTTGATTTGTCGTTAGAGATAAGTAGCTCAAAGTCAAAGTTCAAAGTCTTGTTCTTTTAAAAAGACTCCAAGGTGTTCAACAAATCCATCCAGCCTCTTTGGGTCAGAGCATGTTTGTGTTAACATGTATAAATGTCATTGTGTATTATGTGAAGGATTCAGAGGATTGTCTGTGCTGCAGATCACATGCGCATTCAAAGTGGACGGCACATTGCACCAGCAGTGATTGACCATGTTTCCCTTGAAGGAAACGTAATGTCTGACCATCTCCGCATGCATCAGGCAAGAGAGCCGAGAGTCCGCTGATAAACCTGCAGCAGCCTGATTACCTGCCCGCTAGATTCACTCACTCAACAAATCCCACTGAGGCCGAGGCCACATCGCAGATTTGTATTCATCAATGCACACTTTACCCGGAGTCAATCTCCGCGGTGTGCACTAATCAGGACCTTCAGAACAGCACTGGAGACTATTAAGTAGGACTCAACACAGTCGAGCCCACTCCATTTCCGAAAGCACGCCTGGAGAGGCACCGATGGAGCCATCACCTCTGTCGGTTGTTAATTCACTCTTTTTCATGCTGTCGCTCCCTGTCTCTCCGTAAGTCTCTCTTTCTGTTTGTCTTCCTGTCTCTCGCTTACTAACTGCTCCTCAGCGACTCGCTCTTGCCAGTTTTGTTTCTCGTGAACTTTCCCCCTGTCTCTCCGTCTCCCCCTGCCTGTCTCTCTCTTGTATCCCCGTATGTTGATGAGACAAACTGTATCGAGTGCTGTGGCTGTATTAATCAGGGACACATGGAGCCATTCCAGAGGCTCTGGGCCCATTACTGAAACGATTAATAATTGATCGAGTTACTCAGACACTAATAAGCTCATGCACACACACAGACACAAGCCAGTACACCCACGGTAAACTGCGTATGTAAAACTTTGTCAGCACTGCAGCACATCTTAGTCATTGATTTGACGAGACGCAGGCAGGTGTGGCGCTGATATAAACGACAAGACAACAAACAATCACATACAATTACTTGACCACACTTTAACCTCTTCACTGTAAGTTAAGGCTCCATGTGATAATTTGCACATGGACAGAAGGCAGAACTGCAGTCTCGACTTAAGAAACACATTCAGTTTCTATCATTTATCTTTTTTATCAAACATCTGTTCCTTTCTGTTAGAAACAAAGGATCTTAAGTTTAAGGGGCTCCCCACAAGTTTCCCTGGTCATAGCCAATTTGCAGTATGTCATATGGCGTACCACTCAGCCTGTAAAAAAACAGCTCTATAATTTTTCCTGCAGCTCTGAGAAAAATGAACCGAGTGACATCACATCTCTGTGTGGGCTTAAAGGCTACACATTTTGAAATGTTACGATGGAAACTTTCACACAGGGCTTTATTCAAGTTGTGCACATTTTGTCTTCCTTGTACGCTCAGAGTTTGGTGAGGTTCAGGCAACAAAACTACTTTGTTAGGTTGAGGAAAACAGTAATTAATGTTAAATGTTGGGTAAAATCCCGTTAAAAAGCCAATTAAAACTTCTTTGCATGACTTGGAAGTGAACTTGTGTTTGCAGAACTTAAGAAAGACACCCACCCACCCACCACCCTGACACAACACCCTTACTTTCCACTTCCACTTTTCCGGTTCTGCCTGCTCTGTGCAGCCCTTTCATGGATATTTATCATACCTTTCAGGCACATCTTGACTTTGGTGCTTTGTTATTTGCATTCTAGGTTGTTGTGCTCATTTCAAAAACCCTTCAGGAGACAAGAGAGACTGACTGTTCCAGATGGTAGGTTGCTTCGCAAACCCTCAGTGGGCAGTGGAGGTGATGAGGAGCCTCATATCTGTCTCTCTCAAACCTCTTTGACCAGTTAAACAGCTACAAAATGTCAAATCTGGGAGTGTGTGTGTGTGGGTTTGTGTACAAGTGTGTTCAGATGAGTGCGACCACATGGCTTTGAAGGGCTTAAGTCTCTAAATATGACCCCCTCAGGTGATCATTCAACACAGTCACATAAAACTAAGATCATAAGAACTGAGAGGATCTTACAGCTGATGAAAAGACATCTGTAACGATTATTGCTGTAATCATGCAACAACCCTGCTATCCTGCATGTGTTAATCATGCAGCAGTCACAGAAGCATTTAGTTTCCAAATGTTGTAAAGTTCACTGCTCTTTCGGATCTCGGATACAATAAAATTAACTGTAGTTCAAGTAAAGAGCGTTAAACTTCTTGGGGGTGTAATATATAAGACCGGCAAACCACACTGCTGCCTTATGTCTCTCTATTTTATTGTCAAAGGGCATTAACTTCAACAGATAGATGTAAAGTTTTACACTCAGATTTTAAGATTTCACACAATGGCAAACACACTGTCACACTGATGTAGTTTCCTTCCTCTGGTGCAAAAGTCTGTCCGTACGAAAGCTCTGAGCGAAAAACTTTTCCTCACACCTCCTCTACTCCACTTCAGCAAAGATATGACTACATGACAAAGCCACTGGGAAGACTTTTTGTGATGGTGAGTGTGTGTTACTGGACGTTTATTGAGTGTGATGAGAGCAGGAGCTTTGATCAGCGGGTCTGACTGAGCTCGCGTTTGGTTGAGAACGCTTAATGGCCGCGGACAGAACACCTGCACCGGGTTTAGATTTATTTTCTCTGGGTGTGGACCAAACAGAACGTACCTTTCCCTGTGAATTATGATCCACAGAAAATAATCTTTAATCTTTAATAATAATAATTCAGGTTGAGTAAAACTTTGTTGACATATGGGAGTAAGGCAACACCTCTCTCAGGCTCTCCCTTAGGCTAAGTTGAGTTTACCGGTTTTGTTTTAAAAAAGAAAAACGTTCGCAACTAAACCAAGGGGTTTTTGGTTATTTTGTGGTTCCTCTTCCAAATAAGTTTGTCTAACCTGGGGGTTTGTTTCTAACCTGACTGAGTGGCTGACTGCTTGTATCTCTTGACCTGACAAACCTTTGCCTTGTGATGTTGCTGTCACCCAAGATCTCAGCGATTAAGTTTCCGAGTATAATCGTATTAGAAATTGGAGTGATTGTCAAAAATTGGTGTTAATAAAGTAGAATGATCCTTTAATGGGAGCAAATAAGGACAGATCAAGGACAAAGAGAAAGAAAAAATGGAAAATTACTAAATTAAGTTTTCTCTGTCCTTTAATTTATGTTTATGGAACAGGTAAACAAAAAATGTATCCTGTCCATTAAATAGACTACTGTTATCATGTAGGAGGCCACAGAGAAACAAGTGACGCTGCACAGATGTAACTGTCGGCGTACGCCCCGGACACTGTCACACATAGATCCTTATCTGTTTATAAGAAGACATTGCAACGCACACACACTAACGATGGAGCAAGAGCCTGAACACACACACACACACACACACACACACACACACACACACACACACACACACACACACACACACACACACACACACAGACACACACACTCGTAGTCTGACGTGTAAAACCTGCTATCTCATCCATCAGCCCCGGTAACAGAGCCTCACCTCTGACAGTGTTTGAATAACACTGTCTGAACAAATCTGCGACGACGGAGGAATGACCGCCCTGTGAACCCTCCTGTGACCTTTGACCTCCCAGAAACACTCCAGATAACAGTGGCTGCCCCTGTGGTATGCATCATTTTGTCGGCAGCAAAGAGACAAAATGTACTTTTACCTTTTATTGTTGTTATTCAGTGATGTACTGCCTTCAAGTACACTCATCAAAATGCAGAATGAACAGAGGACAGCCGGTCCTTTCTTACTCTCCACCAAGAAAAGGCAAATAGAAAACAGATTAATAAAGATTAATAAAAAGACACAAAGTATTTTTTGATCAAAGTTATTACTTTTGGGGAGGTTTTGTTGTTGAGCACTTTGTGTGATTTTGATGGATTATTAAATGTTGCTTATTTTCATTTCATTTTAATTTAATTTTTGAGTGGAACCCCAGCGGCAAATTTCTGGAGCTGATGTGGATCCAAATAAAGAAATAACAAGGGAAGTTCAAATCTTGGTGAACAAAATGACTTTGGGAAATAAAATGAGACTGTCTTAAGTTGCCTGTCTAAGAACTGGCAAGATATCTTGAAGGAAGTAGTCTAAACCTCCAGAGGAGTCCCACATTTGAATGTTAAGGACTTGATCGATGAACTGAGCATGACTAATAAAGCGGTCTATGCTGAGATAAACAAGTGAATGGTACCACATACATTCATACTTGTGAACTTTATAAACCTCAAACAGTTTGAGCCTTTTCCAAAGTATTTCCACTGTATTTTTGGTATGTTCAGTCCCAATCCTCAACTTTGTCCGACAATTTCCAAACTCTAGGATTCAACTCGAGATACTGCTGCCCCCGTGAGATGTTTTCACGATCACCTGCTGGGTTTTTGATGTGTGTGAGTGGCCACGTGAGAATGATGGCCGAGGGGAACAATGAGAGTGCTCTCCGGTGAACTTTGGTACGAGAGCAGGTTGACTACAGCTGAAAAAATAGGTAAGGCTTTCTCCCCCGCACGTGGGCCGCAGTGAAAGCCAGAGACACCAAGGAATGAAGTGGGAAGTAGTGAAACAAGAAAAGCATTACACACAGAAACACACACATATAAATATACAGGAACATTAATCTGGTCTTTTTTTCTTTACGGACAGGATAAAAGACAAAGCGGATTCATTGTGTCTGCAGTATATCGGTGGAAACACAGAGCTATATCATATCTGTTTCTCTTTGAGCAATTTATGCAAAAAATGCTAATCAAACTTACCTTTTATTAGCGAGGTTGGCTCAAATAATTACTCTTTCGAAAAAAAATCTATTTGAGCAAGAAACGGCTTTATTTATTCAATTAAAAGAGACAATGTCGGAGTGGAGAATTAATTCTCTTTTAACTGCTGCCAGCACAATATGGCTCAACCAACATCCATATTAAAGACCCTAGTGCATTAATTAAAATCTGAAGCAACCAGTGCACTCAACTGCAATTTGAGCACACAAAAGAACTCATTCATTTGGCCTAAAATAATCATTAAAAAGCCGCATATCCTGTTCCCTAACTCTGTGTTGAGTTTTCCTGTTATTTATTCATTGAATGTCTATTAACCTGAAGGCATTTCACAGAGAGGGTAATTTATTATTCAATAAGGTTGATATTGCAGCGCCGACACTCGAAAACAATATTTATTTTAGACAAATGTGAAATAAAGCCTCAGATAAAGGAATGAAAGGCGGTGGGGAAGAATTTGCAAGAAAAAGTAAAAAAAAGTGGAAAGTGTTCAACAAATCAGACACACGCAAACAATTCTAACAGTAATGTGATTTTCAGCCTCCAGGCTAAAACTGACCAGTGCAGTTTCACAAGTTATTGAATAATTTGATGGGCTCGGTTTGACCTTGACAGACACACACAGATCTGGGTCAAAATGCTCCACATGCTCACAAACATACATACACAAACAAGAGTAGTAGAGGCCCCCAGAGCACACCCATCCTCCTCCCTGCAGCCACATGTTAAGTTTCAGTTGATGGACCTCACACAACTCAGGCTCATTTACTCTGTAACACCTTCTAAATACCCTAGTTGCTGTAACCTTCATCATTATTGCATCATGACAACACCGCTGTAAGTCAATCAGTCATTATGGAGACTCTCTTCTCCCACAGTGTATCATTGTGTAGTTAGAAACACTTAGTGCATCGTTAATACAGAGGAGTAATCCTAAAATAAATACAATACCCAGGAATTGTGGGGCAATCACTTGCAAACTCAAATAAATGATGGCTCTGTCAAATAACAATTCAATCACAGTAAGAGTTGTTGTTCTTTTACATTTGCAGCTGCAGTGATGACCAAGCATGGAAGAGGATAGACTGAATAATCTATTAAACAACTACTACCACTTGTGTTTTGCTCACTAAAGCCAGCCCGTTCTCACTTCCAACGCATCAAATACAGCAGCCTGGTCAGTGGCTCTGCACATCTAAATATGACACCTCTAGCACCCCTCAAGTGCAGTAGTGTAAGGAGGAAGACAGGTCTGTGTCGGGGTGGTTGGACGGGGCTTCTGAAACAAAACTTCCAACTTTAAAAGGGAAAAGGAGCAGGTGTTCTGTTTTACTCAAACAAGCTTTATGTATAACGAGCAGGTCTGCTGTTTGGGGGTTTATCTCAGTAAATGAATCATGAGATGAGATACATCAGCATCTGGGCGTCTATACAGTTTCGTGGGGAAAACCGGAAGATGTACATAACTACTTTTTTTCATATCATAAGGTCCACCTGATGTGGAGTTCACACTACAGGATTGAAGCCCTGATTGATTCAAATTTCCCACTTTTTTTTCCCCCTGCATTACCGCCAATTTAAAGAAAATGTTTTAATGGGCTTTCAAAAGCACCAAATCCTTTGATTTTGAGGGACCAGTATAATCAGAGTAAAAAAAAAGATTTCCCTTCTGCACCTAAGCTGCAATTATCCTCCACCAGCACTGAAACAGCCCCTACTAGCCATTTTTCATTTCTCTGATGGAGCTGAATTTATATATTGTCCAAGAAAATGGTAATCTCTCAAGTCACTGAAGAGCCTGACGGGACGTTTTTGCACCTTTAAATGTCTGAAAAGGCTTTAAATCAAAGTGTTTCTCTGTCGTGAAGGAACACTCCAAGCAGAGCGTAAAAAGTGGACCTCAGCAGCGGCTATAAGTAAAGTGCAATCCTTATCATTTTTGATAGTTGTGCTGCAGACAAATGCAAGTCATCCCACCCAAGTGCACTCCGAGTGGGCCGTTGTAAAAGAGAAAAAAAAAGAAGCCTCTCAGACTCCATTATTTTCTTGGCCGTCATCCAGCGTGTGGATATTTTTCAGCGTTTAGTGAGGGAAGATAAAACAAGCACACACCAAACTGTTTCCGTCAATTTTCCATCACGCTGTATGATAGCTGCAGGTGAAGAACACAGCCAGCGTGTTTCTCTCTGGAAATCTTCCTGTTTAATTTCCCAGTCCGCCCGCCCGCCCGCCTGCCTGCTTGCCTGCCATCCTGAGAGGATATGTTAAATGTGCTTGGCCTGGGGATGTTTGATTTCTCTCTGCTGTGCTCCCTTCTATCTGACAGATTGGAATAATAAGGAGAGCTAATTGGAGAGGCTGCTCGTATGCTGATTAGATGTAATTTTTTAAGAAGCATCTGCCTCTTTCTTCCTCTCTCTAGATATGTTCCTCTCCGTCTCCTTTTTGATTTCACACATGGCGTTTTCCAGCGTGTTTGGGAATGCGTTTCTTCTACGGCAGCAGATATACTGCAGCAAAGTGTGTGTGTGTGTCTGCTTATGTGTGTGTTTGTTGCGTGTGCCCTTATATATGTCCAGAGCATTGCCTTAATTCTCTCCAGCTTTCTCCAGCCAGCTGATAACAGCATATCAGGACACATTTCCAATTTCTACTGCTTAGCATTACGACGCCTCTTAATCCGGGGGAAAATCAATGCCTAATAACCTATGAAAATGTACATTTGCTGTTTTACCATTGCCAGAGGCCTCGTCTGCTTCCCCTGAGCATTAGGCTATAAATATGCCTGCATTAGCACTTAGAAAAAACACAGGAACAGGCTAAAGTTTCAGCTGATACTGAATACTGGAGCTAAGTGGTAGAGAAGGAAAGCAAACAGCTCCTTTTGCTACCGAAGGTGTAGGAGAGCTTTTTGTACTACTACTACTGCTTGAGTTTGAACATTGTATTTTACTCTGTGAGTGTGTGTGTGTGTGTGTGTGTGTGTTTGTGTGTGTGTGTGTGTGTGTGTGTGTGTGTGTGTGTGTGTGTGTGTGTGTGTGTGTGTGTGTGGTTAAAGAGGAAAGCTATCACTCATCAGCAGCAGGAGCGTGCTAATGCTCCAGTGTACTCTTTAAATATGGAGCCCGCGCACAACTTTGAAATAAATCCTAATACCCGGGCCACTTAGATATTAACACATTTCACAAAATACTCCACTATTAAGCACCATCATACCAGCAGTCTTTCATTCAAGCAAGAACAAAGACTGAAGAGCTACTTCAAAAGGTATTCTTCTCTTTTTTCTTCCCTTCAGCTGAATTTACAAACCGTCTTTGTGAGCTCTCCATGTTTGCAAAAGGAGCTTCTATTCTACACTTTCTTACAAGCACGAACAATGTCAGCTCTGCAAGATGACAAACAAAAGAAGATTATATTGTTTGAGTATACTTTTCACCCCGGCTCCAATGTCTGTTGTTTCTGTTAAAATGGATTTAACATTGACTGGTGTTCATAAAGCTGAACTTTTCAGGGAAAATTTGTCTTTTGAATGGTACATTTCCCACTGGTGCCGTGTGACTTTAGTTTGCCTGTAAGGCCTTTAACAGTCAAAATAACAAAATTCAGTATTTCAGTTCTTCTTCTTTGCCTTCGAGGGTGCATAAATTCCTCTTTTTTTGCCGCAAAGTGCAATTTGTGTGTTGTTGTTGAGAGTTTAAATCAAACCATGTGGATGAAAACAATCTGTAGCAGGTGGTTGAAAATATTTTATGACATTAAACAGTCTGATGTTCTACAAGGAAATGTATATGATGTTTACTGCTGAACAGTAAACCTTTCATCTGAGAAGTACTGTGTTAAAGTCACTAACAAAGCAAAAAGTCACTAACAAAGTCACTAACAAAGCAAAAATGCCAACTATTTGCTCCTTCCAGCTATTTAAACTAGTTAATTTCTACATTGTATATGTTATTTATTAATATGATTTAGTTTTGGCTGTTGGTCAAACAAAAACAAGCAGCCTGAAGATGTCACATTGGGCTCTGGGAACTTTTCCACTTGGATTTTTCTTTTGTTTTCTTTTTGCCAATGTTTAAATTAAATAATTAATCAGAAACTGAAACTTTGAAACTACTTTTAGATGTTTGTAAGATGAAAGGTTAGGATGTGATGTATCAACACATTTATTTGCATTTCATCTCCTTGAAACAGTCGTCTTTGATTTATTTTAAGCATGACAACGATTTTTCCTGAACATTAACAAAACAGTTTTTGTGCCTCAATCTAAGCCATTATTCTCTCTGTGGTAAATCAGAAAACATTATTTTGTCATTTAGGTTGAGAGCTTTTTAACTCTCTCTAACTGATAGAGATGGTTTTGTTCCATTTCCCATTTTCTTTGATTTCTTGCCGGATATAAATCACGTTTCACACTCTCTAGCCGTGGCTTGAACCTTACTACATTCATGGTGCAGCCCAGTCGCCAGGACAAAATGTTAGCAATTAACATTTCGGCAAATCACAGATACATCCAAATCTGTACTTGTCACAAGCTACACACCATACTGATATTTCCACAAAACGTGTCATATGAGGGGGACGGTGGTGGAGTTATTGTACAGGCGACAAGGCTGCCAGGCCGGTGACGACAGTTTGAATCTGCGTTGAAGTATTTGTAATTGTTAACCCAGTGGACATTTTTAAGGAGACATCGGGACAATTTCCATCCGTCTGCGTGGTGACAAAAACAAGTGTTTTTTGTGCCTGAACCTAATCAGAGGACCAACCAGCATTGTGACAAGAGAAAACCTGAAGACATACAGCTGCATCATAACGAAATGTAGGTTTTAACTTATCTGTGGTTTTGCAGAAACGTACTTTGCCAACATTTATTCTGGAGATTGGGTTATATGGTTCAGCATTAGTTAGACGTCTCCTCTCTGCGCTGTCCTCATGTATGTATGCATGTTGAGGTCTCCCCAGCAGTTTATCTCACCTGTTGTTAAGAGACTGATTGTCGCTGGCGGTGCTGAGCAGGGAAGGCCTGACCTAGCTGGATGTAAACAGCCTCAGATGAATACAGGGGCTTAGCAGGCTGGAAGGATGAATGACTGCACAGCTTAGCTAGGGCCCCCATCAACATACCTACACACACATACACACACACATCACATCACATCACATGCAGCACATCACACACATCACAAATAACTGCCACCATTCCTGTGACCGAAGCTCTCCATCTTGAGGGAGACCGAGTTCAATTCTGCTCAGTCCTGCTCTCATGAATGCATATAGACGCCCAAAGCTGATCGCTAGCAGCCAGGATATTAAATCCATCAAGCCTGACTCTGCCTCCAGAAGAAAATGTACACCCACACAAAAACACACCTCTGTGAGAGAGACAAGACCGGAGAGACCCGGACGAAACAACAGAAGAGTGATCGCAAACATGAACACACAAAATTAGTCCTGAAATGATTAGTCAATCTATTAGTCTTCTGACAGTATATCAATCCCCAACAACTCTTCCCACAGTATTTTTTCTCATTTTATAGAAAATTAATTTATAATGAAAATTAAGTGTCAGCTGTGACACAAATTATGCATACAAAGTGACAGCTCTAACACATATATATGTATTGTGTTTATGTTGTATCATCTGTCTTATTCTTGGCGCCCTCCGTCCAGAAGCATCTTCTTAATAACGTTCATAACTTGTGCCTGGCAAGAGCACTTCTGCCTGGCCTTGACAACTTCGATAGCTCTTTGGAAAATCAATGCTGAGATAGGACTGAATCAGAGCCGGAGGGTGAAAGGGTGGTGGTGGTGGTGGCGGGGGGTATGGGCTGAGTGAAGTTTTGAAAGAAAAGGTGGTGAGGAGAGACAGACGAGAGGGGAAAGACACTAAGATGTTAGGGAAGCAAAAGAAGAAGAGGAGAGGAGAGGTGAACCAAAAGAAATGAGTCGACTTCTGCTGCCTGCAGGACCTGTACTCATAGCAAACTCAGGTAAGGCACATTATTGTTTAATTCTAATGGAAATAAGCACAGATAAAAGAAATACGGAAGAGACTTACATAATCTTCCCTTGAAAATGATCCCTCAAGTGTCCTTGGCAAGAATTTAGCCGTGCTCAGCTGCTGAAAGCGGGACTTGTACTGTACTATAAAACTTTATGTGTTATACAAGTGGATACACAAAGTGTAAAACAAAAGCTCCTGTCTATAAACTTTTTGAATGTACGCCACTTTTTTGGTACCAGTCACTCTGAATAACATGTGTCTCTGTGACCAACCAGATGTTATATGGATTCAGTCTGCAGCTTAGACTCTCTCATTTCTGTGCCCTGCAGGTGTTTCAAACATGTTTAGTTAAATAGACCAATCACCAGAGATCCAGCCAAAGCAGGCTAATAGAAACACAGCAGAGCAAGGACTTAAAAAAGCAAAAAAGTTGGAAATAGAGTGAGGAGTGGAAGGATACCGTCGTGTAGTACTGGTGTACACGGATGCTTCTAATCCACACGTTAACCTGGCAATTGACAATTTTTTGACAAATTGGGATTATTGCAGTTGTTTTTCACTTTGGACAGTAGCCAGACTGCTAGTGGTAGCTATGTTGCTAACACTGTTAGAGAAGCTTTTTTCCACACTTCCCATTTTAATGAATGGTTTATACAAGTAACTGTAATAGTGTAATTAGTTTAAAGAGTAAACGACAGAGTGACTTTTCTGAAACCCAAAGAGCTGTGATATGATATGTGCTGTCAAATGTGACAAAAGTACTGCTCTGACCCTTGAATGATTTTGTATGACAGACAAGTGCAAGGAGAGGAAATAAGAGCTGTGGGGAGAGGTAGAAATGATTTATTTCTACTTAACGATAAGAGCCCAGTGCAGCAAGTTGAGGGGGGCAGATATGGGAGATGGGGATGTAATTCACGGGGGGAGCGAGGGATGTGAAGTATTCCTTGAAGAGATGACAGTTCAGATAAGAGAAAGAGATAGGGAGCAACACGGGAGTGGATTTTTCAATCCTGTCCCATCCCACTCCCAAAAAATGCTCCTGTTCCATCCCAATCCCATGACAGAGTTAAAGAAAACAAAATCCTGTCCCGTCCCACGATGCCATCACTAAATCCACTAAAGCCACCACTGGCAGGTTTCGCAAAGAGTTGATTTGCAGCTGCATTTCACCGCTACCTGCTTAACGAGTGTATCTCCGAAGGCCACTCGTCCCTGAGTGAGTGGAGTATTTGATAACTGCTTTACACGTCTTATAAACAGCATACAGAGTCACTCTTGACACTTAGGAACTTGTTTAAAACTTCAAGCTCGCTCAAAAAAGCTCTGTCAGTGTCATTGTCCTTCACTCAGTAATACAGCAATGCTGTCTTCCCCATATCTATCTCCATTGTTGGCAATTGAATTTTGAGGGCTGCACTATGCATCAACAATCAACCAACCAGCAACCAGAGCAGACAGGAGAGAATAAAACTATATAGAAAGTAGTGTTTATTCATATTTCTGTCTTGCTCACTCTCTGCACTAAACCTGTACAAAATTACAGCTCGATGACAAATCTTCAGCTAAAGATTCACCTAAAAAAGAGACAAATTAAAACACCACACCACAATTGGCAATGGACACAAGATCAAATGTAAAACACTGCATCTAATTTTTCTAACATGGAATCATCCAGAAGTGCTGACACGGTGATGTCCATGACATCAGTCGTCAGAATGTGCTGGAGGGATAAAGCTCGGCTCTACAGGCAGAAGGACAAATGCTAATTCTGGCAGGATTTCACTACATTGTCAATGAATGATTAATAACTCAGGATTCACTATCGCTGGAGAATATAGGAAGAGCATTTCCATAAAAGGGGAACTGTCTCACTTAACTTAATGATTAGTAATGAATCAATGTCCGGGGCTATCAGTAATCAGAAGGGTATTGGCGCGCTGAATCCTTCAAGGAAAAAGTTGTCACTTATTATGTGGTCACACGTTTGAGATTTCAAAAATGTTAGGAAATATAACCCGAAGTGATTGTAAGTGACTATTTTGTAGAGAAGCTACATGTTGTAATATGTTACTGATGAACAAAAACGAGATTTATTTTTTTATTTATTTTTTAGATTATTTTTCAGAAACTCAGGAAGATGCAAGTAAGCTGAACTTCATTGTTAACTGCTTTTCCGATTTAGGAATGAACTGTCAGGCTTAACTTCTAAGCCAACGTGGAAGTCCTTCAAGTGCCTATTAGTATCACCAGAAAATCAATATATTGATACATATCCATACCGAATATTTGGAAAGGTTTCAATACACGTCTTTCAACATGCAAATAACTGAATAAGGGCAGCTATGTAATAATATACAGAAAACATGTGAGGGCAATGCAGGCAAGCCGCACACAAAGTGCTTGTCAACCCTTCAAACTACAGAATGCCAAAGGGCCTCGCTGCTGTTTAGGATTTTAGAGGAATTGGTGTAAAGCAGCATCACTTTAAAGAGACAAAAGGTGAAGAGGGCAAGTTGTGGTTACACATTGATACAGAAGTTTTATAAAAACTGCTCAACTGGAACACGGTCAAGGGAACACAGTGTGAGCAAGTCAAGAAGAGCACATTATTAAAGGCCGTACAGGAATCTCTACACGTCAATCAAATCAGAATAAAACTAATGCTCTAATGCACAGAGGTCAGATAAGCTTCCACACAGTGTTGATGTGTGCAGCTAGATTGTCAGAAGAATCTATCGTTGTGCAGCTTTGTGTCTACTTTTACACTAAGAGACATAAAACACACTAAAACTAGTTAAATACACTACATATCGTGTAGGCCTGAGCATATATTCCAGTGATAATGGTGATCTGACATGATTTTTTTTAGATAGAGCAGCTCTTATCTTCACTTAATGTAATGCAGGCTCTTAGAAAAGCCATTATATTGTAATTCTCCATGAGTCACAGTGAGTCAAATAATTGCACCAGCTAAAATTATATAACTTCCAGCGGAGCACCTTTATATTGGAGAGGTTGCCATAGTTATTATCCCCTCCCTGAGGGCTTTGCAAACTTCCTGTGTCCCAGTCAAATCCTTCCTCCAGCCCAGGACACTTAGTTCCAACTTGTTTTAGAGTGCCACGATATTCATGCTCCACCTTGCACACGTAAATGCGAAATGCTAATGAAATCTGCAGCTTAGCGGTGTTACCCTGGCAACGACATCGCCGGTGGGGTTTCTTCTCTTTCCTTAAAGGAGAGAGTCACCCACACAGAAATGACTGTGAAGTATTTTTCCTGACAGGAGAGGACAAATAGTGCTAAACAAACAATGCATTAGGCTGTCTCCTTACCTGTGAGCAGCAGATATAATGTACACAAATGATTCCTGCCACCGCGCCTGTGGGGAGATCTGCAGCAATTCCAACTTATATCGACATTTTGAAAATGAGGGAGGTGTGCCCCTGGTTGTGCATTTGAGCGCCTGTGTGCACATCTATGTGTGTGTGGTGTTTGTGTGTTTTATGTGTTTTAATCTAACTTTAGGATTGCATTTTTTTATTCTTTATTCACACTGGTTTCTCTACACAGACGTAAAAGTGCTGCATGCCGTCCGTCTATCAGGCAGCTGATTAGATCTAGTGTCAGCGCCTAAACAGATTACTCTGGCAAGAGGCAAGCAACAAAGCAATAACACACTCCCAGCCTCAATCTGTTGCTTTTAACTTCATTTCACAAACAGACTCCTCTCACTTTCAATATCTGCAGCAGCTACACAATTCAGCTAAAAGCAACAAGAGCTTTCATTGGATGAATCGTCCTGCCACAGCTCGCTGCCTCCGTCTCTCAGAGGGAAAAATATTTAACAACACAAATTCTCTTCATGTTTTTCCTGTCACTTATCATCTGACTGACATATGTTGTGTATGGAACAGGTAATTCAAATGCATGAGCTCACAGGGCAATAAACATGCACATAGTCCATAAAGAGGTCACTCAATGCGATGAATGTCCTTGAAAAATCAATTAGTGTCCAAACTATAGGAACCAAACATGAAAACAGTAAAATCACAAAGTAAAAGAACATCTGGATGTTATAAATATCCTTAAAGCAAATGTGCAAACACTTTTGTTAGTATCTGAATGCAGAGGAGACAAGGTGAAGACAAAACAAGGTAAAAGAACCAATAATGCAAAAAATGATAAGTCACTGTCACTACTTCCTGTCGAATAAGAGTTACTTTCATTAACTGATGGCATGGGACAATGTGAAAATTTTCATGTCAGGATTATCCTGGTAGTCATCAAAATATGCTTAAAACTCTAAAAATAGCTTTAAGACATGCTGTAATCTCCTTACCTTAGCTTTTGTAAAGAAAAAAATACTTTTATTGCATCAAAGAGGTCCAACCTTCAAGAATACAGGGTAAGTAAATGGTGGGTGCCTCATCTTCCTGCCGTTCTTTAGTTTGGAATCCACATCATCTACACACATCTGATTTAACTTTTTAAATACAATGTGCAAGCAGAACCTCCAGCAATATTGACAGGCTTAGAAATTGGGGATTTGTTGGTTCCCCGGGACTGAATGTTGTTGAGCTAGACAGCTTTTTTAAGTCACTTGTGGAAGGATATTCACGATTACCTGGATGATGAAAACTCAACGTGCTCAACGAGTGTTTTTAGCGCAATCTGCGATAAAACCTTTTATCCTACTATCCCTATGTCCTGCCTACATATGTAGCACCACATGGTAAACACTCATTGAACCTGGAACAGTTGCTTTCTAGTGATACACTGACACTACATCCACAGGCACCTGTCAAAATCAGAAGAAGGTGAAGAAGCAGCAGAAGCTTCTTTAGTTCCCTTGTGGAAATCTGTAAATCAAGACAATTTCTAATAATGCTATTCTGGAATCTTAAACCAGTTTCATATCATATTTTCTCTTCACATTTTGCACCTCAGGAGCACTTTTTACAGTTTTGCAATACTTTTTTTTAACATTTAGGTCTCCTTTGGGCGAATTAAAAAAAAACACATGCGTGAAGACCTGCTTATGGTGTCAAAGCCTCCCTGCAGAGAGCTCCTCTAATTGGCTTCCCTCTCTCCAAGACAAATCAAAACGGTCGATAATTGGACCAGCAGGGGGTGGGCGGGAGGTCATGGCGGACAGCGCTTTGCTTCATGGGGTTGTTCTCTAATTCACTTTGTCTACTCGTCTCTGTCTGCCACACTCTCCTCTCAGTGCGCATTTACAGCCTTCATTTAGCTGTTGCCACATCAAGAGTCGTGTCCACTTCTTGTCTGAAGTCCTCAAACTGCCTCCTCCTATTTGTTCAGCCAAATTATGTATTGTAAATACCAATGAAATACTTGTGCTTTAACTTCTATATTTTTTATATAGGTCTATTAAAAATACAGAGCAGCTGGCTTCATGCTGAACACACAGACCTGCTGCAGTGGTGCGATTACTTTTTTTTGTTTTGGCAACAAAATTCGCCGCCATAATCTCATCACCTCCCGCTCCACAGGCATCATGCAATGTTAAATTCAATCCCTATAACATGCAGCTGCCACTTATTGTGGATATCACTTTTCCTCAGTCATAGACAGAGTTTTATGACTGCTGTGAATCCACTAGTTTTTTCCAGAGAGCAGTTAAATTATGATCAGGACAGTGTGCTCTGTAAGTCAGCAGTGACATCTCTCACTTACATGAACATAATCAACAGTTGACTTAAAAAAACTCTCTCAGAGTTGAAGGGCACAGTCCCACGATGCTCAGATAGAGTCAGGGCACACAAATTAATTGCTCTTGTGAGACTTCACGCTAGCTTTCTGCAATTAACTTCACCTAAGCATGTGTGTGTGTGCGCTACTTGAGCTGCTATATGATCTCCAGAGTAGACAATAAGATTAGCTGCAGTCACAGCCAGGCCGCTCCGAGTCACATCTGTTCTCCACATCCAGATTTATGGTTAGACATGAAGGCTTTCCATACTAAGCCCCTGAAGACACACAGGGGAGAGTTTCAGGATATATTTTCCCCAGCAGAATAAAGTTGAGCCTGGACGGTGCTTTATCAACTGGTTTCCTATTAGCTTATATATAGGCTTTGAGTAAAAAAAACATTAAATAAACTGGAATAAACCAAAACCATGAACTAAAATTGGACTTAAATGAAAACAGTTTCCTCAAAAGTCAACTTGAATAAATAATACATATTTTCTCCTCTAGCGGAATACTAACATGCGTGGAGAGGTGTTTCAAATATGTGATTTATAAGAAAACGCATTTCCTCTTAACCCAGTTTGCACATCATGAATCAAAACAGGCCCCGCCGACACCTATTTGACAACCAAATCCCCATATTCATTACCCTTTCGGAGCCTAATGGTAATAAGAAATAGTTTCAGACCTTCCTCCAACTTATTCAATTCCTCAAGTAAATACACTGTAGGCCAGGGAGCGGAGCACGAGCAAGCCTAGCATAACTGACAGCCTGAGCACATAATCCCAACTACAACATGGTACAAAGCAGAGAGGAGGAGAGAGGGGGATTGAGGGGAGAGAGGAAGAACAAGAGAAAAGGCGATAAAAGGGAACAAGAGACAGCAGGGGCGAGAGGAGAAAGGAAGAGGAGGGGTGGAGCAAACAGATCATTTAGAGGTGACAAGAAGGAAAATACAAAATGTGAAGCATGTTTCTGGGTGCGTAATCCATTCATTAAGCCGTCAACAAACAGGAAAATTAGCTTTTTATTGGTTGTGTGTTTAGGATATTAAATTTACATGAACATGCTTCCGTGGTGGTGTTAAAAATGTGCCGCTCATTTGGACCACTGCGAATACGTCCTCCCTCTCAACAAGTACAGCAGCGTGGTCCGTGGCCTTAAGCTCCAAACTAAGACGCTCTACTGACCCCTCTGGGGTCAGCGTTGGATGTTTGCGGCTCTGCAGTAAATCCAGCAATAATATGTAATATACAATGTCCGGTTAGACTTTCAAAATAAAGCTAGCTGAGAAACAGTTCACATAGTATGACATACTATGACTTTTGGACTGTTATTAATGTGAAATAGTCGCGGTTTGGATAGGTTTAGAACGTTAACACTGACATACATGGAAACTGCAGCATGAATGAGTTTGACATTATCAACCATTAATTCTGCACAGCATTAACAAATTGTATGCATATTTTGTGTCCAGTTATTGTTGCTTCAAAGCTTAATATTCATACAACAGTTGGATAACCCTCTAATATCACAGCTTTAACTATACTCACATTTTTTATGAATGACTTATCACTTATTACATGTACAAAACGTTACCAAAACCTGCCACAAGTTTAGATTCTAACACTGTAAATTCTACTAACATAGACAACTTCCAACACGCAGAATGCAAACTTTCAGTATATTTAGCGAACAGACATGGCTGCAGAACTTTAGCGACAATAAATGGAAAGATGAATGAATTTGTGATGAAAAATATGATATGATAGAAAAATATACTGTATGTGTGTAAGACTGTGAAGGAAATCAATTACAGGTAATAGGTGTAGTTCTTTGCAAAGTGAATATTATCACTACATCGACTTGGATAATTTCAGTGAATCATTTCCAGTGAGAAACATGCTGTCTGCATTTAGAGACTATTTTTATAGAGGACTGAAAGAAAGCTTCGACGCATGGTGCAACAACAATCACCTGAGGCTCAGTATCAACAAATCAATGAGCTTGTGTTGGACTACTGCTGTGTGTAAGACGAACAAAAGTCTGAGTCGGTACCTGAGTTCCATGTATGTGTTCACATGTTTGGCCAAGAAAGACTGAAAATTAAAGAATGATTCTGATAAAACGTGAAGAAGCTAACCCGGTCACAATACACTCTTATGTTCCTGAGTTATGATGCTGAATGACTTTTTGGGTATGAAATGTCATCACTTCATCATTTTATCCTGTTAGACATTTGTCAGAATCAGCTTATAAATCCTAAGGTTATGGCCGAGAACATGTTTTGTGAGGTCACAGCGACATTGACATGAGACCACCAAGTGTGATCAGGTCATCCTCGAGTCTGAGTGGACATTTGTGCCAAATTTGAAGAAATTCCCTGAAGGCGTAGATGAGATGTTGCGTTCCCAAGAACGGGACAGAGTGACAACCCGAAAATATAATGCATCCAGGCGCCACTGACAAGGAGGCATAATAAAAGCATTTTAAGATTTTTCTATCATACTATAATCTCTTAAATATCAACTCAAACTCCCTAAAATATCTGAATTTAGTGCCTCTTATTGCCCTAATATGCAATATTAGGCTGCAGGCTGCTCAAACTTCTCTTCAAATAAGTTATGAAACTACTTAATACGATAATGTAAGAGCAGGCTGAGGAAAATGACAACATACAGTACAGATATAACTCACTTTGCTATTTCAAGTTCAAAATCCACTTGTTCCACCACTTAGTTTCTACTTCCTGTTCTCTTGCAAAAGTGAAGCCAAATTGCAAAAATGACCTCAGACTCCATCGGGATCAAATTTCCTCTTGTCCAACAAAGGAACCGGTGCATTAATATTTACTTCCACATTCATTTACTCACTGCAGGAGCACTTACCCCTCCTCTTATCTCCATAACTCCACTGCAACTCAACAAGTATACTTCACACTCTGATACAAGTCAAACTAGAGTCGTTTACCTTCATGAATCTTTTAGGGAAAAAAGCATAATCGTATCAGTTGAGCCATCACAGAGTGACTTCTCTGTTTAATTCAGTGGCAAGCATGAACACGGGCGGCTAATTCTGTCTGAAAGTGCAGCAGCCAAGCAGTTGCAGATGAATTAACTTATCATATCGTGGCCTTGTTATTCCGGGGTGCAAATCTCCAGTCAGGAAAACAAGTCAAACATCTTAAGATGGAGTGTGGTTGAGTGTAGGAATACATTACTTTGAGAGTTCCCACTTGTATATGAAATTGGTTTCCTCGCCGGTCGTAAGCGCATTTGCACTGAGTACATTTCAACCTTCACTTCCCCAAGTTAAGATGCAGGAGCACCAGCGCTTTGCATGTAAATCTCTCAAGTTTAAGCACACAGCCTACGCTCGCTGGCTTGCTCTGTCTTGTCTGTCTCTTTCTTTCTGCAACACACATACACATACACACACACACACTCTCTCTCTCTCTCTCTCTCTCATACCCCCACACACAAAGCTGCACAGCAAATCCGACTCTGACTTTAACTCTCTAAAACTATATAAGTTGTATTTCCTGTGAAATACACTGTAGGGCATTTCCAAAACGAGTCACTGGCAGAGACGTAAACTCAAGCGTGCTCACAGCCACTTACCCAGTTACACACATTGCACAAGACTAATTAACACACACACACACACACACACACACACACACACACACACACACCATCTAAATAACTAAACGTTGCATCTCTTTTTGAAGCATCCTGTTAGGGACAGGTACTGAAACCAGACCGTAGCATCAACATGCTCTTATGGTATCGTTTCTGCTGTCGGTATTTGCGAAATTAAAACATTCATCTATGATGCTTTTTTGCTATTCCCAATCTGAAACAGAGATCTGCGTCTGTCGCATGTGCCAGAGGCTGAGGTAGCTCCCTCTGCCCGTCTCTCACACATGCAGAAACACACAGACACACTGACCCTGCTCTGACAATGTCGGAGAGGTAGAAATATATATAGTGTGTTTACTTTCTTTTCAGGATAACATATTACAGTATTGGAGAGCGAAAGTACAGGAAGCCCTTTGCATTGTGGGTTAATTCAAAAACCAACAAAACACACAGAAATCTTCTTTGGCTTGCTGGAGCAAAGCAGAAATCCCCTAATACGTCCACTCCATATAACTCATGAAGTAAAGGGAAAAAGGAAAAATGTTTAATTCAAAATCCCATTAAGAAAATGAAAAAAAAAAAGAAGTTATGAGTCCTTTCCCACACTTAAATCTGTCCAATGAAGGAAACATCTGCTACAAAATGATGTTTGTTGATTTAATGCAGTTCTGTTCAACTCTCAGGAGTGAAACTTCCCCACTCCATAAAAGCCACAAATCACAAACTTGGCCTGTGACTTTGACCAATGCAAATCTTGTTTGAAAATACCCAACAGGTTCAGGTCTAATGACATAAAGAAGCTGGATTTAATGTGTGTTACAGGATCACACACACTACATACAGCCAAAGAAATCACAGTCCGTTATGCCATTCACATGTCAATACACAGCCGGGTCTCGAGTTCCAAAACAAACCAGAAAATTACTCCAAACACAATATGCAGCATATTTCAAGGGCTTTACTGCTGAATGACCGCACTGTGGGTCCAAATGTCCAATATTTACATCGTTATCTACTCCATTTTCCTGCTCTCAGAGCTCAATCTACCCTACAGCAATCTGGCACAGGAGTCCAGTTGCCGTCCTGGGTTTCTCGATAAGTAGAAAACAATTAATTAGTAATTTTATGGTTTTATATTTTCGCTGGTTTTGAAATTTGTTTAACCTCTTAAGTCCTGGAACCTTCTGTTTATTTCAGGAGTGCTGAAACAAAGCTGCACCGAGCAACTCTGTGTGTGTTTGTTTCTGATATACAAACTTCACTGGTGTTTGGACTGACATGAAGGCGAGCGGTTAGTGAAGAAATTTGCATTCAACTACTGCCACTGCTCTTGAAACACTGGACCCATATCCAACCCCTTTCCATAATCAGAAACAGAGCTGGAGAGCTGGATTCGAGTCTGACTTAGAAAATAAAATTACAGTCGAGTTTTGAGACATCTTGAGACATACTTGATATGTAATTATTAAGGTCAGTGCATTAAAATGACTTGCGAAAAACAACAATAATAACCTCTGAAAGGAAAAGTACTCAGACTTTAAAGATGTGCTTTAATTTGCCTCTGAAAATGTATGGTTTGACTTTGACATGGCTTCAAGGACTTGACTTGAACTCATCTAAAATTGTCGCAGACTTGACTCTGGATAGGTCCCAGTTCTGTATTAGATATTAATTCAAAGCAGGTTTGAGTATGTAATGTGCAGGAGAAGGGAAAAGTGACACCATTAAGTGTAAAGTACCCTCAAAAACCTCAGTGCAGAAACTAAATCTGCTTGGTTTTGACGGACACTATCTCCCTACAATGAAAAGCAGAGGACTTAGGGCTTGTGTCCAAAGAGCTTCTCCAACTCTTTTTTTCACTCGTTCCTATTGAAGAGAGAGTGTAGCGCTGGTGTCACTGTCACTCCTTTTCAGGCAAGCAATTATATACTACATGTGGTGGGGTTCGACACCCTGGAGGAGAAGCTTGTTCTGGCCACGTCTGTCTATCCTGTTCTTTATTTTATGTCCAACAAAGCTCAAAACAGAGACAGAAAAACCTACAGTATCTGTGGGAGTAAATCCTTGGCACCTTGGCTGAGCCTCGACAGAACTAGACCATTTTCAGAGTAGGGCCAAAGTGTGCACGCCCCAGCTTCAAGCGGGTTGATGTCTTGCTACCATGACCAACCCGTGACAAGCCCCTTCCCACATCAGACAAGTGTATGTTGCGAGACTTAACTCATCCCTGTGAATGAGACCAGAGAAGTCTTTGTGTCTCCGTGTGGTCAGCTCTCAGAGCTTTCATAGCTGATAACTGAATTTCTTTGGCTTGAATTTTTGTTTCTCTCCTGCGTCCCTGTCTGTAGTGTCATGTCTGCTGTCAGCTCCACTGGAGTATAATATCTTCTCACTTTGCTGATACATAAGAAAAGCTTTTAAATAACAAAATAACTTCTGACTAGCGAGTATTTACAGACACTCCTTTAACCAGAAGTCACAGCCATTGGCCCAACATCAACTGAAGACAAACATGTGATTAGCTGAAGACACCTTCAAGTGGGTAGTCCTGTTGTAATGGAGATGACACACTGGGTCAAACTGAGGCGAGCCAGCCCAGCATATGTTAAAGCCCCACGAATGTTGCTGGGGGAGTGTTGTGCTTTTATCACCCTGAGCTTGTTGTTAGCTGCGTAGTAGAGCTTCTGTTAATGCAGCGTTAAGTCAAAACCCACGCGCAGCATTTTTTTTTTTTTCCTCTTACCGCACAAGCGCTTCATCCCAGCACCCTGCCAGGGCTTTCCTGCCAGAGAAAGAACACTATATGGACAGAAGCCCACAGAGAAGCTGCTCAAGGCTTCAACAAATCGTGGATTGCCGCAAGACAGCTCCAAGTGCAGTAAACTTCCAACACTGTGTACTATTAAAAATTCACATATGGTATTTATTGTGGAGTGGAAAGGTCTATGACCTGAGATGAAATATTTGTCCTGCATAAACATTTACTTACTTTTCAAAACAAACAATACTAATAACACTCAGTGCTTCTCATAAAGAAGGAATGTCTGTGGATGTAAAGTCCAAGTCTAAATTGGGAACATATTGTCTCATTAAAACCAATAACATTGAGAAACCGCTGTGAAGCTGAATTTAACCAAGAGTCAAAGATCTCTAGGTGCATGGTTATGTTCGGCTACGCTGCCATTAGGATTGGGTAAGTTTAATGGTCTCCCTGAGGAGGAACATCAATTTTAAATTACTTATCATACAATCATTTAAAGGTTTTAGTTAAATGACTTTCATCTCTGCTGACACCTGACTGACAGTAGTCATGTTAATTTAAATTACACAGCCCACCATGAATCTCAAATGTAACCTCAAATGGCTTCATGATCTTTAAAGCATACAGCAACATCTATCGTTACAGTCCATCATCAATTCAGATAACAGGAAACTTCGGGAGGAAATGAACGAACACAAAATGCAGATGCAAAGGAATAGGACAATCAGGAAAACAAAATTATATAAACAGATTCTAATAAACAGTATATAATGAGTCATGTTCTGTATTGTTACGCCACTCTAACTGTATATTTGATGTCTTATACCCACAACAGCTCTGCTCAGTACGAGCCACAATGTCGTCACCTCCCGCCAAAAGTTCTCGCTTCTTTGCCAAGTCCTCAGGAGTGCAATGCGCCGAGTCAAAAAAGCTCTGCAGTGCCACGTCGAACTGCCTTCCAGGGTCTGAGCTACTGCGGGTTTTCTACTATCACTGCATACTGGGAGCAGTGGGAAGGAAATGCCCCAGCTCATTTTTCTAGAGAATGGAGCAGAAGCAGCACTCTGTCGGGGGTACGTGAACGTGTGTGTGTGTATGTGTCAACATCAGTGATTTAAACGGATATGCACCACAGGCACGACAGCGCAGTATTGTGAATCACACATCAGGACACCTGGCTCTTGGCCGCACGCACAACACGGCTGACTTTGTGCTCATGCACCTAAAAACCTGCACACGCACACACACAAACACACTCACACAAAGCCATGATGCACATTAGTGCGTTTGGCCGTGCAGCCCTCTCGCTGGTCCAATTGCACATTACGTCCCTTTCACCTCTCCCTCCCTCTGGCTGAACGGTGATAAGTCCCCTGCTCTCAGTCAATGCGAAGCTGTGAATAATGGATGAAGTACAAGTTGTGAGCGACCACAGCAGAGCGCTCACATGATGGACACAGACACAAAGGGAGACATGGCAGGGACAGCAGGCATCTGTCTCTGCCTCTTTTACTGCTCTTTTCTCCCCTCTCTGTGTCTGTTTGCCTCTTTTTTATCTCCGTCTCTATCATAACAAATCAGCTGGATAATTCTCGTCTTTTTTTTTTTATTTCAAAAGAACAAGAACCAGACTTCTGAAAAACTAATTTCACTCAGCAAGCTGTCCTGTCTGACAGCCTCAAGTGATCTGACCCTGGGTCAGCCAGCTTCACTGTTTACTGTCTTCTTTGACCTTAAAACCACTCACACCATGTCTGTCTCAATCTGTGAATAATAACAACGCCAACACACACATTGCTCTCCATCCCCTTAAGGTGGCAGAGTCATGCCAGCTCCTATTCTCATAATACTCTATGTGTTATTTCAAGCTCTCCTGAAATGCTCTCTGTCATTATCGTTTGTTTTAACAAGCATACAAACAAAGTGCATGTTTGTGCATCAGTGGAAATTCAAATCTGACTGTGAATGCAGACGGCCGAAGAGCTGGTGTGATATTTTGCGAGGTGTTAGCGGCTCAGTGCCAGTATCCTGTGGGGGTAGCAGTGGGTATCTTGCTCCTGCCTTGTTAGTCCACTGCCACGGTTTCCTTCGGGGCTAACGCCGCGCTCAGTGACCTGTGATGCTCTGCCTGAACAAATAACACAGCAGGGGAGCGAGCAAGTCTTGAGTAAATAAAAATTTTAAAGTCATGTTTTTGACCCTGCTCTCTTTTGATGAAGTTTCTGTATTTGTTGGTTTTCTTAACCTCTTTAAAAGTGTATTCTTCCAACAGTTTATTAGTGTTTTTTTATCTTGTAGCTGTGAATCTTGCCTGATGAACCGCTCGTTATTGTTTTTTATTATTTTCCACATCAACTTAACAGATGAAAGTGCAGGACAAGATCAAAATAAAATAATGTTTGTTGTACAAAAATGTTTGTAGTTGCCTTTAATTTATATGCAGTATGTCACTACTTGTTCAATTAGTACGATTCTAATCAATCAACAGAACCCATAACAATGTTTCCTTTACAATAACTTCTGGGTGGAAATGACCTGCATTACATAGCATACATACAATTCAAATTCAAAGTCTCATTCATCAAAAAAATAATGTTTGACGCTTTAATATCATGAGTAACACATTCACTAACGTTAGGTTGGAGACCTAATTTACCTGTCGGGCCACAGACTTCAGAAAATAACAGCTTGGCTTTACCCCAAACTAGCAGTTAGACTAAGAGCAGTGAGATGCCAGTAGATTTGTTTTATCAAAGACGCAAAGAGAAATCAATAACCGTCTCAGAACTGTGTCTTTGTCTCTCTTTCTACTTTCTTCACTGTGTAATTAAATTTCCAGGACTAACTGCAGGGAATTAAAAACCTGTAAACTAAAGTGTAACCAACTTTGTAGCATTTAGAATGAGATTTTGCATACATTTGCCATATTGTGATATATATCAACCTCGGGAAGAAAATTCACGTTTTATGGATTTTAACTAGATTACGCAGCACTGTCAGACAGCTTTATGTACACTAGTACCTCCTCAGTGCAAACATATGTCACTCTCATGAATTATGTACTAACTACATCATCATAGTCAAATGGTTTTGTGCTTTATGACTCAGGACCAGTAACCAGTGCTGGATGCTTTACACCAGGAATATAAATATTGCTGTGTGACTGTCACTGCTTGAGTAATGCTCACTGACCTTTTTACATTACAGCAGCTGCTCTCAAACTGAAATATTCAGTATATACTGTATGTCTCTGTATGCATGATTGTTTCACCTTTGTCAGCACCACATTTCTCTTTTTTCCCTATCTTCTTCCCCCCCCTTATTTTTATGCAGATTAGTTATATTTGCCCCGTGAGGTACAAAAGTTTTCCTTTAAAAATGCTAATTTCAAACATTTAACACTGCAAAACAACTAAATAATATATTTACCTTACAGCTCTGTTTCTAATTAATCATCAGTATTTTATATAAAGGCTGTGAGAATTGTGCAAAGTTTCTAAGAATGGAATGAGAGGATAAACGCTCTGGGCGTGGCCCTCCATAAGCTCCTCTGACTAAGAATGCTGATTTAAAATAAGCTCTCTCTTTCAGACGGTCGTGACTCATTCGGTTCGGGAGGAGATTTTCGTCTTCCCCATTTAATGATAACGCTTCATGCAAAAGACAGGGGGCTGGTGGCCAAATCTCCTGAGCTGATGAGGCTACAAAGATGATGTCAGCCTGGTCTGGGTGGTAGAGAGAATCAGGAGGAGCATCACAGGTTTGATCCCTGCTATGACAATCACAGTCAAAAATACTCCATTACAGATTCAAGTTCTGCATTCAAAGTTTTACTGCAGTGAAATTTCTTCAGATTGTTATGTTTACGAGTTGACGTACTTCACAATAGTTTTTACCGCAACAGCAGTAATTGTGTATATCTGTATCATCTGCCAACAAATGAAGCTTTCTCCAGAGATTAGTCAGGCTCTACTCTACTACGACTCTTTCACATGCTCAGGCCTTAAGTTCATTTGTCATACCATCCTGTCATTAACACCGCTCATACATACTCACTTATAATTTCCGGCCGTCATTATCCGGGGCTATGAATTGAGATATCAGCTGTTAACATCAGCTGGACACATCTATCCGATAGCACAGCATCACACCTACGCTATTAGCCTTTCATCGAGCTGCTGTCTTTTTAAAATATTATTCTCTCACTGCCGTTAGTTCATTCATGATGCTGTTTTTGTGTGCCCTTCCACCTCCCCATCCCCGCCTGGTCTTCACAGATTCACCAGCTTCAACATTTCATCAGCCTATCAGTCTCAGTAGAATCATCACCCACCACCACCACCAGTGTCTGGACTCCACGGGGGGGTTTTCCTTGCTGCTGTTCAGGGCAGATGCTCCTCAATCAAAAAATCTCCCTGTAGAGTCTAAGCGCCAAGGGCCTTCTGACAAGACTCAATCGAGAATCATCTGCTGCAGTTTTCTTTGTTTCATCCACTTGTCTCTCCTGATTGAACTGGCTATCATATAAATATAGAAACAGAAATAGAAATACATGTAAAATATTGACTTCTGAAAGTAGCAGAAGTCTCTAAAATGGAGATATTACACTGAAGTTTGTCAAAATTGTGCGTGGCGATAAGAAAATGCACTGTCACATATCAAAATCATTACACTACACTGATTCTTTGTGAAACCCGACATCTAACTTTTTAACATTTTTCTCTTTCATTGAGCCAGTTGTCTCTAAGTGTCAGTGGCAGGTGGCCCATGCACTGCGGCTGAGTCCTTAGTGGTGGCCCAGGTTCAATTGGGCCTGAGGCCCTTTGCTGCATGTCCCCCCCCCCTCCCCTCTCTCCCGACACCTGTCACTTTCTAGATGTCCTATCAACAAAGGCTACATGCCATTTTTTACCCATGGATCTATATTTCTGGGTAAAGTAATAAATGAAGCCACACGTCCATATAAAAGTTAAACTTTGATAATGGGCACTTTGCTTATGGAGGATCAGTTTCCACAGCGTGGCAGGATGGCCACACTCTTCATTTAAGTACATGGAGAAGGTTAGAAAACTATAATTACAATAAGAAGAATGAGTTGAAATGTAATCTTAGACAGACGCCCATTTAGTTTCCGTCTCACTGTTAACACGAGACAAGTGATACTCTTAGAAGTTTTTAAAAGGCAATTCAGGCAGTCCAATAATACTCTTTTCCAAATCCTTAGTGTGGCGCCTTATACGTCAATTATTACCTGGGACGATGAATCTTTTTAAATGACAATTTTGGGGAAATGGTATTTACTGTTAAGCCTTCAGCGACATCCATATTTCTGTCAGAGAACAGAGGGATGGAAGATTTTAATTAATCTGAACGCCAGCACCCCCGAGGAAAACGCACACAAATACTCACTCACTCTATTCTACACACACCCACCCAGACAGACAGCCAGACACACCCACCCAGGCACAAACCCAGACGATGCAGACTGGAGCAGGAACATTTAGGCAAAACAGACGGAGAGAGGCAGAGCGGCATTTAAAACTTTGCATAAATGTCTCTCTGAGATGTTTTGTCAAACTAAAAGTGTCTGAAGAGGGGGATGGAGCTTCTGTGCCCATCACAAAGTACTACAGAGTTGTGTGACACAGTACAGGTCCAGACATTTACATCATCCTGAACACCACCTGCCCGTCTTCATGCCAGTGCCACCGCAGACTACAGCATGCATCTCTGTTTTGGTTGATCCTGGCTAAGGAAGTGTCAATTTACCAAACTACTTATTCATCTTTGTTTAACTTCATTTCTTTATTTATATTGTATGCCTTTTCTCGTGTCTTCCTGTGAATTTGTTCTTCATATTGTATCAAAGTGTACTGAGAGCTATTTGCGTAAAATGACCTTGTGTCATCACACCTGGCCAATGCATCTGATTTTGATTCTGATCCCGGTGTAGACGATGTTTTGTAAGCAGAAACAGAGAGAGACATGGAGTAAGAAGACGGTTATTTTACAGAGCTGAAAATGTTAATATTTCCTTTTCATTGCAAAGACAAAAGTCAATTCCCGTAAACACTTCTGACCTCTGCATAGATTTATTTAAAAGGTTGACATTTCGGTGACAAGAACCTTTTCTCAAGATATCTTTTGTGCCAAAATCCGAACTTGTAATAAATCAATGCAGAGATGAAACGTTTGCTGGAGTTGACTTTTTTCTTGGGGGATTTGATTCCCTGTACCAATAAGTGTTTCCATTTCCAACTACCATAGTTTATATACTTGACATGTCTTAACTAGATTACACTCTGGTCTGACACCAGCATGTTTCAATGTGACGATGATTACCTGCCAGACTTAACCTGGGGATGTTGCACTTTTATTTTGTTCGTCTTGTTTTCTGTTTCTTGGTCTTTCTGCACAGTGGAAGCATGTAACAATAAATCACTGTCTAGGAGAGGCAAAAACAGGCACCACATATAATATTATATATTCTATAAAAATGGATGCTTTTTTACAGCTCAGATAAATGTTAAACCGATTTGCCCTTGTTTATTCTTGTTTTTTTTTCATAATTCCTGACATTTGCACTCAAATGTTTAATGAGCATCTTGAAAATATGCAGTAAAAACAGGTGGCTGGAAATACTTCTAGTGAAGTTGAAAGGGAAAAAAGGCAGAGCAGAGTGTGTGTGATGCCCCTCAGGTTTCAGTCAGAACACACAATTCAGCATGATTCAGCCTCACAACCCGATTGATGTAATCCTCCCTTGAGCAAGACTCGCAGCAGAAATTGTGTGTGTTTGCCCGTGAGAGTGCAGATCTGTGTTTGGTTCTTTGGTCAGTTGTGCATGCATAAAGATGATGATGGAGTATGTCTGTATATTCATATTTCAGTGAGAAATGCTCATGTCCTCGCAGTTCGGCAAAAGAATCTATTAGTATACCACGTGTCTGTGTCCGTGTGCGTGCACACTTTGGGCCCATATGTACCAAAATTGAAATAATGCAGTGTATTGCAAAATAACGACCAAATTCATTCACAAAGACATAGCAAGTTAACTTTTCAGCAGGCCGTGATGCAAAATGAAATATTTCCCCTCGCACCATCACAGCCTGCAATAAGCTGTTTTTGGCCATAAAACTAATGTAGCAGTCACAGACATTGACTGCCCTCTAAAATGGAAATTCATAAGCCAAAATGGCACAGTGGGAATATCAAAATATGACATATCCTCTGCTTCTTCTACCCCCCCACTTCTCGCTGTCTCTTGCCGCCTCCCCATTCCATCCCTCCCTCTCTTCTCCAGGGTTTTTCAACAGAGAGCACATCTGCTGTAGAAACTCTTCTGAAGGACATGTCAACCCTCCCTGACACAGCTGACTAAGCAGACAGACGGACGGCCAGGCCAGTGGTCTGACACCTCTCTCACATGGTCCCAAAGGCACCAAAATCTATAACTGGCTTAATCTGATACCAAGGAGGCTAAACTCAGTGTGAACAGATCAACAGATCCAAGGGAAACTGACAATACAAGTTTCATATTTCAACCCCAAACATCTTGAACTCTTTAGGTCTTACACCTGTATTTCAAAATGTTGGTATGAATTACAATAGCAGCTGGTGTTGGTCTGATTCAGATGTTGTTTGCTTCATTTCAACCAACTGCAGGAGACTGAGACCAGAGATTTACTGGGTATAAAGAGACGGATGATATTTGATAACGAGCAGATCTTCACACGTGGATAGTCATGCATAACAGAAAGAGCAAGAGCAAACCGCAGTGCACAATGCAGTCCTAATCAAATTCAGCTATTTCTACATGTGTTGTACATCTTTTGCTGTTTTATACACTGACTATTATACATTATGAAAAAGAGCGAAGAGACAGTATGTTTGTGATGCTTCTCCGAGGCAACAGGGACTAATATGACATTTTTGTTTTGAAATCTGAAACCTCATAAGATGACAGATGAAGCAGGAACCGGTTAATCGAGAAATGTCTGAAGTAACTGTGTAGTGTGACCACCTTTACAAAACCTTTTTTACCGACTGCGAAACCAATCACCAGAATAAACGTTGGCAATGTACATTTCTGCAAACCATGGATATGTTGAAAATTTACATTTTTAGGTTGCACCTTTAAGTTTCCTTTGTTTAATAAAACTGTGCTGTTGCTTTGTTTAGGTTTAGGCAAAGATCATGTTTTGGCTTAAAATACCTGCTGGAGATGTCCCAACTTCCTTTCAGAAATATCAGGTTTTTTTTGTCGCCACAAACACGGCTCAAAATCTCTAGCACCTTAGTATCCAGTGGTGTCATGCTTATAAATGTTGCAGCCTTCTCGCCTCTAGCTTCACCATCATCTCCTCCACCATGAAAGTCAGGTTAAAAACACGAACGTGATGTGACATGTTTTGTAGAAATGTCAATATGCCACACAGCCTATGACACATACAAATGTGAACGTATCAGTGGTTTGCAGAAACGATAATTGCCAATATTTCAACCTGGCTTCTGGGCCGAACCTTCTGCAGGTGGCTGGCACCGTTTAACTGCAGTTACTGTTAGCAATCTGACATTGAATATGTATTCTGTGTCGAACTTTATCTCAAGAAAACAATCATGCACGATCAAATACACACACAAAACACAACTCTGTTTGGTTACCCAGTATGGCCCAATTGGGATGAGCTCTCCTGTTTCTACTGGGATCCTGCAGTTCCGTGGAGGAGGGGCTCCCTCTGCCCAGAGTGGGCTCTCTGCCCAGGGAAACCCTACCCTGGGCGCCCCCCCTGCCTGGGGCTGAAGTGGCAGAGCTGCTCCAAGGTTCCCCACCCTCTGTAAGAGATGCGCTTCATTCAGGACCACCAACAAACAGCCATCAGGGGTCATCAGGGTTCACAAAAGTCACAGGGAGGTCAAGACTCCTATCATAAAAGGGGATACTCACAGGTCAAAGGGGAGAGTTTAAGGAAGAACCGGAGAGAGAGCATTCAGATCATTCGGACGGACAGAAGTCACATTCTGGGTGTTTTCCAGGTAGGCAAAGGTGAAGGCAGAAGGGGCACACAGGAGCAAGGCTTTAATAATTCCTGAGTTTCATAAAAGGAAGGATACAAGCTCAATATGTTACAGAAGAGAATAAGGAAAAAGGAGTTGTTGCCTGTAACATCACTGAGGGAGTATAGTTCTTATCTGCAGCAGATGTGGTGAGAAGAGTCATTAGTTTATTGCCAGTGTCAAAACAGGAAATAATAACTGGTCCAGAACATGCTCATCTATACCTGCACAGTGAGACTGCACAAGCTTCACAACTGACAACTCGAACACAAACTACCGTTCAATCAAAGCTGCAAGATCTTCAAGTACAAATAAAGAACCGAGCCACAACAAAAGAACAATTTGGATGGTGTTTACCTAGATTAACCATTGACAAACTGCACAATCAGTGTGGTGAAAGATCGCTGTTTAGCCCACTTATGTGTGAGGAGAGTGTACACACAACCGAATCGATTGAACAGTCACGCTAGCCTCACATGAAACAAGCCCAGAATAGAGGCATCTGAAGCCGCATGGCAAATTGGGGGCATGCAGTTATAGATTTTTAGTTAGGAGGACGGTTGTGGATGAAACAAATGCAAATTTATGTATCAATGCCCTCATTTAACATCTCTGAGAGCAAAGACTGGCACAGAACAAGAGCTCAGCTGGATGCTGTGTGTGTGTGTGTGTGTGTGTGTGTGTGTGTGTGTGTGTGTTCTTGGGTGCCAGCGGGTGCATGCTTTCTCGCACTTGTGTGTGTAAGGGCGCGTGTGCACTCTGGGCTCTCGGCTGCGTGTGTCTGTGTGTGTGTGTTTAAGGCCGTGTTTGCTTTTCAGGGATGCTGCTGTTCTGTGATCAAAAGAAGAGGCACAAAGGGAGACAGGAGAGAAAAAAAGGGGCAAAGCCATTATTCTCCAAAGAGAGGCGTTTGTTAGTTAGAGACGCTGCTTTAATCAGACGTACTGTGGCTGTTGACAACCATGATCACAGGGGACGGAGTGTAAATTCCAATCGACCAGTAGGGATCTTCAAAGTGTGCTAAGCAGGAAAAGAAAATGTATACTGCTGTCGTGCTAGGAAGCAAGAAAGTCCTAAAAAAAATAAATTCACATTATTTGGCGACCCATTTTAGCATTTTATAGTTTCAGTTGTTTTTATCCGTCGGAGAGAACAACGCCATCCACGATCGATTAACTAGTGGACAATCTGTCTGCTGTCAATCACACATGCTTGCAGATAGAGATACGCTCTCTGATGCTACATCCCTCCTGTAAACATAATCACTATGATACGAGCCCTCCTATTTCATGTCAGACTTCTAATGCCATTGTTTTGAACAAGCCTGTAAGCGCACCTGGTTGTTGGATGTTGTTCGTTGCATGCTTGTTTTGATGGGCTACACAATTAACCACAAGCTTAACAACAAGCTTCCTCCACTTGTTTTCTCTGAAATCCAAAATATTTCCGCACTATTGATGTATTCCTGCCTGGCACTATCGTCGTCTGAATGTTGAGGAAGGAGCGGCGTTTGGACAGAAAAGGTGACACAGACGTGCCATGGGATTTTCAAAATGTATCTTACAGGTAATGACATGGATTGATGTCTTCATTTTGCATCCTTGATATTGGTTTGTTAACCATTAAATCAATATATATCGATTCAAATTGGATGGATTGTGTTCCTACTTACTACTACTATGCTCATAACATTCTTATGGTCATGGATTTAAACATTTTTTATGGGACAACAAGACTTGGACAAAGAAGGGTTTTGCCTGAGAACGAGACATTTCAACAAATTTCAAGCAGGGGAAGAAGCGTGACTTTACAGTCCACTTCCATAAAAGACGGAAACGGCGCAGCGCTGTCCGGTCCAGTTTTACTTTGGTAGAGTATGAAATTCTATTAAGACACAGCGGCACAAGTGAAAGCCCTGACGGCCGGAGCCGAGGCAAGTTAATCCTGCGAGTTGACTGGGTGCAGCTGAGGGCTTAAAGCAGCAGCTTAACACAAGGCGGTGGCTTTGGCGCACCTGCCAGTGGTCAGTCATGCTCCGCCAGCCAGGCAGAGCACAATGTGATTATAACACATCATAATTAACTACACTGAACTAAAACAATCTTCTCATCGTTTTGATAAACTGAAGTCGATTGTGGTGAATGAATAACTTAAAAAAGATGTCTAGCTCGCTAACATACAGTCCATAAAGTGGATTATTTAGAGGAACCCGCATCTTTTCATTCAGTCATTCCAAAACCCAAACCCTGTCACCGTAGCTGAAGGCTCGGCTTCCCCTTGGTATCCCGCAAAAGGAAGTTAAATCGGATGTGTGTTCACCACCTCCTGTTTGTTTTATTATCACACCATCCAAAGTTTTGGGAACACTGCATCTAAATCAAATGTTTCTCTGAAGTACTTGACTGTTACTTCTTAAACTATAAAGTAAGAGCTGTACATTTATGCCATCAATCCTTTTTCTTGTGAGCTGTGCCTGATTGCATGCTCACATATATTCATGTATAACTATCTGTGTAGGTGTCTGAGACTGTGTATGTGAAAAGTTAAATTGTCCATATTTGCATGCAGCATAAAGCAGCGGAGGGGAGGCAGACCTGGCACACGCTCCCTCCCGCTGATTTGAGCTGTCAACCGCATTTATTAACTATGATGAATCACCCCTCCACTTCACATCCAATCAAAGGCCTCTCAGAGGGACTCAAATCTGGTCACCTTTAACTAAATGATTTTCTTGGCCCATGGTGTGCCAGGGAGCGATTGAACTGGCAACCTGATGATATGGCTGCTGTTAGAATTATTCTGCCAATGGCCCACAGCTGGATCCGTCATTTTTGAAACAGTGCGGGGAATTAAGTGGCCAGCTGACATGTAGCAGCATGGGGAGGGAGAATTAAAAGGCCTGGTTGGAATGAGGAAATATAAAAATAAAGACTTCTACAGTCAGCGAGACATGGAGTATAAAGGTGTTCTCTTGACCTTGCCTTTGGATTAAATCTGAACTAGGTTCAGCCCCTGCTGCATAATACAGTACATTCTACAATGAAAGCTGACAGCTACCAGTGAATCAGAATAATCTTTCTTCCACAATGCAGAGGAATTTTCCTTAAGCCTCGCCTTTCCTCCCAAACCACCAACAACTTCCATCCATCTATATTTAACTAAAAAATACACTCATACATCTCGTAGAATAGAATCTTTGAATAGTTCACATTACTACACACATTAGGCTTAAAATCAACTGTACAGAGATTAGACAAGGTCAGTGAAAACACAAATCCCCAACAGGCTGTGTCCTTCCCTCTGAACACGAGAGTCTGGGAATTGTACACCACAAACCTTGCTGAAGGATAAAGCCTTTGATCCAAGCCTGAGCGGAAGAGTTTGGGCGGAAAAAGAAGGAGGGAACAGGGGAAAAGGAGAGAAATCAATAGATTCTTGTAGACACAGCCTCAAGTTTCCAATCTAACACAGCGCTGCATTGATTAGGTTTCATATGAGACGGGGCACAGGGACAGTAATGTCGGCAGTGGATTTGGGAGTCCTTAACAAAATAAACTCCAGTGCAGGGAACAGGACGATGAGATCTATGGAGCAGTGTTTTGGAATCCATTGAACGACATGCTTGATGGTTACTGCGTAAGGATGCATAAGAGAAACATATCATGTCAGTGTACTACAGAGAACTTATGAAGTAAAAAAAAACAATACCAAAAGTCTACAGCACGCCTACACACCAGGAAAGAATACCGTGGGGCAACTTAGCTGCCCTGAGCTGCTTACTAGAAATGAAGGGAAAGGTGTGAGGCTAAAAGAAGTGTTTGAACCTCAAATGCGATGTTTATTCTGAGGGTGGTGCCGGGCCTGAATCACATTAGCGGTTCTTCATCAGCCTCCGCTATACTCGAATTTGAGCTTTAACAAGGTGATAACATTTACCGCGTTAACATGCTATCTGGTACCATGTAATGTTAGTCAGCTAGAAAGTGCTAGATAGAAACCATAGATTTGCAAAATTTTTGCGAGATTTGTAGGCGGTGTTTCATTGTAAAAACTGCTCATGTTTATAATAATGCTGTGATTCAGATCTGGTTAGGTTTAGGCACAAAAAACCTTGGTTAAGGTGATGAAAACATTATAGTTTGGATCGTGAGATCTTTTGCGGATATAGCCTAGGGTTACCACCTAGACATGACCTGTTACGTTATGCTTATCAGCATTACAATGTTTAGCATAGTGTTGGACCAACAGATGGACCAGCTGACAGACTCTATCCTTAGATATCAAGCATTGCTAAAACACTTGGGCTATATATCCTACTGAGAGTCCATGGACGCTGTATGTCTACAGCGTATGTCTTGAGACAAGAAACAGGATGTGGGTGCAGTGAAGTTTTAAATCAGTAAACTGGTTTGACCGTTCACCAGCTCAAAAGCTGAGAAAGAAAAGTACTCTGGAAAGGTTTTCAATTTAAATTCAGAACTAAACTTGCTGTGAGTCACACCAGCCTGAGAGCTGCACTTGATCTCTGATTGACATGCAGAACAAGAAAAGCATCTCTTTTAATGATGCACTGAGAATGGAATATGCTTCAGGGAACTGAGGCATTTAGCTTACAAAGGTGAAAGAGAAGCTTTCCGAGAAATGATGCAAAGGGGTTTATAAGTACATTGATGAGGTCAGAGGTGCATGACTATGACATTTAAACCAAACCAGGAAACTCATGACTTCATCAAAGCAAACAGGAAATAGCATGGTGTGCTGTGAGTAACAGTTGTTTTCTGATTTAAGAGTCCTTGACATTCAGATTTTGTGTTCTTGCAAGATTTTGGGGTTTGGCTAACAAACAAGTTTTAACAATGTTGAGGTCTGGAAGGGTTTGTCGTGTCTCACCAACACCTGTTTAGGGATGGGAATTGATAAGACTATTGATACTAATGCCACTGTAGATTCTGCTCTGAGTTAGATCATTTGATTCTGTCATTGATTTCTGATCAATTTGCTGTGTGGAAAAAAGTAAATATTGTCAGGTTTTATAATGTCTGAGTCTGATGTTATATCATATCTGATGATCATTTTTACAGACATTAAAATTAGTCATCTTTCTTTGTGCTTTGGACTGTTTATTCCTGTCTGCAATGACTCATTGTTGCAGGGTTGGTAAGCTGATTTGGGACCAAAACCTACTTTTTCATTTTCATAAATATGGCAGCTGAGGGATATAAGTTGTGTCTATGCTTAAGAAGATAATAAAATAATAATATAAGGCTCCATAGTCTGACGGCAAACTTTTACTGAGCTCACAACTGCAGCGCACAGACTTTTGTTTTTGTACCTTTCACAATAAAAGTCCTAGACGGTAAACACTGCGTACTGCAGTTTTTTAATTTGTTTACCTCGCAGTTGCTAAAATTGCAACCTTTAATAACATTTTCAATTTATTTTTGAGCTGCTGTGGTCTATTGTCCTCATTAGCCATCATAGCCATGTGTGAGAGTGGGTGCATTTTGGAGGAGGCATGGTTTAGTCTTTGTATCTGCTTTACTTCCTCGTCCACTGAGAGAAGACGGAGATCGATGTCATTGTTTTTGAAAAGCACAACTGTCAGAAAAACATGCCGGGATCAATGAGAGGAACTGATTAACTCAGAAGCCTTAGATTGCAATGGATGGGACAACTTGGAACTGGTTCACAACTGGAAGTGGCTCTCCATTCCCATCCTTACACCTGATCCGATTAATAGGGTTAGATCGTTGCCAGTTCCGATCTAGTGTATTGGATTGGTGCATCACTCAGCTAAAGCCTGAAGGAAGTGAAGAAACACCCACTCACTTCAACAACTTCTACAAAGTAAACACTAAATCTGCTTGCTTGGTGGCAAACAGCGTAGGACTGTTTATATCCAGAGCAACTCCCAGCTACAAACACATTTGACTGAATAAGTGTGAAGCAGGGAATGGCACAAAAAAAAAGAGCGAGTGTGCTCAGTCAACCAACTCTGGATAAATAAGGGCAGAAAAATAAAGTTAAGAGAACAGGCGGGATACGCTCTCTCCCTCTCCAAAAGATACAGCACAATAAATTATGTTTCTACTGCTGTAACTCCTCTGCTTTCCCTCCCTGACTATCTCACACTCACAAAACACACACACAAACACACACACAGATGCAGGCATACACACAAACACAAGCAGGGTAAGAGATAGCGGTAGACACTCTTATCTCTAAACATTGGCAGCTCATAATGAGAGTGACTTCCTCTGCAGCCAGTGGTTGAGTGGTGCTGACAGCCTTTCAGCCCTGTGTGTCAGCACAGGGGGATTTGAAGCGCTGCCTTGGCTTGACAGCCGGGCCACGCACTTACAGATGTTTTCACACTCACACTCACACACACATATGCACACATCGCTCCAACTGCGCTTCAAGGTTGACTTCAGTAGTAGGAGGGAGGAGGACAAGATGTGTTTGAAGTCTTGACACATGGAAGAGACACAATATTGAGCTTTGGTGTATTGGGGCTTATGAGTGGTGAGTGGGTGATATACAGCGAGCTGCTGTGCCAGCCAACTGGGAAGAGGACGGAGCTTAAGGAGAGAGTTTAAGCCAAACAGACATGAATACACATCGACAGAGGATAAAAATTCATTATAAGCCAGAGAACACAGTTTCTGATTACTGCATAGCCGCAAGAAGAAGAACATCTGAAACACGAACAGGTTGGAGATAAAAGGCTCCAAAAACTCAAGCTGTCTAGGTTTAGTTGAATTTAAGTAACAGTTACTGATGCCCTTGACATGTAAGGACAGGGAAAGACATAGAGGAGAAAGGGTTTGGACAAATTTTGTAAAACTTCTGTCCACAACTTCACACTATGTTGTACCTCTCAAGCTTTGCTCTGTTTACCTTAAAGTTTTGAAGTACAAACAGTGGTTTAAGATAAGTGCTGCCAACTTAAATGCTATTATCACTTCAAAACTGCCAAACAACTTTAAAAGGTCAGTCCGCAGGGCCAGAGTGAAAATGATAGTTGTATAAACTCATCTTTATTCATAGGTCGCACCTCCTGCAACCTGTGATGTTCTTATCCGTTTTCACCCACTGCCACCCCATCATCTAACCACAGCTGCTGTATTTACGCTAAGTCACTTTTGGCTGCTGCCCAGACTGACGATTATGGTCTGTGTCACTTTTTTGCCCCGTGTTACATTTCTTTCCCCCCTCAAAATGACAACCGGCTCACAAACTTAAATGGTCTCTTATCTGCAAACACTGCACTCATGCACCGTAATCTTTGTGGCAATTTGCCCAAACTTTTTTAAACTAGCTCAGATCACTCATTTCCCACATGCAGAAATGTTTTACAAGGTGAGCAAACCTCTGTTGTGACTTTGGTAAACATAAGGATGCAGCGATTAACCGCACTTTGAAACATCACATATTTGTATCCGTACAGGCTCAGCCACACCAGGTGCTCCAATGTGTTACCGTCAAACTACAATGGCTCTCAGTAGAGCGCATACCTCTGACAGAGCCCAGTCCCCTTTTGTACTCACTCATAGATACAAGTCAACTAAATATGTCTGATTTTTTTCACCAAGATCCATGTTTTAGTCTCAGAAAAATGAACAAAAATGCCCTATCTCGAGATAGAGAATTCCTGGATCCATCCCTTTATCCAGAACTATCCATTCTGGGCTGAGACCCACCCTTTATCCAGAAATCCATCCAGTAGTTTTTGTGTAATACTGCTGACACACCAACCAACAACCAAACGGACACGGGTGCAAACATAGCCGCCAGGGACATCATGGTACAAGGTTGTCTATAAGCAACATAACATTAAACAAAAAGACATTTGCCGGTGCAACCGTCAGACTGCAGGTGAAGCTATAATAAAACTGGTGCACCAGCTTAAAATGCCATGCAGCAGCAAGGTAAGAAAAAAAAATGTGCTGCCCAAGATCCAACATCTCTTCGAGTTACAATCAACAAAGCAGCGGTGAGCTGAGAGTTGGGATTTCAGAGCAATATACAGTAATAAATAGCAATGTACAAAGCTGGAAAAAGAGTATTGCCCTGTTTATAAATTAGCACTCACCAAAACAACATTTAATCCCCTCAAGGGCAAAACACCTGCATAAAAGAAGTCAAATTATTTAATTAATTTTTTACTAAAAGTCCACTTTGACCTGACTTTTTGTTGATTCATATTTTTTCTTTTGCACTGCATGATTTGGTTACCGTATAAAAGCCAACAAAGACATGGTGTGGGGACAAAATACAACAAAACCATTAATGTGATTTTATACATTCATAGTGTTGTGCATCGATGCATTTTTCCTCAGACTATCAATCTATCATTACTGCATCATTCTAGATATCTAAAGTGTCCAAAAAACAAGGTGACGCAGAAGGACAGCAAGAGGGACGAGAACAAAGAGTAGTCGATGCAGAAAAGAAATGTTTTGAAAGGTACAGGAAAAGTACCTGGAACAGCAAGTATTCATGAATACAGTAATACGAAACTACCCAGGCTGTGTATTCATCCATTTCCTACACTGCTTTGATTTTCCAGCTGCCTGGGCCAAATGGTGTGGCAGTAATTCCAAGTCCACTTTAATCTCAGAATAATGCTCTCTGTTTCTGTGTTGCTCCCTCCTGCATGGATCAGTGACTCATAAACATGGGCAACTGGTGAAGAGAAGGGCAGCCATTTCATCTAAAGTCTGCTCTCTCTCCTCCCTCGAAGCTTGTACAAACTCATGCGGTGTGATGGAAAATGTTTTTTTTTTCTGCTCAGTGTGATGACTACCTTTTTGTTTACGGTTTGTCTACCTAGTATCTTATAAAAATCGCATCTCTCTCAGAATACAAAAACAAGTCCCACACCAAAAATGGACATATATACACAGATAAGGAAAATGCAACACATGCAGTAGGAAGTATCTGTGCAGATTTAGCTTTTCTTGTTCTACACAGGCACACTTCTTCGTGTTGTATGTATGTCACGCATGTTGTGTGCTAATTGTAAAGTGAAAACAACCCACTTTTCCACTAATAGGAAAGCGGCGGTCTCAAAGGTTCCAGGGGCAGCAGAAGAACTCACTGAGCCCTTTAATGAACTGAAAGAGAGACATCAAAACAGGTAGAGCTGCTACAGAGACACAGAGAGAAGACTGAACAGGGACTGAACACAGGGATATTTTGCTGGGAAAACAGCACATGCTTTGTTATATCATCACGTGTGTGTGGTATGTAGCCTCGTAGAAGGCCTCCCATGTGTCGTATATTGAATCATCAACTTAGACGGAAAGATGGCAGCGCTGCTGGTCCTGCAACACTTCCACTGACGTCCATGCAGCAAAGACACGCTGATCAGAACGCACATGGTTGACTACAAAAATAGACAAGACAGCACTCAATCTGTAAATCCTCAAAAGTGTAACTGCAGCTGACCTCATGTCCAGCAGCTCTTTCGACAAAATGTTGACCATTTTTCACGTCTCTAAATCACTACTGAGGAACTAATCAGAACTACTGCAGCAGTTGCTGTTTTTTTGGCGCAGAGAAGTGAGTTGCTCACACTTGTCTGTGACTCACTGGACTCAACCCCAGAGGTAAAGGCATCCTGCCTCCGGGAGAGATCTGAAAATAATTAGCTGAATTAACCCACTGCTGTGTGCCGTGTGCTTTTGTGCACATCTATCAGCTAGAATGTTATTTTTAATTTCAGTTGGAGCAGATTATTAAGCTTTCTGTTACGTCAGTGTTCATATACCTTGTATCCAATATGTGTTTATATTTATTATTTATAACAATTCTGTTTACAGACATAAAAGTCTGCCAGAGTTTAAATCTTAAAAAGGCAGAATAAGTAGAAATTTTCTTGAAAAGAAACTGTATAGACTTCCTCTCCATCATTCCTTTTGACCCAGAAGTGTGTCAATGTGTCTGTATCTGCAGGTACCATGCCCTTTGCCTTCACTGTCTTATTTTGCTGTGTTTAAGACGTCTCAGGGCATCAACCTTGTGTAGCACCCAGCTGATAACAGTGCGCAGATCCACCAACATAAGCGTGCATCCAAGAAGAAGCTCTGGTGCGCTTCTGGTGGAGCTGAGCCGTGAGGGAGGACAACTCTGAACGTTGTGTTTACAAACAGCAACTGCCAAAAATTCTCATTCTGCCTTTAATCCCTGTTAAGTATTCTTTAATGATTTTCTGTAAATCAGCAAAGACAGCGCATACATCCACTTCTGTTGCCATGACGTATATTTGAGAGGCCAAGACGACTGCCTAAATGTCTCGGTAATGAAATCAGACTGACGCCTATGGGTGTTTCGTTGGGAACAGGTGTTCAGGGCACAGCAGTGTGAGTGTTTGAGTGTCTGTGCATCTATGGACTGTATGTATGGGTGTCACTGGAGATTAGTCGCTTCAGTCAGGGACGTGGGGTCGATTATGGAATTACAGGATCATGGTGGCTGCCCATTGTTCCTATAGCCTGGGATCACTGCCTGACTGAGACAAACACGGGACACGTTCAGAGAGCCTCCTGAAATACCACAGGCCGCTGAGTCGGCTCATGAGCGCTTCACAAACTGGTGTCTGAGGACCTAACAGCACTCCGCAAACGTAAAAATTGTTTTCATTCACTAATTAGCAATGAACTAGAAAAATTATCATTCATATTTCGTCTTGCAGCGTGAAACTAAAGGTATGTAAAAGACAGAAAACGTGTTCAGCAGACGTCACATAATAGAAGTTGTACAGAGACTTCCTATAGACAGACAAAAACAATCAAACTTGGTATTATTCTGTACTTTAATATCACTCCTGCCTCCAATATAACGTTCTGTGCGAAACAACACCTAAATCTGCATAATTTGAAAACAGGAATCCCCAGAGACTACTGTTCATATTGGTCCCCTTTCCAGCTATGTATCTTTTTTTCTGGCTTTTTTTGTCTAATGATCAGACTCTTCTCATAGCTGTATCCCTTTCTGTGTTAGCTCTCAGCTCTGTCCTACATGCTCATCACCATTTCACTTGCCCAGAGCTTTTTCTAACACATCACCCCTCATCCAGACATAGAAAAAGTCAAGCTATCCAGAAGAGCACTTTACAGACCCAGACTGGTCTGTGTTTGTCAAAAAAGACATATATGCAAAGCTGTGTATCGACATGAAGGGATATTTGAAGCAGAACTGAAACGACTAGTCGGTCCCAACCCAGTGGTCGGGACAAGACAAGGGGTCCAAAACCACAAGAGCTTTGAAATTCGTTTTTTTCTTGCTAAATACTGAACACTTTTACCTCCAAACTCCAAAGACAAACAGTCTGAAAGGGCTCATGATGAGCGTTCACATGTAAATATTTCTTCATTTTAAGAGATCACAAACCAAAACTGTCAACTAAAGGCCACTGCAGCACTGAAGTCAATAGAAAATTAAAACAATTTCAAAAATCAATTAGTCATTTTGATTTGTTTTGTCTGCTGGTTCAAATGGGAGGATTTTTGTTTCATGTCTTTGAAAAACCATTTTGTAGTGTTTGTCAATCAAAACAAGGATTTTGAAAACTTAAAAAACAAAAATAATCAAGAAGTAGAAAAAAATAAAGAAAAGATTCATCAGCAATGAATAATAAAATTAGCTGTAACCTCCATAACTGTGCTTTAATGACGGACTCAGGCTGATAGGATGTCTGATCTCTGCTGCTTACAAAGAGATGTATGTATATGCAAAGCCATCAATCACCATAAAGAGGCATTTGGACATAAAATAAGAAGTGCCTGCCTTCACTATAAGAATGACACCATAAATCTGTCTGTTCCCCCTCCTGGAACCTACAGCTCAGACTGTCGATGCTTCAGCACTGATGGGCTGTGGATGTCTCGTCCTTGCTGGCACTGGCTGGTGTATTAAGGATCACAGACATGGTGGCTTTCTCCTTTATAAGTCCTACTCTTGTTCTACGCAGTAGCAAGAGGACAGAATAGGGTTTACCAAAAAAGGGGCTGGATTCTGAGCCGTGTTTCTTTACTAGAAGCAAATCGGTCTTGAAGTCGAAACCCAGTCCAAGATTTTGTGTATCTCACCACCCACGTTATGATCTCACCCTACTGTCAGAGAAGCATCGGTTTAGGGCAAATCAGCCTATTGTGAGATATAAATACCAGAGGAAACAGAAAGAAAAGGATCATCTGTGTCAAAAGGGGTCAAAATATCAGCGTTGTTCTTTGAAGATGTGGAGGCAGAGCACGTCTGTTTCATTTGACACAGCGCTCATCACCTGCAGTGTAATAATGAAGATGTAAGCCGCTACATGATCGCGCCACATTCATAGACTAAACTCCCAAGTACCAACAACATACTCTGCTGTGGGACCACAGAGTAACTGAGTGGCTGTGAAAGAAGGGAATAACATCGCCATCTAGAGGCTTGAGTCAGCATCGCTCCCACACACAGATGTGAGGAGAAAAAATGCCTGTCATGCTCTCCCAACATTACTCACTCTTTTCAACAAGTGGATTCAAATAGCCACAAGAGGAAGCTGTCCACAACCACAGCGAAATACAGCAGCGCCAACAAGAGCCCTCTCCTTCTACGACTGAAGCATTTCTCCACTGTTTGATGAGACTCAGAACTATAGCTCCCCATGCAAGGTCACTTCCAGCCAGCATGCAGTGTTGCTGGGGCCAGAACGAGCGGAGAGAAAGACAGATAGCGGAGAGGATGAGGGAGGATAAATACTTGACACACAGACGACCTTCGGTGAGAGCATGCACAGCTTGGAGCTTAACCGTATCTCGACTGAGACGGTTGACCAATGAAACAGTAAAAAACAAGAAATACTTGGAGAAGGAAGTGAAAGCCTCCACAGAAGAGATTTTTTGATCTTACCTATGATGGGAGCCAGCCGGAAAATGTCAGATAGGCGGCTGTTCACAGGTTCATACGGAGAATCCTCCAGGAAATCATTACCTGTGAGGAGGATGAACAGATGTTATAGATAGATAGATAGATAGATAGATAGATAGATAGATAGATTTGTTTTGAACCCCCAGTTTTGTTTATCATCCTTCACCCCTCACATTGTCCTGCATGTGACATGGGTTATTTGGGTCAGTCGATATCCATGCTGGCACACAGCCACACGCTTGATTAGGTAGACTGGTCAGCTGTGTTGCGCAACTGGAAGTGGACTCGCTGTTGATGAGCTAGATGCAGTTTAGGGACTAAAAGCCCCCCCCGCTGCTATGACCAACACTTTAAGATGGCACTGGCAGCGCTGAGGGGCGTCACGCTCCATTACCCTCAAGGAAAGTGATTTAGGAGGTCAAAAAGTATCCCGGCTCTGCAGGACTGTGGCCGTGAACCGTGTCGGAGGCCAAATTTGAATGAAAGTTGAGTGATTGCACGTGATTTAGTTGGGCTTCATTAGATAAATAGCCGTGTGCTACTTTTTTTGAGTTTGTGTGTTTGTGGTAGCAGGGGTGGGGAGGGTCATAGAGCTGGGAGGGTGAGGGTGAGGGTGATGGTGCCCCCCCAAACAGCAGTGGGAGGAGCTGGGCCAACTAATCATCTCATCCCTTTACTGACCAGATTGGAAAAGCTATGGGAATGTCCATTTCAAATTAACTGTAGCTGGATAGGAGGCTGTTGTTTAAATGTGGCAGTCCCGCCCAAACAAAGAACCCTGAGGGGCTTTGTGGAGGTTTTATTGCATCCCCAGAAATAAAAGCAGTAATACTGTACTATTGTTTCATTTTCTGACACACCTTCATACAATATTACACATCAAAACCTACTAGTAGTGACAATTTAAATCAGAGTCTGCTCAGGGGGTGAAGGGGTGTATATTGGGGTGTTTTTCCTCTCAAGAAAAAGTTCCTCATAAAACACTAAACTAACCTTGTAACGTCTGATAGATCCCCCAGTAAATACGCAGGCAGTTCTTCTCCTTCTTCATGCCCCTTTTACACCGGCAGTTGTACAGCGGGCTCTGTTTGAGCGCGTCCATGGCGCTCCGGCACTCGTCCTTCGCCTCCAGGCCGGCCACCATGCTGAAGTTGCTCTCCTTGCCGCCGGCCACGCACTGCCTCATCGTGCGGTACTTGGTGCTGCACGCCTGCTCCTTCAAGCACTGCTCACTGGCCCTCACACAGTCCAGCCGGGTGGCCCCAGCGCGCAGGTTCTCCTCGGCATAAGACAACACATCTGGAAACACAAGCGGTGTATATGATAATAAATATACAGCATCACAATAACACCTCTTTGTCTGGTGTTTTACGCACTCTGCAAGATGCTTTCAGGGATTAAAATATTACAGATGCGCTTTAACAGACGTGGAAACTAAAAGGATCTGTGTGTTATAAACATAATGAAATCATCTCCATATGTCTTGAAAACTTCGGGATCCACGCAGCTACTTTACTGACAGTTCTGATCATCAGTTTAGTGACGATTTGCTTTCACATACATCATCGTTTGATGAGGCAGCGACAGCTCCTGATTGACTTTGACGTTTTGGAGCAGTTCGGACGGTACCGCCGCCTCCACAACGCGGTACCTCCAGAGCAGACGCCCCCCCCCCCCCCCCTGATTAATAGAGCTCACAATTTAGCCCCTGACTACCGCACCTATGGGATGAATTAGTATGAAACGGACAGCTGCTGTTAGGTGGACAATAAATAAAGTGAAACTTACCCAGAAGAGCCAGAAGGACATACAGCGCAGCGAGGATCATCGTCTTCCTCTCCATGTGAAACATAAAACCCCTCGCTGGAACAAAATCTGACAACTAAAAAGCGACTTAAGAGTAGTTTAATTCCCAGGGTACCTCCACTGTATTGAAATCCATTGAAAAGACGTAGCAGTGTGCGCCCCCGCTGTACACAACAGATCCAGCTCGCCTCATGCGAGAAATAATTCCCACCTTCCAAAAGTGTCCAGTCCCGATGCGTCGGCACAGTTTCTCTAAGTAGTCTATCCAAAGAAAAAAAAAAGGAAAGGGAGCAGAAGTGCGTCTTTTTTCTCTCTTTCCCTCCCGTGCGGGTGGTCTTCTCACCGCAGGGAGACAAAGACAAGCGGTGGAGGGCGAGACGGGAGCGAGTGTCCTACAAGTCCAGCCAGTGGGATGCTTGCGTCTGTGCGTCTGAGCGCGCACAGCCAACTGGAGCCCCACTGCTGTCTGGCGCATTCAGCAGGAAGAGAGTGCCAGCTTCTCCCCCTCTCGCGAAAGTACAGTAACCTTATTATAAATTTACAAAGACTGGCCTTTCCTACCGCCCGCGAACCCTTCTTCTTTAATATTGCAATATTATAGCTGCGCACAAAATACGCAATTATCTTTAAACTAACTCGCTAATGAGCACAGCGATGATCATATTCTGGAAAGGTTACCATCACCGCCGAGCTGCACACCACACTACAAATCTCTTTAGGGTCATTTTAGAGTTTAATGGTGTTTACTTTTAATAAACTTTCCAGCTCACATACTCACAAAAGTGGAAAAAAAAAAAAAAAGTAATAATCACTTTCCCACTCCATTAAAATGTACATAGCCTCCCGCGCTATTAAACCACAGAGGAGGGCATGTGGTTGCATTTAAAATGTTATGAAAGGAAAGCAGCACAATCAACTGACGAGGTGTGTGGGCTGGGTTTTTTTTTTTTTTTTTGCATTTCAGGGCAAAGAGCAAGTGCATATTCATGACATGATTAACACAGCAACATGTGGAGGAGCTCACATGTCCTAATCTCACCTGAGGGACACAATGAATGGACATGTCTCATGATATTTCCAGCATGTGTGTGGCTCCTCCCCAGCCTGCTATAATGTTAATCCCATTTGCAAAAATGACAATAAAATGTTATGCAACTGCAGCTGACACAACTGCGGAGTGAATAGTGCTGTTGGGTATCTGATGATGACGCTCTTCAGAGGTAGTAATGTAAAATATAGCCTCTACATGAGCTTTTTTTCCCTGCTCCTTGTCAACTTAAAGCAGCCTGACAGCGCTGCGCTGTCGGGAAGCTGCCCTCAGTCCACACACAGGAGGCCGGACACTGTGTGACTGTCGCCATCTGTTGGTGGGTTTATGGTAAAGGGTCATTGTTAAAGTGACGATATTAAACCATTTAAACGATGCTGCATGTCTCACACTGCATATTTTACAGTAAAGTATGAGCATGTGCACTTTAAACACTTCAAACCAACCACATGGCTTGAAATATGACACGCACAGCATACACATGATCGCAGGGATGATGCATCGCGCCACTTGTAACTCTTCCTATGGCTCATTGATCCATTCAGAGGCTAATCCACTTGGCTAAATACACGGGACCAGACTCTGTCAATGACCTCCTCTCTCTGCATTAAAGACGGGGACGGATCAATCAAAAGGGATGCAGGGGCGTCCATCACACACACACACACACACACACACACACACACACACACACACACACACACATAGAGGGAGAGAGAGAGCAGGTTAAGACAGAGATGGGATGAAATAGCTTATTTGCACGTCAGCGAATAACCCCCCTTATTGAAAAGGGAAGCCGTGATTAGGTATGATGAATCAATCCTGCAAGGTGCAGACACTTTTCAGAATGACTTTCAATTTTGTTAAATAGATATGCCACGGGCCAGCGAGTGTCCACAGCTGGAGAAGAGACGGAAAAGTGGGAACAAATGAACGACAGGCTCAGGTTTTTCTATCCGGGCTAATTGTCTGCTTACATTTTGATGACTTTGCTTGTTCCCAAGTCTCCAAAGGGAGCCCTTTGCCAGTCAGGGGAGCAGGAGAGAGGCTCGGGCCTGGTGATTTATGGAAAAGCCTCAATCAATACGTGATATTAATTTTGCAAATGAATGTCAGAATGATGTAGTCCTCGGGTCATTTAACGTTTCACACTGTAATGTGCTTCATGGCACCGGATCAGGAGCTTCCCCCCCCCCCCCCCCCTGTCACAGTGGTGAAACGGGGGGAAATTGGTCAAAGTCAGTAAATTGTGTGACAAATGTAACTTACACTGCGGGTCTCTGCGGATTACTGTTGAGAAAGCTGACTGAGCCGAAGCAGGACTGAGTGAGTCAGGACTGATCGATGAGGGAGACCACAGTTAGCTAGCTAAAGCTAAAGCTAAAGCTAACACTGCTGTACGTCAAACACAAGAGCAGATACGAGGCAGGAATGGTGATAGCAGAGAGGCAAACGTTAATTAAATAAGCTACGTGACAGATTTATCATACATGACACTGATCGCAATGTGAGCTACGTGAACTAATATGAGCCTAAAACCAACTTTAACTTTGCTAGCAGCATCCGGGACAGCTAACTGAAATGACAAGACACTCGTTTTTCTTGTAGTTACGTACGCGTTTCCCAAAACTGCGCCTGATATTTATTTAAAAAAGAAAAATTACATCTTAAATTAATTAACATAGCTTATAAAAACAGACAGTGTTGGTTATCTTTACCGTGAGTAATTTTTTATCAGCATTATTACAGATATTCGCAAAGTAACAGGAGTTTCAGCCGCGGGACGGAGCGGGACGAGGGTCATTCTCGAAAGCTGCGTCATCGGCAGAGCTAATCAGTTAGCTTGTTTCATGGGGGCTAGCTAGGCCGGCCCATAGTAACAGGTCCATGGTTAGCTGCAGGATTAGCTATTCAAGTTATTTATCAAGCCAGCTATTTACTCAAAATGAGTTTAGACACACTCTTTGAGCAAATCCTTCTATCTGAACATCAATTAACTGAACAAACACAACAATTTAAAGAAGGTAGGTAACGCTTGCTTGCCTACTGGAATTTTGGCTAGCAAAATAAGCTAACTTAACTTTACAGCTTAGTGATGGCTGTCAGCTAATAATGGAAGACTACTTAATGCTACCTAGACAGGTTAGCAATATTAACATTTTTTTTAACAACATAATGCAGAAAAAGATGCTTGGGGTAATTTAGAAATGATTAAATTCCCAGTAAAAGTTTACTGTTCACTGCTTTACATTGATGCCATTTTGGACAGTAAGGTTTACTGTTAATCTCCTTAACAAGATCTTTGTCAAAAGTGTTTGATAACCACATGAAAACAAACATCTGCTGATATATTGATATTGGAATTTTTCACTCCCTAATATCAGTATCAGCCGCAAAAATGTGTAAGGTGTATTTTTCCCTCTTTTCAACCCATCTAACAGTAGCATAACATAACTCCTTGAAGCAAAAGTGACATTTACAAACACTAATTTGTCTTCTGTGCAGGTTATTAGCTAACCTAATCAGTTATCTGTATATTCAGTTGAAGCAGCTATCATCAGGTGCAAAGAGAAGATCAAGACTGCCACTGAAAAGTATGAAAAGACCAAAAAGGAGCTGGATATGAAGGTAAAGCCATGTTACAGCTTGGTTTGTCTTCTTTATTTGTTGCTAATGTGTCAATTATGAATACATTTTGTTTCTAGAGGAGCAGCCATGAATAACCAAACGTGGTTGTCAATCCTTCCTGTACAATACACTTAGAATTTTTGATCAGGTTCGTAATATACTTTGACGGTTTTAATTTGTTTGAACGGACCCATTGCAATTAACGTTGGAGGGTTCTGGCAAGTTTTCACAAATTTCAATACATTTCAGAGTGAGCCCAATATAAATAATAGATGAATGGGACCGTTGCCGGTTTGATGGTACTGGTGATTTATCATGGAAGAGTCTGATATTTGCACAGCTTGATACTCTTTTACATCATGGCGTATCATGTAGTCTGACTTTGAACGTGCCTCCAGATACAGACTGTGTTCATCTGGGGATCCTGCATGAGGACCAGTAACATCATATTTGAAATATTGGTTACATATTTCACTATTTTCTCTGTGGTGTCAGGAGGGACATGTATCATTTTACACTTTATCCCTAGCATATGTTTATAAAATAAGATTATTTACAGTACTACTCTTTTTCTTATTGTAAATGTATAAGATTACTTTGTCCTAAAATTTTAAGCTGAAGAGATATTAAAAATTAAGCACAGTAACTTACCTTAAGGCAGCGTACGGTTTCTGTGGCATTGACACACGAGGTAAAGAAGTGCATATTGGCATATTGATCAGCTGATCTGCTTTATGATTGAAAACACTTAATCTCTCCCATTCATTTCATCAACAGTGCAAATTGCAAGTGCCACTGTGGAATCAATGGCTAATTTCCCCCGGATAACATTAGCGAAACCTTTTAGCATGTGTGAGATATTATGTCAAAGGCATGCTCGCTGACCTCTCAGAAATATCGCTAACTTCTTCCTGTGCTTGTAAAAGTGGACATCGGATCAAAAGGGCAAATTACTCTAGTCTAATTAGAAATGTTGCTGAACACAACACCATGTCTGTCTCTGAGTATCATCCGCCTGAGAACACACAACAAAGGATACCTTCTGACCCTGTAGAACAATATATTCAAACTGTTTACATCATACTAGTATGCAAGGTGTGTTTACAGCACCGTGTGTTTACAGCTCTCATGATATATCGTCATACAGTTTATAAGAGCTGTCTTAAAATAATTGCGGTGTTTAGATGACTTGGAAGCTGACTGCACTGGCTGAAAACCTTCTGTGAACCTCCACCACCCAAAAGAAACAATAAACTCCCTCCCTTCATTACAGCTACAATAACAGACTGAGAACTGTACTGAAAGTGTTGCCTGGGGCATCTTCAGAAGCATCCTCCATGAATTTACCCACCAACATTATGTGGCAACTTTCTTTTTTTGGGGTATACCCTATAATCACACAGGATGAAGACTAAAGAGGAACTAAACAGGGAGGCTTGGAAGTGAATAATTTATACAGAAACCTTGACACTGACGTTTTTTAAAGTAGTCAAAGCAACACATCTTTTTTTGTCCGCCATCTCCCAGTAAGGGCCACTAACACATCTACCCTATACAGTATACCGCACATAATGATTGTTATGGTTGCCTATCCTAGAAATTTCATTTAAAATAATTTAATCTAATCTTTAATCTAACCTGAACCTCCCGTGGGATCACTAACACATTTCGCACATGTAAGGTATCAGTAATGTTATGCCTGAGTACATCTGTCTGTCAGATTGTGCGTCTTAACTGCCCGCTCGTCTATTTGTGCTTCAGGCTCGGCAGTCGTCTGCGATGCAGCTGCAGCGTGATCTGATGAAGAAAACTGAAGACCAGATGTTGAAGCAAATTGAGGAGATGCTCTGCCAGAAGAGCCGCCTCGGGGAACGTCTAGTGGGTTGAGGCCTGAATCAATATTTACATCTCATATCATATCGGTTGTGTGCCATATAAATACACTGTGAACTAAGATAGTATAAACTATTTAGATGTATAGAAATTGAATTAGTTAACCACAGCGTCTCAGAACAACAGCTATTCTGACCTATTTTGTAGTGTACGTCATGCACTTAATTTCCTGTCGACCAGCTAATTAAGTAATTGTTTAAGCTCCAGGCCCACTGAAGTGAGGATAGCTTGCACACTTCTTAAACGCTGTCATAGTTAAGGTTAGGGTATTAGCTGATCCCAGAGACGCACTGATTATGAAGAACGGACACAATTCATGGCAACCGTGTGTGTGTTTAAAACAACCACATGAAAAAGCGCAGTGAACCCCAAGAGAGGGAAGTAGAAAAGTGTAAAATAGCATAAGTGAAAAATATTGCACCACAGTGAAATCAAACTGTAAGCTCTTGTGACTTTGAGATAAAAGTTTGCCCATTATTAATATCACTACCAGTAGCAGCAGGAGACGCTGTCGTAGCCTCGCAGGCAGCTGTATTTGTATTATCACATGATCTGTCTTTTCCTACCAGGCCAAGATAAAGAAGGAATCCAAAGAAGAAGAGGAAAACTTCCTCCAAGAGATCTCAAAGTTCAACAGTGACTTCAGTCTTCGAGGGAACAGAGAGACAGTGTTCAAGAGCCAAACACACACTGAGCTTCTGGACCTGGAGACGGAGGTGGAATCATTACATGAAGGTCATAAAAGACTTTAAATTGTAGTGTTGTCACAGTGAGGAGGTTATGTATCGCATACGTGGACCTGGTTGTTAATTTAAGAAATATTATTTATTTCTTGGTATATTTCACACTATATTTAGAGGAATGAGTGGTGGTAAATAGATTAATTATAATGTATCGCACATCGCTGACACAGTGAAGTCATCAGCTTGATTTCAGGAAGAATCTGGTTCATATTTATAGCTGGTGGGTGGACAATAAAAGTTAAACTGATGGCAGAAATCAGTCATTAGAGTCGTCACTGAATGGAGTGGAAATGAACAGTTATGCTGTATGATTAATGCAAGTATATAAAGGATTACAGAATAAAATAAGAGGGGAAGAGAACAGATCATCATATTGGAAATTTATGAAAAATAATATTCCAATAACAAAATGCATTCATCTGGACTAGGAGGCTAAAACTAATTTAAAAAATACACTCAGGTCTGGCATGTGGTCGAATAGTTCATAATGAGTATATTATGAGATTTCGGTTTGAAGGCTGTGTGCAGGTGGATGTACTCTGATGTTTCCATGACAGTGTACCCAGTACATGCTAAATCTGTCTAATAATATTGTGTACAGAAATATACAAGCGAGAACAAAGCAAGTGACAAAACTCAGACACAGTTTGAACCTCGTCTTTGATTAAAATGAACACTGCTAAATTTGCTATATCAAAGTTCAGGACTTGTTTTGCTTTATCTCCTCACAGACCAGCCTTCAGAGTTATAATACAAAGCTTCTGAGGTGTAAAGTCCCTCATTTGGTGATGAGATTTAAATTCTGTGCAGCTCACACTCTGATACCCCTGGCCTTTGCAGCACTAATGAGACTCTAGTTGTGAACATACCACCATTCATGTGTATGGTAAAATAATTAGCAATAAAAGGAATATATCAAAAAGTTGGGAGTTTTGACAGCATGCGTCAAACCAAACTAAAATTAATTTAGCCGGGTAGAACCAAGTGTTTTTGAAGACATGGGGAGGAAAGCAACGCATAGTGGGAATGTACAGTATTTAATTATTTTTGTTTAATTGACAAATATTGTGGGGATTATTCGTACAGAAGTTGCAGCGGCAATGCTTTAAAGAAGCACAATATATGTGTGTATATACATTTTTTTAGTCTAGCAGCTTTTAATGACATATTACACTTTGATGTGGTATAAACTGTTTTCATTAGTACCACAACACCCAGAGTATAGCTCCCATAACCACTGAGAACCGTTCATACACATGATGTATCATATCTGGGCTCAGGGGTAACAGCATTTTCTTATTGTTTGTAAAGTTAAAGTGAATTTCCAAAAATCCCTACATTGCATTCCTTCCCAGCCCTTTGTTGAGGAGTGTTAATTTAATTTTTTGACTCAATCATTCTTTAAGGTCTTGACAGGATTTGTCTTTTCTCCCTCTACAATCAGAGATGGAGCTGATGAGCCGCAGGAACAGTCACATGAGTTTCATACAGGAGGAGAAGAGAGCACTCCAGCTCGAACTGCAGGGCCTGGATAACATCCAGAGAGGTGATTACCAAGACTCGTTTTATGTTAGATAAGGTGATTCTGACAGAGCACATGTAACCACGGCCACATGTTTCACACCATAAAATGACTGCTGACTGTGGCACCTGATTTTGCAGCACTCTCTACACCTTTTTATTTATAACATTTTCTGTTTGACAGAAATCAAAGCTTGAGAAAAAGAGTCAGTAACTGCAGCAGAGTTAGCTAAGATATGGCAAGGTTGTACAGTATCTTGAGTCCAGATGTTGTTTGTTAGTTTCTGGCTTCATGGCTATGTTGGAAGCCAGCGGCCTCTACTACGAAGCTGGATCTAAGGGTTCAGTTCAGTTCAGTTCATTATCTACCGCTTTTCCGTGAGGGTCGCGGAGATGTTGCCGCTTTATCGCCCCTTTCAGGGGATTGCGGGTTGCGGGTTACTGGGGCCAAATCCAGTTCACATAGGGCGGAGGCCAGGGTATATCCCTGGATGAGTCGCCAGCTCATCGCATCTAAGGGTTAGAGAGGTAACTTCAGGGTTAACCCTGGGTTGTCAGGGCTAGGATGGTGGTTCACTTGTTACCGAGGTGCATCTCTGGTAAATAACAATTGCACACCATATTAGAGATAACAGATCAACACATGTAAAAGCAGTGCCTTCTAACCAATCATTTATCTGGGAAATGACTTCATCTTTCATAGAAAATCTCAATGTGTGGATCGTCATAGGTGTACTCCTGTCGTCTTCATTTCTGGATCATGTGTTTAACTTCTATTTCTCTCATACTTTACTCTTTGTTTCTAAAATACTCTCCTCTGCTGCCAGTAGACTTGTCCTTGTTTGTGATCGGTCATATGCTGCAAACTACTCCCCTTTTGTGTGAACGTACTCATGGCACTCGTGATTGTTAGGCTGAGTGAAGCCAGATAATGGAAACATATCCTGGGTATGTTGCACTCAATTCTTAGTACAAGCCTCTGGTCACTGGAGAAAAAAAAAAACCTGTATAAAATGGGCTTTACTCACGCATATAGTACAGTGTTTGCATTCTCAGCTGGAAGCTATCCAGGACCTATACAGGTTGTGGCGTGTTTGGAACGAAAATAGCGCTGCATTAGACAAAAACACAAAAGGCTGCGTTGTTGTGGATGTGTTGTTGCAAGTACTGGTTTGAAAATCCAGTTTTAGTAAAAAGGTCCATGAGTTTAAAGGCTTATCTGACGCCAAAACACTGCACAGCGGTTTATAATTCTGTGTGACAAATCCTTGACAACTTTGTGCGATTGTTGGTCTGAAACCAGCTCTAACTGTCAGTCACAGAGCATCTCCTTTTCAGTGGGAGTAGTCTTACAGTATGAACATCTCAACTTTGAGATGGTGGAGGGGTTACTGTATAATCTAAACATTCTCCCATTGTCTCAGCCACCTCAGCAAATGTTTTAACAATGCACGTTCAGTGTATCTTGCCATGTTTGAGGGAAGTCATTTTGTGTTTGATTTATTGCTCTTGACTGCAGACCTGGACCGGCAGTTGATTGAGGCTGAGGCAATGACAGAATCTCTGAGAGCGGAGAGCCTGTTTGTCAGTCAGAAACCTCTCACTGACAGCACCTGTCTGAGGTAAGTGTCAGCAACTGTCTGGTGGCTGAGGGAGGTTTATATATTTGGACACACAGACACAGTACATACTCCCTGGTCTGCAGTACTTGTAATTACATTCTGTCACAGACTGTAATCCTTATGCCAGTGGTTCCCAAGTGGTCCAGGTGTGCTGTGATTTTGTTCCAACCATACATTATTATTGTAATATACATACATAGAAGAATGTGTGTCTGTATCTGTCCCCATTGTTCAGTTCACCTCAGTTTTAATTTTGTGACCTGTCTGTTTTAAATGTGTGTTTTCAGTGATGGTGCTGGGTACACATCCTGCACCTCTGATGCAATAAATCCAAAAGGACGCAGTTATCAATGCAACCAGGGGACAGGCCTAATTTTTACCCTAATAATGCAACATTGTGAAGAACAAACAAAGGCCTAATAATAAACAAAACAAAACACAGCTTAAAAAGGAAAGAAAATCAGCTCATCACCATTTCCTACCATCTGCTTAAGTATAAAGTATAAAACCAGTGGATATATTTCATTAGAGACCTCAGCACAATTTCCAGTGGTGTTTGTGGCAACAAAAAGAAATATTTTTAATGGGAAGTCGGGACATCTCCATCCGTGTCCGTGGGGACAATACTGGTTGTTTTTATCGAGACATTGGGACAGCTCCTGCTGCATTTGTGGTGACCAAAACAGGTGTTTCAAGCCAAAACATGACGTTTCCCTAACCCTAACCAAGTGCTTTTTGTGTGTAAACCTAACCAGAGCATAAACACATTGTTGCAGCATAAAGAACGTGTCTGTGGTTTTGCTGAGACGTACTTTTTTAATTTTTTATTCTGCCAGTGGGGTTGGAAGTTGAGCCTGAGGGCAGACGACCATTCGTCTGAGTTTAATGGAGCAGACAGGTCCTGACATTTCATAAAATTCTTAAGTAATGGTGGCAATAATTACAGAGGTGGGCCACCGCTGCAAAATGTAAACAACGTAACAATGCTTATGAGATATAAAAGAGTAACAGTTAATGCTGCAGGGAAATAAATGCCAATAAATCACAAAGGAGCGAAGAAAAACAAAACACAGAATGTTCTTTGAAGAAGCCCTCTGATATATTAAATATTCCCTGCTGCTGTGATGTGTAATTATATTTCTGTCTTTTGAAGCCTGTCAGAGGGCCTGCTGTACAAAAGTGCAATCACTGTCCTCTCTTTAACGGGGCTTCTAGGTTTTCTATTGTATAGCTGATAAAAATTAATCTCAACAGTCACACTAATAGCTGCGGTCAGTCTTGTGATGTCAAATGCACGTAGAAAAGGACGAGAAGAGACTCACACAGTCAAAAACACAATAAGAAGCAGTTTTCTGCAGGTCCATTAGATAGAAGGCGTTATTTACAAAGAACAGAACTGAGTCATAGTGTTGGAAGTGCTGAATAGACCAGTAAACCCACCTCCTGTCTGTGTTTCTCTCTCTGTATCTGCCTGGCTGGAGTCCAAATCTGGAAGTGTAAATAACAGAGCATTAAGACCATTTGGCTTAATTAAGGCTTTGATCTGCAGTGTATTTCATTCAGTCAACAAGTGTAAAGAAAAAAGAGGAAAAAAGAAGGCTAATGTGATTGATGCTGGGAGGTTTGTAAGTGAAAATGACTGAGGGGCGGAGAGTAAAGCATTTACACTGAATGCTTATCCAGCAACTTACCAACTAATGAATAGAGTTTGGTTGAAGTGGATTCATTCATCATGTTTTAACTGGAAAAACAGATCTTTGATATCTGTTTGGTGTGTCTCGGCCCTTAGATGAACAATAACTCTTACTTTTGGAGCTTTAGAGAACAGATATGTATGTTTAGACAAATGATCCACACTTAACCTGTGAAAATGTCAAGTTCACACTTCTGACTTTCAAACTTGCAGGGTGCTTTTATTCAGGTACCTGCTCCCATTTTAAACTGTGAAGGTGTTTCTGTGTTTATTTGACTGATTTACCGTTCAGTCCGTTCACTGTTTCCTCGTGCCCTTTGGGAAGCATCTGCATTAATTTTCACCATCAGTATGTGTGAAAACAGCAGCATGTGGCATCTTTGTTTCATGAAAATGTTATGGGAATTTGGTCGATCATCAAGTGTGTCACAAAGCCAGACTGTAATTTGACACTAGACCTTTATCACTCACACGTTCCTCATCTCCTTTAGATTCAGGCGTCTAAACATAGAACGATGGACACAAAGAGGCATCAACAGTACACATAAAGACATCTTAGACAAAGCAGAATATGAACTAGTAGTAGAATATGAATTGAGGAGCTCCTCTATTGAAACATGACTGGTGCTGGAGCACTGGTCTACCTTTTTTCTGCACAAAGAGACTTCCTCTATTTAATTAAAGACTGGAGATCAATAGTGTTCCAGGAAGGAAGGGTCATTGTTATTGCTGATGCCACTACTTTGGATAATGTCCTCTCTACAATACTATGGATGTGAAGTGATTAATACGTCCCCAAACCATCGAGATGATGATTTAAAAATGTTGAAATTTTAAACATTGTTACTCGAGTATCTAATTAAAGGTCATAAGGACAGCATAAACAGGCACATATAATATAACTTTCATGTACTTTGATCTGTTTGTTTTGCTCATCCTCATTTATTTTCCTCCTTCCTTCACTCTCTCTTCATGTCCTGATCTTGCCTCTTTCTGATTCCCTCCCTCCCTCCCTCTCTGAGCATTGCCCTTAAATCATGCATGTGGGTAGCATGTCCTGTTCATCCATCAGCCTCATTAAACATACTAGGTCCTTCATTACCCCGGGGCTTATTAGCCACAGGAAGTGCTGAGGATGTGCCTTCAGATGAGAGAAGCCTCCTCTCAGTCATTCTTATGATCATCCATTCTTGAACTGAGACCATCAATCCTGTCTTCAGCCTCTGCAGCGTCTCTTTAAAACGCATATTTAACTCTCTGCCCATTGATTGTTGGAAATTGAATGCATGTCACTTTGAATGAGTGCTACAGTCATTTAAAAAGTGTTCAGTGTGCAAAACAGGGTGGCTGCCGGTGTAGATCGTTCCCTGTCACTTCAACAGAGAGAGACCTGAAATATTCAGTCGATGTTCGTGGGATTGATGATTTAGGAGTTGTATGTATTTTTTATGTGTAGGATTCTCTTCATTGATATATTACTGCTACATTATTTGTGAAGGCTCATTTGAAGATGTCAATGCACTGCAGGAATCTAATATTAAACTGCAAGGACCACCAATATTCAGAATGCCATCCCGAGTGTCTCGCTGCTGGAAATATCACTCTACCGTTTGAATAACAGTATGTTCACCTTAAAAATTGGATTTGTAAGCTCCACGGAGAAGTGTAAACTTTAAAAAAAACACAGCTGTAGGTTTTCAAACTGTGGAAATGCAATTTTATCTCAGTTGTTTTATTGTTTCATTAACTTCCAATAAAAGACAGATAGATCTCGTCTCAGATTCATGTGAAGCTCAATATAGAACCTTCAAACACCTGAAGAGCCATAACAGGTAAATCACAGCCCCAAGTCCAATGCTTTTACCAGGTGGAGATTGAACTGAGTAATTTAATTGTATGTATGTTTATGAGATTACTGTGTGAAATGTTTACTTTGCTTCAATAAGAGCAGACTGCTTTTGAAAACAGAAGAACTTGATGTTTGTGTTTATTACAAAAGGAGATGTGGTCTCCTCTGTGGTGTTTCCATAAAGTTCATGTATCTGCTCACTTCACAGTGTACAGCACTTTAAAAACCATCTATTCCTCTTTTTTATGGGTTTTACTGATGTACTGTATATAATTAACTTGTTTATCAAAAACAATTATGAAACAAAGTCAGTGTTTGTATTCAGAATACATTAGATGTGCACATGTTCCAGTTCTCATCAGAGTCCGATACTTGAATTGGATAGATGCTGATATGGATACTTAAAACGATACTGGAGTGGATAATTGTTCTTTGTTGTTGGTATTATGTGGAAGGCTGTAGTCAAACCACACAGCACTTCTTATTAAAAAAGCAAAAAGTTGAATGGCACAGTTTATCCAGATGTTTATGTGGATCCACAAATCCAAATTGCAGTCACTTATGGATACCAGTCACCTAAATACGCCAGATTGTTTTCAAAGATCCCTGCATTATTCCCAGAGAAAAACACCCTATCTAGTATTGTTAAAGAATAACCTCCTTGTGGAGGTAAATCTATAAAAATGCATAAAATTTGAATGTATTCCAGAGCACTTTATTTGAACTGAAGGTCAGTAGGCTGCTTTGGCAACTCCTGTAATGTTTAGAAAAAGGGTGCACAGCAATGCATCATCAACTACTACCAGGTAGATTTCAAAAGTAAAAAGAGAATTTCAAAAAGTGCAATCTGAAATCAACAATCAGTCAAACTATTCAAATCTGGATTGGCGCATAGAGTGATGTCAGTCCTATTTCTGATAAGTGAATCACATCGGTATCGGCACTGATGGTCAACACTGTTTACAGTCTTCTTTGTTGCCTAAATTTTCTGTAAAGCATAATAATGATGCTGCCGCTGTAGCTTTTTGTTTTCAGAGAAACATGAGTAAGACAGATTGTCATGGTCATAGTGATATTTGACCGAGGATAATGGAAATAACAGACCTGGGTTTCTCGTCTGTAAATCTATATGCACTGCAGTGAGTCAGCTGTAACCAGAGTAAACAGTCATTATTGAAGCTGTCTGTTAAACATCTCGACGGGTCTCTTCTCAGTTTTTGGTTGATTCATCTTTTTTGCATCACATTGGACCGACCTGAATTACAACCAACCAGCCTTTGAGATTTGCTCCAGTTGGATGATTTTAATGTGAGAACTGAACTTGATTTATTACACTCTCAGTTCACTCAATGTTCAGTAGTCTGTCCCGTGGGACTTTCTGTATACCTCCACCCCTGTGCAGAAGGCCCCGAGAGACAAAATCACCAATACACAATAACATGGACCTGACAACACTGACTGCAGCTTGTTAATCTAAAAAATAAAAAACGTCAAAATGGTTGATTGTCACTTGTTATGCTGCTCTGCTGTTCAGAAACTAATTTTAAAACTTTTTGCATTGACGCAGCCGGACTGCTCCTCAAACTGCCAAGTTACTCTTGTCAGGCACAGGAGCTGCTTCAGTCTGGTTGTCTTGTTGTTTGGAGTCGGCAGGTGCATCATAAAGGTTACACAATAATGTGAGGCGGCATGCCAATTATTTTTTTTATGATTAATCGATTAATCTTGTGGTCTATAAAATGCTCATCGCCATTTCCAGTGGCCAAAGCGAGAAATAACTGAAGCGATTAAACAACTAATCGTTGCAACTTTTCATCATGAATTCCCTTTTTCCTGTTAGTTGTTGATCATTCTGGATATTAACTGTCATTCAACTCGTAATTATTGCCTGTGGAAGGTGGGCTGACTTTAAAACTGTCAAACTTAGTTTAAACTTCTTAGTTAAACTGATTATATGTTATTATAGTAATGAAGTTGTTGTGATAGATACTGAAACGTGGGAATTTCTGTTTCTCACAACACATCCCTCTGATCCTTCAGCTCAATACTCAAACTATTATGTTTTTTCAATAAGAGTTGGGATATATTGTGCCTGGCTGTTCTGTATCACTGTCAGCATGAACACCAATGTGAAATATTTAGTTTTATTGTGTTCATTTGGTTTTGTCTATTTCCTCAGTGATAAAACACAATAACATGAAAAAAACAGCAAGTAAAGCGAAAACATCAACGGATTTTAACTCAATATACAGAACAAAAAATGCTGAAGCTTCTCTTTACAAGTTTCCCCTTCAAGAGATTTGTTTTCCCTTTTTTTTCCACCACTCCTCCTGTTACTGACGTGGGTTTCATTTGTTTACCAGGCTGAGGAAGGAGCTGGACATGCATAAAGAAGGAGAGCTTGAGCTTCTGAGAGAAGCACTCAGCTCTGAAATACAGTTCCTGAAGTCAGTGAGTGTCTGTGTTCTGAACAAAGCCTTTCTTTGGGCTAATATTTATTCATACACTACCAGACTAACAGACATGATTATTTGCATGTCAGACCTTGACAGAAAAATTGTATTTCTCAAATATAACAAAAGGTGTAGCACATTGTTATTCATTGTCAAAATGTTAGCATGGGAACAGGAAGTTCAAAGCTTGTTCATATTCATTCCTCAGTGGGTTCTTTGTAGGCTGTCATTCATTTGTTTTTTATTTTTCTTTCTTTTCCTGTTTGCAGAAGTTGGACAGCAGCCAGGGCAGCGAGCAGCATTAGGTTTAACACAATGCTGCAAAAAGGTTTTACTGGTTCACTGATTGTCTCTTCTGTTAAAATAACATACGTGCTGTTGAATAGACGAGAGAAAGAGGAGAAAGACGACATGAAGGAACGAAAAGAAGGAGATTATAAACTGTGTTCTGTAGGTAAATATTAATTCCGTTCTGTGAGAAACCTCAGTGAGTACGTGCTTTTACTCGTTGAAACAAAGCACAAAGTTACATTATTAAAACTGATAACTTCCTCTTACACTGTGCATGTCTGGTTCTACCTTTTATTTATTTACACAACAGCTCACTGATGCACTGTGAGCAAGATAAGGTGTTACATTACTGGCAAATAAAGAAGACGTACAGAAGAGTGATTTAATACTGCCCTCTAGTGTCCAAAGACTAACACTGCTATTATTGGTTTTTTTTAAGTCAAAACAGTGAAACCTTCATACTTAATTGATATTTAACAGCATGTAAACACATATAATATCATTTTGTTTCAATATTGCATGATAATTGATGTCCATCACTGTTTTAATGTTAATTTTAATTCACTCACTGACTTTTAATGTTGTACAATTAATTTAAAAGATAATAAAGATTAAAAAAAAAGCCACAGTCACTAATATTCACTGTAGAAGAGGTAAAACCATTAAACCATTATGTGATTTTTGTTCATGTCGTGTCACAAACTTCTCCACATTGTTGCCACAAACTTAGAAGCGCTTTTGTGGACAGAGTTGTTTAGATGCTAAAAAATCAGTATGTGGAAGTGAAGGTTTCAGCACACAGCGCTCACACTTGTCATGATGAAGTGTGACTCCATTACCAGCTAGCACCACCTAGTGGGAGATGTGTGACATTACAGTTGACCAATGTTTATACCTCAGTTCACAGACGGTTATTTCCGTAATTGATGATTAGACAGTCTGTCGGCCTACACCAGAGGGTCATTCAGCGGGTCGTTTTCTCTGCTGATTAGAGTGATTGCTAATAGAATGAAGTGGAATGTCAATGGCTACCTAATCTGATCCTGCAATCTCATTTTGACTCTTTAACCTTGGCCTCTGAGCTACGTCTGGATGCGTTGGCAAAAAAACTGAGAGCAGACAGAACTGCAGACACAGCAGTCCATTTAGCAGAGTGGTTAACCTCATTTTCATCGCTGCTCTGCTCCACATTTTGCCACCAAACAAATAAATGGTGGGTGACTATTAGTACAATGAAGTCAGAAGGAAACCAGTTAGGATGGCAATCTTGCACACATGTATCCATCTTCTTGTTAGTGTCCATTTTAGAAGTGTCCCTCCACCACCCACCCACAGAGTATCAGTATAAGTATTTTGGTCCTTTCACAGATCACAGACTCCGCTGGGAGTTGTAATGAACCTGCAGTTTATTTATATCGCACCTTTCAAGATCAGAAATGTCACGCCTTTTAAATGTGTCCACAGATGGAGGGAGAGAGGTCCACAGTGTAGGAGCTACCACTTCAAAAGCACAGAGCCCTTTTTATCTTGAGCCTGGAGAGCGGGACAGATAATGAACCCTGATCAGTGGACCTCAGAGTCCTGCCTGTGTTACTGTCTGTGGCCACAGCAGCTCTTTAATGGCTGTAAATGTGATCACCACATATGGGCGTTACATGGGAATGTCTGGTGCTGATCCGGATAAAGGGACGTGTCAAGGAATTTTCCACATTGCAAGAGAGGGCGTTTCTTTTGACATTTTCCTTAATTTCTCAGGGAATCATGCTGGATGTTGATGACATATTTAGATGGCTAGTATCTACTGCTGGTGAGCTTCAATTATAGTTAAGCAGTTCTGGGTGGTTTAATATTTAGAGTCATACAGGGCTCATCAAATTTTCTTACCCTGTGAGGTCAACTAACTCTGTGAGGGTTCAGGGCTAAAGGCCTTTGGTGTACATTGAGATCGGCCCATAGATAACAGCATAGCCGTTTCTTTAGCACCACCCTCTGGCAAAATTTAATATTTCTTCCACACTTGTAGCAACACCCCCAAAATAGCAAACATTCACCCAAATATTTAGTGTAAACACCTCACAGAGCTCCTACCATGGCTGCAGCAGGCAATGATGAGTTGGACCACTATGGCTAGTTAACAGTCAGAGGAAGACACTGTTGAACATGCACTCCTTAGCTGGTCTGACAGTGGCTGAAAAATATGAAATTGCATGTACCGACACTCAACTCAGTGTGCACGACGGAGGAAACCCATTCATGTTCAAGTACAATTTTATTCTTGAGTCAAACAGTAACTACTTCAAAGCTTCTTCAAGGACTTTCACGCCACAAACTTCATGACGTGTCTGAGGCATTTCCCCACACTTCTTTCTACTTCACAGTCATCCACATACAAGACAGGCGTACTGTGCCGCTCCCTGTACGCCCTCATTCTTCAGCTCAGCAGCGAACCCTTGAATGATGCCGTCCTGCAGTTGGCTGCTGCTCTTGGTCGTCAGGCAGTCCTGATCTTTAGGAAAATACGCCGTCTTTGCTCCCGACACTTGAAAGGGTGCTTCTAGAAACGGAGAGTAAGGAAAGTTCAACTTCACAGCTTAACATGAAAGTTCAAGTTAACCACTATACACTTATATAAAGAGCCACTGTATAAATATATAATGTGAGGTTCCTTGTACAGTCAGTTTAAGACATGAAAAAGTAATAAAACGTAACTGCAGTGAGGAAATCTAAAGTACAGTTGAGGACAGCCGGGCTTTTATAGATTAGCCCCTGCTGTGAACTCTGCTCTGACCTCACAGCAATTAGCTTAAAAGTTGTTGATGCAACTATAAGTTAGTTGATAAAATCCAGCCTTACCGTTGCACACAGCCAGCTTGTTCCCTCCTACGTACTGAGTATCCCATCTATATCCTCTCTGCTCGCTGCATGCATCATACAGACGACTCCTCCTCAGAAAACCAAAATCGTAACCCTGCGACAGAAAGACTCGAGTTATATTCAAGCTTCACACAGACACTTATTCCAACATGTTTTTATTTATTACAGAATATGGAAAATTGTATTTACAACTTACGTCGTTGCACAGAGGTTTGCAGTAGCGCTTGTTGGCAACTGTGACACAAACCAACCCTCCATTTTCGGGAACTTCAGCTTGAGGGCAGTCCTTTGGCTCTGCATCTTGGCATTCTTAAACCAATGATTATTTAATAAATGAGTGATATAAAACATTTTTGGAGTATTCATTGTTTTTTTGTTTATCCGTCACCCCTAAACTGTACTGACTCTCATAATAAAACAGCAGAAATCCACATTAATGTTGATGAAGTCTGGAGCCGCCTGCACGAGGAGCATGTTCTTCATCCAGTAAATTTCAGGCCTACGTGACAAAACACTCGAGCCATTACTCTCCTCGCGGTCTATCAGCAGAAATTGCATCACAACATTTAATCTCAATCAGCGATGAGAGCATCTTCAGTAGAAAGTAATTATTCTACTTGGCAGGTGGAGCTCACTTAATTCAGTGTTAGACTTCAAGTGCTTTGACAAATGTGATAAACTGGGTAACACCGACAGCTCTCCAGCTGCACTCCCACTTTCTCAAAATGATTGCTAGTCAGTGTGGCCGACTTAAGTCTTACTTATTATTTACTTATTTACATCAGTAGTTTCAATCAGCTGCAATCTCCACTTCATCTCAGGTTATCGGGGAGTATAATTCAGCAACAAACCAAACAAACTGATTGAAGAGAAGCAGACTGAATATGGCAGATTTCTTTTTTAATCATTATACCCACAATCAGGAGACTTGGCAGGTAACCTGTTTTTGGATTGAAACCAAATTGTTATCCTGGTCAGTATAGCTTTTTTCTCAAGACGTCATTGTGATGGAGCTGAAAATTGCTTTTATATATCGAGCATTTCAACTTCCTGCCTAAGCCAGTGTCACCCCAACCACGATCTGAGTTTAAAGGAGTCATTTGTAAAAAGATGCTGTAGCTCCAAAACTGTTTACTGCTGCTCACTGTACTATTAGCTATAGCTCTCTTTGGCTGTAGCGAATAGCTGCTGTTAGCAAGTTGCTCAGTTAGCTGTGGAGCTAAGTGGCCCCGTAAGCTGACGGGAGTCTGTGGAACGCGACCTCAGAAGAAAATATGTTTTATTTTGTTTATTTTGTTCATTTATTAGACTCATTATCAAATTTGCAACTTTTACATCAGCCAGATGAAACTACTTGGGGCTGTCAGACTTTTGCCTCTTGCAGTACAAGAAACTTTAACTAAAATTCTGGCCATATCTTAAGTGTCTCTTTAATTCTGACATTAGAGCTGCAAAGACTAATCCATGAGTTGATCGTAATAATTGCCAACTTTTTTTTAGAATTGATTCATCCTTTCATCATCATTTTTCAGGCATGTTGTCATATGTGACAGTAAATAAATAGTCTCTGGAGTTTGGACTCTTTGTTGGACAAAAGAAGCCGTATGAAAACATCACTTTGACCGTAGGGAATTTACAACAAGGACTTTTTGAAACATTTTGACATTTTATTGACTCAATTGGCAGATGAATTGCTAAAGATGATAATCGTCAGCTGCAGCCCTATCTGACATTAACCCTCAAATCAAGTGTAAACTCTCAAACAGCACAGAACACACAGCAACATGCATGTCTCTGGCTCATCCTCCTACCTCTCAGCTGGTGTTTGTGCAGACCATCAGTCAGATTCCTCATGAGGAGCAGCAGTGCAGCTGTCTGCTGTGTGCTCCATGGCAGGTTTTCACCACACTCTATCGCCTCCTGTTGGTTCATGTCAGACAGTACAGCTGTTATGTTTCTCTGACAGTGTGGCATGATATAAAAAAAAAGCAATAGCTTACACAAAAAGAATCATTAACCCAGTGTGGGATATTTTACATGTTGTTTTCATTACAGTCAGTGAACGATGAAGTAGTTTTAGTTCTGCTAGGAGGAACATTAATAGTTTACCTCGAGAGCAGCTGACAGATCTCCAGCTTGTGAGCTGCAGTTCTGATGCATAGTTTCATCCTGAGCTGTAAAGGAGGAGCAGACTGCAAGCAAACACACACTCTGTGCATTATATCCAACTTTACATGTAACATAACATATAACATGCAACATATATAACCATGAGATTACCTGCCAGTGAGCAAAGCCAAATGAGAGTTCCCTTTAAAGCCATAGCTGCTGAATTAGAACTTCTCTGACCCAGAACTGAGGCAGAAATGTGTGACAGGTGAATTTATTGACTCTGGCTGCAGGGGCAAAGTTTCCAGAATTGGCCAATATAGCGGTGTGCAGCCAGGATTGGAGTCATTTCCAACATTTCACAAACGCTGATTTCAAAACGTCCACTTCTCATCCTGTGATGTAACCTGAACTTCGGCTCTGCAGAGCTGGGTGGTGTCACTAGATTTTGCGATTCCCGGAGTTGTTGTTCCTCTGGTTTCTTCTGATAATGAATCATTGTTCCAGTCTGTACGTCCCTGCTTTGTACTGATGGGGGAGCTGGTAGCACACGCTCACTCATATTATTAGCCTTTGTGCTGTTTGTCTTCACAGAGGATGTCACTACTGCTCTTACTTCTGAGCTCATTATGGAGCCGAATGTTGGTATGAAATCTACACACATGAACACACACCCACACAACAGCCCATCAGACACACTGGGTAACTCCAGTGTCAGTCAGTAAGTTGTGCCACGAAGGATGAGCTGTGTAAATAATTCACTGTGCATGTTATTCATTATGGATGTCTGACAATCTGGGAGCAGATGAATTATTGAAGCTTTTAGGAAGAGTGATTGAGCTCATTAACACAGAGAATTGCCTTTTTATGTTTGATTTGAGGAACAAAGATTAGTCCTCGAAATGGACCCCAAGAGCTGCTATTAGCTTCTTACCAGCATGTTCGCTCACACGCTTCAACTCTTCGCCTTTTTATCTACAATTCTTCTTCTTCCTCATCTGATCACAGAAATAATAGAAAGCACAGTTTCCTTTAAATGTTAATGTGATGCACGAATCCATGCAGCATTCAACATTCAGTTGATTACATTTGTAATAAATTAATTGGCAGCTTAAATTCATAACTTTCTGCATGTTGCATGGAAGGGTTGTTGCATGAAGCCTGTGTGGAAGCCTGCAGTTAACTCCTAAAATGTGACACTACTGGATCCTACATAAGATCGACGCAGGACGTTCAGAAACATCTGCTCTATAATCTTATCAGTCACCACATGGTTTTCGCCTTCCTCCTGCAAACACGACTCCCCGCTGTTCCTTGGCATTCTCCGTCAGTTTGTCCCTGCGTGTTAGCTCCCTCTGTGATCAGTCACTGTTCATTTTCGTCACTGTTTCAAAATAAAGCTGATCTCACACCGCTACGCTTGAAGGCAAACATTTATGTCTGTTTGCATGTCCGGAGGAACACCACTGCATACATAAAGGGAGCTGCACAAAGCCCTTTTCGTGGCTCCAGAGGGAGCTGTGTGAAGTCTGATGAAGTGTTTCAAGGGATGTCACTTCTGCCAGGTTTTCATCCTGTATGAACCGCTTTCTTTATGGTGACAAAATGATTAGATTTATTCCAACATAAACAACCATCCACATGACACGCTTTTAGTCCAAATATGCACAAACGAATAAAACAAAACCAAATGGACCCGCTCCGAATCGTAACAACAAACACTGCAGCGCCTGTGCTACGTTAAATGAAAGATGTGACATGCATGACTGTATTACTCAGACGCTGCTGACGGTACCTTTTATGACTCTCTTGTTTAAACTTGTTTTTGTCTTTAAGGTTGACTTTTTTAAAAAGGTTCTGTATAAAAAATTCAGTACCGCTAGACAAGCATCTCAGAGCAAAACAAATTTGTGTTACTGCACCCCAAATCCTGCTCGTTTCCTCCCTTCCAGCTACGTTGTGGCTGTGCAGTGAGTTAAAGGGGAGGTTTGAAGACATGGACCAGACTGTGTGACAGACTGACCACCGCTCAGTGTAGCAGGGACAGCCCGTGGACAGAGCTAACCAGCCATGAGGAGCTGCTGTCAGACTCTCCATATCTACTACAGTCTGCTGGAGCTTTGACATCCACCAGATGCACCTTCATGGCCCTTTGTAAAGGTTTCTGTGTTGTGGCAGAACGAGCGGCCCAGAGAGGCTGAGAGAATGTCTGTGGGGGGACTGTTAGCAGAGTTGGTAGCCACAATAACTCCAGACTCCCTTAACAAATCACATCATTTTGAGAGTTGTTAAGCGAAGAGACTTTTTTTTTTTTAATTACGAAACGGCTACAAGAAATTCTAAATCACTGGTGCCTTCTTGTAAATTCGGCTTTAAATGCTTCACATTTTTTTGTTTATCTGCCGGTAAAAAAAGTGTTAGCTTGTGTGCTTCCGCGTCTCAAAATGTGTCCAAAATTGAGCAGCTGTTTGAACACTAATTTCAAAATTTACAGTAACTTCATGAATGAAGACATAACATGTATTGAGGGTAAACATGTCAAATGCAGTGAACAGTAGCGAATATAGTCTACTTACTTTTCACCCGTGGAGAAAGTCCCCAGACTTCCTTAAGAATCGTGCAATTTTGAGAGTAGTTGAGTGAGGAGAGATTTCATACACCTTGTGAAAAGCTGTTTATAACAAATTCTGGATTATTTGGGCCTTCTTGTAAATTCGGCAAACGTTATACACAAAGATATTTCTTCCTTTGTGTAAAAGCTTTTAGTTCAGTTTTAGATGCAGGTGTATATTTGTTAGTAGCAGGGATTTGACATCACAAGTGGTCACTGGAGACGCATGTTAATGCCAGATGTGAGCTGACGAACTCAGGATGGCTGTTAAGGGCCTTTGACTCCTTCAGAGGAAGGTCGCTTGTCTCACTACAAATGCTCAATGAAAACAGTCACAGTTAAACAACAAATCCCAGTCTGTGTGGTGAGAAAGCCTGATGCTGATCCACCATTGTTGTACCACCTTCTACTTTGCATAATCACGCATTAGCGGTGTGAGCTGTTTTCCTGAGGGGACGCGCTCTATGTACAAAAGGCACACGCTCACTTTTCACACAAATACATTCAGTGGGCCATTCTACCTTGATACCTGCACACAGACAGTGCACATCAATACAGAGCCACACACACACGCCCACAGAAGCTCTTTGTGACTGCGGCGTACAAGTGATGAATGGCGTATATGATAGCAACACGCTCTCCTCTCTGTCTAACCTTTCTCAAATACTCGTGACATTCTCCCTGCGGTGCTCCGTGTCTACCTCCCTCACAGGCGTTGTGCTGAATTAGCCAGCCGTGGAAAACTGCTACTCTGTTGTCAAATGATTCACATGGTTGAGCCACAGAAAGCCTGAGCTAATTGGTATTCAGGCAAAGACGCCGGCGCTACCTGTTTCAAGTACTTTTCCTGTTTGGGAGGATCACTGGTGCCTCCAGGGAGAGTTTGAACGCAATCGCAGCTGATGAATAGCTAATAACATCTATTAGCCATTTTAATTACCCCTGCGCTTTTATCACAAGCCTGATTTATTTTCTTAACACACAGAAGCCGCCGCAGTTGTGGATCATTTTAAAAAGGTGCCGCACGCAACCTTGTAAGAGATTGTCTAAGATTAATGCGCAAACTCCTTTCGGAAGCAAAGGTTTAGCACTGATATTCAACTCTGAGCTCGTAACATAACAGCCAAACTGATCCTGTCAGTTGATAAAGGCTTTTCTGCCTAAACAAAAATCAAAGTGAGGAGATGGGAGAGACAAGAAGGGAACAGGGCAGTTGAAAGAAGGACTGATAACTCCAGCTGTGCCAGATCAAATTTTGAGGCGCAGCAGGAAGCTCTAAAAAGAAGCTTTCTTCTCCCTGTCTGGCCTCACCCCGCACACTAATTAACAAACTATAATAGTGACAGAAATGTCTGCTGGTGGGATGAGAAACTTTTTCTCAAAAGTGTGATTATAATAGTTTGACTGACAGCTCCACCACTCTCCCACTCGCCTCTCTCGCTACTGTTTAGCGTACACAAATTAATGGATTGAGAGGCAGCACTTACAGCGAGTGTGCAGGAGAAAGAACATTTTTAATAAAAGACCATCTTCGCTCCCCCCCTTTGCCTTCTCAATGGACTGCGCTGAGCGAGCCGGTGTGATGGGTTTCTCGCGGCCTCTTAGTCACTCAGTATGCCCCATCAGTCAGATGAACATGCAGATTGCTCAACACCTACAGGAACAGAGAGAACATCCACGTACCGAAGCAACAGCACAGAACACACACCAGATGGAGGAAACTATTAATTTATCAAATATTTATAAGATGCAAATGTGAATAAAAAATGATGGTGCCGTCCCCGAACACCTGTTTCCCTGCCGGCTTAGCGAGCTCTTGTTTACCACCTGTCTTCCTGAACGCTAGCAGAGCTGCGAGTGTTAGCATGTCACGCTGATTACTGCTTCTATATACTTCTACTCCAGTAAAAACACTCCTGTTTACTCTTTGGGTGGACAAAAGGAATACAGACTGAGAGCCACTGTTGCCTCCCTGCTCTTTGCTACCTGTCTCTTTGCTTACCTGCTGTCTTCTTACCTGACCTTTAACTAATATCGAAGGTTATGGCCTTATTGCCTGTTAGTATGCTAATGACTGTTTAGCTGTTGGCTGCTCACCATTTGAGTTTTCTACAAATCCATATGCAACCTCTCTGCATCAGTGATTTATGGTTATGATTGCAACCTTCTGGGCCGCTGCAGGATGTACTGTAACGTTCACATATACAGCAGTAAACCTACATTTTACTGACGCTACTGATTTTGTCATATCGTGTTAAATTGTACCGTTTTTTTTTGCAGTACCCTGTTTATATCAACAGGGCCAGACTAACATCCCAGTTGCCAGGATATTATTTTTTTCAGTGTTATTACAAGCTAACAAGGCTGCCAAACAGGTGACAGGAGTTCGAGTCACACCACTGGATATTTTTGAGGACACCTGGAGACATTTCCATCCGTTTTTGTGGCGTCAAAACTGGTTCTCTTTTTAAAAGGAGAACTGTGGACATTTCACTGGAAGTCGGACCATTTCCATCTGTGATGGTGGCGATGAAAACAGGTATTTTAAACCAAACCGTGATGTTTTCCTGAACCCTAACCAAGTGTTTTTTGTGCCCAAACCTAAACAGAGCACGAGCACAGCGTCATGACACAAGAAAAATAGAAAATTCCACCTAAACAAATGGAAAGTCGCAACATAAAGCAACGTTCAGTTTTAACTTATTTGTGGTTTTTGCAGAAACATACTCAGATATTTGTTCTGGTGATTGGGCTGAACATGGACAAAAGGAAAGCCCACATTTGGTTGGAAGGAGAAACACACCTACTGAATACTTCTACTATGATGTCACAGTGCCAACCTTTTCAAAAAGGTGGTTGAGCGAATGAAAGAGGAAGACTTCATTAATCAGAGCATGCATGGTAATATATTAAATAAATATTTCATTAGAGGTGTATGCAGTTTAGTAAGAATATTGTCTTTTTTTGTGCATGCAAACATGGTCATTGCCCAACTCTAGATGTCCTAACACTTGGACTAATGAGAATCTTCATAGACCTACAGTATTTTTTTGGCCTTTATATGGCTTTATTGATAGAGCAGCTGAAGACACGACAGGAAACGGGGTGAGAGAGAGGGGGGTTGACGCTCAGCAAAGAGCCCCAGGCTGGGACTCGAGCCCGGGGCTGCTGCAGCGAGGACAGGGCCTGTACATGGGACGCCCGCTCTACCAACTGAGCTAATAAGTGCCCCAGACCTAGAGCATTTTAATCAAACCTAGGAATGACGTATTGAAAAAAGTTGGCAGGATTTTGCAGAAACATAATGACGCTCAGTTTGATACGAGTACGAAACATAACAAAACACATCCTAGTTTCCTAATGTTCTATTGGTGCATGTGAACATCTGTGAATGGTTGTTCCTGTGAGGCTTCCTGACTGTTATACTGACACCGTGCTGAAGATTTCAAGCAGGAGCTCCTACTACATAAAAAGACAACCTGCTGTATCATCCAGAGAGGATCTGTGTAATTGGGATACGCTCTGTAGCTACACGACAGAAGGGCACAGAAAGCGAGCAAGGGTTCATTGTTCATGTCTTTAAAGGGTTAGAGCTGCTGCCAAAAGCTGACAGGAGGCCTGAAAACCTGGTGCCAGCGTCTTCACCCTCCCTTTTACTTTCAAGAGCTTAAAGCAGCTGCATGAAAAACTTTTTTAATGGTGTGAGGAGGCTTTGTTATCGATCGATAGTGTTTTTCTTTTAGTAATTTGTTTGTTTTGAAATGAGGAATTAGCATCAAAATGCACAGGCGGTGATTTTATTCTCTGTTACAAAGACTAGCTTTTAGAGATTTAGAGCCTGTCATAGCCTTAATACATTCACATTCATACAAACATCAACAAAAGGCTGTAAAAATCACACTAATGATGAGATTAGTACCAATCTCATTTTTCTCTTGCTCTGCTGCTGAATATACAAATAATTCATTTGTGATATTAAGTCTATTAAAGCTTATAAAATACTTATACCTGACCGACAATCTGGCCAGCCTAGAATATGTTTAGTTTTCAGTTCCTGGTTAAAATGTGTTTTCTTGCTATTTTCCCTCCTGAGGCTCCTCGTCGACTGGATTTCACACGACTTCTTATGGAGGTTGATGACAAATGCAGCCCGGCCAAGTTGTCTCATGCTGGGAATGTTTGGCACTTTCTGCTGGAGCGTCTCCAGTGTGATTAGTAGGATCTAAACTGCTCAAGAAGTCCAAGAAACAGGAAAATTAATAATTAATTACATGTTAAGTCAGTTTTATTCATATAGCTCAATATCACAGTTGTCTAAAGGGGCTTTTTCAATGTAAAGAGTCACATTTAGTGCATTTTGTTTGCCATCATGTTGAGTGAATGCATCTGAACTTGAAGCTTGATTGGTGATTTATTCCAGGAGACAGAATAACCAATTTGAAATGCTTTACTTTAAATATAATACTTGAAAAACACATTATGTTTATGTAAAAGTCTGCAATAATTTCATGTAATCAGACTACTTTATTTGATTCATTCACAGTGTCTCAACATGGCAGAAAAACTGAGTTAAAAGTGACACTTTACATTGAACTTGTGTAACAACATTTGATGGAAAATCTACATGTGTTTAAAATACTCAGTCAGTCGACATACTGCCATTTTTTTTACAAGGATAGAAACAACTTACTGTTTTGCATTAATGCCGAATTTACAAGAAGGATTGGAATTATTTAAAAATTGCCATAGCCGTGAAGCAAAGTTACTTATTTTTCTCCTCAAGCAACAACTCTTAAAATCACATGATTTGTAAAGGGAGTCTGGGGGCTATTGTGGTTACGAGTTCACAATGTAGTTGAAACAGCATTCACAAACTTTTGCTGTTAACATTGGCAGGTTCAGAGAGCCCAAAGACATAATTTACATTACAGTGAACTACATGGAAATCAGACAGCGTGTAATTTATTCTGCCTGTTGTGGCGTCTTCTTCTTCTCATTTCACAGAGGACGTCGTTTGAATAGACGGTCCTTCAACGTGGCCCAGGACACACATGTATGTACACACTGCTAGGAGAATATAGTCACATGCGGCCCAGACCACAGACGCGGGCTGATACCAGGTCTGAACAGGGCCTACAACAAGGAAAACGTGCACACAAAGGTGATAAAGAAAGAGAAGCCACTGAACCTCCTGGAGGATAAAGATCCAGATACAAAACACATTTGAAAGGAGGCAGCCAGAGGACAGAGAGAGAAAATGATAGGGGTCCCAGGGTGGCAGATAAGAGGGCCAAGACCTGAAGTACTCCACATTTCATACATGAAAAATTTTGCTGTAGTATCATTCTCGGAAACACACTGTGTTCTTTCATGTGAGAGCCAGATACACCCAACTTTCAGTCAGTGTTGGGGTACAAAGTGCCACAAAACATCTGTGAATGTGTAAAAACATTTCAAAGAAGCGGAAAAAAGTCCACTGGCAACCTTCAGCTGTGTTTTTTTGCTCCCTCACTCAGTCATTCGCTGTTTCCCAGAGACACTGATGCTGCTAATGGGCCCGAGGACAGCGAAAAGCTTTTCAGATTAGTGCTCCAAAAGCAGCTTTAGGACTGCTACCAGTCCCAGCTGTGGGACCTTCCCTCGTCGGGGAGTTTGGCTGTACGAAACATTTGTTTATTCCAGGAAGAAAACTGAAGTTTGACGAGACAGGACGACTCTGACACTTTGAAATGTAACATTATGCTTGCCATGTGATGGGTTGGCTGTGTTTGCATTTATGTGTGTTGATTTCCATATGAGACAGCGTGCGAGTCTGTGTGTGCGTGTGTGAGTTATTGGTTTAATTTTCCCCTTTATGTGACTGTAAATGAATGCTATTTGAATAAAGCTACTGAGGCTCATAAAAGTGCCTGTGTTGAGATAGTGGATCTAGTTAAGTTCCTCCTCACATCCGAAAAGTGCAATGAGCTGATGGGCAGCGACAGAGACGGGAGCTGAAGAGAAGTCTTCCACTCCTCTCCATCAGCTGTGATATCTTTAAAGTCTGATTCACACCGCTGATGATATACTGTCTGGGCTTTTGGTGACATCACCCTTAAAACTGACCTGAAAGATCAGAGAGAGGAACAATAAATTCAAGGCACAACGTGGGTGGAGGCCCAGTCAACCACACATATTTCTGCATTTCTACTGCAGCCAGCCCTGCAGCAAATTTATTCCTATTACTCACTTGATTTCTTTTTTCCGGGCCATTGTGGCAAAAAACGATAAAAACGTTATAAATGATATATCTATTTTGGACGGCTTTTGCTACCTGACACAAGCCTGTTTTTTCTTCAAACACGTGATTATAAAACCAGGAACTGCACCAAAGTCTTTTAAGCACTTACCATGTGGGAATTAAGTGTTGATTTAATCATAGAGCCTCATTTTGAAACTAAATGTTCTGATTTTCATGGTAGACAATGAAAACAGAAAGTGAGGGCAAAATCCAGAGAACAAAATGCAGACAAAGGAAGGTATCAAAAGGGCAGGAAACAAAAAACAAGACTCCTCTGAGAGCAAAGCTAAACCAAACCAGGAACAGGTGAGACACAAGGAACAAAGCTGAACCGGGGAACAGATGTGAAAATGCAGATGAGCTGACAAAGAGTTATCGATAAATACAGACGTAAATACACTGAGGGAAGGAAGACTAAAGAGGGACAGGTGAAACCCATGGGTCAATCACAAAAGGCGGGGAAAAACACAAAGACAGGAAGTGTAAATCAAAACAAGACACATGAGGATAAACCTACAAAATAAAACAGGAACCAAAACTAAAGCCCCAAATTATAACAGTAGTTAAAAACAAGTGCGATGAAAGATTTCTTTTGCCATTTAAAGACTTGGTGAGCATGCAAAGACGTCTGCTACCTTTTATCAGCACGTAGTATTTCTCTACACTCCTCTGACCTATCAAATAAACTAATTATAGAATTTCTTGTGACATTTTTTTTAAACGTAATGTCAACATATGATTAGAAAAGATGATTAGTTTACAAGCACAGACCCTTTTGGTTTCTCTCCACTTCACTTATTTCATGAAGTGCCTCTTGGGTAATCAGCTATTTTTACCGTCTCGCCCTCTAACTTTCCTCTACCGACAGCAGCATTAGCATATGAGTCAGAGCACCAGAGGGCGACACATGATCCGACGTTTAGTGTCCATGCATAAATGTGCAGAGCGGCAAAAGACAGCTGACTTACACTTCAGGTTTTATTTACCTCAAGACCTGCCCCGTGTGAGTGTGCAGGTGGATCTGTGGGCGTCGGGTGAAGTGTGTTCATCTGCGTTTAACACCACAGGACCTGAGCAGATGCCTCACTAAACACATCAGAGAGAGCTGCTCCTTCCCTCATTATTTTTAAATGTCACTGTTGTTGTTATATTTCTCTATATTCAGCCTTGTCTATTGCAAATGCCACAGCCTCGGCCGAGCGTCTTTTTTTCATTCATTGTTTTTGATTTCAACACACAAAATCGATACTTAAAAAAAAAAAATGAGTCGGCAAAAGTAAATGAGAGTCCCTGAGCAGGTATTGTTCAGGTGCAGTCGTGAGAAACTCAAGCCCTCGTTTTTCCACTAAGCTGACAGAAAAGAAGAGAACAGACTAAGCAGCTCTCAGCTGTTTAACCATGTGAATGATGTGCGCTCACACTCGTCCTGACGCAACCTGGACTGTGTTAAATAAAAAGGTAATGGTCATAAATAATCCATAACTACTGAAAAAAATGACCTCATTAAACTTTTGAGATTTTAACTTGGAAACTTTCTGCAGGTTTTTTTCTTTGTATATTCACAAGTCTCCTGCCAATCAATGGATTATTAGTTTACTCTATGCACAGCAATCTGTTTGTGTATTAAAGGGCATGTTGTGCAGCAGTTATTAAAACCTCTGCAGGGTAAATATGTCGAATGAGTAAATCAGCAGCGTGTGAGCTGAAGCACCGATGATTATTGTACACCACCTGCAGCTTTGTGACGAATTGAGCGATTGTTCATCGCCGAGCGACAGCAGCTGCCATCGAGTTCAAGGTGTGCACCGAATCTTCTCATGGAAATATGTGACCCTCACTCTGGTTAGAAACCAGCTGGTTTAAAACAGCACAGTTATAAAACCAGAAACTGAACCAGTTTGTTAGGAAATGTCTTAAAATGACTCAACGGTAAGTATTCTGAGCTCTTAACATGTACACATTTCCATGGTGAGCATGTTAGCTTGCTGACATTAGCACTACTGCAGACCCCCTTAAAACTTGTGACATCTGTCGCATTGTGTTGTGTGAACAAGCAGCACATTATTTTTTAGAGTGGCTTTTTATTGTGACCAGTCCAGAGCACACCTGCGCTCTGCCACACCTGTCAGGTGGGTGGATTATCTTGGCAAAGGAGAAGCGCTCACTAACATGGAATTTAAAACATTTCATTAGCTTTCTGTGTGCACAGAAAAAGTCTTAGATCTTTTGCTTCAACTCATGAAAAATGGATAAGTATAAGTTATTTTTACAGCCCAATATAATAAACACAGACTTTCCTCAAAGGTCTCAAGACTAAAATTAAGATTAAGATAAGGAAAAACTCAAAAACAAAATACCTGACAGAGAAATAAATAAAGAAACCTCAGGTAGAGAGTCCATGATGTGCAGACGGTTGTGTGACCAATTTAGTCAAATTAAAGTGTTGACAATCAGGATAAAAAAACATATACGAGCCCAATAGACAGGTGAAAGAAAATTAAATACTTTTCCATTCTCCGGAGAAACTTTTACCTCCCTCATTTAAGTTTTTTCCATCTGGTCCATTGATCCCTAACTTTTGGCATGCAATCATAAAGATCTTTTAGCCGTCATCTTGGCGGCTGCAGAAGGCACAGGTGCGTCGTTCTTTGAACAACGTTACAGCTGCTGTCGGGGAAACCAAGGCAACTTCTGTGGCACAGGGACACGCTCTCCCAGCTGGATGGCTTGATTCTACACTGTCCAGTGACAGGGCCAGTGTTTGTGAATTTGGCCCCTGAACGGGAGCGCTTAGAAAGGTTACGTTTTCAACTGCTCCCGCATCGTGTCCTCTGTCAAAGGGGTTAATTTCCCCTAATTTTCCTCTGTGTGGATGCATGCTAAAGAGCAAGGATCAGGGGAACTGGGGGGGAAGTGTCAAGGAGTCCTACAGCCTCACAGAGCAACAGGCAACAGGCATGCCTGGAAACTCTTATGTTTCCTTATATTCCACCAAAATGCAATATTTTCCCCTCTGATGTCTTTTAAAAAGGTCGTGTCCCTCTTATTGTTATCACAAGTCTATGACTAAACTTTGGTGGCAATTCCAGAGAAATAGTTTTATGGTTATGGTTTGGGATAGTTAGAAAGATATTACCCTCAATTAAACAGACATTTGAACATCTGATTGACCGTTTTCAATGAATCATTTGAATTACAGGCGACCGTGGGTTTTTTTAAACGTGCCCTTGTTGAGAAAAGAGGGACTTGAGAGGAAGTATAATAGTTCAGGCAAAACAGAAGTTTTCAGGACAGTTTTAGGATTATTTTTATGGCTTTCCTGCTTCAGTGGATTTTACACAGAGGCGGTGAGATGAGCATTAGAGGCTTGATGACATGAAACATAACTCTGAGCTGGTGTCAGAGTCATTTAGCACTTTATGGCACTACATGTTCCCGAGGCTGCTGTGCAAGGTGGGACAGTTTTAATACTTCACCGGACAGATTTGTGAAGGTGTCTTTCCCTGTTCATGGATTTAGCATGAACTGAATAACAAATTATTAACAAATATTCTAAATTATTTTGTTTCTTTGTCAAAATTTAGAGGAGCCGAGACTGGAGCGATTTGGATTTTTATTCAAAAGCAGTACATTTGGGAGGACCGGAGAGATGAAAGAAGTGTTCCTCTTATGATGTCTCAACTCGGAGTATCAGTCGGATCACTTTAGATTTGCCACAACTTGTACTTCAAGGTGTACTTATTGGTCCTCAGATGTGTAGCTCTTAATTGAGAACAATTTGAAAAGACAAGTTATTTATGTCAAGCCATCATTAAGATAGAACTGTTAACAGCTTTGAGGTTACAGCAGTTAAATGATGCAGCAAGTAGTGATAAGTGCTGGTAGATGCTTTTAAAGGTGTGTTTCACTTAAGAGCTGCTTGTTTTATGCATCATTTAGTCCTGCACAGTTCTTCTCACTGACTGTGACACCCATCTGTGGCGGCAGAGCTCCACGACTCCGGCAGGTTAATTCATGTCATGTGTTTGGTTTAGCTGACATTCAGCTCAAAATCAATGGAGTTTGATCAGGAGAGATCAGAAACTGCAATTTAACTCAGATTTGCAACTTTTTCTTGGAGGTGAAAAAGTAGGATAGTGTTTGTCCGTTCACTCGAGGGCTGGCAAAATGACAGAAAAACAACAAAAGGTGAAAATTACAGTGCAATCAATGAGGACAGGATAGAAATATGAACAGAACAGGAAAACATCATGTGTTGGTTTATAATACCTGTTTTGATCACCACACACAGGGCTGCAGATGGACCAATTACCTGTCAAAAATATCAGTATTTTGTTGCCACTAACACGTCTAGAAGCTGTCCCGAGGTCTCCTGTGGTGCCTCACAAACAAATGCTAAAACAAAGACTAGAACCACAGTCACTGGCTTTTGATCTGGGTGAACATACTTCCTGTACGTGGCAGAGTCAATGTTTGAACTAGTTGGAGCGTAGATGAGTTTGGTTATATACAAATTGTGAAGAGGTGTTTTTATTGTGTTGTCTTGAAAGGGATTGTGACTGTCACTTTAAACTGCTCTTATTACCCGAGAACACAACGGAGGAATTTCTTTTTAACTGGAAATAAATGTGATTGGAGTCCTATCATTGAATTATGTTGCAGCTCCAGTGGTTAGACTGCAATTGGACCTCAGGTGGACCATCTGCCCAGTCAGACAGGCAGATGACCAGATGGCCTAACATATTTACTGGCCCCGGAGCCCCACCGGCAGACAGACCGAAAGGAAAACTGGAGACTTTCCACATCAGCTTCCTGCAAAATAAATGCACACAAACAGACTCTGTCTGCCACAGATGTGCACACACACACACACACACACACACACACACACACACACACACACACACACACACACACACACACACACACAGAAACCACACAGAGAGAATGGAATATGATTCTCTGATCACAGAGACACTTTAGGTTTGTTGTTTGGTCCCATAAAGGGTTCAACTGTTGGTCAACCAAAACAAACCAAACTAAACGGACAAAGTTTTGACTGACCTTAATGTGAAAGTAAGCAGGAAGACAACTTGGTTATCCAGATCCCTTTGTCACCAATGGTTTGACGGGTCACGTGCTGCATCTCATCAAAAATGTTTTTCTAAAACACTTTACATTTTCACCTCGTACTTCTTCACATGACCATGTCGCTGCATCACCAGGATGCTTTTGCAAAGCTTAGTTGAATCCTTTTATTGAAATATAATACAAATACAATACACACAGGTGATCTGAATCCACTGCAATCGATCCAGGGGGATTTTGAAATTTTGCCAAAATAAAAAACAATATTAAGTACTGCACAATGGGACTGCTACATCTCTGTGAACCAGTGTTGGGTAAGGTAACTTTAGCAACAGTAATGTATTTACAGCAACAAGTTTGGACAGGAGCAACAAAAGACTGGGAAAGTGCTGAAATGCTCAAAAATCACAAGACTCACAGTGTCTCAGCCTTTTTGGAATTGGGTTTGTAACAAGACAAAACTTTGAGATATGGACTAGTTCAGATGGTTAGAGGAACACATTGAAGACAACACACACACAAACTAATCATTCACATCACACAACTGCAGTAATCTTGGAATCGGTACACTTAATCTGAAATCAGTGTTTGCTCTTCAACGTTGACATGACAACAACACAACAAAAGAAACAGTAGAGTGAGGAGCAAATCAGAGATTTGAGATTTCTCAAAGCTGCTGTAAGCACTATTTTCTTGTTGAAATAAGTGTTAAAATAGATCCTTATTCCTAACTGTAATCACTGTTGTAGAGTGTTTGATCAGTGACCCACGTCGCTGCTTCACGAGAAAAGACAATTTCTTGTGTCCCTGCCAGCTTTTTTCAATCAGGACAGAAAACTCCATAAAGAGGTGGTCTTGTCTGCTCGGTGAGCACGCAGAGAGCTGCATCCTCCTGTTCTGGTACTAATACCAGCAATGGAAGAACAGGGAAAGCGACCCAATCCAATACTCCTGGTGACGGCTTATACTACTAAACAGGCCAAGTGTTGACAAACACTTGCAAAACAGACAGGAAGCCGTAAAACAACGTTACAGCAGCATAAAATCTGCACTTACTTTAAATTAAGTTACCATTTTATCCAACACTGGATCGATGTGGATCTGCCTTGATGGTCAGAAAACAGGCAGACAGGTTAAGTCTCGTAAAAACAAAGATTTGTTCTTTTAAAACTTGCGATTCCATTGATGTACTTTCCTGTCAAAAACTACTGTGTTTCTATAATCCAGATAATATCTCTGAAATTGATTTGACATGTTTATCTGCTCTAATGAAAGTCTAGAGCAGAAATCTTGACTTTTTTTTAATAACATTGAAATATGTGACACAAAAATAGCATGTCTGAAGATTACACTAGAAATAAAACACATTTCAGCAATTAGAAGAGTAACAGTAAGGGTTATAACTCGATTTCATTTAATTTATTGGTTAATTTCTGTTCTGATATTAAGCCTCACCATCCTGGAGCCCTTCTGCTCACACTGTACTGGCCTCCTCTCAGTTTTCTGACCTGCGCTTCAGTGTCTTTTACAGCTTCTGAGCTCCAGTTCTACTTATCTCCCAAGTCATTTTCCTTTCACTGATTTTGTAATCAGCTACTCATCACGACTTTCTTCAGCCTAGTCTTAATAGGTTTCCCCGTGGCTAATATCAGCTCCTTTACTCTGTTCGCCATTAGCCTCTTTAATGAAAGCATGACCCCTATCTGCAGCCCTGCCTCTGTCTCCCTCTCGGCCCATCCAAAGCTCTAGACATCACAACGGCAAGGTGATTGAAAATGTCACTTCTCGTCCTTATTCAATTTGATATTATCTGTTATGGCTCCTCGGAGGCTCTCACAAAGCCAGCACTGGAAATGGTGGCTGAAAGGACCCATTAGGTCGTTTTGTGTTTGTGATATTTTCTCTCTGAGCTTCCTTCACACGGTGCTGTTGCAGTATGAGCTCAGCGCAACACGCAGAGGAGGCCTGCAGATTTTGATCTCAACAGCTGTCGCTCTGCTGTTGAAGTGGGTGTACGACAAGCTGAACAATAGGGAAATCTGGTTTTGGGAAAGCCAACGCTTCTCATTTTCATAAACAAGCTGGTGACACGAAAAAAGAAATTTAAATTTCTAAAATGGCTTTAGTCAGAGTGTGATACTGCTGAGAAGTTCTGTTGTAAAATTACTGCAGTATACGTATGATATATATCATATATATGATTTTTGATTGAATAGTTTGTGTCATGTTAGATGATTAATAAATGAACAACAATAAATGAACAACAATTTACACAACTAGCCTGTCCTCATCAGAGTAGGACCATACGGACGATACAAGCAGCTTATTAAGACCCATATTTATGTTCATTGTGAGGCGGCGACCTCTAGTGTCCATAGTTATTATTACGGCAGCAAAGGAGGAGCTCAGTAGAAATAGTGTAAAAGTTACAAAGTCTCAAAACGTGTGAATAAATGCAAGCTACATTTCTGCACAATCACAAATAAGTTCAAACTAAACGTTTCTTTTTGTTGCAACTTTATGTGTGTTTCGGTTCAATTTTCTCTCGTCACAACGCTGCGCTGATACTCTGGTTAGGTTTAGGCATAAAAAGCCACTTGGTTAGGGTGAGGAAAACATCGTGATTTGGCTTTGGTCGCCACAAAAACGCTGGGAAATGGTCCGACTACCTGTGAAAAATACTACTTTTTTTGTCACTTAAACAGCTAGAAATATTCCTACAGACTTGAACTGCGGTTGCCTGTTTTGCAGCCTTGTAGCTTGTAATGACACAACCTCCTTACCCTCCACCTTCTCATGTAAAACTCAGCTGATAAAGCATTTAACGTGAACGTGATAGGCCACGTCTGTTACAAATGTCAACCTTGGACGTACCTGTGGTTTGCAGAAACTTAACTGCTAACATTATATCCTGGTGACTGGGCTACAAAGTCCACATGGGGAGGAGGACAGGTCGATGGTTTAGTAAAACAAGCACAGGATTTTAATCCAGGAGACCACTGTTAGTGTCCAATGTGAAACCAAATGTCAACAGCGAGTTATTTTAACTTATATCATGCATACAAAACTTAAGTTACATGAGTAAGTGACTTATTTTTACCTCTGAACGGTAATGTTATCCTAAACTTAACCAAGTACCTTTTGCGCTTGAACTTAACCAAACTACAACTGTACAGCAAAAATCTGATACAGCTGTTGCTGCTACGCTGTAACAGTCATAATGTTTTGGGAACAGTGAAGTATATCATTCTGGGAGTCACTTGCTGTCAACATATTCAGTCGTTTAGGCATAAGGATGTGTTGACATAACATGCACTATTGTCAAACTACTGATAAACCTTCAGGAGTGAGTCTTGCAAACACCTGGAATGGTTTCCACAGCAATGAGTCTACTGTCTGACTCTGGTACATAAACGAATCTGCGAGACACAAACCCCTCAGACAGTCTCTCTTCAGTATTCTTTGGATTACATGCAACAGTCTGGCACGAATGTAAAGCGTTGAGGGCAGTGAGGTGTCTGTCAGAGCTGGAGTCACGGCTGAGTGTAGTCCAGTATACAGGTTTGTAACGTTTAATCACCACGAGCATTGCTTAAAACGAACACATAGTGAGTTTGTAATAATGTTGAATGATGCAATTGTGATCACTGGCAGCTAGTTTTGCTATATACAAGCCGGTGTAATAGCTTTTTGTATGGCAGTAGCAGAGTGTGAATCTCCAGAACTACAGTACAGGTCTGCTTTTATGGCACACAAGGCTTTTAAAAAAGCCTAAAAAATAAAGCATTATCTGGTCTCTTTGCAAAGCTCTTTGGTGGAAAAAACCCTTTGCTTGTGTCATTATTGGTGATAACACTGAGAAGCCAGATGAGATAAAGTCCAATGGAAAACTGACAATCTGACTGAAGACTGAGAATGAGTCAAAGACAAGTCTTCAGACTGTAGAAAGATATCATTGTGGACGTAAAAATAAGAATAACCACATTACCAGAACTCTAGTGTTTATGTAAATATACCTGAGGTAACGATGTATATGCAGACATTGTTTACTTTCTATCTTCTAATTGTATTCAGGATGGGTTCTAGTCCTATGAAGTCTGTAAAACCATTCATTTGCTTGAAACCTGTCCTCCCAGCTGTGTCATTACTTTCTTTTTCCTTTGGAGCTGTAGTCGTGAAGACTTCAATAATTAATGACAAACTATTCCTGTAAGTGCTGCTCTGGAGCTGCGGCTCCAACCACACAGCTTTATTACAAACGTGTCCAAACCGCCATTTAAAGGAACAACGGTTATTCCAACAAATGTTGCGATTTAAGTCAAAAGCGCTTTCGGGAATTGCTTATGGGAACGTAGTTATCTGCTGAAGTTAAGGCTAATCCTATCTCTGCAGTGAGACGTCTGAAACAGTCACTTTACACAAAGGCTCTAACTCCGGGTCCTTATCCGTGATAATATGAGTATATTCAAGTGAATCCGCTGTGGAGAGCTTAATCAAAATAACCTTTCGGTGCGGTTGGAAAGTGCCAACATAATGTGGACTAAAGGGGTAAAAGATGCATATTTAAATATAACTGTGCTAATGTAGACACAAACTAAACTGTGCAGTGTGTCACACAGACTAGATAAAGAAGGGAAGCAGTCAAATACATTTCTTTCTCAGTACTGGGATTCATTTTGAGGTAGACCGTTGTCCTCTCATCCTGTTGGTGCTTCATCCAGATGTCTCTGGTCCAGATCCTTCTCAACCAGTGTTGGTTTGTCTTTGTTCATAACTGTCTGTAACGTACTGCTTCAGCCACTTTTACCATCTCTTCGTTCTCTCTGTGAATCTCAGAGTCTTGCCTGTAGTGGTTGTGGATTTGGATGCCTCTTTCCAAGGGTGTCAGATACCGACATTTTGTGGTTTTTTGGTGTGCCATATAGACACAGTGGGTATCCTTTAGCATCTGTATGAGATGCACCAGTTAGCTTTAAGCTAACTCAAATGTAAACCCTTTCACTGCAGGATTAGATGATCAGAGCAAAACAGATGTTTTAAGCCAAACCATAATGTTTTCCTAAACCTTACCAAGTGTTTTTTTTTTGTGCCTAAACAAGAGAGAAACATTGAATCTAAAAAAAATAAGTAAAGTTTTAATTCTTATATTATCTGTGGTTTTGCAGAAACATAATTTGCCAACATTTATTCTGGTGTTTTTGTTGTCTATGAGAAGTAAAAAACTTTGGTTATGTTTTTTTTGTCAGAATAAAACAAGATCACAAGAGAAAAAAACATGATACTGATGATAAAGACTGAAACTGATACAGCCTGTGGTCTTTAGCTTTCTATGTCTCATAGAAACACATCTGCACACAGTCTCCATCCTCCCCCAATCTCCCACCTTAACAACCGCCCACATCATGCACACACACACACACACACACACACACACACACACACACACACACACACACACACACACACACACACACACACACCCCTCTCCAATCACTCTCCTCTACGCCTGCCTTCCATCTTTTGCACTTTCTCTCCAACCCAGCCCTCCTCTGCGGGTGCTGATACAGTGCACTAATCACCAGCTCGATAAATCAATGGCCCAGCCAATAACCATTACTTCAAATTAGAGCTGCTTGCTCCTGTGAGGGAAAGCAGCTGACACCTTCATAAAGGCTCCTTTCATTAGCGGCTATCGACCTGGCCGAGCTAGCACAGAAACCTGCAGGACAACACACACGGTGGGGGGGCAGCAACAGCAGGAGGGAGGAGTGAGGAGGAGAAGAAAGAGACAGACAGTTAAAAGGGAAGAAAACCAAAAGTTGGTTCCAGTAAATAAATCTTGGCTGCAGATAAATTCCCTCTGCCAGAATTTATCCTCCTTGAACAGATGGGATTGGGTTCACTGCGTCGGAGAGAGGCAGAATTACTGTACTTGTGTGTGTGTGTGTGTGTGTGCGCGCTTGTTTTTGAGGCAGAAAAGGGATTGGTGGATGCATAAAATGGCAGCCTTTCTCTCTCTCTCTCTCTGTCTTTCTTTCCATCTCTTTTGCTTCCTCTTGATCCGTCACAAGCAGAAAACTGGTGCATCAATGTGGGTCAGATGTAAATGAGCGCTGCGGGTCGAGCTGGTGTTGCCCTCCCCCCCCCGGTGGGATCCCCCAGCTGAGCATCACCTCATGTTGTACGGCAGCCACAGTCACACTGTTGGTTTATACAGTAGATCACTTATGTAAGGGGGCAGTCTTATGATTTCTTTGTGGCTGGTGTTCACTCCCTGACCCACAGATGGCAGTGTGGTATAGCCAGTTTGAGCTGAAAGTGATGGTCATCATTGTCCAGTCTGCTGTTTGAGACAGCACAAAGCCAGTTTCAGGTCAACATACTGCCCATGGAGAAATAACACCACAGACATTAAAAGGGTTTTATGAAAACAGGCACAGATCCTGGTGGAGCTCAACACAACAGCAACACATTTACCTGTAATGATTCAAGTTCCACCAGCGATGAATGCTTTTGCTGACATGCATTTGTTTTTACCTCAGCTCAGCTTCACTGGGCGGTGTGTTAATGACTGCTCTGTGCTCACATGAAGACAGTCTTCACCAGATAAAAAAAAAAAAACACTCGCTGTTGATACACATGCCTCGTGTAGAGGCTGCTAAATGTCAGAGGGATGCTACTCAGGATACAAATTGTCCGACTGACCCTGGAGGGAGGCTGCTGCTCACGTGTGATCTCCACACCGGCGGTCAATATTGTTGTCCTTTAAAGATTTGAAGGCACTGATTGTGATTGTGGTTCATTTCAGTCTATAACCTTAGCAGTGATAGGTCAGGAAGGATGCCAAATGACCACTGTAATGGTCAGATGGGTGCTTTGAGGACAGTTTATTTTGTCCTTTAGGTGTGAGGTCAACCCAATTGCCAGAATAAATGTTAGCTAAGTACGTTTCTGCAAAAGCACAGATGAGTTCAAACTGAATGTTTCTTTGTTGCAACTTTGTTTGTTTAGATCAAATTTTCTATTTCTCTCATGTCACAACTCTGTGCTTATACTCTGGTTAGGTTTAGACACAGAACACACTTGGCTATGTTCAGGAAAACATCATAGTTTGGCTTAAAATACCTGTTTTGATCGGCACAAATGTCCCAGGGTCTCCTTCAAAACCCTCGCCTCTGTTGCCACAAACAAGGCTGACTTCCCATGAAAATTGTCCGGTTTTGGTCGCCCGGCTGAAAAGGTCTCCAGCTCTCCATGAAAATATCAAGTGGTGTTACATTTACAAATGCTGCAAAGCAAACTTGAATTCTGGTCGCCTGTCTTTGCACATATGTTACCCTGAACAATGTTCAAACCCAAAATGTTTGAGGTTTTATTTGGTCGCCGGACGTCTGGAAGACAGTAAGAGTTTGAGGAAGGAAGTTGGTGATTTTGTTGTTTAACAATAAAGACAACACCGTCCATGATCCCTGCAGTCTTTTGTTCTGTTTTGTTTTAATTGAGAGATGCCTAGCAGCGGAAATTACATATTGTTTGTTCAAGGTATTTTTTAATTTTACTAACTCTGCTTATGTATTCTTACTTTTTATTGTCATTTTTAATTTCTTGGTGCTTTTTTAGTCAGTTATATCTCATTCAGATTCTGAAATGACATTTCGCAGTTTCTATTTTTGGTCGGCAATTTTGATTTTCTTGCTGCATCACAAACAGCAAAACCTGAACTAATAAGATTTTAAGAAGTTTCACTACCCTTCGTTTCCCTTCACTACTCATAATTTTACTTGTTCTTATCAGTCATGGGGAAACACACAAAGGTCAGAGGGACAACAAACACATCATGAATTGTCTCCTGGGTTACCATATCCCCAAAACTAATTAAATAAAATCTAGGCCTCACCACAGTTAGGCAAAGGAGTATTACACACTGCTGTTGAAAACATGATGCTTAACGTTTAACCTCTAAAACCCAAATACTGACCAGTATGTGAGTGTAAATGTTACTCATGGTGAGCAAAAGTTAAATGAAAATGTAGTCCCACTGAATTATAAAATTAATCTCTCCCGTCTTCCTCACACAGAAATGTAAGATCAAATTTCACACTTAATTATATCTATTAAAAGGAGGAAATGTACTTTAAGTCTCTTTAGAAACAAAATACTGCAAATGAGACAAGTTTAAGGTGCGTTAAAGATGTTGGATGATGACCTACATAATACCCCAGAGTTTCCTTTAAGATGAGGCTGTACGCTCAGGTTAATGTGAGTCGTTTTGTCTTTGTTGCTGGGTATCAGTGCTCACCTGGAACTTAACTGACATTTCATAATGTATGTTTGTCCCACATTAATTAACACATTAATTAGTACCACCCTCAGGTGCCCCTAAGGGCACAGTCATATATGCACAAACTTAACCTTGGTGTATATACACCTCTCGTTCACCGTCTGTCCATGCAAGCGAAGGGGCGAATAAAACATTTGCTTCCAGCAGCAAAGTAACTTTACATCTTGGTTTCGCCTTCGACTTTGGTGAGTGAAGTCACAGCCTCAATCGAGAGCAAAGTTGTTGTGTGTGGTTGACCCGTCAACAAACCAGCAACCTGAACTCAGTGAGCCTCACATCCTACACTGCCCACACTCAGCACAGGCCTTAATGTTTGAGGATACTGCAAGGAACTTTCAATTTTTGTTGACAGCATATTATGATGGTGATACAGTACACGTCTCAAAATTTGTTAGGGATACTGGGATACTTTTATTTATTCTGTGACATATCTGAATTTTTATTTTGTGTTTTGTGAATATGATTGATCCCCAAAAAGTAATGCAACACATTTCATTTGACTTTCATTGCATATCCATGCACATGCACCTATATCCCAATATCCCTCACTAATTTTGAGTCGTGTAAACTCTATTTTATTGCCACCAGAATACAGAGCAGCTTCTTTCTTCAGGCTGTGAGACTCCTCATTTCATCCTCAGCACTCCACCATAAAAATATTTTTATTTTATGACTTATCAAACTTGGATAAGTTGAATCCGGCTCGGTGAAAATATGATAATCCTGCAGAAATAGCCAGTCCTTTTGCTGATTTTCTTTTTAGGCACTGTGGTACCAAACATGGCAACCTTACCACGATGACAACACTCTGGCAATCTGCAAGTACTGTAACTACACCAAAACTGTTGCTTGCCAAGAAATATTACCAACATTCAACATCCCCTAAACCATCAAACTGTCATATTTACATTTCTGTTTCTGTGTAGGTTGACTCAACTAGACACAAGGTACAAATAAATGTTGGACACCTCCTTTGAGATTCCTCTGATATTAGGATGACATCATACATACTGTCAAAAGCAGGTGAAACAGGACGTTCACAATGACTGCAAACAGTCTGCTTTGACCTCACATGCTTTTGAAGGGTATTCATTTATTTTACTGTCTCTCTCTCCTGTACCACCTCTGTTTTTTTTCTCTTCAGTATGGCCCAAACCATTTATCTTTATTTGAAGTGCTAAATTATAATGTTAAACATAACTCAAGTCTCTGTAATGTAGAGGACGACCCAGTTCCCCACTGATTGGCAGTCTACCAGTAACTTCAGCTCATCACATCTTCCCACCGACTGGCTTCCCTGTCGCCCGCCTGTCTCAAAGCTAATTTTATTGATGGCGCCATCTTACACAAGACAGGGAAGTGAGTCAGTTCAATTTTCTGCAGCTATCTTGTGTAATTTTTACACCTTCCTCTCCTCTCAGAGCAGTCAAAGTCAGCAGTTAGTATATCATAATTACAGGGAAATTGGCGATAGTTGGACAAGGATTGAAAAAGGCACTGGTATCCGCTCTCAGATGAAGTGAGATCGGCTGATCCCGGCTCAGCCAATCAAAAAAATGCACCGGGGACTCTTTACTATGAGGAGAAAAGGTGCTATTCAAATCTCACAATAACTTCGTAACACTCTCCTTTTCAATGTAGGAGGCTGCTCTGGGTGAGTAATTTCAGCTGAAGGATGAGGGCACATGGAAAGAAAGGCGCAAGAGAGGAGGTGAGAGGAAGGTGGATTAAGGAGAGACAAGTGCTGGAAGACAATTTTTCTGCAAAGTGAAGCTAGTTAAAACTATTTTTATAGTCGTGCTTTCCATCCTACTCGCACTTATAAGCATCTTTGACTCATCTGCTTAACTTTACATTTATGGCAATAACAGGCCAATTAAAATCCGCATTTTAGTTCTGCAGGAACTCAATTCTGTTACTTCACACATGGGCCTGTCGCTCCCGGCCTCGTCTGTCAGCATTTTTCTTTCTGTCAGTGTTACCAAAATCCATTTTGATGAATAACTCCGAGAACATACAGTATAAGCTCCAGCTTCTGCAAGATTAAACTCTGCTTTGTGTAGGACTCTCTACAAATCTGTGGAGATATCACAGCCTTACATGAGCTTCACATACATGCAGCATACATACTTTCTTTCTGGTGGCTTCTGTTCAAACAGTTGCACTGCATTATCTGCAGACTGATTACCTTAAGAGGTCATGATTTTCTATTCCCCCCCCCCCCCCCCCCCCCCTTACAACATTGACTTGCTAAAAGCCTTGAAATCTACAATATGGTACGCCAAGCACACGGCTCAGACACATGAAATATGAATGTAATATTTAGTTTTACGTGCCCATACTGTCATGCTGAACAGCAGCGAGTAACTTTATTCATTTATTCAAATGATATTCCCACTTCTGGAATAATTTCAGGTTTGATGTAAACACTCTTTATAAGTCAGTGTCCAGTGTGTGCGTCCTTGATGTGCCCAGCTGAAACACACACACTCTTCAGTAAGGGTTGTGCCTATGGGACTGCGATGTAGAGATGTTGTACAACAATACAGATGGTGTTATTTAAGAGGAATCATACAGTTCTTGCAGCATTGGACTGGAGACATACACTGTCAGGTCGCAGCAGGTATTAATTTGTGTTGGTGTGTCCTTGACTGCAGTGCTGAACTCTCTTGTTCATGACTGACTGCACTCTGACCTCGTGGGACCTCTTGATTAATTACAGCGTATAAAAAGTAAGTGTGTTGTTCTGCATTTAAAAAACAGCAGTGGTTTAAACAAATATGGGCTCTGTCGCCGTGCAAGCAGCTCTTTAAGACTCGGCGGTTCTTTGAGCAATGCTAATGTCAACACGCTAACATGCTCACAATGACGATGCATAAATGCTAATAGCAGGTAGCCTATTATGTTTCCCATTTTCACCATCTTTGTTTAGCGTGTTAGCATGTTGCATTTGTTAATTATTACTAAAGAGAAGATACGTCTGAGGCTGATGTGTATGTCATTAGTTTTGGTATTCAGTCATTAACCAGTGTTGGAAAATTTCAATTTGTTGATGATGACGTTAGTAGAGTCAGTGAATGTTATTGAGATATTTCAGTGGTGAGGAAAGTGATTCACAGACTAACATTTCCACCCTCACAGTCACACTACTAGTGTGGCTAAAAAAGGATGTAGCATAATGATGAGCACACCTCGTCCTGGTGCTTCCTTGACGCAAAATATGTAATTTCTGTTTGCCAAGTGTTGTGCGAGGCTGTTCCTCAGCAACTAGAACCAGCCAGCTCTGGAGAAGAGAGTCGGGTGCAGAGCCAGAACTTCTGGAGGAATAAACACATGCAGTCACATCAGATTCTGCTCTTGTCTGGAGCTATTTACTTTAGGGGAAGAGCTTTTGGGATTGATTTAGCGAATTTATCTTCACTCCTGTTTATCAACCTGACTGCAGCAGTGGGGCGTGGAGGTGACTTCCACTGTCAGGTGTTTATGTTCTGTAATTTTGACTGCTGACCGGAGGGGAAATGTAATTCACAGAGAGAGGAGAGGGGAAATAGAAGAAAGGGACCCAGATTCTCTGGGGAGTGCCGTTGCTAGCTTAAATGTTGCCTCAAACTCATGTGAGTAACGCAAGGTGAAAATTTGCCCTGCTGGTGTTGAACACACCATCACACAACCACCATTGCTGATGATAATCTATCTACATGACTCCAGCTCAAATGTTCATGAATGAGGTAAAGTTTAAATGTTATTATTCATGTTACCTTACGTCTCATTCACCGACTTCTCCCTTCTCTTCCCCAGAAGTTATACTGTAGTGACAGGCGACCAAATGAAACACAGTTACTTTGAGTAACCTTTTTGAATTCTCTGGGTTTGAACTTGGTTGGAAACATTTGGGATAATGCAAGTACACAGCTCAACAAAGTATAACAAAGGTCTAGTTGGTTTGCAGAAATTATATATTTAAGTAGTTTAGGTTGCCTAAATCATGCTGGTGTGTCAATATCCTACTGATCAAGTTATCAAAGCAGAAAAAAGCACTAATTTACACCAAAGGTATGAGGATTTTTTCATCGGACGCATATATCTGATGAAAACTTAACTCCAGTAAGACACATTTATTGCCAATTATTGCTCTCCCGCATGAAGAAAATTGGAACTCCACCACTGCTGGCAAATATAATTATTAATGTCAGTAATTTTATCGCATTTGGTCTACAGTGACAGATTGGATTAGATGCAGGACATTGAGATGGCTATCCTGACTGCAAGCATGCTGCAGACTTATTTAGTATTTTAATCAAGTTTTCAATTACTGTTTCTTTGGCTACAGCACCTCCTAAAGCATTCCTTCCTTATGAGCTTTCGCTGTCAGCCAAATTATTGTGTGGTGAGCTGGACAGCAGAGCAAAAAGCTGCAGGGAATAAGGCTAAGTCCCCATTCTCTCCCTTTCTCTGCCTCTCTCTCACTTTATCCAGAGTAATCCCCAAGAGCCCGGATGATAATGGGTAATGGATCTGCAGGCCCCTCCCTTCCAGAGACGCACACACTCAGCGGTGATGCTGAGGGTGCAGGTTCCTGTGTCTAACATTGTACGTCCCTGGACCTTGTATCAACGGCGATTAGCCGGCTAACAGGATTACCTCCATCTCTCCATCCATACCTTCCAATATTTGTTATCCTTTCCTCCTATGCTGCAGGTTTTTACCTCCCTTGCCACAGGTATTGGGACAAGTGAGACAGGAAATACCGGGGTGTTAAAAAGGGAAAAGTTCATGAACAACGTTAACTGTTAAAAAGTCCTGATTGAATTGAGAGAGTCAGTTATATTGGACTCTTGGGCTGTGGTGTTATTAACACTTTGCAAAGCTTTTTTTTTTCTTGTTTCATTAAAGAGAGAAGTGTGGCAGCAGTTTGTGGCCCAATCTCATACAAACTGTACAGTAAGTTTACAGAAAGTTAAATTGTAAACTGACGGGTTGCTTTTGTCAGTTATTTGGACAAAAAGTGTACGGGTGTGCTCTGAAGGTTGACTGGCGCAGTGCTGGTTCGAGCGTGGTGTGCGTGGTCTTCACTCCAGATTGGTACACAAGTTGGCAAACGCAGCTAATTCTGACTTGAATCTACAGCTTGTGTGGTGATTTTTTATTTTTTTTAAATACTAATAACATTGTGAACAATTTTGATGAATAAAAACATTTTAACACATTTTTTCATTTGAATTATTGGCTGAATCCAATTGGAGTATGTCTCTATCAGATGCTGTGGTAAAGTTTAATTTTATCTTTCAACAGTTTACAAATGTTGGCAGAAAGTGAATGTGTCGTCTCATGAGCTGCCTGCACTCCATTTATCTTTCCCTGCTCCTGCCACTGCGGAACGTGGTAAATGGACAAATGCGTGAATTATGGTCTCTGCAACAACCATAGACAGAAAAGAGCAAACTTTAGCTATGTTGGACAGGTAAAAAATGGTGATTTCTTTAATGTGTTGTTCCTTATCGATCTGATGTCTATGTTGAGCAGTGCCAGTGACCAGCATTGACATTTAGCAGCAGGAAATTACATGACATTTAGTCTTTTTCAAACAAGCATGCCTCTAATGATTTTGGCAGTATCATCTGCCATAACAGGCACACACAGTTGAGTATCCTCAGCGTATCAGTGGAATTTGTACACAATCCCGCCAAGAGGTAAAATATGAACAGAGAAAAGCAAGAAGAGAATGCTCGTGATATTACTATACGAGAAATACTGACTTTAGCCGGACCACAGACGCCAAATTAATTTTCCAGTCGATCTAGGAGTAAACAATGATCTATGGTGTTAAAAGCCACAGTAGGGTAGAGTTCAAACCCATAGTAAGCAGACAATTGTTTACCACTTTAGTAATTGCAGTTTAAGTCGAAGACGAAACTCTTTCTTTGTAGCAGGTATAACATGATATGGACTTCACGTAGAAAGAATAACACTGTAGAGAAGTAGAGGAGTGAAGATAAAGGAGAATGAGGGGATTCAAACAAAAAATTGAGGAGAATGAGTAGACACAAGGTGTCTATCTCACCGAAGTCAAGATGTGTTAAAGGAAGCAGTGTCACAGGGTTAAAGCAGCCACAAGTGCAACAGGGTTGCAATCCAAGCTTAACCCGCTCCACAAAATGATTTATTTTGTTCCTTCTTCTCTTTACATTTCTGCCGTAGAAGAGTGGGGGTCCAGAGAAAGGTTGGAAGATGGATGAAAGGCTTCACTGTGTTGCGGTGCTGACCCAACCTGGTGGTCGATATCCTAACAGAGACAAATCAAACGCCCCCCAATGTCCAGTAGCCCCGGGCCATTCAACGCATTTCAAAGTCCTTGGATCTCAACCCTTTGCAGAGGCATGAGCAGCTCCTTTTAACTGATGCCCAGCAGCAACAACCCACAGAGCTGCAGAATAATTCTCCTCATCCCCACTATAAGCACCGATACTCAAATTGCTCTCCGTCAGCTCTCATGTTCACAGGTTCATAACCTGTTTAAATATATATTTTCCATGTCTCCCTCTGCCTTTGTTCTACTCCTCAGAGTAAGTTAGCAGAAGTCTACCTTGTTAAACTCACCCACTGCTGTACAGAAAAACCTTTGAAGTAAAAAATGGCCGACTTTCACTTCTTCAAGTCACAACAGGGCAGGATGAACATACCCATGGGGGCCCAAGCCTGCCACCTTCAGGGTCCCTACGAGGACTACCCTAACAACACTGCACGTGGTAGCTGAATTATTACTGCATGCCAGTTTGATTAAACCTAATTTAATGATGAATATAAAAAAGGCTTCATACCAGATTGTTTCACGAGGTTAAACCAAGTACCACCAGCACGTGAACACATTGAACATTGTCCTTAAGTAATTTGATGAAAAGGTTATAGCTGGTTTGTTTGGTCTGCACACATATGTGCTTCTAGGAGGACCTTTTTGTTGGTTTTGACCAGCACTTCAGTACTGAGCATATTGGCTTGAGGGTGGGCTGATGGCAGCCTTATTGTAAGAATAAACTACCATGCCTTTATCTTAGAATGTATTGATTTGACATTGATTAACTCTCAAACAATGCATGCTGGGAAGTCTGCTAATATGCTGATTATGTTTCTGTAGAAACTTTCTGTAATGAGTTGATTGAACTCTGTACAGTATATTCAATCAACTGATCATTTCAAGTCAGATGATTTTAAGTTAGAAGAAGTTGTGTTGATAAGTTCAACCTGAAACAAATAAAACTTATATTTTTATGTTAAGTGATGAAAAAAGATTAATGAATTCAATTTAACTTTTTACACCGTAGCTGCTCTGGTTTTGAGATATAATTTCAAAACTTTTAGACTTATTTGTTCATATCTTTTCTTTGTTTCAAGACAAATGTCCTAGATTTTAGTCTGGCTGCTCTGGCAGCTTCAGAGACTAGACAATTTTACATATTACAAAAGAATCTTGGCAAGGTTTGTTCTTGTTTTTGAGAGCTGCCTTTTTTTGGCGTAAACCAAAGACACTAACAAATGTTATTGAAATGTAATGTAGAAGGCTTTAATGGAGCCAAATTTAAGTGGATAAATGTACTGTGAATCCAGTCTGAGCACTCTGACTACGATTCTGTGCACAGACCCCTTTTTAAAAGCTGAGATGTACTGAGACAGAAGTGATGGACATACTCGCAGCCCTACGAGACAGGAAAATAACTGAGCCTAGAGGTGTCATTCATAACTGCCGCGTGCCTCCTACATGACTGTGTAGGAGAGAACAGCTCAGATATCTATGGATCATACGATGACAAATTCACCGCCAGCCCACGCTGCTGTTGCCGTATTGGCAGCATGTACGCTCTGAGATTGATGAGTTCAAGCTAAACTGATCTATAGAGTTGACATAATGCACCAGCAGAGAGCTGCTTTTTTTTTTTTTACACTATCCAGCTCACTTAGCATGAAATAACAGCATGCTGTCGTATCTGTACAGGGACAAATCATGTTGAGAAAATCTTCACAGATACCAGCTTCATAGATGATAAGCATGACATTTCCCTGACAGCAATTAGAGCGTCCCGTATGTCATGTTGCAGCGCCGAGATTAATTCCACCATTATACTGTACTACCAACAAATAAATGCCTATTTGATCAAATAATTAAGCTTTACTGTGAATATTTCATTTTATATTCAATAAATAACCATCAAGCAGTTCAACAAAAAAAGCTGTAAGACAGACGCTGTCCATCTGTGTATTCATGAAAAATAAGGTATTAAGCATCATCTTAATCACTGAAATATCCTTCTCATGAAAGAAAAAGATCTAATTGCTCTGAGCTAGCACAGCATTTCCATTTGAATATGAGCTAAGTGTTACAGCACATTTGATTAAACTGATTGACAACTCTAACAATCATTGAAATAATTTATTCTTTTCAGCTTTTTTACAAATCCAACAATTTGATGCCATTATAACAATCAGTGTGTAAATTAGGGGACACATCCGCTTCAGCTTGTTGCTTCGAGTGAAGACCTGAGCTCTCTAGCAAACGTTTAGCGCCGTGTATTTGAGACAGAATTAACTAATGATTATGTTGACCTCTTGGGGCACTGTGAGGAGCCCCACATTTTAATTTTGTATGGCACCATAAAATTTGTAATATAAAAACAGTTGGGTGTGATTCTTTTCCTGTTTTCAAGGATGTCCGTTTTACCCAACAAACTCTGCTGTCACCCCAATCCAGAACTCACCAGGAAAAAAAAGGACACACAGACATTTGGAAACGACCAATTCTGACTAGGGAGTGTAACGGTACATTTGTCCTGAACTGTTACAGCACGGACATCACAGTTGGTTCATGCCATCATACGAAGAATAACCAACTGCTGTTAGTGTCCAGCGTGAAACCAGGACTTAATGGAGAGCACCTTTAACTTTGTAACATAATAAAGCAACGTCATGTAGGTAATGAAATGTAAGTTACACAGGTATGTTTGCAATTGAAATTACAGAAGTAATGTAGTGATTTTAACCCAAACTACAATGTTTCGTTGCTATTACCTAACAAAACTCTGACTGTATGACGAAGTTCTGGTGCGTGTGTCTCTAGTAAGCTGCATGGTGGTGTAGTTTTGGGAGATGCAGACAAATGACCTATTGAGTTGTTTAGGTATGATGATTAGAGGGCATCATCCGGATGTGAAAGCAGACATGACAAAAGAAATGCATAAAAATACGACCTATGCACGCGTGCTCCCTGTTTACTGCTTAATGCATTTAATGAACTAGGTGGATACTATAACTTGCACTACTCTCTGTTGATAATAGATTAAAAGAAAGCAATGCATTTATAATTTATTTAACTTTATTCCTGTTGAACCAAACCCAAACTGTGACCCCACAACCAAATTACATACCACAGCATGACTTCTGCAAACTCCCTAATACTGACTAATACTCTTTAACTCCCAGAGAGATCTGAGCTGGGTTCAGGCTGAGGTCTGGAAGTTTAATATGGAGAAATTGACTGAAAATGAAGTGGTGTTTTTATTTTATGGAAATGATGAAATGCTTGAATGATTAGTCAGCGTACCTGCGTAATGGACGGTGTTCTACCTGGATGTAAAAAAGCAAAGGTGACGTCTGGACATTGTAATTGGTTTGAGCGTTACACAGCTGATATCTATGGCAAAGCGTCAATTATGTTGATGACATGCAGCACCGCGGTGACTTAATGGAAAGCCACTTTATAGTGTGATTACAGGGCTAGCAGCTGTGTGAATCATCCTGGAATTATCTCGTATAATAATCGTAATAATACTCTCGTAACAAGATGTTTCACTTTCTTTTCATTCCACTGACATGGCATGAAAGCAGCATATAGGCAGCGGGTGAAAGATGGATCCACTCACAAGATCAAGATTGCTCCAGGATCAAAGAAAGACATTTGAGAAATAAAAGCAGCAACTAACAATTGATTCATGGCTCATGGAAGGCAGGGAGAGTAGAATGATATGCCAGAGATGGTGACGCACACAGTCCTACAATAAATGAAAAAGAAGAAGTCAAGGAGAAGCTGGAATAGAGCTCTGAATATTAAGAGATTGTGGAATAATAAAGGCAAAACATGAGAGAGATATGAAGACTCCAAGACACCTTGATATCATATAATATTCTCAGTATTTTGAATCCAACATGATGATTTCCTTGTTAGAGAAAACAAGAGATCATTATTTTTTTTATATTTTGGCATATTTATCTTGAGAAAAACACTATTTTTCCTTAAAAATAAATTATTCTCTTAATAAAAAAATCTTCTTGATAATTAGACAACAAACCTCACCTGTAATGATGAGATAAGAATATGATTAAAAATCTGTCATCTTGGGATAAGAATATAAGAAAAGAACAGATATGTCTAACTGAACTTCGCCCAAATTTTTATAAAGATTAGGTAGAGTGTATACATCCTTAATGCCGCTGTCTGAATAGCAGCTGCTGGTCATTAAGTCCAGCTTTACTGGTCAGCATGTGTCAGTGGCCTGAACGTGCTGAGTGCATATTAACCACAGGGGCTCTAACACAGCACACTGCTCTGCTGTCTCCGGCTGTGTCGTCTTAGTTAAGCTCACTCTGCACCATAGTTTGTTCAACATATGTTCAAATATAGTTCCTGTTTAAATTCCCAGACTTAATGACCCAGCCGTTCTGCACATTTAAAATGTTGTAGTGTGTCACTGTAGCCAGAGGAGCAATGCTCAGTGGAGCAGCGAGTTAAGGCGCATTTACTCCGTATGTTTAAGAGTTTAAGTCAAGATCTAGACGTGTGTTTCACAGTGCAGCTACGTCAGAGTAATCCACAGCAGCCTAATTTATCACATTTGCAGGAAAAAAAACAACAAACAAAGAAAAAGCCTCTAAATCCTGTTGGGAAAAACACTTTGTCTGCAATTAGGACTGATTGGTAAGGCATCTGCAGACACACTTGGCTGACCTGCGCTAACCTGTGTGTTTCATCCTCATTAATGCCCTAAAACATACAGTTAAACAAGTGGAAGCAGAGCGCAGCACAGGGCATGAAATAAAGTCAGAGATGTGTATCGCTCGGTATATTTTGTCTTTGATCTCGATGAAACTTTGTCACAATGGAAAATAAAATAAAACCCCTCTTGGCGATTATTTCTTTTGAAAGCATAAAGCTGTCATCTTATTAATGTTAAACATTCAAAGACTGTTGTTTGTGAACCTTCAATATGAAACTGAAAGCATCTTAAGAAGATCTTGCAGCAACCCTCCTGACATGCATTCACTTTTGATCGTGGCACTGATACAGCTGAGAGCACTGATGCTGCCAAAGGTTTGTTCCTGTCTCTCTCTCTGTCTCTCACTCTCTCTTGCTCTGTGTGTGTGTGTTTGTGTGTGTGTGTGTGTGTGATTAAAGAGAGTGTTTAATGATTGAAGAAGGCTGCAGAGCACAAGCCAGACATCTTTGATGTGCTGAAGGTTGCTTTCAGAGCGGAGACGCAGGTGTTGGTAGACCTCTATTTGTCTTTCAGTCAAGCAAACATCAACTCGGGGCTCGAAAAATAACTTCTGGACAGTTATGCAAACGAATGCAGGCGCGTGGATACACACTCATTGAAAAAATTATACTTGCACAGACAAACTCCCGCACACACAAACACACGCACACACACACAGACACACAGACACAGACACAGACACACACACACACACACACACACACACACACACACACACACACACACACACAGACACAGACACAGACACAGACACAGACACAGACACACACACACACACACACACACACACACAGAAACACACTACTTGTACGCAACCTGTGTGACTTGTTGGAATGAGATGACTGCTTCTGACATATCAGTTTGACCCTGGCTTCACCAGGGTCGCTAGTGTGGTGGCTACAAATGTGTGTGTCTCTCTCTCTCTCTCTGTGTGTGTGTGTGCGTGCGTGTGTGTGGTGTCAGGGCTAATGTGGCGTACGGTGACATTCTGATAAATCTCCAGGCGGCCTGTGCTCTGCCCTTTCACAGCTGCTGACTATGTTAATGGAGAGTGCAGATACAGAATGTGCTCTCCTGTCCCATCCCCTCTGCAGACACTTACAGTAGAGATGGATTCGATATTTAAGCCGATACAGCCTGCAGTCCTACCTGAGGGACGAAGCCCAGCGTTTAATTTAAATGCGCTGTGATAGAAAACAGAATTGGTGAATGGATATCCCCTCGCCCTCTGCCCAGGAGTATCAGCATTGTGCCGTAGAGCAGAACACTTAGAGGGCAAACAGCCTCAGGAAAGAAGTCCATTTGCCACCAGCTACAAATCATAGCTGCAGTGTTTTCCATGCGGTCATTGCTGCAAAAACAGGATTCACAAGTCACCTTAACACATTTTAAAGCTGCAAATGAAATTATAAATGCCTCTTGTGGATGTCTCCAGTGGGTTAGAGGCATCAAAGCCAGCACTCCTTTCATCATCATTTACGCCTCTCCAAATGTCAAATGTCTCTTCTGTTCTTCCATTCTCTTTATTGTTCGCTCGCATGGTTTTATTGTTCTTTGTTTCTTTTGTTTTTGTTTTTTTGGTGAAACATTTGATTTCACAGCGCACACATACGCATATGTATCGTATAAATAGTTGATGAGCTGATGTAACAATTATTAGACTCAACTGAATTATATTCTGAGAATGAAGTGTCTGTTTTTAACTGAATAGAAAGAGCTACTTTCAGTCATCGGATGCCAAACAGTGATCTGGTATTAAAGGCAAAGTTCACCCAAAAATGAAAATTCAGTCATTACGTACCTACTCACCCCCGTGCTAATGGAAAGTCGAGGGATGTTTTGTAGTCCACAAAACATTCTGGAGATTCACAGCAAAAGATAGGGACTTGTTTAAAATGCTTTGCACAGCTTGTCCAGCATGAATCAAGTCTCCAGACGTCCAGATTTCCAAAGCTGATATGAAAAGATCACGTCCAATCACATAGAGTTACATTCAAGTCACTAAAATTCTCCTTTGTCTAATAGTATTATGAACAAAAATACTATCAGTATTAATGTTACTTTTTAAAATATTTTTTTTAAATTCCCCTTATCATCTAAAAGGAGATGGGACATTGTCACTTACGACTTTTTTATAATTTGGAAACTGAGTGTCATTTTGGGATTATGATTTTATTATGCAGATGATGTGATATTTTTGCTTCCAGATGGACAGAATTGTCTGGAAATGCCTTAAAACTGTGATGAGTGTTAAACAACTGTAATGTTTTTTGTTTTGTTTGTTTACCCAGCTGAAACAGATGCTTAGCTCCGTGACAAAATGAATATTGCTGCTTCAGAGGCACAAACTGGAACGAGGGTCGATGCAACAACCGATGCGACAAAACAAAGATTTCACTATCAAAGACTCATCGAGGCTAAGGTTAGTGACATACGTTAACAGCAAATCATTATTTCTTATGCATAATCTTTATTATAGTCACATTCATCTCGCTTCTGTTAAAAACAATCCTCTCTATGTCTTCTGTCTTCCACAAACACATGTTTCTAGAGCAAATTACCTCAAAACGAATCAGAACATGCCTGTAGATGACCCTCAGCAGCACATGAAGAAGAGATTTGTAGCCAGTGACATCCCAATGTCCATCACAGCCTGATGTATCATTAATGGATAGGTGTGTTGAAATGATAGCCAGTCAGTGTGACAGAGGTGGTAAAGGAATGAAGAGGTAAGATGAGAGGAGAGAAGGTAATGTGAAACGGATGAGAGGGGGAAATGAAAGGCTAAGAAGTGGTTAAAAATGGCAGGGAGACGGATTAAAGAGAGGGAACCAGGAGGGCGATGGAAAAGACAAAGAGGGAGAGAAAATGAAAGCACACAAGAGGGGAACCTGAGGAGGGGAAAAGGCTGAAGAAGTGGAAAAAAAAAATAGGAAAAGGTGCGGGGAGGTGAGACGTCATTACTTCTGGTAAATGTGAAACCTGTATCTGAAACCTTGAGGGTAATTCAAAATATGCAGCAGTAGTTTTGTTCGATCTCTGTATGCTTTTGCTCTTTTGGCGAACACTCAACCCTGAATTTAACTTCTTTTCATAAGGCAGCATGCCCTGTGAAAAATATAATCTTTTCTCGTGTGTGTGTGTGTGTGTGTGTGTGTGTGTGTGTGCAACAATGTGCAGCTTCCATCATGCGAGCCACAAATTGCAAGAAAAATGCTGAGTTGATTGCATAAAAAATGTAAAGTGCTTTGTGATTTTCTTTGTTTCGATGCGCTGTGCGCTTTGAATATAAACCATAAAGCATCACAATTGCTTTGCAGAAACCAGACATCAACATGAGTCACAGATTGCAAATCAGTGCTTAAGTCTTTGAATTGGAGCCAAGTCAAAACTCAGTTCTGCAATATGGTTCCAACTCAGAACAATATGGCAACAAAAGACATTTTAATGCACATTAATTACATCATATTTGGCTCATGAAGCATCTAATCGTCGACTGTTGGATTATCTTCCCTCACATTCTGCATATGGCACATAAAGTTAAAGGTGCAATATGTAAGCGTTGGCCACCTGTTGAATTCACACTCGGCAGCATTTCAAAGTAACCGCTAACTGATGGCAACTATAGTAACCATTAGCTCAGTTAAGCGTGCAGCTAGCGGTCCGGACTGGGGGCCTGAAGCACCAGCGAAGCGCTAGTGTTTCCACTGCTGGCACAGGACATTTGGACTGGGCCGGACCAGGACTAGCTGGTTAGCATGCTAAACATGTTATACAGTTGTGCAAACTAGAACTGTAAGCTGGGATATGTTGGTGATTTACGTATATACAAGTTTATTAGTCATGATGATCTTAATTCGAAGAAACATCATAACCTGCACACAATAAAAATAAAGGTAAGATGTTATAAAAGTGATTTAAAAACAGTTAAAAATTCAGGTAGCCTGAAATCCAAAGCCTTGAGACTTGGGAATATTGTCAGACATCCAATAAATACAAAGCTTTTCTGCTAAAAATCAATGCATGATCCCAGTTATGAATGTTTGTGAAACAATAAGCTTCTCTGAAACAATAAACCAGGTTGGAATTTTGTTGTACAGGTATTATTGTCTATCTAACTCTCGTATGCATTCTGAGCCCATCGCAATCACATCATTTCAAGTGCTGACATGTTCAGTAGTGTCTAACTTTATTCCCGTGCTGTTTTCGTTTCACGTTGCTGAACATCTGTCCTCCTTGTTTTCTTTGTATCTGCATCGTGTCTATTAATGTTGGAAGTGTAAAACAGATATACAGTCAGCTGATATCTTTGTGTGCTCATCACAAACATGCACAGATTTCTGTGAGTCAGTTCGTTCATGTGTGAAACAAAAAACCCATGAACTTTGGGAACTTTAGCAGCCACACAGGATGTAATCATCTCTGCTATTACTGGATAATGAAACAATCATGAGTCATTTACAGGAAGGCAGTAAGAAAAAAACATTTTGAACCCTCTTTGAAGCATCGAACTTGAATTCTCTGACCCATGTTTCCTTTCTGTTCTTCATGTGATAGCAGATACCAGGAGATTAGGACAGGAGGCACTTACATGTCTGCCAGAGTTGATTACAGCAGTCTGGTCAGTGGCTCCGATGCCTCTTTGCCCGACTTTTGAGCACTGACTCCAGCACACCACACAGCAGCACATGCACATTAATGCACGTGTACAGTATGTAAATGATGATGTAGATGTAAGCAGGTCCAAACTTTGCTTTCAGGAATAGATATGTGGCAATTCAAAGTGTGTTTCCTAATGAATCCCAGGTTTTTGTTGTGAACGTTTGGAAGTGAGATTCATAAAGACTGAAATGTTTTGAGGAGTTTTTAGCTCGCCTGTGGATCTGTGTAGCCGGCACTCTTCTTGGTATCTTTAAATATATTTGGCATTCAAAACTCAAAACAACTGAGTCAAATCCACCTGATTCGACCTTGAAGTGCGGCACCATCTTGTCAGATCCCATCTTGTTACATTCTGTAGCTGTGAAATGCTGCCAGATATGCGTGTTTCTTTTTGAGGTGGGCAAGCTCGCTCGTATTTTCAAGTGCTCAGATCCTGATAAAAAATGACTGGAAAGTCCTCACAGAACCGAGATCTGGCACAACTTTTTCAGAACTTTATTTTGTGAATGGCTCGACTTCGAAACACTCAAAAACATCCTATTAATGCAACATCCCCCGATTATCTTCAACTTTTCCACCGTGTAACAGTCACTGCTTTATTCAGCACAGTGAAAAAAGTGTGTTTGCACCTTATATTCTGATCTACATGTGTGAATGTGAATGAACCTTCATTTCACCTCGGTGAGACACTTAGTTTTTTTAAACAACAGACACATTTACACCTTTGATTATTTTTGGTTTATTTTTTTTTTTTTACCAACTTCTTCTGCTAAAGTTCAAACAACAACAGAAACGTGTAAACTTTTGAGCCGTCACCAGTTCACTACTGGAAACTAAAACTTAAGAAAAATGTCAAAATAACCCAAAATGTAATTGTTTAGGTTTTCTGCTGAGAATGGGGTCTTAAACATACAGCATGTAATGTCATCTTTACAGCTGATATACCGTAGAAAAGGTAACATCATCATTAATTGTAAATCCTGTTGTGTGCCTCTCACTATGAGCAGGTAGTACGTTGGGTTTATAAGCTTTTTGCACTAAAACAAGCTGCCCGCTGCTGCTGCTGCTGCTGCTGGGAGCCCAGATAAGACCTCTGAGAGAGAAAACAGTAAAGCAACACACAGTAACTTCTAGGCTTGGTACAACTTAATGTACCAACTTTTAGGCTCTGTACAATAAATAGTGTTTTCATTACTGGAGCTTGTATCAGTGGCCGTTTTCTTCTTCAGTTATTAGATATGTGCCATGACTACAGCAACTGCAAATGTTATTACATTTAAGCAGCAACACTAAACGCTCCCTGTGATAATCATGCCAGAAAAAAAAAAAAAAAAAAAGTGCTTCTCCAGAGGAAAAACTTCTGCTGAAAATAAAACTGTACTGGCAGCTTTGATGGTGCTACACGGCGGCTCTGATCCCAATTATTTTTGCTGTATAAACTTGGAGGCTGTGTGCAACAGCTGTGTTCTGTTTGCTGTGCAGAAAAACATTTAGGTTAATAAGACTACCTTAAGATCACAACGGCACATCAAAAGATTTGAATAATAAATGTAGTTAAAGCTGCTGCGCTACATATATATATATACAGTGTAGAGCACAACCCCACTCGAGGATATTTAGTTAATAACTCAACTCTGCATATTTGCCTCCTAGCAATTCTGCTAGCTGAGTATGACAGACATGACATGTTTTCTTTTTATTCCACTACACTACAGAGCCAAAGTTGTGCATTTTGAAATTGATTTATGCTCTGTAGATAGGTACCGATGATGTTCTGGGTGGTTTTTAAATCACGTACATGAAGCATGCCAGTTTGTTTTCTATTGCTCCTCTGTGAAATGTGAGAATCCAGAATTTAGCCTTCCTAAGTTTCCTTAACAAGCAGAGCTTTTCTTTTGACCAGGCTGATGTCAGTTCTCTGTGATGTTGATCCCCAGGAAACTAAATCTGCTCATCTACTCCACATCAGTGGAGCTGAGGTGCACAGGTGTGTGCATCTAAAGAATACTCTAACAATTAGGTATTGGACCTCCATAAACTTGAAGACCCACCAGAGACAGATACATGTCTACATCTCCAAGCATCCAGTTTATCGTGCAGGCTTTCTGTTCGAAGAACTGTAGTCTCAAAGACCAAGCTGAGAGAGCCCCTTTAAAGTAATCATTCTTACAATAATCTAATCATTCATTCATTCAGCTTCGCTCCTTCATCAGCATTTATTTGTGTATTAACCTCACACTTACCACGAGCAGCATAATTCCTATCCAGTCTTAGCGAGGGCTGGACTGAGCTCCAGGCAACAGTGAGAAAAAAAAATTGAGTAAAGACTGAAGCACTGGGAGGCTTTGCTTTTCAGCCGTGCTTGCTGTTTATTATGGAGCTAAATGAAACTAGGTGGCAGACGGGTGAGAGGCTTCAGTGCTCTGAGATCCAGCACCATTCATCTGCATTAGGACCACTTATTATAAAGGCGGCAATTTATTTTCTCCGGTTCTTTTTTTCTGAGGTTGAATAAGTGAAAGAGAAGTGAGAGAAGAAAATGGGGCGAGAGGAAGGAAAAGAGAATTGATTTCGCAGGATGAATAGGGCTAATGCTGTATAATATTTATCTCCCCTAGATTAACGAACCACCGGGTGCCCAAAAAAAGGGAAGCTTAATTGAACATCTCCAGCATCCCTCTTTTCCCGGCTGTCGGCTGCTCGCGGCGTGCCCTTTTCCTAGCTTTTTCTCGCTTTTCATCCCTCCCCTCCTGCCAGGACTCCGACAGAATGGATGAATCTGGCTGCAGTCATTCATCGATGGAAGAGAGAAATAAAGAGAAGATAAATAACGGCGGTTGAAAATTTTGGCGTTTTTATTACGACTGGCGCCGTTTCAACGCAGATTTGCATTTGGAGCGTATTTCAACTCCAATGAAGATGCACAAGAGCACACACACACACACTCATTGCCAGACACTCAGGGAGACAAACCGACACACACACACAACGTTGGCAACATGCAAATGCAAACACACGCTCATGCACACACACACACAACATTCACACTGTAAAAGTAATGTGACAGGCAGCAGTGTGTGAAGAGCTTCACTGGTGTTAATAAACTACACAGACACTCTGTATATATACACACACACACACACACACACACACACACACACACACACACACACTACTGTTGTGTATTCAACAAGTTCTTTCAACACACTCATTGCACCTGGATTATTTTAAGCACACGTGTGACTGCACACAGGATGGAGCTCTGGTTTCTCTGCAACCATGGACACGTTCATTACCTTGCTCATGTTCTTTATTTTTCTTGTGTTTGTTGGTTGGTTTGTCAGCAGGATTACACAAAAAAAACAACTTTTGGAGCGTATCTGGGTGAAGGGATGGATCCATTTTTACTCACACTCTTAATGTTGCAAGATAGGGTGTTTTTTTTGACATTTTCCTTAATTTATCAGGGGTGAATTATGAAAAATAGGAGCGGGTACAATTTGATGTGGAGTATAGATAATATCGAATTATTTAATTAAAGAAAAAGGTAAAATCAATAGAGGAGGACACGTCTTTCATTCATGTATGAATGTGCAACACAGAAGTCAAACAGACAATACCAGACAGACTGAGAGGAGCTTGCAGGTCTTATTTATAGCCCAGGTGTGCTGCATTTCTGATGAGGCTCCTCCCCCACCCATCAACTGCCAGCAACACAGCGAACACACAGCCAACAAGGAGCAGCCTGCCAACTAACTAAGGCCAGCCGACACACCCACATCTGGTGGTTAAGCAGTTATGGGTGATTTAAAATTTAGAGCGATGGCTGAGAGTTTGATATTGGATTAGTCTTGACTAAACCTAAAGGAGACTGATGAGGTATGAGCTCCACTTGTAAGATTTTTATTAAATCTATTTCATGCCCTCACTGTTGTGTCAATTTTTCACCGTGGTATTAAAAAATGTATTTTTCAAGGTATCGGAGTTGGAAATTTCAGCATTGTGACAACTCTAATAGCTTTCCATATGAACCTGGTTAACAAACCATCTGGCGCGTCAGGTTGTGCAGTCACCGCTGCCGACTGTGAAGGAACATTCACTTCCAAGTGAATTGTTTCAGGTACATTTTCATTAATAAAACACACACACACACACACACACACACACACACACACACACACATATTATTATCACTCGGCGGTAATGTGAAATTGCTCCTGGCACCGCCTTCCCAACCTGCTATGTATGTGCCATGTCTCTCAGCTACGTCAAGGCAAGAATTAATGACTCTATAGTCACCTTCTCTGACACAGTCTCCACCACCAGCCTTGGCGTCAGGAACTCAAAATCATGTCTTCCTCTGTATCTGACTTTGTCTTCTTCACAGATTCCTTGGTGGAAGCTGAATTCAAACTTTTCCCGTGTTAGACTTTCTCCTCCGTCTCTCTCTCAGTGTGATGATGATGACATTAGGACAGGGCAGCGGGGCTGCGGGGTACATTTTTCTTTGCTCTTGTCCCTTAAGCGAATGAAAGGCAGGACTTGCATCATCCTTTCGTCTCTCTTCCCACTCTCAGCCCCGGCGGATACACTTTGATCAGGCGTAATCAGTGTTTCACTTACGAGCAAAATGTACACACTTGGCTACGTTCTTCTTTAAGAGGTCTTTGTTCTGACTCCTGTATAAACACAATTATGTTGTTGTAATTACTTCATTTCATGCTGCTCAGGACCTTTTGAAGTGTAAGGCCTTATGGCGAGTCTCAAATGACTTTAAACATAAAGGGACGGTTTCAGAGGCAGTGATCTTAGAAGTTAATGTGAAGTCTTTTTTCATTGGGACAGTTTAAAGTTTTAAGAACTCAGTTTTGTGAATTCACTTGCTGAGAGTGCAACCAGTTCCTCAAGGGTGTGATGGTACACTTTAGATCTTTCAGTGGCTGCTGGTCACATGTTGGTCACGACCTCCGTCTTCCCTTATTCCCTCTCTGCCTCTGTACACTCATCAGTCCAATAATGGCTAAAATCCTAAAAAATGATCTTGAAAAAATGTAGATGAGGATACAAAAACCGTGATGATCATTGCCTGACAAAATTATTTCTCCCACTTCTCTTCCATCATGTGTCCACTGCACATGTTGTCTTTTAAGGCTAGGAGATTTTTTTTTCTTCTTCATGGATTTAAAAGTCAATTTTACAGACATTTGATTTATACCAGCAGTCTGTAAGAAGATGCTTTTTTGGGCCACAGGGAATTTTTTTGTTGTCGTTTCATAGTTGGTTACTTTGACAAATCGGCATCAAGACTTCGCTTTATTCAATCCTGTGAGTATTCATTGATAAAAGCCTCGGGGGAACCTGTGCACATCCACAAAAGAATTACCTACATGTGTGGTGTATTTCAACAGAGTTTCTGAAAGATGTTGCTTGGGAAAATTAAGTTTTAGGGTCTACTTTGACTCAGACCTGGGTGACCTAAAATGGATTGATGGATAAGAAGTGAGACGAGAGGACCTGTGCTTGCCGTTATATGTTTTCCTTTACTATAATAAAAGCTTTGGCTCTTCTCAACTCTGAGCTTTTCCTTAAAGAAAAAAGCTTTTATCCTTCAGGAGCAGCGATGCCTTCTTGCTCCCGTCACAGGAGAGAAGGCAAATTCTATTTACTTTCTATTTTTTATTTTCTTTTGGAAACAGATAAGTGCAAAGGTAAACTGAATTTATCAACAAAGGAAGGAGGTGAGGAGGTCAGCATTAATGTGTCTCTCTCCGAGCTTTGTTGTGGGTTTTTTAGTGAACGGGTGGAAGAAACGCTGAGAGGGAGAGACTTCCCAAAACAGAAGCCTAATGGATTCTCCCAAAAGGCTGTTCACGAACAAACACTTCAAAACATTCATTCTGCCTTGTTACCATTTGTATAGCACTAATGTTGAAATGTAGAATGGAAGTGCTTTTAATGAAACATGACGCTGTCTGAAATGAATGGATGTTTTGTCTAATTGGGAGGTGAGCCCTGCAGTGTCCCGTGTTATTCAATAAGGCCAAAATGTTGTGTTGCCTTTTTCTGATACCTGCTGAGAGCCACACCAACTTTAATAGTCGTACCTGAATCCATTTTGATGCACTTAAATGTACAAAGGCACACTAATACAATTTTTCCGATGAGGACAGGCTCCTGTATTAACCCGTACCGTAAGTGTCAGTGGTATCTTGCAAGATTTAAGGTGGGTAAAAAAAAAAAAGGCCATAGTGATAAACTACAGAAACCAAACATGTAGGTTGAAAGCATATTTACGTTTGCTGCGAGGCAGTGACTTCTAGCTGCTGTAGCAATTATTACACCTTAGCAGGAGGAAGTGAGGAGAAGGACAGTCAGGTTAAACTTTCATTCAGGAGGCAGCTGCTCGTGTCCAGGGTGACACAAAAGTTAATTAGATAATATAGGTACGTTTGCAGCAGAAGTAACGTAGTGACTTTAACCCAAACCACGATGTTTTCCTGAACCTAACCAAACAGCGCCAGTACGGTGAAGGTCCTGTACCGGAGCTGCAACAGTCATGTTGTTTTGGGAGATGCTGACAGTCGACCTATTCAGTCGTTTACGCATGAATATGTGTTGTAACATAGACGTTACAACATCTATGCAATGAGCTTACACTAGACCCTTTTCATGAAAGACATTTTGACATTTCACAGTTACATGGTGCTGATATTGTACATGCTGGCTCACTGTTACAACAGACGCGTTTCCAATCAAATGTACGCGAAAATGCAAATACTTGTTTCCATCCACTGCCGTTATGCAATCATTCAGAGTTGGTTCACATGAGATCTTGTATGGTCGAGTGTGTTTCATCTCTTCTGTGCGGCCTGTGGTTATTTTGATGCATATTGAAATATAATTTACACTGCGTATGCTCAAAATCATTCTGTTCTCATCCCCACATCCTTTTCAAAAAAAAAAAAATTGGAATAGAAAATAGAAAAAAACACTTAATGCCTTTTCAAAAGAGGCACCAATTATTTTTGGAATAAGATATCCAGCTTCAAAACAATAACAATAAATGGTGGTAATATAAACCCTTGCCAGCCACTTGAGTTCTGACTGTTTTGGCCACTTTTCTCACGAGAAAACATAAATGACAAGTTACTGATACTGACGGCAGGTATTTGGACAAACAAAGAGGCTGTTATTTAGTATCATGCTGATTCTGTTGCTTAATTGCTCCACACACTTTTTATTTTTTTGGAGTTCACCTCAAAAACTTCTCACCCAAACATCTTAAAAGACCGAGCCTTCCAGTCGAATATTGACTGTAACCTATGGGAAACACCTAAACTACGTTCAGAGCTTAATTTTGTTTTCAAAGTCGACCCTCTGGCTATGAAAGATAAAAGTAGATGTTGGCAGTACAAAGCGCGCTGCTAGCAGAAGTAACCTCACTTCTCTTTGAGTTCAATATTTTCAGAATTCTCTCCAGCGCTGCTCAACAAAGAATTAAAAATGTACTGAATGTTTCTGTGTGAGCGTTATCTGTGTCAACATGACTGGCTCCTCTCAGCGCCGCTCAGTAAGAGTGAATAAACAGGTCTGATACTGCGTCTGTTGACAGGAAGCCTTTGTGTTTACTTTGGGTCTGTTGGAACATTTTTCCAAAGTGGGGAAAAAAGGAGTCTGCACGTGAGGCTTTTAGAAGTACAGTACGTACAGGAAATTATAAATCTAACACGGATCCAAAAGAAAATTCAAAAGTTAAAGACCCACAGCAGTTTGTTGAACCCCTAAAATAAAAGCAGCTTGATTGAATTGTAAACCAAAAATCTATTCTGCATGAAGAAGCTCTATCCTTTAAATATCTGGGTTGTTTTTCCTCTTCACACTGCAGAAAGACTGCATTGATAGGTGGACATTGTTTATATTACAACACACCTGTCATAATGTTTTACTGTACTGAACTAGAGATTCATTTTTGGCAAGAGATATATTTTGTGTAGAGAAAGCAGTCTTAAATCCTGCTGGTAAAACATTTTATATCATTCAAACACAAACCTGTTACGTTTTATCAGCCCGGTGACTGATTCTCATATTGCACAGACATAAACAACCTGTCTGATGACAAAAATACAACTTTATCCATATTTGGTTGTGGTTAGATTTAATGTACAGTAATATAAGCTGCTGTGGTGCAGTTTTATCCCACTAAGTCTTAGTTTCTCATGTTTTTTATTGTCTTGAGGGCAGAAGACTTTTCCTATTTGTGTTTTTAGAAAAATGTACCAGCTGCCCTCACACTGTTCACACAGTGAGACTGAAGAAACTGCATCTATCTGTCTTGGTTGCCCTGAAGGCTATTGACCTCGACCTCTCTCTTTCCATCTCCGTCCATCTACCCCCTCCTCCCCCCCTCCCTCCCTCCCTCCACCTGACCATCCATATCCCCACGCTGTCTCCTCACTCCACCTCTCCATCCATCCATCACTCCGGGCTGCTAGAGGTATAAACATTTCATGTAGTGTGTGTCCACGGGGCTACACATCTCCCTTATACCGGAGTCCCACTGCTGCACTGCTCCAGCTTTGACCCCCCACCTCTCGGCCCTGCAGCGGTCAATCCGCACAACCACCACTGTCAGACCCGGCAGGGGTTTGCCGCTAATGGTTGGCCTTGGCAAGGCAGCAGCTAGCCGGAAGGGAGTTCGTGGACGGGGCTAACCAGACTGCAATACCTTTGACAGAGCGAAGACGTAAGAGAAGAGATTTGAGTCAAACAAGAAGAGATTAATATCTGATGAAGGATTCTGCTCTCTGCTCTGTGGGCCTTTTGCTGAACATCTCAGTGGGATTTTTTCCAAATTCAAGGCTGTTTTTTTAAGTAATACGGCTAATGAGTCTCATGTATGTCAAGTCCAACAGGTCCCATTAGTGAACAATAACAACTAATTCTCACATCACTGGTGGTGATTTTACATTGATGAGGGACTTTGGTGTGGCTGCCTGGCACTGGAGGGGAGTAAAACAAAATGTTGAATTGATGAACGGCCGAGGGGGGACGACTCCTGGTAAAAATGGTTTGGTTTTATTAACCAAAAATCACAATGACGCAGAGGAGAAAACCAAATGTCCTGGGAAAAATGAACAAGGAGCAAATAAGCTAAAAAACAATAAAAAATAATAATTACAACTCAAATACCACAGCGAGCTGCTACCAACAACAGCTCTCCCACAGTCATGTCCTATGAGGCTTTATTTATCCCCCCTGACCCGAACCTAATTGGCCTAAACCACTACATGGAAGTTAGGTAAAGTGGAGAAGGAACATCATGACCCTGAAACCTGAATTAATAAACTCTCCCCGCCATGTTGATTTTATGTTCCCCCACCTTAGCCGACTGTGTGCTCACACAGAAACAGGAAGAGACCACTGAGCAGTCCGCTTCCCTGTTCAGCCCAGTTTACCAATCAATTAGAAAACATCAACGTTGATACGGACCTGTTTCATATCATATCTTATTGATTTTGTTCTATATAAACCCAATTATTGTTCAATCCACCTGGTGCCTAACGAGGCACAGGGGACTAGCCTGATGACAGATTAGGAAATGTCGGGAATCTTGACATGTGGAAAGGTGTACAGGGAACCTTTTCACAATAAAAGCACGTTACCAACGCAGTCAACACTGAAGTTCTGCTGCAGACAGCTAGAACATCATGAACAATCATTTAAGTCCTGATCAATAATTTTTAAATACTTTTTCATACTTCAGCAATATTGAAAGGAGGTAACAGATCCTTAGCTTAAAACCATCTTAAACTAGACCTTGTTTAAATGATGTACCTGGTACATGCAGGTCCACCTACTTTATAAATTATATTGTTAAACTCAGAATTTATCCTATTTTAGAAGATTTTATGTGTAAATCTTTATCTACAATAAAAATAGTAACGATAAACCAGAACTGGGTAAAAAGTACAATGTGAAACATGGTGCAGAGTGTACCTCTCCACCACTGGACTTCATTCTTTTACAGAGTTATCAGTTATAATTTGAAATGCAACCGAAGTAGTAAAAGAAAAATGATTTTCTTCCAGTTCTTCCAGTCTGACCTGCAGCCTGAACCCCACACTAATCGATTCCAACCTAAAAGGCAGAGAAACTGAGTGGATCAGCTGGAGATTTCATCTTAATCAAACCATTTAGAATCAAATGTGACATTAAACTAGTAACCACCTCACTAACTTAGGAACTCCTTTGAAAAACAAAACTGCTCCTAATGGGTCCCAGTGGCTTCACAGTCCATTTCAGTTTAGTTTCTTCCTTTATATCGGGCGTCTGTCTGTGCTCCACCAGCCTTGGTGTTCAACACCACGTCTGATGGGTTAAATGTCTTTTAGTAGATACTGGGCTAATTTAAACCACTTCATTTAGCTGCGTTTCTCATGAAGTGAGGAGCTCTCTGGCAGCTGGAGGCTCTGTGTGAATGATTAACTGCTCTAATAAAAAATAAAAAAAAGTTGTAAAACCTTTTTTTATTCTCGTCTTAATCATCTCCGCAGCAAAAGGCAGAAACCACGTTCCCGTGTGGACAACTTGTTGGTCAACAATGGAAAGACACAAGGTTGATGTCCATACAACCGCTCTGATGGCTTTAAAGTGTAAAATCAGATTGTCTGCTGCAACTTATCCACAGGCAAACATTTGAAATAAAAAAGATTACAGCCACAAAAAGACTTTAGAGAATCCTACATAAATATCCCAAATATATCCTGGAGGAATAATTTCAGCACTGTCAGGACTTTAAATCACTGTGATTTCTATCTTTCTCACTCTGTAATGTGCAAAAGCACTGGCTCTGATTTTAGAGCAATACAGACGAGGCAAAAATAGAAGATTTGCTGAAAGTCTAAAAAAAAAAGTTGAGTTACATCTTTCATTTCTTATGATTCTTCTTGCGCCCCCGTCCAATTTGTCTTGCAAACCCTTTCGGGGATCCCAAGGATGGAAACCAATGAAGGGTCTGACATCAATCAACCACAGACCCAGGCCTTCTGAAGTGCCCTTGAGCAAACCCTCTGAATCCCATCATCTCCAGGGTTGCTGCTACTGTATGAACTCTTCTGGAAAGTGAAAACAGATTTTTCCCCCAGGTGTTATTGAAAGCACAAGTCCTGAAGAGAAGCTGGATGTGTAGTTAACTTTTTTTCACAGATCATCATCACTTCTGTAGAAAGATCAGCTGATACGAGAGTGAGGAAGGAAGTTGTGACTAAACAGAACATGACATTTTAATATGTTCCCTCATCCATGAACATTTCCTCATTGTTGACATGAACTGAATCTTTTCTCATAGGATAACTCCATGCTGCTGTTCTTGTTACTATCCTTGTTTCATTTTTCGGAATTAATTATTTTTAATTGCTTTTCGACCATTTTTTAAAAATGTGCCAAATAAACAATTTATGTAAATACTTAATAGGGAAGTCACGATTCTCCAAATCCTTGCCCGGACAACTGTAATTTACATTTTCAATTTTTCTTTCAACTTTTTAAAGAAAGATAGGGGTATTTACAACAGCAGCTTGAGTTTACCTGGTGGCCTTTTGCGGGTTAGGGTTCGGCAACTTGAAAAAATATTCACCAAAAATAAAGATTCCAGCAGGGATTCAACAGAAAACATAAAAAAAAAAAATAGAAATTCAGTTTGTTGAAAAATTCAGTTTGAAACCTGTCCTGAGTAAATCCTCTTCTTAAATAAACCAATAAAGGATCTCTGAAACAGAAAAGAAACACAACATCTCCAACGCTGCAGGAGTTACCTCCTGTGCCGGACAGCTGATGGTCTTTGTGCACACAGAGTAAATGTCTGGAAGTTCAGCTGCAGGCTGTTGGTAGGCTAGCTGTGCTGTCTTTAAAGTGTTGGTTGGAGGTTAAGAGAAAAAAAAATACTGTGCGAATCCCTGTAAGGCTTATGATTTCTGATGTAGAATTAAAATCATGACGCCCCCTCGTGCTTATAGCTTAGTCAAGACCTTAAAATTGAACTGAAATATATATTTTCCAGCTCATATATCTTCTGAGCTGCGATCTATCAAGTTGACTGTAATCTTGTTTAGTCTAGTTGAACAGTGCATATTTATCTAACAAGGTGTAACCATGCAGACACCCTAACACCTTTAATACAGCATGACGACACTATATAGGAACATCTACGGTCCAGCAGCATCAGCAGGAGCCTGCTGGAGAAAAAGAGCAACATGAAGCCTGAAATTAGTTCATGACAACTGTAAAGACAAAGTCAATGTGGGCTAAAGAGAAATCTGCGGCATGTAAGTCTGTGAAAGCGTCTACTGTCACTCACTGCTCCTGTGTTACAGGGTGAGTTGAACATGTCACCGTGTGATACAGACAAGGTAATATCAGGTGGCGGAAATGAGCCGCTGCTCTTTTCACGGAATTACATTTCACTGAGGAGAACGGGACATCACTGATTTTTGGCTGTTATCTTGTGAACTGCTTTAAGAGGATTGCATACTTGTGCAGTTGTTTGGGTCCTAAAGTCATCTCATACTATGTTATCTGTGCACAGGTGCTATATGAATTTCTATTAGATAGATCAAGAGACGCAGAGAGGTGGTGAGGTAAAGAAGCAGAGAAAATTGCATCACAAATTGCTGCGGCACAGAAAGCTTTTGCAGCAGAAATACATTTGTGCTTATCTTTGTCCCCTCTAAACTACACGATGTGACTTTAATGTTGGATCTGGTGGATAAAACTCAGAAAGTCCACTTCCTACCTCAGACAAAAACAATTTAAACTAGACATTTCTTTCTTTATGTGGCAAATGTTGCATAAAATTTGTCATTTCCTGAAAAAAAAAAAACAGTAGGATTGACATGTGCCTCGTCTTTGAGATGCTGAAATGCTGTGATAGGAACATTTTCAGCAACAGAGAACAAACTCAAAACGATGGCGAAGATTTGTTCACTGTCAGAAAAGTGGATCTTACTCATGCTACAAAGGGCTGAGAAACTTTGGATGTGGATGTTTAAGATATGCATACAAATCTGCAGCTTTACTAAAATATATCTTTGTTCTAAATAGCTACAGTTGTATTATGTTTTTGTATTTCTATGCACCCTTTCATATCTAAAATATTAATTGGAAATATTGAGCTGTACTGTCAGTCCCCCAGAATAAAACTTCTGGGCTGCTCCAGAAACAGAAATAGGAATCTGTAACTCCGGGCTCATTTAGAAGAACCTGTGTCGATACAAACTTCTGAACTTTTTATGTGGCACATTAAAGGTGTCACATAATTGGGTTTCCTTTTTGAGTCAGTTCTGTTTGTCTCCTGTTTCAGTTATTTTAATGAAGCTGCATGTTTTCAGTTAAAAATGTTGCTGGATGTTAGTTTTCATCATTGTGTCAAAATAATCCTTTGGTTTATTATCGAATGTTGCGGCTTAATAGCGTCACAGAACAGCAGGGTAGTTACACCTACGGCTTTTCTGCCACAGTGACATGATGTTCTCTGCAGTTAGGCGAAAAAAGGATGTACTCATATATGGGTATCGGCGTTGACAATTGACCCAATGAGTTGGCCAATATCGGCATATCCTATATCGGCAAAAATCCTATATTGTGCATCCCTAATGACACACATCCTCATATTGAAACGACTGAATAAGTTGATTACCAGCAACTTTAAAAACATAAATCACAGTTCCCGAAACAACATGTCTGCTGCAGTGCAACAGTGACGGACGTATCGAAGCTTTGTCGTGCGGTCACAGTTTGGTTAGGTATACATAGGAAAGAAAACTACTATGCGAGGTTAAGGAAAACTTTTTGGTTTGGGTTAAAATCATCGGGACCTACGTTACATGACTTAACTACTTTAGTATCTCGAAATAACTCACCGTTGACTTCTGGGTTCAAACAGGACACAAACTGTGGTCTTTAACCCGACCGTCCATCCCTGACCTCGTCCCTATGCTTTCCGCTCTTTAGACTTCTTCTACTCACTTCCTCCTTTGCAGCCGTCATAATTGCTACAGCCACTGGAGGTCGCCATCAAGAAATGTAAATGTAGCTATTAAAACGCTGCTTCATAGTCAACCTATATGGTCATTTTTCTGATGAAGACAGGCTGATCTACCGGGTTGAATGTCTTGAAGACTTGTTGGAGGATGTGGGGGAAGCGGTACAGTAGCACAATGTAATATACTTACGTTATAGCTTAATGTGAGAATTCTGTTAGAAATGACTTTAAATTTGCTATATGTGGGTTTTTTAATGTTTGCTGATTGTATTTTCCAAGGACCCGAGGAAATGTCTTTTGTAATTGGATGTCTTTTCTGGCAGTCTCCACTTTTTTTTTTTACATTTATATATATACACACTACAGGATCGATCAGTTTATCAAAAAGAAAACCAGTGATGAAAATAGCCATCAGAGCTCTAACAGATAATAAGTAGCTCTGTCATTTTTTAATGTTTATGCTCCAGTTTGAGAGCATGCAATGACAGTACTCTTGGTCTATCACAATAAGGCACAAATTCAATAAACCTGTCATACATTTCATTAATGCTCAAGGTTATGCTTTGTGGTGTGTTAACAAGAAGCACAGCAATAGGAGGGAAGAGAGGAGAAGCAGATGAGTCGAAGGAAATGGAAATGAAATGCGAGGAAACGGGGAATGTAAGTGGAATTGAGCCGAAAGGAGGGTTATTTTCTGGATTGCCTGTCGACCTCGCAACAACAACACAATGGCACCAGAGCGAGAGAGTCGAGGAAACATGTAGGTGGCTGCATGTATGTGTCCATAATGTCTCGAAAAGCAATTCTGTATCTTTCAGCGGAGCGGCTCTCACGTTTTCGTCTCTCTATTTTCTGTTTATTCGAACACAAACACTCCCTCATTTGTTGTGACTTGCGTGTGAAGGCATGCTGCAGGCTCATTCATTGATCTGACACTTCATTCATATTCAAATTAGCAGCCTGATCTATACTACTTTCTCTTCCACCTCTGTGATCAATGGTTCATTTTGTAAAGCCTCTGTGTGTTTATTGGGAAATAAGCAATGTAAAAGCCGGAGGGAAATGTATCCAGACGGCTCGCTGACAATGGCCCCGAGAGAATGCAGGTGGCAAAAACAAAAAGATATGCGATGACTAATTACCCCTTCATCTTTTAATTGCTGTAATCCAAATGTGAACCACGTTCACCTGTACAGCCCTTTCCAAGTGACATAAATATTTGATTTCAACTCGCACTAATGCGCTAATGATAGATTTTCTTACTCCACAAGTGGTAATTCAAGTCACCAAGCATAAAAGCAAGTGAATGTGCTCATCAGCTCGGCAGTGAAGTGTTCATTTGACTCCCAAGAATGTTCAATTTCATAACAGCTATTGAATTTAAAGAGGATGCAATAAGCCCCTGCTTTGGTTGGATATTTTCAGTTTGCCGAGAAAATTGCTGATATGGGTTACAAATGGCTGCATAGTGATAGAGACAATTGCGCTGATATCCCTGATCGCATTTGCTGTGCCATCTGTGTGAGGAAATTGGTTGAAGGGCTTTTAAATGCAGAATAAATGACAAACAGAAACCCAGTATGGTGTTCGGTTCTATTAAACTGCATGCTTAATGATGACGGGGATGGAGGAAGATACAAATACAATGTGGCTCAGAATGAGCTGTCGGTTCATTCATTTCGACATTTAACAAGACAGCAGAAATAATTCCCATCTTTTCTGTTTTGTGCTAATTCCTCAGCTTCTGACTGAACGTCAGTTAACTTATCTTTTCAATAACAGAGCTTGACACTGAGCTTTGAGAGAGTACGTAAACTGACCCCTGGTAGGCATGAATAGTTTGGAGAGCTTGCTCCTTCATGGAAGATAGCTGCAGCTGCAAATCAGTGACAATGGATTACAACAGCAGCACAGAGTCACAGTGAAAAAACATCTAATGAAATTTGTCAAACCACTCCTGCAGCATAATCATCTTTTCTGCCCTTCATCCATGTTGGTCACATCAAGTATTACCTCCTAACTCTTGAGGTCCATTGGAAGTATTTGATTTAGGGACTTATTAGCTTGTTTGGGACTTTTTTTTCCCACTGAAGCGGCCATGTTCTGCTCTTTATCGGAAGTGATATGGTTTACCTTGTGCATAACGGCAAAATCAGCCACTTGTCCTGAAAGCCATGTGTCTTTAAATAGTGAAAAATAACTTTCAACACACCATATCACAGACCTTGGTTAGGTTGAGGAAAACATTGTGGTTTGATTCATTCACGCCGATCTCCTCCCTGTGCAGACTTGGTCACAGTTAATACTACTTCAGCTGACTTCCTCCTTTGCCGTCAAAATAATTACTACGGCCTGATTTGGATGCTCAGAAACTTCGTGACAAAATACGTCATTCTTCCATGTGCTCTAAAACTTTCTGATTCTTTCTGATCTGACGACACTGTTGGCAGGATGACATGATTTGTCTTCAGCATTTTAAAACTATTACAAATAATTGATAACTGTTTCATGATGTGAAAACTCTAAAAAGGCACAAAAACACTTTTAACAATGTTACAAGGAAAACATTGTTTGGATTAAAAATTTGTTGAGTTTAGGCAACCCTCGACTGGAAAAGGAAAAAAAAATATATACTGGCCTCTTGTGTTGAAGTCGTTTTATGTTTTATGATTTTGTTACTTCCTCCTTCGCTCCACTTACTATGCTGGAGTAACTGCTAGAGGGCTTTTGTTATTTGAGTATAAACATATGTTGTCCTGGGGAACTTGCTGAAAAGACTGATGCTGTTAATCTCCTGGGGAGGACACAAAAGAAAATGTTTTACATGTGAGGACAAAGGGATTAGGCAACATCAGATAAATCCCAATAATAATAAAAAAAAAACACGTTTACCTACAATTTTCAACCAGTGTACACCTGAGAGTATTTCTTTAAGCATGTATCCTGAGTTATTCTACCTTTCATGTCTTTGTGTCTGAACATTAGAAATGGGGACTTCTGGTAACTGCAGCACTTGTCTTGTAATCCTCCGAGGCCATGTAGCGCCTGTCAGAAATATCCATGTTGCTGTACAGTGTTGAACCCACACACATACACACACACACACACACACACACACACACACACACACACACACACACACACACACACGCACGCACGCACACACGGACGGATACCTGAAGTCTGCTACAATGCTTCACAAGATTGGCTCTCAAGGCTATCTGTGTAAAAAACAGGGTTTACCTGACAATCTATTCCACGCTTGATCCCTCGCGCTCTTTCTTTGATCCGACCGTATAGCTCTCTTGTTGCCTGCTGTCCCTCAGGTGATCAGGCTGCTGGCCAGATGCTGTTTCTCACCCATTCTCTACACTTCACATCCATCCACTAGCTTCTGAGGCTAACTGTGCAGAATGGAGGCTAACATTAAAGTACTCCCACTCCATCCTGACCTCCACTTCTTTAAAATGACTTTTCTGCAGGAATAAACAGTGCTGTATACCCTCAGCTCTGTTGTAGCATGGCATTTAGCATTTAATATATTTTCACTGGCCACTATTACATGCTTGCTCGCCAAAAACTCATTAATAACATGATCATGTGCAAATGGGGTTCAACCCATGTGCATGCTATAGTTTGATTATGCTCATGTGATTATGCACAGACAAAGCATAAAAATATGCAGAGTGGTGTGTTTATAGCCATGTAATTGATGAGCATTTCAGCCGTGTGCACACTTTTCACTATTCAGCTATCACACCCTGTCGGAGTTTTCCCGCACAGAAATTGTAATCACAGAACAGAAATGCCAGAGATGATTCTGTTTCTTTCATCGTTTTTGCCTTTCACATATTCTTTCCAGGCTACAAACCAACTAATTATGCTTTATCAGTCTCTGTTTTTGGAAAAAAACAGAGGCACACAGTTAGTAGAGGCATAGCATAGCAGGTAAATGATTGAGGCTCACCAAAAAAAATTCAGAAAAGGGGCCCCCGATGGCCACTTATAATGGCACTTTTTGCAATGACAACTATAAACCTCCTTAAACCTCCCATAAAGGGACTCTAACAGTGCACCACCGCTGCCTCAAAACCTGTCCAAGTGGGGCTCCTTCTGGAACGATGGGAGGATCAGAAAAAAAAAAAGCAGGGCTCACCCATGGACACGGGAAGTAGGAGTAGTGAGGAGGCTGCAGCACTCCTAAAACAAGGATTCTTGCAGCAGAGAAAGAGACAGAGCACCCATGTAGACAAGCAAGAAAGAGAGACCATGAGAATATGAACAGAAGGGTTAGGTTCACACCTGGCAGTGAGCGTCTCAACATGCATCTCGAGTAATCACTTGTAATTAAATCTGTATCTCATCTCTACACAAATAAACACGTACATTACTGGCACAAATGGTCACAATCTTTTTTTAACAAGAAAAGAAAAAACGTCATGAGTGACATTTGCAGAATTTACAAGAATGCCCAAATAATCAAGAATTTGTCACGGTCAACAACTCACAAAACTGAGCAATTTTATAAGGGAGTCTGGCGAGTTTCTCTCCCTCTGTTGTTAACTGTATAATTACTGTGGCTGCCTTTACCTACATGTACTGCAGCATGTTGGTGTTCAAGTTTTCTGTCTGCTGTAGTGCAAAACTCACATTGTTGTAAACATTAGAATTAATACAAAAAACATTATTGTCGTGCACCATTTACTATGACATCATTATATAGACTGACCCCTCAGCACCTGACTGGCTCCCAGCGTCCCTGAGCTCACCTACCTAACCTACTTACAGAAACAAGCCACTGCCTGGGAGGCAAAACGAGAGATGACAAATCTTACCCCACAGTAATGTCCTAAAATATGGCAGCCGCAGTGACAAACGCCTCCTCACCATTTGACCTCTCAAGTAAGTTGAAGACGCCCTACAAAGAACAGCGCAAAGCATTTTAATATTACAATATTTGATGAAAAGGTTATGATGTCCTGAGGCATTTTTATGAATGATCTTGCTTATCTTTATTCCTCGATATGTCTGTATTCTGTGAAGCACTTGCTACCCAGGTGCTATATAAATAAGGTTTTACAGCACTGTGATGCTAATTGAAAACTCCCACATTATTATTATCTGCCACAAGAGCTCGATGCCGGGTTTTAATTGTCTGGGTTCATCTAATTCGTTGTTTTTGTTGTTTTCATAAAAACCTCTTCACGCTGGAAAGCCATCAGCAGAAGATCAATGTGCTTGCTATGCAGGGCAGAGTTTTCATGTGCCGCATTGAGACCATTTGCATATTGGAACAGTTAGATTTCCCTCTGGCATGATTAGTTGGGAAGCTGTCAGAGAGGTGCTGCCACGAGGAGAAGCATTAGTCCCATCCAGGTACTGACAACTGCAACATGAGCCCGTCTCTTTTACTCCCGTAGAAGCTGAATCAAAGCACGTGGGGGTCAAAGATTAATTTGACAGTCTGCTTTAATTTGAATACCTGAACACACGTGTAACGCTTTGGTTAAGCTTGTAAACTACTTTAGTATGTGCAAAAAGAAGAAAATGTTTGATACCGCAACCTTGTTTACGAACAGTTCCCCCTCATCCACGTGTTCGATTGAATAAATCATTGGATTTCTTGTCAATGAGCCTGGAAAAATCCCGCACTGGCTCATTAAAGGAGAAATAACTATTGGTGAATCAATACAGAACACACTTAGAGCAGACTGGAATGCAATTTCCTTTTCAGATGGAGCACCTTCACAATCAATGACAACACACAACAATCACAGCATAACCGGATCTTTACCAGCATTACCATCACTGCAGTCTCAGTAAGGATCGAGTAGGATATGAACCTATTTAGACCCTGAATCAGAAAAGTAAGATAATGAATATATTCTATGTTACAGGGTGGAGGAATTTATAATCACTTGTTAATTATTACGGAGGAAGTTTCCAGCTTCAAGCACTTAAACAGTATTTCTGCTTCCAACTCGGTCGTGTGTTCCACCAAACACAGCGGACCGTGTTCGCAGGTGAGAAGCCGGTGAGAGTTCTCGTCTTTGTCACTGTACCAATGATAAATAGCGTGCCTGCATAATGGAGGTGGATTGGAGGGCGGTAGCGCACCTCCTATGTGTCATGCCCTGGTGGTGAAGCTCCTCACTGACAAGAGAAATGAAGCAGCCATACAAAACATGTGTCACAGTTGGGAGCACATGTCTGTTTCAGCCTGGTTTCCCACAGCACATGATTTAACATCCAGTCCCAACCCTGAGTGTCAGTGCAGGAATTAGTGCGCATTTGTGTAGCGAGGCTGAAAGTAAAAGGTGTCACTGCAGCAGGTCTTGTTCAGACACAAAACCTGCAATTAACCTTTGATAATAATCACCATGATGAACCTTTTGTTTAACTTAATGATACTGTGGTTTCCATGCACAGATACTTTAGAAAGAAATGGTTGGCTACTGTATTGATTTGTCTTCATCCAGCACACACCTGCAGCATGGAGTCAGTACAGGACTACAGTGGAAACAGGATTAGCTGTGCAGTGCAACAGTTATGGAAAAAGTATTCAGATACTTAAAAGGAACAGCTCCACATTTCATATGTTTACGTTGAGGTGACAGAGTCGTTTAGTGGCAGTAGTAAATATGACACGGACAAAAGGAGGGATTTGGGTGTAGTCAATAGTCTACAGTGACTTATTATAAGTGTTTCTGCAGACACAGCTAACCAGGGTCAACAAAGAAGTCTCAACAGGTCTAGACGGACCAGAGTTTCTGGCTGACAATCTGTTAGGATGTGGTCTGCAATGACAGTGTGCAGGTCCCCACCTCTCTTGAGCCTACATAAAAGGGGCGTCATCAAATCCTGATTGGCTAGGAAGGGAAAGCTCCAAGCTGCTCTCAATCATCAAGTAGGAGCCAGTCTCCAATGGAGACTGGGGATGTTAGTTGACTGAGACTCAGTTTTCAGTGCACAGGTAGAAAAATGTAGTGTCTGCGTTCCTGCAGTCTGTCGTCGATGGTATTTTAGTCCTGCCAGTTATTTCTTATTTTTTGGGACAGACACAAAAGGCTCAGTTAACAAATTTCAGTGTGTGTGTAATAAGTCCTTTGAAATGCAGCACTGCATGTAAACAAAGCTGGGATTTGGATAGTATTTGAGGTTTGGATGCCATGATACACAGGACTTTACATAACCAATAATTGATCAAAGTATCCACATAATGATGCTAATATGCATGAATTTGTAAATGCCAACAGAAGGTGTCCCTCTTATCTCGTTATGTTTTGAACATCGTACGCAGAAAGTGAGATTGGCCACAGCTGTATGGCGCCGTGAGCAGCAGAGCATGTGAGACTAGTGAGTTTGGCTGTCACACGTAATTGCACGCTGTCTCTGCCATACTTTCCTCTGTGTGATACCAGTTTCACATAAATTTTGTAATCTTTAAAACATGGAAATAATTATGTGTGACCATTCAGACTAAGGTGATCATTAGAGAGAGCAGCTTATTCCTGTGCTGCATCTCATCTTAGCTCCAAAAAGCTGATTTACATGCAAATGAGGCTTGTTGCAGCTCAAAATGGTGTGTGTGTGTGTGTTTGGAGAAGCCTTGTGTGTGCATTTCCAAGTGCCTCTGTCTGCCTGCAGCTCATTAAGGGCCGTGCGTCCATTGATTACAGTCATGTAGCGAAACAGCCCCTCTTTTCTTCCCCTTTGATTAAAGATGCTGCATGAAGAAAGTCCTGATTGATCGTTATATTGATGCTTGTCTGGGCATGTAGAAAAATGGAAAGAAAGAAAAGGGAGGAGGTGGTTTCTCAATGGGAAACCTCCTCTTCATCTACTCGACAGCAGATCCACAGCACCCACACACACAACCTCTGCCCCACGCACAGGCTTGCAGCGTTAACATTTTCCACAACGCTCTTTGCTGCTCTGTCTGTGTATCAGTTGGGATGTTCGATTGAAAGTCAGTGACAATGCATCCTTACAGGCAGCTCGGCTGGGAGATAATCAAATTCAATAATAGCCTTGACTCTGCACTCTTTGATGCTCTCTTAGTTTATTCCTGTACCCTCTTTCCATGACGCCTCACTCTCTCTCTCTCACTTCCTCTTGTTGTTGCCAACTTGGCAAGTGCTGAGTGAACTAATGCATCTGATACAGTTTGTTTCAAAGTCTACGATGAATAATTCAAAAGGGTTTGTGTGACCCCATGAGGACCACCTGACACACACACTTAAGGGACAACGATTTGTTGGGCTATAAGTCTATTTTGGATTCAATGTTGTGTAGACTTGCAAAAAAAGTACAAAGAAGAGTTTGTATCATTAAGTTTGGGTGTCACTGAAACCCCCCCCCCTCAAAATAAATAAAAGCTCAATTCTTTAGGTTCGGTGTGCATGATTTTGATCAAATTGTCAAGCACCAAGTTGATCTTGAACATGCTGTTGTAGATTTTCAGGTATTTTGACACTGCAGCGTTGAACAAACTGTGATTTTGACCTGATGATGGCGCTAGATGAAAACTCAATGTCGAATAAGGAAATTCTTCCAGTCATTTTGTGAGACTTGGGCTCAATCCCATTCCAAAATTTCCCCCCTGACCCCTTTGAGTGCACTTCAAACAACCCTTCACGACCCTCATACGTCATCAGTTGTTGTCGATGGCGTTGGCATATTGGAAACATCTAGTCACGTCTGTCGTCTTCAGCTGGTACTCTCTCTTGCCTTGCTATAGCAGTCCTGGTATTATCACAGTGCTGTTTGCTATTTACCTGATAAAGATAGGAAAGCATGGACGCTCGCAATTCATTTACAACTTCACATTATTTATCAAGTAATCAACTAAAAAATCACTCTGATTTATTACCTGGCCACTAGTGCTGCTTTATAGGCTAGCATTAGCAATCCGTGCTCCTACCCTGCCATCAAACGGGGTCGTGCAACTTCAAAATAAGTCAAAATACAGGATTAAAATACATGTACACCCTAGCCCTAGACGTGAACGTGCAAAATGAAGTGGTAGCGCTAAGTGGTATGGTCAAGATGTTGAGATGTTTCACTTGATGAGAGAAAATCTTCTGGTGATGTCTACTTGGGACCTTGGATATCTGCAGCAGGAGTTTTGTTGATTTTTAGCACAAAGGGTGGTCCAGTGGGAGCACCCGCTACTTCTACACCACCGACGATTGCACACTTATCAATGGACCTTGTTGCAGGCCCCCTTAACCATGACTTTAACTTTTCTAACAGGCTCTCTACAGTGAACACTTAATGTATGCGGACCATTTGTGGAGCAGCTTCCTGTATTCTCCAGGCGTCTCTCAGAAGGAGTAAAAAAGTCTTAGTTTCGGTAACCCTGCCCTTTAAGTGACTAATTTGACTCAGTGTGCGTAAGCTATATGCTGTTTAACGAAGCTTTAACCCTTGAGTGGTTCTCTTCGCCTCAGAGTACTCATTGTAAATCAGTCTCAGCTGCCAGTTTTAAGAGCAGTCAAGCACCTGAATGACGCTTGCTTACTTATATTCTCATTACCCACGTTACCACCAGGATCCCCAGCAATGCATCAGGTTGACAGATGTAATCTCATGTATGTGTATCATGGACTCCTGGAAAGAAAAACCCTGGGCACTGTACAAAAGGTGTGGGCGCTGCTTCACTTACTTTCTACATGCTTATACTTCACATGGCACACTAGAGCTGAAATGATGTGTTGTGAGCTGCTGCAGCATCCCATCAGCCAGGCAGACAGTGCCAGGCTCACACCGGCTCCCCTGCCAGCATCCACGATCATCCTGTTGAATAATGCAGAGCCAGAGTCTGCTCCTTCTCTCTCTCACTCAGTCATTGTTGCGCGCGCAGCGGTATCAAGCGCACTGCGATGCCATCGACATGCTAATTGCATGCAGATACTGTAGGTCTTCCTGTGGCAAACGCTGTAAAGATAGGCCATCCAGCAGCCACTGACTCATTCATCATAAGCGGGTTACAGAGCTTAAGGGATCAATATCAATGCCATGTGAGCATTCCATCAATGTCGCCGTTAGCACATTACTGCTACAGAACATTTACACAAGTCCCCTGACACACACACACACACAGACACAGACACACACACATGAAAGCACACACACACACACACCCTCTTCCTAAACCCCAGTTTTGAATCACAGCTTGAGAGACGCTGGTGTTGATCCTCCTCTGGTAAATACCTCAGTCTAATGAAGAAAAACACACAGACTCACACACAAATTGATTATTATCTGACATGTGGATTAAGTGCAGAGGAGGAGGAAAAAAAAACCTTAAAGGAATACAGCAACTTAAACGTGGAGATGGATGACAAATTAGAAAGTATAAACCAACAAAGTGTCCTGATTCGCCTCCAGAACAGCCTCAGTGCTCCTGAGCAGTCACTCTCACTCTCTGGCATGCTAATGGGCAGATACACACTATTCCTCCAGCGTTTCCTCATTTGGAGTGCTGAGATGTTAAGATTCGACTATAACCTCATGCCTTATGATTCATCTAATTTTCATACTTCAGTAGAAACCGTGCCTTATGAATGGAGCCTCTGTCATCCCGGACAAACTCACTCCCATTGGCTTCTTTCAAATAATTTATCTGCTGCCGGTACGTTTTAAATGATGCACACATTTGATGATGATGGTTGTGAACAACACCCCCCCGACGGCAATATCAATACTTCATAATTCATCACAACCCCTCATGTCAGGTCGCTGATATAAAGTCCCTGTGGCCAGGACAAAGAGCCTGAAAAATAGATTAATTCCAACTGCCATTATAATCATGAATAAGAAGTGAAACAGTTGCACATGTTTGCACTTTGCTACCATATTAACAATTTTAAACAGTATATATTTAATTTACGTATACCGTCTGTTTTTTACTTATTTGGTTGCCACATCAAAGAGGAATTTAAATCCTTGTTGTTGTGATTATGAAATGTAAAGAGCCAATCGTGTTTTCAAATAACAGACTGTTTAGCCACATTTTGACATTTTCAGGTGAAAATATAACTGTTAGAGAACATAATGAGCACGCAGATGAACACTGGAGAACAGATTAGATGTGATTTAAAGGATCAACTCTCATTCTAGATGAGCACACAGTGATGAATCTTACAATTTGTTCATTTAAAAAGGTCCAGTGTGTAAGATTTGGCCAGAATTCTGGCTCAAACCATTGTTGATAATGCTAGTTCATTTTTTTTCAGTGTGAAGAAACAACAGTGTTGACATTTTGTCAAAGATGTTTGTCGTCTATACTGTTGCAGAGACATCTACTGAAGTTAGCATGCTAACCAGCTAGCCCCGGAGCTTCCCACCTCTACCACTTTGTACCTCAATAGGCTACAGTCCAATAGCCCATGTAGTTTCAGCTGGGAGCAAGTTTGCTTCTTAGTCTAATAAGTAAACAAAATAAACTCACACAATGTAAACATTTTATACCTATTTCCCTTACTAAACAGAAAAATACAACTGTACACCTTCTGAATTCAAGTTCCTTCTTCTTCTTCAAGATTAATCTCTGTTGTGTCTTCTCGTCGCTAGAGTCAGTCCTGCTCAGAGCCGCCGTAAATCACCTCTGTAGCCCCTGTCCTGGAGGCTGTGTTCAGTCCCGGTCTAGTGTCCAGTCTTCACTTTGAGGTGACTGAGCCTGGTTGAGCTGGCCCATCGACCAGCTAACGGCAGCTAGTCAGTACAGCCAGAGATAGCTGTATACATAAGTATAGTGAGCAACAGTGCTTCCCTAATGTCTTTTTGGCCAAATTACACCTTTAAGAGGTTTCAACAGATGTTTTATGAGTGATCAACGGACTTGTAAGTGCAAGCTGCTACAAACTTTTCAGAGACATCCAGCAGCTGGTTAGTGTTTGATATCTGTGGAGCATTTCTTTGAATATTTTTCCTAAATAGAAATTAATTCACTTTTATCTACCAGATGTCATTTGTAAAGTAGTTTGGCTTCCTCTCCATTTGATCTGAAACCAAAAACTCCACGGGGGGAATCTCCAATAAACTGATTATTAATATAGATAAAGTTTCATCTTCCAATCTTGTAGTATGCAGAGGCAGTTACTGAAAGAGATCATTGTTGTTTTTACAAGTACACTGTGAAAATTACCAAGGAGGCTGGGGTTTATTGGCTTTTTATGACGGTGGACAGGCTCATAATTGAGATGCCTGCATTCTGACATTAAAGTGTTCTCCAAGGCTGATGTCTCCAACAAAGATAAAACATTCAGACATCACTGGCATTTCAATCAGCCACAATTTGACCATTGGGATGATCGTCGGTGCCAGAATGGCAGAGCATTAACCATTTCATGCTGTGCGAACATCAATGAGAAGATGCCTGGAGAGGGTCGCGTCTAACTGGGATTCTGATTTTCTGTCACGCCTGTCTGCTCTCGGGTAAACCGGCTTTGATATCGCACAGCGTAAGGTTGCCTCTAAGTAGATTTTTGAATTTCATTACAATTAAATTAATACAGATTTTTGTCTTGACATGAACAACAGTGAGGCCCTGGACACCCAGCTATGGCAAGAAAAAGAGGAGTTTCTCTGCAAAGACATGGCGATAAATAATCCATCCTGTTGTGCAAGCTTGTGAGAGCCCCCGTATGCCTTGAATATCTTAGCATTGGCTGATATTCCCAGAAAGAGAATGATCTGAGCTTTAGCTGTCATTGGGATGCTGAAGGACATTTGCATATACGAAAAAACACAAAATACACGTTTACGCCAAATGAGTGGAGACAGCCATAAGCTCATGCCGTGGGTGTCAGCAAAGAAAACCCCTGCAACTGTCATCCTCATACTTTACGGTCATTCTTCCCAGCGGGGGCTAGTTCAACCCCATTCTTTTGCAGTTTTCATTCTCGCCATCATGCCCGGGGCGGTGGGCACTGCTGCTGTGTCACCTGGCTGGCAGGAGGTTGTTTTTCTGAACCGAGCTTTCAGGGCTGAGCCAGAAAAGAAAAAATCACCTTCTTATAAAAGTGGAAATTTAACGGAGGGAATAATTATAACAAGCAAACAGAAAGCAGAAGATATTATGGGCTTTTTGCTACATTACCTGACACAATAAGCTGCAGAACCATTTGAGCATGAGCACCTGTGAAATATAGAGTTTTTGTTGTTCTTGTAGGCAACAGTAATTCATTTTTGTCAGTACAGTTGACAGAATATAATGTTAAAGAATGACAGAATAATTAGCTGTCAACTAACTGTGCAGCTATGCTTGACCTTTTAGCCTGTTTTAGCCCATTGTTTTGGATTTAAGGGACATTTATTACATGGCTCTGTCTCAGCAGCAATCTCTGTTAAACTCCCTGTATGCTACCTGCTGAGCATCCCATGGCAGACTGACAAAAGGTAGCAACTAGCAAGTGAAGAACTATCTCGCTAAAGAGAGTTTGTAATCTTCAAGCCAGAGCTAAAAAGTCACCTTAACTCATCTGCTAGGCACAAACACGATTATAAATGAATGATAATCTTACTCTGTGCCTTGTGGATGGGAAACAGAATAAAACAATAATCCTTGAATAATGTTCACTTCTAGGGTTAGGGTTAGGGTTAGTTAGGGACAGTTAAAAAAGCAGGACTTTGTTAATCTATGCACTACTTTTACTTGCCAAAAAAAATGCCTACATTATCTAGGCAGTGTATCAGCAGCTCCCTCTTGACTCACAAAAGGCCTTTTTTTACATATGGAGTACTACTCCCAAAGACCTGTAAACAGACTTTGATCTGCAAAATCAGTGGAGCTCCCCTTTAGGCATAAATAATCTCACCCCACTGTCAGGAACCTTACAGGCATTATAGTAGAAAATCAAAGAATAAAACAGCCTCGTGTACTCGAATGGATTTTCACCTTATGATATTCAGTTCGTATCCAGTTGTTCTTGTGTGATGCAGAGTTGTAATTTCCTTTTTTGGTCTTCCCAATTTCTTCAAACTGCCTTGTGTCCTATTTCCTTTATTGATAAAAGCCCATATAATACAAAACTTGAGTTTTTTCCCCTTTAAGATTGACTTGTAATGACTGTTGGATAAGGAATGTCAGTGTTTTTCAGTGAACGATGGCCACATCAGGGTGTGAATGTCGTATATGATAGCTGCTGTAGCTAGGCAACAAGTCCATCCAGACTTTGTGTGATTATGCGGACGCTGCCATTTCAATAGACTGATGAAAACTGGGCACAGCCGTATTTGGTTAGAAGCAGTTTTTATTTCTCTTGTGTAATGACTTTCTCTTCGGATCACTGTTAAACATGGGAGTTCCAGATTGGTAACAGTCTTTATGCCATCAAACTCCAAAGTAACTATCAAAAACACACCAGAGCGCAAGCAACCAAGCTGTTTTTCCATCTCTTGCACGAAGACGAGAGTTTACAGTTTTGACCACATAATGGTGCTCTATAAAATCATACTAGTGTGAACTTTGTACAGACATCCAGGGTCTCCAGAGGATGAATCTAGAGATATCTCAGTTTGGTTGAAAGTGGTGGATGAACCGACCAACCGACAGACTAGCATTGCCATCCCTTTAAACTAGCACAGCTGAAAAACTCTCCTAAGTTCTTGAGTAAAGAGACATTTTAGAGACGGTTTTGTCAAGTCAGGCAGAATTTTTTTAATGTCTACAAAGAAAATGAGAAAAAGTATGTTTAGTTTTCAGTTGGCGACCTGCAGGGTTTTGTACGGCGGCAGCCACAGATCCAACCTTGTATTATCCTTTAATCCACAACTTTGACAAAAGGTATATCGGCTTTCAGTGCAGCAGGCTCCCATCTTCTCCGACTCAAAGCACGCATTGATCATTCAGGTGAAAGTCACAGCTGTAGGATCTCCACCAGGCGGTCGGGGATCCTGACACTGCAAAGTGGAGTGTTAGCTGATGTGTGCTCTCCTGGAGCTGCTGCTGCTGCTGCTGCTGAACACCAGGAGGAAACTGCAGAGCATTAAGTTCTCCAGATGCTTTTTATCATACAGATATTCAATTGTTGTCATAGCAGGGAATATTAATTTGTTTGAGAACTTTTATTCTTTCTCATTCATTTATTGTTTGTTTGTTATACTGTAGGGGAAGTCGAGCTATTGCCAACCAATGGGAATGTTTTAATCAAACTATAACCTCAATCTAATTATTCAGGAGTTGAGTTATTACACTGCACCTTTAGAAATACAATCTCGGGACAATTACATTAATTTCACAGAATATTAGATTTTTTTTCTGCACACATTTTACTTCACTTTTCTTTTCTCATCCTTGCTTTTCCACTGGGATTTGTTGAAAAATGAACCAATATTGCCGGCAGCTCTGTGATCCAGGTTGATAGATGGAAAGGAGGAAATTATTATCCATACTGTGAGGCAGAGGCGTGTGTGTTTTCAAACACTTACCCACTGCCCTGCTAATGCACAGTTATATAGAATGAGATGTGCTTTTAAGGCTTGTTAACTTTTGGCAGTGTTGTAGCAGACTGTTATTCAATGTAAGTGTGGGAGAAATATCTAAAGGTCCAGTACGCTCTGGCCTCACAAGATAGGATAAAGGTTCTAATTAAAGCCCTAATTATCAGGATCTCTTATGGGGCTGGGTTGTTTTTTCTCATTGTTTGGGAAAGACCTTTAAGTTTCAATTTAGGGAATAATTCATCCTACAGGATACACTGATATCCAAGACTATTGTGTGGTTGCACTTTCAACCTTGTACGTACAGTTTGGAGAAAGTCCTGTTTTAACACACCAATGTCCCTGAGCACAAAACCACATAGAAGTCCATTAGAAATTGTCTCGTCCACACAGAGCTCTGACCCTAAACCCCAGTGGGATGAACTGGAGTGCTGACTGTGGGCCAGGTCTTATCAGCCAACATCAGTGGCCGACCTCACTAATGCCCTCACGGGTGAATGAGAGCAAATCCCTGCAGCAAGGTTTCAAAATTTTGTCAAGGGCCTGCCCAGGAACCGTAAGATACTAAGATACTCTATAGCATATAGCTTTGTATCGGTATGTTTACATTTACTGTATGTTTTTTGCAGCTCGTCCTCATTCAAAAAATAAATGAATATAGGTTGAACATGCAAGCATCTTATTACAGCACATGATTACCTTTATTGCTCAGCGGTGACCTCTAGTGGCCGTAGTAATTACACCCACAGCAAAGGTGGAAGTCAGGTGAAGTAGTATAAAGAGCGACACTTAGGGAGGAGGATGGGGTGGATGTTTGGGTAGGGTTGTTTTTTGTCTTACTAACATAGGTAAATTGTGCCATGAACATTATGTAACTTATGTTATGTATCTATCCAAACTGCCCGGTATGCCTGTCGCTGGTACGCTGCATTGGTCATGTTGTTTTGGGAGCAGTGACAAGCCATTTTGAGAGTCACTGGCAATAAACCTAGTACATATTTTGGCATTTTTTTTAGGGGAATTAGTGGTTTTGGGAGTGCAAAGGTCTGAGGTCTGTGAGTTTACATGTGTTGTTTCTCTTCATTTAGTGTGTTTTATGTATATTTGTGTTACAATAAATGTAAATGTTAAGTTTTGGCTATAATTGAGGTTACAGGCAACAAAACCCTAACCGTAACAGGCAACTACTTTTTGCATCAGCAGTGAATTTTTGGTATGAGATGTCAATCATGTGTTGCAAAATCATCTAATATGGATGTAGTTGTTTTGAATCAGACATTACCTGAAGATAGAGACCATGTAAATACAGACATTCCCTGCGGAGATTAATAAAATAGTATTATTATACTGCAACTTTTTCTCGCTTTGAGCCAATTTGTTTACTCGTCCCGCCACCTCCTGCACATTTGGGTGACTTCTCCTCCCTATTACAGTCAGTCATCTTGATGAGCTCCCTCCCTCACCACGGTGTCTAGCCTGAGGCGGAGGTAGCCAGCATGGCATAGAGAAAGCAGATGGCAAACACGGACTGTGTGCAATAAACTAAAAGCGGCGCTTATGTTCTTATGCGTTTCTGAATGGGCCACGTCTCCTGCGTATTTCTTTTCTTAAAACCCGGCTCAGGCATTCAACACTCGCCTACAGCAAAACATCACAAACATCATTGAAGAGACAATTTTAGGCAAATGGGACAAAGATGAATAATGTCATAATGTATAATGGATTCATTTTCCTCCCCATTTAGTTATTTATCTCAGTGTTGGATATTGCTAGTTCAGATATGCATGTAATATGAACACGTATAACTGCTCTTTCAGTCATGATTTTACTGTCTGTATTGTGCAGAGCTCTGTGCTTCTAAAGAAGATGTCACAAGTATCGGTGTGCTACTGAATATTCAGATATTTTGTGTGTGGTGTCTAATAACTGGAGTTGAGTGATTACAGTAATATTCTCAGATGATCATCATGTACTCTACTGACATTGCATTAGTTGTGACTGTTCTTTAAGATGCTCTTGGATGATAGATTTTGCACCAAGGTTTGTCCTCACAAGTTTTCAATAACTACGCTGGAAGCCTCTTGACACTGAATAAAAGCATTGATGACACATCATAATACAGGTGTTAATGAATTATTAAATATTCTCCTGTTAACTTCACAAGGAGCAAATTGCAACCAATGCTTCTTTATTTTTGAGGCATAGAGGCATCCAACAGCTTTTCCTCCCTCCATTTTGATGCATGATTAAATAAAATACTGAATGTTTAAGGGCGATAGTTTAAGGAGCGATGCTGTTATTACAGTTTAAAGCTCAAGTCTAGTTTATTTTGGCATTTTTCTGAGTCCTTTCCTCACTCAGGGCAGGCAGATGTTGGCAATCGGAGCTGAGGGAAAGTTTAGCAATGAAGTTGTCTAGTGGCAGTAAATGTGCAGCGCAGTTTACAGTTTGACCATGAATAAACTCCACCCTACTCAAGAAGACCTTAAAATGCTGCTATTACTCTCCATGCTATTACTCTCCATGCTATTACTCTCCATGCTATTGCTGGTGATCTGGCTAAATCGGCAGTCTGCTGTCATGGATATGGGTTATATCCGACTATTATTCATTTGTCTAGTTTAGAAAGAACATTGACTGTTAAAAAGGAAGTAACACTGGCTGGAGTGGGGCTTTAAGTTCACCTTATAGTTAAAATAATTCTTTTTTTCCCTTTTTTTTTTTTACATCTTTGCAAGTGCAGATAATGTTCTGTTACCATTACGTGCCATAATTGTGTAATAACCAGTCTTTAGAAAATTGCATTAGTCTTGGGAAATGTAAGACTAAGGCAGCTTAGCATTGCACCATAGTTTAAAATGATTTAATCACACGATATTTCCCCTGAATGTCCAGATGGCTATTTTTCCTCTGTATAAGGAGGATGTATTAGCAGCGATGTGGAGGAGCTGCTGTGCTGTTTCTCCTCCCTTTGTATCACAGGTGGGATGGTTGAGAGGAGGCATCCATTCTGGACTATTCTTCATCCTCTGGGATACTCCCCAGGTCTGTGAAATGTGCTTTGTGTGAATGTCTAATGAGTCTTTTAGTGCTGGCACTTACAGACCTGCACACTGGAACCCCGCCGATTCTCCATGAGGTGGTGGGTGAGGAAAGATGAGGATGCTGTTCCTCTGTTGGGGCAGTAGGGTTGAATGGGCTCGCCATGATTGGTCGAGCACCTGCAAACACATTTGCTGTGCATGTGTGTAACCCTAGCTAAGCAGAAGCTACACTAACTAATCATTAATCATGTACAGATACTTCAAAACGTTCCACATTCTTAAGTGCCTGCCCTTTAAATTGCCAAATCAGTTTTTGTTTGCAGCACAATAACCTTCTGTTAATTGCAATGACAATTTGTTTTTACAATTAATGAAGCTCGATCAAGTGAGATGCTGGCACGCTTATTCCTCTGCATCAGGTCAGACGCTCCCTTTACACAAGTAAACTGTCTTTCCAGTCACAGGTGATTAAGGAGAGACTTGGTTATGTTTTAACCTCTACACTACAGGATGACTTGGGTGGATAATACGTTCAGCCCAGCCTCGAATCAGGAACACCCCCGCAGTTGTTTGGAGCGGTGAATCGGACCCAGAATCTGCCCAATTATCCTCCATAGTGTTCCAACATAACTGGTCTCATGGCTCCAAACTCGCCGTTGCTCCAGGCAAGAAAATTTTCACTACAAAGGAAAAACCTCCAAATGTAATTGAACTGCATTTGGTATGCTAGATAAAGCTCTTTCATTTGTTTGCATGCTGCGGTCGCACTGCGTGACTATTGTTGGTCAGGTTTTATTTTCTTCAACTTTAAAAATGTATTGTTCATGCGTCTAAATAAACAGTTGACTGCTTCAATTTAAGATGCTGCAACAAAACTAATAAGGGCAGGTGTTAGGATATAGCATGTAATATGTGTAGTGTGAATCTTAGTGTAGTAGTAGTGTAATACTCTTACTTTATGGTATTTTTTCTCCTGTTTTTTTGTTCTTAATCATTTTATTCCCTTTTGTCAATAAAGTGAAGGAAGATGTGAGAACCAGTAGTCATGAAACTAACAGATAGCTTTGGTGCATACTACACTGCTTAGCCTCACACACATTTTAGCTTTAAACCAGACAATCAGCCCAGACGCTAGGATAAAATGTTGACAGTTAATGTTTCTGCAAACCACGGATACGTTCAGATCTCTACATGTTGCAGGCTACGCACTTTATTGCGTCACATCATGTTCACACATTGCAGCTGACAAGGCTGCCAAGCAAGTGAAGTTTGAGTCTGCATTGCAACATCTGTAAACATGACACCACTGAATAATTTTAAGGAGATGTCTGGAAAAGTTCCACTCCTGTTTGTGGCAACAAAAACTGATAATTTTGATGGGAAATCGGGCCAACTGCAACCTTGCTCAGGTGTTTTTGACAGACCTTGGGATCTCCAGCCATGTTTGTGTTAACCAAAACAGTTATTTTAAAGCTAAAACATTGTTTTCCAAGTCCAAACCAAGAACCAAAGAAATCCTTAAACGTGGAGTTGCAACATAAAGAAGTAAAGCGATTGGGTTGTAGTAATACAGACAGTTCAAATTAAGTTCCGCCTATAATCATTTGCACATTCAATGACTTTTAGACAATGGGAAGACATTTTTATTTTATGTTGGTACATGACAAAACATTCAAACCTCGCAGTAGCGATGGACATTTTTAGGAGAATCATCTCACAACATACTTTTCTCTGTTGATTAATCAGTATAAGGCAAAACATCATCATAAATATATACTTTAAAATGTAATCAAGCACAGAAGCATGTATGTGCACATTTGTATGCACTGCAAGATAAATGTTCAAATTACCATTTTAACATAGAAATATGCTAAATTACCTCTTCAAACTAACATTACTAGCTGTAACGATGCTAGCAGCTAATCACACCTACAGCTCTGATACTCATGGCCTTACACCTCGATTTTAGACTGCTCACCTGAAACCTTCTTTGGAAGAGCTGTCTTAATATTTGAGGAGTCGGGCTCACCTCGCTATACACCATACACTGTTGTCATCTTTTGGGTAGAGCAATGCATAACAAAGAGTGTGTGTGGTAAATTTATGAGGCAGCCGGCCTGGCTGTACCTGCAGGCCTGGTGCAGATGACTTTCTGTGCTCCTGTGAGGAATTACTCTGACAGGGCAGCGGAGGGAGGCTGAATGGTGCACAAACAAATGGCTGCGGGACGAGAAACAGGGAGGAGAGGTGCGGTAAAGATTGTACTACGTTGGCATTAAAAAAAAAATAATCTGATTTATGAGCGACAGCTTTTTTGGCTTCGAGAAACTTAAACTAAAACTCTCCTCCTCAATCATTACATGCATTCTCTCTAATTTCTTATAAAATAGTGTTTTCATCCTCAGCAACCTTGGAACAAGCACGATTTTATCAATTGGGATTTTTGGCCGTGTGTGCTTCTGTGTAAGCATTTTTGGCCTTGTGCAACGTTTTTCTAAAGTTTAAACCATTTCCCACCCATGCTGTGTGTGTGAATTTGTAGCTAACAACTTTTGGCATGTTTTGGTCAGTAAATAACAAATCATAAATACTGTATTGCAGATCTTTACAGCAACTCACAACCGAGTTATAAATACTGAGAAAGGAGTGCTGTGCCACTGGCTCACGTTCAAGAAGCTCACTCTGTTTCAGCACATTGAACCAAGTCAAAGTTGCATTGTAACTGTTGTAATGCAGAGGAAACTTTATAAGAAAGGCATATATCTATGGAATTAATGTATTATTTTAATAGTTTATGGAAATAAGGGTATATTTTACTGTAAGATCTAACGCAAATATGAAAAACGTTACGTTATGCTTCGGGGAATGTTCTATAATAATATATATGTACATCAGTTGTAGTCGCTAGGTGCCAACACTCAGTAATCTGGATTAAAATGAAAATAATAAAGAAATAAAAACCTTTGCAAATCTTGCAGGTTCTTTATTGCAGCTCCTTACATCACAAAAGAACAAAAAAGAAGGAATAATGAGCACCGGCGTCAGATCACTGCTGATTCTCCAGGCAATCACGCTCAGCCTTTCCATGACCCGTCAAAGTGCTGAATTAGAGTGTTGACCTTTATCTGACACCAGCTGGAGGAGAAGTGGCAGGCGAGGCAGAGGAGGAGGACGAGGAAGAAGAGGTGAGGAGGGAAAAATGTGTGTTCAGATGACACATACGCACAATCATAGGTGTTTTCTGTTTACATAACAGAAGTGCACACACACACACACACACACACACACACACACACACACACACACACACACACAATGTGGGTTGATGACAAATGTCAACTGTCAGATCTGACAGGGATTAAAAGTCTTTAAATCTCGTTTTATAACTATAATTATGATGATCGCTCCATGAGTCAAGGTTTATGTCACAGTTTGGTGCTTAATGCTGATGATGAATTGCTTTTATTGCTAAACTTTGTTTTCTGCTTCTCTTACTCATTTCTTAAATCCAGGTTAAAATTATCTCAATGTCACATGACAAGATTAATGATTAAATTTTTTATTAATTTGTAAATTAGAACTATTCAGATAGTTTGTCAGATCACAGTGTGTTAATCTAACCATTTTGAGAGTTTTTACAGGTACATTAAGTGGTGCTACAATTAAATTACTTTCTTCTTTCTTGCTGATAGAATGGTCAGAATGTTCTGATCTTGTTCTGTGCACATGTTTTTTTTCCTTTAGAAAGCTGCACATCACATCTTCTTTAAGAGGGAAATGAGACAGCTGATGCCTCGCCCTTCCTATTAGAGCCTGTGGACCCAGGAGCCAAAATGTTGAACATGATGACTTCGATCAAAATATGATTTGCAATCTCCTCACGATTCAAAAGAGTACAGTTGGACTTGGAGATCCAGACTGAGGACATGGTCTGTGGGACTTAAAGGACACACACTGGACACAACTGAGATACATAGAAAATGTGCAGCAGCATTGCTGAATTTTAATTAATAAATTAGTCTGAAAACTTCCATATGCATCTGTTACCCAACCATGTTGTGTGCACACATTTCATGTGTCCCATCAGCTAAATCGTTTAAAGCCAAGTTAAAGTTATTTCAACTTTGTTTTGGAACTAATGAAAAAACACCCAATGCTTTGTTTGCCATCCATCCATCTGTCTTTCTGTTTGCAGGTTTAGGATCAGAGTCACAGCTGGATAAGCAGAACATCCCAGATGTCTGTTCCTCCTGGTGCTTCCTCCAGATGCAGGACCAAAGAAGGTCCTCCAAGACCCACATGGAGCTTAAGTCCCTCCAGCTCAGACTTCTGGGTCCGCCTGAGGTATTCTCCCATTTGTTCATGCCTGAGGGGAGGTTCCCTGACTGGCTGCTGGATTCACTATGCAACATGCAGAGAAACAGATGGTGTTTTACATGTCAGCTGCTGATGACACACTAATTGTTTTCCTATGTTCAATAGCAGTTTAAACTTTGAATGTAATTGTGCATTTTGAGAGAGTGCACAGTGTGTTATTTCATGAAGGTAATGTGGAAAAATGTTTATACTTTATTTCATTATGTCGAGCTATAAGTGGTTAAAATGCTTTCAGCCCTTCTGTGTCCTCCATCTTCACTCACGTTATAAACTTATGTAACTAAGATGGATTGTTTGATTTCATTGTCTAGTTTAATTGCATTTAGTCTGAACCCACATACAGTGACTGTCGGCTTTGCTCTGCTGTCTCTTATTGGGTCTCTGTCTCTTGTCACTGTGGAGCTAAAAGCTCTTCAACATATCACATTTGCTTACAAATTTAGCATTGAGTGTATAAAGCAATATTGTTTTCAATTACACAGTACCAGACAGTCAAGCTGTCACAATTATATTCCAGCACATCCTCATATCTAACTGAATAGGTCAATTGCTAGTGACTCTCAAAACAACATAAATCGCCTTTCCCACAGCTACACGACAGTTGCTGTGTGCCGGACCTTTGTCGGACTTTGTCCTTACAATACTTAACCTGACTTTCTCCTTTGCTGCTGCGATAATAACTATGGCCACTAGAGGTTGCCACCTCACAAGAAACATACATTTGTGTTGAATAAGCTGCCACTGGAGCTGGATTCACTGCTCCTTTTATGCGATACATAGCCAACACCCTCTGATAGAGTACTGTAGATTTTCCACATTTCAGCTCTTCACCATCTTGATTAACAGTTGGACTGCTTCTGGCTGTCTGCACCTCCCAGCTGACTCTCGTTCACCTTCTCAACACTGACAGTTTCTAAGATTCCCTCAACATGCAGCAGTGAGTTTTCACTTGAAAACTGCACTCATTTTAAAAGCAAACAGCCTCACAGTTATATGCTGCATGTCAACAGAAGCCTGGAACAGAAAAGTAGTTAAATAAACAAACAAAATAAAGGATCAAGTCATGATTTCTTTAGACCCAGCATTATTTACTTATTTTTTAATTGGCTCATTTATTTCATACTTCCCATTATCATTGTGTTGTGTCTTTTTGTTGAAATCAGTATGAGCAAATTAATTTTAATCTTTTCACCGTCTCTTTGTCTCTTGTTTTGCATTTTGTGTTTCTAGTCTAATAATAACATTAAGACTCATACACCAAAACATTTAAGAATCAATGTTTAAATATATATTTCTATAGGTGGGACTGTTTTGCTCCCCCTCAGGGAATGGAGTCCTGAGTAATCTTCAGCACTGTCTTGTTTAACAAGGATGTGGTGGATGTCTTCCTAAAGACAGACATGACCCTTGGAGAGGCTGTTATCCATCCACTGAGCTAGTGTACACACACACACACACACACACACACACACACACACACACACACACACACACACACACACACACACACACACAGGTGTGTTTTTGGCAATCCCCTCCATTGACTCAGCGCCAATGTTTCCGCTTGGCTGAACATTAAATCTAGTGAAGGGGTGAGTTTATTTTCTTTGCTTTGAAAGGCCATATTTATCGTTTTCAATTATCTCAGATCCATAAAAGCTGACCCCTGCTCTCCGCTGTGCTGTCTGAACCACTGGAAAGGGAAAAAGAGACTGTGCTCTCTGTGTGAAAGATTTTTGTGATTCGTGTCTGTGTTTCCATCCAGCGTTCATGAACTTATATCAACGCACTCGTCCAATGTGTGCACAAAAACATGCATTTGTGCCCTGAAATGAACTGAGTGTTATCTAATTCCTCTTCAGACCTTGAAATCCACACACACCATCATCCCTCTCCACAGACCCGCGAGTACACCCCCTACTCCGTGCGATAGTAACAACACACTTCTGATGTTAATAGTAAATTAATAACAGCCTTGATGTTAAACTCTCATTATCTTGTCATGAGATGTGCTGCCTGCCTGGGGGCACGCAGCCGACGATGCTTCTCTTTGAACGGAGAGTGTATCAGACTAAACCCCCTCTGTTAGCCATTTCAAAGCAAATGCTGCAATGGACAGAAAATGATGCCATCTGCATAAGAGTGTGACTCCCACCCACTCTCAGCACTGAACATAATCTCCTTTTTATGTTGATTGTCTGCACTTGTGATTATGAAGTTGAACAGTGTGTGTGTCTGTGCACCTGTGTCCACGTCTGCTTGCTCTTAATAGTTTATAAAAGAATGGTAGTGAGAGGCATGCAGATAAAACTAACAGCTTGTTTGGCAGAGCAGGACAGAGTACACATTTGGAGAAATGCATCGTTGAGAAACGCTTGGTCCATTGAACAAAATCACTGGGTGGAGAGGGCGGCCATTACACACACAGTGCTTATTGTTAAGTTGTTAGCAAATGTAGCTGCAGTGCTTTGGAGCTCAATGAGAACCAGTAATATTATCACTGCTAATGGATATGTGACACGGACACCCAGCGATGCCACCGATAATACGTATACTCATATCACTCTAAGCTTTTATGTAATAACATACGCCAAATGATGATCACTGCAGAGGTTAACCCTTAGAACGCCTTGTTTTTACTGTCTTTATTTACAGGCATATGGCACAATATGTCCATGTGTATGCCATACTGTACTTCTAACTGAAGCAAAGAAGCATTTCCATATAACTTAAGATGTTATTCAGGTGTTTTGAGATGATGAGGGCCTTTTTTTATTCTAACAGTGGGGATAAGAGCCCCCCAAACACCAATGCTGTCATTCTATATTGTCAACTTTGACAGTAAATTTTAGAGCGAAGTGAGATCAATCACAATCCTTTGCATTCAGTCTGAAAACACTGCTGCAAGTAAGAATATAAAAGAATATTTATTGATTTAGTAAAAATCTAATTACATCGAAACAGACACAGTAGAAAGAAGACAGACACTTTCAAACCAGAGGGGTTGGCTTCACTCGGTGCCAGTAATAATCTACCTTCATAAAATGTATTTGTGCCGGGCAGTGACTCACTGTTGGCTCCTGCTGCGCTGCTCTGAAGCCGATCCCGAAATAAACTGGGAGGCAGCCACCATAGGAGACATTTACTTTTGGGATCAATAGCATATCACCATACCATTAGTCAGACCTGTTTAATGCATTCTAAATTTAAAACAGAATATATGCAGGGATTATGATGGGTTTTAAAGTAATACGGTTTCCCTTTTCAATAAGTGTCTGTTTAAGTCACTATTTTTAGCAGAATGAAGTAACACAAAGACCTTGCATTTGCAGTATTATGAACTGGGAGTTGGTGGTGACATTGCACCAAGTAGTTTTAGTGCCTAAACCTAACCAAACTTTGACCGTTTACCATTTCCTACGTAACATAGCCATTTGCACAGCTAGCCCTAGCTAATGATTATGTCAAAAAAGGCAACATTAATCTAGAAAATGTTGTGTACAGTAGCCATTTCTCAGGTAACGTTATGTTAGCTACTAACAAAGATAAACTTATGTCTGCGCTACTGACCTCGGCAAATCACCCCTCGATTCATTGCTTGTTGTGGGAACACTACTTCTAACATTATAAATCTGCTAGCTAAAGTTAGCATTATTTATATTTCAATCAAGTTCATCAATGTGTCATAATGATCAGAATAAGTACGACTAATGTGAGACAATGAATGACTTTGCACGAGCTTACTTTCATAACAACCATTTTTATCCAGTAAATAGTGAGTGTTATTTAAAGTTACTGTCTCAGAAGACATCGTTTACTTTTTGCCCTTATGCATACGGTTTGGATCTCTGGGAAGTGAGGTTCAAAAACACACCTGCAAGTATCACTTATCGTCGTAGCTGCTGCCAAAGACAACAAAATGGAGATCGTCAACATTGTTGCACTAATGGTCAGGGCAACACAGAGAGCTAGTTATAACTTAATAGGCAGCAGTACTGTCGTACAGTGGCACACATCCTCCTCCTGTATAGTAACTTTGGAGAGCCACCCTGCCTCTTCAAATCTTTCAGAGCACTGAAAGTTTGTGAGGGCTCCGTCTCCCTCCTCATCGTGTCACCGTCCCTGCCGGCTGTCAGGATCTGTCCCCCGGGCAATCTGCAACCCCCCTCCAGTGAAGCTATTATGGGAGATTGTGTGAGATGATGTTCCAGCTATTTTCTACTCACAGTATTTAGTGCTATTTATTGGAGATATTCCTCCCATTGTTGTTTCTGTCCCTTCAGATAGAGGCCTTGTGTGGCTGGATAATAGCTTGTGAGTGTGTGCTGTTTGTGATGGCGGTGCTGTGAACCCTCTGTAGGGCTACAGTAACCTCTGTCTTCAGATAATCTGCCAATTACCAAGTTCTGCTCGGTGTCAGGAGACCCCTCCCTTTCTCTCGCTGTCTCCATGGTAACCTCTTCAGGGGCCGACAGTATGACTGTGGAGGCAGGATGAACTCAAGGATTACCATTTGACAATAACTGCAGGTCCTTTCTTTATCCAAAGTCAGACTGGGCAACAATCTTGAGTATTTTACCTCAGTAGCATTTTTAATGCAATGATATTACTTTCATTGCCTTAAGATAACATACTGTATAAATATTTTAAAAGTGGATCATTCATAGCAGGACTGATACCTGAAGGAATAAAATCTGTAACCAAAATAAACTCTGTTGGCAGTTTGTTGTACTATTACAAGTAATGTGCATACTTACAAGTACATTTTAAGCTTACTTTTTATGCTTTTGTATAATTCTACACCACTTTATTTCAATTATATAAAGTATTTAAGATTAGCTTTAACTCAACCATCTGCAATCTGTTAATGCGTCAGTAGATATAATCCAATAATAGCTGGTTTTAGTGTTTAAACATTCAGTACATTTTATACATAATACTTGAGTAATTTTACTTAAGTAAAAGGCTCTAAACACTCTTATCAAGTGTAAATGTCATCAGTTTATAATACTGTAGTATGACAAAACCTGTGAAATGTTGCTGTTATTTGCTTATTTTTAAATGTGTTTATTTAAAGCATCAGAATGCCTAATTATTCTTAAAAATGCTATAAAGCAATGCAAGTTTCTACCTGTCTTCTGCATACAATGGGTAATTGTATATCCTAAGAATACACACACATATATTCTATGGAAAGAATACAAGAATAATGTATAATGCATGTCAGTAAGTCATTTCCTGAGGTGATCCGAGGTGCCTGTGTGCAGGTTTATGCACAGTAAGAATAGCAGAAAAAGGCTAAATCTCACCTCAGCAGACCTCCAGACTTTAAGAGGAGTGGTTGTGGAACTTAATGCAAAATTGATTGGTGAAAAAAAAGACATGAGGTGTTATTGACAAAACACCACAGCGAACTTGGTGTGACATTAACGTCTAAGAACCAAGTGCATCGATTCAGTAAACTCAAAGTCTGCCTCTTTTTTTTTTTTAGACCAGTATTCATAATAACCAAAAAATAGCTTAAATTTTAAAATGGAATTGACCATCGACTGAACTATCATATCTGACCAGTTCTCATTAAGAACCTCACCTGGCAGAGAAAGCCATAGGCCCGACCCATTACCACAACATCCCCAGAGACTGTCTGGGTAACGCCGACAGGACTGGAAGGTCACATGTTACCTGGAGTAATGTGGGGAGGAGGTGTCAGCTTGCAATCGAGCTCCACAAATCACCATTCAGCCCACAGCTCCATGTTCAAGGTCTCTTCAGTACATTTAAATTATTTCTTGTCACTTTCTGTTCACCCTGGTAGCACCATCTCCTTTGTTGAGCTCCAAAAAATCTTAACTACATAAATGACAGGACTTGATAGTTTATGTGTGCAGAGGCATAAAATTGCTTCCAATTTGACACATTTGGGATTTTTAAAAATCTTCTAACTCCCTCATCGTGTACCGGTGGGAGCTCTATTGTAGGGTTTAGGTGATTGGGGGGAGACAATGTATGTACAGAAAGTTTTAAGCTACAGCTGGAATGAGAATAGGTGGATACACCTTGATTTACATATTCATCCCATCATGTGTAAATCTCACAGGAAGCCACTTATCCGCATGTGTCACTAAAGCGTTGGAAGTGAAGCGGGACATGCATGTTAAAACCTGACTTAAACCTACAGATCTGTGAAGTGTTTAATCTCAGCATGATGAGTTTCACAGTCAATACAGATTCTGTCAGCAGGGAGACTTTGGCAGTAGCATGAATAACATGCTTAAAACTTTACGCAGGGCTTTGTCATATAATATTGTTTAGTTTAGACGAGAATTACCTGGGAGTGCCGTGTGGTCCGGGAGGTTTTCTGTCTGCTTTTTGTGGCTCATTCAAACAAAGTCTGTGTTACAGACAGTAACAGTTATTTATTGACCAACTCACAAGGATTATCTTCTCACCTACTTCAAATATAAACATACATATATCCAACAAGCAAGGGTTAAAGCATCTCGTGTGCCTGTATTGCGATGTATTTCAGAGTGAAATGAAGTGTGGGAAAATTGTTTAGTGATTGATTGGATCACTTACAGGACGGTATGGCTTAGCATGCTCAAGTAATCGGAGAATCCCACTGATACAGAGCTTTAGAGGATTGCCGTCCTCGGTACCCACTTCTCTCCAAATAAATAAGATGAGAGGGATTATTTATGATATAGAAACAGGCGACTTGCAGGCATGCTAGCAGTGTGATAGGAATGGCAGTGTCATACTGTCAGATTGTATCTAAACAACTACTGGATGGATTGCCGTGATATTTGTATAGACATTAGTAGTAACGTCAAGGAACAGTCGACCAAAAAATGAAAATTCAGTCATTATCTATTATTACTGACTGGCATTTCAGATCCAAGCCCTCCCCACCATTCCCCATCACCTGATCTTCACTACCTGCTCACCTGTTTCCACCTTCACTATACACCGGCCCATTTCTAATCATTTGCCAGATCGTTTAGTTTGCGTAAGCATTAGCTCTACAGCTTTATGTCCTGCCTGCCTGACCCTTGGACTGCTCCCTCTCTGCCTGATCCCTTTTTGGATAACTTTGCCTGTTTCGATTTCCTGCCTAGTCATCACTTTTGCCTGATTACTTTTTTTTACCCCTTTATTTCCTGGAGTAAAAATGAACTTTTCACTAACCTGCTTGTCTTTGAGTCCAGCATCAGCTAAGACATGATTCAAATATTGACAGACATTGACAGGCAAACTGCAGAACATATTACAATCTGTATGTCATACATACCATATTGAGTCAACAGGCGAGGAGAGGGCTGCCAAAAAAGTGACTTCAGTTCACGACTGCCTTTTTAAAAATTGTACATACGAACCCATTGGATATTTTAAAGTGCACCTCAGGAAAATTTCCATTTTTTTAAGACAACACATGATCTTTACCCGACCTGAACAAAGTAGTTTTTGTGACTGAACCTAACCAAACAATGAGCACAGCGTTGTCACAAACTAAACCTAAAGATACATGAAGTTGCAACATAATGAAATGTAAAGTTTCAACATATCATTTGCAGAAGCATACAGTTCCAACATTTTTCTGGCGATACATTTATGCGTGCGTCTGGGCTCATGAAAAGAAGCTTCAACAAGTGAACATAAAGAGTAAATCCACAGACTCTAAACCATGGCTCATTCCTTGACTTCTTCCTCTCTCATTTTTTAGCCGTTCTGTCCTCCCTTCCTTACTCAACCAAACAGACCTTATTAATTATCATATGAACAATGAAAGATTTTCTGACTGATGCATGTGTGTGTGTGTGTGTTAGAGTGTGTGTTTGTAAGTGCTGTTGGTCTGGCAGTGGCAGCAGTCAAGCATGGGCAGTGAATAACACACACTGTTACAAACAAGTAGTGCATTAGCAAGGGCCATTACCCCCCATCTCTCCCTCTGCTGTGAGCACACACACACACACACACACACACACACACACACACACACACACACACACACACACACACACACACACACACACACACACACACACACGCAGACGCTCAGACACAGGAGATGTAATGGACTGTTCTGCTGAGCTCTGATGGTAATAAATGTGAGCTGAAATGTGAGAAGGGTGAAAACTTGGCAGCTTCTGTCAGCAGACTGTGAGGAATCTGAGGTGAACTCTGGTTGAAGGATGACAGGAGGGTTAACAGCCTTCATTTGGTTAATTATTTAGTTTTGACGACAACATTCAGCACTGCTTTTAGCACAGGATGTGAAGCCCTAATTGTAGGTCACTTATCAAACTCTTACTTTAATTCCTACATTGTATTGTGTGAAGTACAAACCTGTCTCTTATTTTAGGGAAATTACCATTCTCTGAGCCATTAATTGGGGGGCTGTGTAAATTGTGCAATTTCATTAAAAAGGTAATTTCCATATTTTTTTGCAGCCAAGCAAGTTTTTTTTTACCATGTTAGAGTGGTTTCACTGCAGTGCATTAACCTTTAAACTCTGCTGGATCCATCAGTGGCTCCATCTTTACCATCTCAATCTTTTTCTCTCATGCTAAGCATTGTTAAAACCCAAAGAGCCCTTCTTATTCTAGTCAAGTCAATTTCATTTATATAGCACAGGAAAAAAAGTAAGAAACCTCACTAAGAGCTGCAGGGGAGGGCTCTTTCTCTCAGGCAATAGACGTCGCATGTTCAGAGCAGACCAACAAAAGAGTGAACAAATTAAAATGACAAAATATCTGATACAGGTAGATTATAAGATATATGTGAATGGATCCAGGAAGATGACTGAGCAGGCCAAGGTGTCACCTATTGAGTCATTTTTTTCCTGTGGGTGTTCTTTAGATAAAATACCAGGTATTGAACCGGATTTTGAGTTCAAGCATTAAAAATGTGAAGGACGGAGGATCATTTTTTATGCTATATAAATAAATAATCCCTTGAAAGTCACTAAATTCTCATCTTTATTCATATTCAAAAGTGTTTGTCGTCTTGTGGTGGAATTAATGGAGAAAACTATGTTTTTGTATATACACAACCTTTACTGTATCAATGTCATATTTAATTACCAAACATGCATAATGTTTTTAATCAAGGGCAAAAAAAGTGCAAAAAAACTTTGCTCACCAGAGTTAGTCTCATTATCTGTAGCGTCTGTAAATTAAAAAAAATCCATTAAGCAACAACTGAAACTTCCCCGTTGTGTAATGATAACAATCAGATGTAAAAGCCTCATGTTGGGAGCAAAATGCAACACAATAACATGACCCTGAATCCCAACAAAACAACCAAGAGCAACACCATCTCTGGCACTGCACAACAGTTTTATCAAATCCACAAAAGAGTCATTAAATATTAAATTGCCCGTCTTGAAAAAAGCCAACATTTCTGTGCTGGGCTTCCATTTCGCGATAACTTGTGAGAAGTGTTTGACAAGGCAGCAAGTTAAAGTTTCTAATGTGTTTTTTTTTTATTGCTGTAAACACAGCTGCAGTCCAGGCAGGATTAAATAATAAATAGTAGGAATACCTAGTGTAGTCAGTGAGAAACGGCCTCTTAGTTGTTCCTGAAAGTATCTTAAACGAATCATTCTTCAACAACAGGAATGATTCTTGCAGCAGTGGAAAGAGCTCACTTGTTACTGATTCATAAATATAAATGAACTGGGAACTCTTTGGGAACCTTTCCCCCCAAAAAATGCTCCATGTAAAACATGATTAAAATGTTTCCCTTAAAAAATGTCTCTACCCTTTTCTGTTCCACCAAACATGAAGTTATCATTTCATACTTTTTATTTAACATTTTAGTAATTTTTTAGGGAACCCTAACTCCTGGACCTGGTTGGGAGCAGAATTTCTGTATTTGACTGAACAAATTCAGGATTATCAGCAAAGTTGATTGCTTACGAAGCCTGTATATATCACACAACACTCATATTTTTTATGCATATCTATTCATTAATTAAAAAACAGCATAGCATTGTATTCACAAAACATTTATTTGCAATAGGAGTTGCAGTATCAAAAGTAATTCTCAGAATTAATGTACTCCAGTATCTGAATATTTGCTGCTTTGGTGCTGATGCAGCGTGCAATCTGCAAAATAACTACAGGAGAGACTTAAGTTATCAAATAAATGTACAAGGAACAATTTTTGACTCCAAAATGTTGTAGAAAGACGGATGTTGTAAAAAGTACAGCTAACTCAAAATTGTACTTACATGCAGTACATAGGTGAATGTACTTAGTTACATTACATCCCTGTAGAATTATACTTCCCATTTATATATACTATTTTCATTAAAGTAGTTTTTTAAGAAATGGGTAGCTTTAGAAACACAGCATAGTATTTGTATTAGCTATAATAGAAAACCCATGTTTTTCTCTTTTTAGAAAATTGGTCCAATTTTGAAAAGAGGCAAAGGAAATTCAGCTCTTTGTAATCACAAAAACACACAAATTAAATCCTGGAGGTACTGACATGCCATGCCCGTAATCATATCCTCTTCCATCAGCCTTTGGGTTAATTGGTAAGTACACAGGTCAATACTGTGGAGTACACACCGTTACACAACCATTACCTCCACAACAGAACCTGTTTCATTCTGATGGATTTTAATTCTCAAACCCAGTCGTCTCTATTCTCAGTATAATAAATGCATCGAAACCATCAACATACTGTATAATAATTCAATCTTCCAAATAGAGAGCAGCTCATAGCTAACTCTTTGTGTGCCCTCCCATACTTTTGCTTTATGAACTTTGGTACATTTGGAGCTTCTGGAGGAATAATAACCCGGAGTCGAAGAGAGCACAGTTTGTTTTTTTAGACTTTTGGGATCAAAAAGTGGATTTATCTTCACTCTCACTTCTCAACCTGTCTGCAGCAATGAGCTGCAGATGTGCTGACAACCACTGAAATGTACAGTGATTCTCTTTTATTTGATTGCTGAATAGAAGAGTAAGAAGGATAGGTATGATAGCATTTTAGCCTTAGCTAACTTCCTAGCTTATAGGGAGGTGGGAATGTTTAAGTAACTAGGCTCACTTCAGCTCCATTTCTTTTCCCATTTTTTGATTAGCCAGGATTTAAACAGAGGTGGGCACTGCCAAGATGGTGACAGCTGGTATCGCCCACTTTGAGCTTTGTTCTGGCCCTTTAGAAACCCGTAGGTGACCTCATGGCTGCTCTGTCCACCATATTTTACAGTTGGTGGTTGACACACTGCATCTCGTCTGGACCCTATACATTACTGCCCTGTTTTCATGAGCATCAACACCATAAAGTCAGTCATTTTATCCACTCCATACTAGCATGTTCAGGTTCTGATGTATGCATCCAGTACCTTATATTTTATCAACAGTCCCTGTAGCTTCAGTAGGTCTGTGCATTCAGACCTTGCAGCAGCTCTGTACATCTTGTAACTTGTAACTGACCCCTGAGTAGCTCTATTGCAGCAGTCAATGTTAACGCTTTTCTCAGTACAGCTTGGCAGGGGGAGGAGATCATTACTCATTCGCTCTCACCCTGAGTTTTCCAGTAGCGGCTGGGGATTACAAGTGGTGACCTTTTTTAGTTACAAGCCCATCGGACCCTTAAATGAAAATGAAAGCCGCCCTCAGCCAGTTGGTTACAGCATCAATTTTGACGTCAAATATTTTACCTCACCTACAACTTCAGCAGAGTGGAAACGCTAATTGGACTTCATGATGAAATATCTGGAGAAGAAGAGACTTGCACAGTCCTCAAATCTACTTGCCCCAGAGCGGTCAACACTTCTGAGTCCTCGGTCACATCCAATCTCTCCTCTCACTGTTCGGGTGTATCATCAGCCACACAGCTTTCCACCTCACTTCTCTCAACTATTCTCTCATCAATATGTCACCCTGCTCTCTTCTGTGTATTGTTATATCAAACGGAGCCCAGTGGGCGTATTTCAGCGCAACCTTGAAGTGTAATCAAGGGTTGACTTTGGTCTGCTGCATCACAGCTAAAGACATTACATAAGCTACCTCACATCATGTTTTATTCAGTCTTGTTCCAGCATTTATTGTATATATATTTATACATATACATAATAACTAACTGGTAGAATAATAGCGTGCATGTGTGCACAGTTCGGACAAAAGGTGCCTAAACTATACTGATACAAACGAGCTGTGTACTAACAAGGGTCATTAACCTCATCTCGCTTTTTGCCCACATATGTGAACACACACACACACACACACACACACACACACACACACACACACACACACACACACACACACACACACACACACACACACACACACAGAGTCCCGCAGTGTAATGGGCTCTGGTGGTGAGCAGCTCTGATGGTGATGAATGAGAGTATTAACAGTGTCTAATTAGCGGCTAGCCACAATAATATGCTGTGTTCATGGGAGTGAGACAAAGACTGTGTGCTCATGTGGGCCAGAACGCCGTGGCTGCCATTTATTGTTTACGTCTGCTTATTTATGTTGTTTATGTTTTACAATCCGCTAATGGGGCAACATATCGCATTAGATCTTAATAAGGTTACTATTAATGGGTTGTATGCTAGTTCTAAACATTATAGATTTTATGGCGGCTTTAATATTAGATTTGATGTTCATTGCCGTTTACATTCCCAGTGGAGTTTGAGCTTTAAGACGATATCTATTTTTTACACACAATCCTTCAGAGAAATTCTTGTTCCAGACTGGCAGACAGTGTTGGTTAAAATTGTGGTACAGGACACCTTGAATGAAAAGATTTCCATGCCCCTCAACACAATGGGAAGAATGGGATAAAGACATGTTGCTATCAAGCCCCCAGAAACAGCTCTGTGTTGTGAATATGTTTTTGACTTGCAGCTCAAAAGATGCACAATGGCAACAAATATATTTATCCTCAACACAATTGCAAAAGGAATGGCTTTAAAAATGACAAATCAGGTTTAAGAGCAACACAAAGACTAATAAAATGAGTGTCATTTAAGCACTTTGAGCATCAAATACATGTAAAAAAGTCTTATCAGTAAATTGTGTTTATGCCATTCATGTGCGCAGGGAGCTGACAGGCAGATCTAATGATCTGACTCTAATGAGCATGTGCTCGTAAGCCCAAGGAAGCCTAATAAACGTGTTTGGCTTATGCATTCAACTTTAATTGGATTGAACATGAAACATGCTCATCTACGTCTTTTAACACATCCATGGTTGTTATGAATTGGGAATGTTGATGTTAAAAAGGTCAGAAGACAGGTGCACAATGCCAAAAGGTAATTAAAAAAAAAGGTTAAGCGACCACAACGTGATGATGTCTCTTTAGCAAGTGTACATACAAGTGAACCCTCAGCAGTGCTGCCTCCTCGCAGGGAAAAGTACACGAGTTAACAGAGCTATTATACTACAAATACTGTTGTCTATAGGTACATCCTCCGCGTATTGTTGTGATGTCAGACAACTGCTCCCTTACAAATAGGAGTTTCCAAAAAACACTTAAAGTGGGGATACCTATTTGTACTTTTTCTAGCAGGAAGTTGGACATTTTTGCGTTCTGAGTTTTCTGTAATGTAACATTACTGCCACCGTTAGCCCTGTAGTCTTACTTGAGTTTAAAACCAGTTATAAACGTGTGTGGACTGATGTATTTAGGCTTATGGGTGACATTACAAGCAATGGTATCAACTATTAAATAGCATTTGTTTGTTTCTGCAAAGCACGGATAAGTTCAAATTTATACATGTCATAGGCCACGTACCATATTAACATTTGTAACAAAAACGTGTCATATTACATTCACATTACATGTTTATTACATATTTAGTGACAAGGCTTCCAAGCCGCTGACCACAGTTTGAGTCTGCATTTCAACATTTGTAAGTGTGAAACCCCTGGATATTTTCATTAAGACCTCGGGACAATTTCCAGCCGTGGGTCTGTGGCGACCAAAACAGGTATTTTAAGCCTTAACATGTTTTTCTAACACTAATGCAGTGGTACTTATGCCTAAAGCTAACCAGAGCATAAGCACAGCTTTGTGTAAAGACAAAAATTGAAATGTAGCCTTTAGAAATGTAAAGTTGCAACATAAAGTAACCATAGTAACAACACTTCTGTGTGATGCTCTGTGCTATAACTGTGATAATGCACTGATGTCCTTGTAAATAAATAATAGACTAAGTTTTGCATTGTTTGCCTCAATCATTCTATCAAGACACCAGGTCGTTTTATCTCAAAAACTGCCGTGCAGTTTAGTTTTTGGTGCTTGGTGCAGGCCTTTGGTGCAGGCCTTTCAATTAGACTTAAACTTTCGATTTGTATTCACTGTTCAGCACTTGCAAGTAAAGTAGCTGCAGGATCAAGATACAACTATGCTCCAGTGAACTGTTTCCTGGAAGATTTTAGGCTCAAAATGGAATCTAGAGAGCTGTCAGAACTGATCTACAGGATCAAGACTTTTGAAATCCTATTTGACGGTAAGTTATTTTATTGAAGATGGAAGACTGCGAGAATTCAGAATCATATTCCTCCACTAAGACAGTTCAGTCCTCTAAAGATATAGTTTTATAGAAAAGAAATGTGCAATTTTCGAGTAAGTGCTACAATTCATGATAAAACTGTGATGTGATAAAATGCTCTAATCTGTAACTGTAACCACAGGGAGCCATAATGTGCCTTCGCCTGACTACAGTCATATCATTGACACTGTGATCACATTGACACAACATCACATTCAAAACAAGAGAGCAGATACGATAACTAAAAAGAGAAAGATGAAAAGGAAGGAAGAAAGGAGGAAACCACAGGACGTCACCCACAAGGATTTTGGTGGTGCGATAAGACCTTGGCTTAATGGTGTCCAACAGCAAGCGTTACAGTGATCACACCTCGTCGCTTATCTGCAGCTCCAGAAGAGAGGAGACATTTATGAGAGTGTGTTTGTGAGAGAGGAAAAGGGGAAGAGAGAATATGCAGACAGAAGATCTTTCTTTGGAAAGTATTTATGCATACACTTAAGCAGGTGTTGTGCATCGTACCTCCAATACATTTTGTTCATATGCATTTTGTTTTTTCTCATTAGCATAATAAAGTTATGTGGAAAATGTAAAGCTGGACCAACTGTGCGTTTCCATAACATATTTAAGTTTATATCCTAGAAACAGTATGTGCAAAATTCAGTGTTTTGTGCTGGTTACTCCCACAGTACCTGCACAAGGTTTAGGTTGGCAAATTAAAGTAGTTTGTTAAGGCAAGGGAAAGATGAGCATCATGCTTATATATCAATAATATACACACACAGCCCAGTCTCATGACATGGCATGTAATAGACCCAACGTTCACCCGGGCGACCAGGACTCAAGTCCTGAGGCAAACAGCCAGTGGTGACGGTTTTGAGAAAGTAGTGATTTTAAGCGAAACCATGATGTTCTCCTAAACCCAACCAAGTAATGTTGGTGCTTTCGCATTGAAAATGTAACTGGATGCTGTGTATTTGTTACTTGACCATCAGCTGCAGGGACCAAACTGCCATCTACAGTACATGATATATGCATTACAGACAAAATCGGTAAATTTTGACACTGTACAGTAAGCATACAGCCAATATATTTAATATTTCCCAGTCAGTCATTCTCTTTATGAAATGATGGCGAATATCCATTCATAAATAAAGGATATTTGAATGAAAGATGGAAACAGGGACACAAAAACCTTGAGTGTGGAGCTGACGTGTCTCAGCCCAAACTGTAGCCCCAGGCTTCACTTATCAGAGCGCTGTTCAGCTTTGCAAGAGGTCACTGTCATACACAAGGTGATTCTTCTCACAAGATTAGTCCTCAGCATTTAGGAGATCGTATTATACTTCAGACTGCAAGCTGAACTTCAGATAACAACAACTAGGTCAGGTTGTTATGATGAATATACAGCATATCCATCATCACACATGTATGAAAAAGTGGAGATTCATCGGACAGTATGCCACCAACCAGCCCGAGTTAGTCTCTGTAGCACCATTTGTTTGTGTGCTGTGACATTTAAGGCCCCTGACAATACATACATTGTTTATCCCAGCTTACTGCCTGCTCCATCATAGATAGAACAACAGACGTCTCAAGGTTGCTTTAGCCAAGAAGATTATGACATTAGCTGTTACCTTGGGATAAACCGTTCTATCCTGAAGTCTGAATTTAAGCACAGTGAAGGCTGCAGACAACTCCATTTTGTGAGTCATTTTTATGTGGACATTTATCTTCTTCTATGAATAATAACAAGTGGATTAACAACACTTGCCAACAGCACTGGAAGTCTGGGGAAATGCACCAAGTTAACCATTTTGTGTTATGCATACAATAGATTAATATTAACTGTTCATTATTTGTTCATGTTGAAGCTTGAGACTTTTTAAAAACAAGGAAAGCTGCAAAGACAAGGGCTGTGGTAGTTACTTTAACCAGAATGCACTGCAGCGGACAGGAACAATATATAATAAACTCCCACTGATGGGTGATGGACTGCGAGGTGGGTGGTTTTGGTTGTCCGTTTTGAAGGAGAATACAGCAAGAGGGACGTGGGAATCATCAGCCCGGTGTTGGTGTCATTAGCATTGACATCCGGCGACTTGAGCCATCTGGAAAAACAATTCAGAACATTCGCAAGACAGGACGGGCCGGGGCTATCTTGTTAGCATGCCAACTTCAGCAGATATCTCTGCAACACAATAAGACATCTTTGACACGATGTCGACATTGTTATTTCACAGGACAGAACCATACAGGTGGGACATTGGAATATATAAAGGATAAAAAATTACCCAAAGCACCTCAGAAACACAGAAGAATCCCTAGGCAGCATGTGAAATTGGTTTTGGGCACAGGACTACATTAAAAAATGTTTTTTTCATGCAACTTCAGCTGAGGCCTTGTTAGAGATTCTGTGATCCTCAGGCTTTGGCCAGAAACCCAGTGGATCAACACACACACACACACACACACAAAATACATGTTTAGTCAAAAATAGGCCGTGTTTATACATTGCAGGCAAGTTTAAGCACGACGGCGATGATAAGCAGAGTCATCGTCAGTGGGCAAATGCAGACTGCCGGGCTGTTGCTCACTGTTTTACACTTGTGGACAGAACCCAAAAGCAAATTCAGCATGCGGGACAGGTGAGGTCAAAAGGCTCGTTAGTCATAAGTCCGTCGGTGTTGCATCAAGCAGCTGAATCTGGCAAGCCAGGGACTGAGGAATCAGCAGGCAGGCAGAATATCAGCGGTAGCACAGGCGCATGGACACTAATGAGCTGATGAAAGACTGACAGGTGCTCAGGAAGGTTAGGATCACAGCAGCAGCTATAGCACCAGTTATTTAAAAGAAAATAGGAGCCTCATACTTGTGTTTGTATGTATTTGTATGCAATTTCATTTTTTGGGATTGCTTTTTTTTCCATTGAACTTAATTCTTATAAAATAGTTTTATTATTAGGATGCTGTGAAGGGTAGGCTATTCCCACAGAGGAACTTTTGGAAAGGTTGTAGAGTGCTTATCTTCAAGCATATGCAGATTTCACAGTAGGACCTAACAGGTATGTGTGCCAAAGTCCGTGAAGCTTTATGGGTGGACACTGGAACCGGGCCATCAAGATCCAAAACAGTTTGAGTTAGAGGGTGAAAGAAATCTGGAGATGTCACACCGTGAAGCTGCTGGTCGTCAACTTCTACAGGCTGCTTGTAGAGCTGTGCTGTGTTGTAAAGAAAAAGCAATAGCAAAAGCAGGCTGGTGTCGGGTCAGTAAAAGAACGACGCACTCATTTAGCCTCACTGCACTCAGAGTTCTGGGTCCGGGTTAGGTTTCTGGCTCCTCTGGTGACCTGCTGTCCGTCTTATCAGCAGCACCTGCTCAGCAACTGTATACACTGTTGTGTTTGATTTGAAGCCTGTCTGTAAAATAAATGCCACTGAGTTGAACAATCTTTTAAAAAGACACATACAACCCGAGTTTCCTTTGAATAAAATCAAGAGAACCGTAAGGTGCTCTCGAGTATCAGAAAAACTGGTCAACAAAAACTTGCTCTTTCAGTCAGAGCAAGTATACATGCACAGTACACAGAGACCTTTTTAAGAGATATATTATGTAACATTTCTGCATTAAAATGTCTAAAAACAACTAGACCTTCGTGCTGTGTATTTAAATTACCCCAAATGTTTCCAACAATGTTCAAACCCAGTGAAATCTGCAGGTTTACTCGAGGTCACAATGCGTTTCATTAAGTCACCTGTCACTGTGTCTTCCAGGAAAACATCAGATGATATATCAGAGAGTGAGGAAAGAATTATGACTAAACTTGACTTAACATAAAATTTTAAAAACATTTCTTCTTGAGTCACAGATAGATTTTAATCAGCGAAGGTGGTTGTACGACGACGACAACAACAGATGATCCCTCCCTACTTCCATCTTTTGTTTTGATGTGAATGAGCGACCCGGTAGGCCCAATCCCAGTACACCCCTTGTCCTGACCACTTAGCCCCCCTTTTGCACATTCAAGCTGAGGGACAGGGTGAAGTTGCCAGCGGTGAAGTCGCTGTGCTCGGTACCGCTCCACTAATATCAGTGCTGACTGGCAGGGTGGGAGCACGGGTTGCTGTGTTCTTTTTATTTCACGACATTGACAGCATGAACTCGTGAATGAACTGACTGTTTATGCTGATGAACGAAAAAATGGCTTTGTGATAATACCAGGATTGTCACAGCAATAGCAAGAGAAATCCCTGCAGCTGAAGGCAGCATATTGGAAAAGTCCAGTCATGTCTGTTTCCATAAACGGCAGCCAGCTGCATTGAAGCTTACCGTGAGTTCATTCTTTATGCTACTCATTCACTCACATTTCTCTGTCATCCTCTCTCCCCCCTTCTTCTGTGATCTGCCCATCATATGCTGCATGTCACTGTCAAACTTTTAATGTGCTGTCCTCCCTGCTGTTTTCAGCTGCTGCACCATCGCCCAGGTCTGATCTCAGCCAGCCAGCCAGTCTCTTTATCCAACCACCACGACCACCAGTGAAGCCTGTGTTATTAATGGCTTTGCTTAAAATATGATGATCTCACAATGAGGTCTAATCACCAGAGACTTTCATCTTTATTGTGTACTTTAGCATGTTATCCAGAAACACAAGGACAGCAAAGAGGTTTTTTAACCTACTATATGACTGCTTCTTCGGAGCAGCGTTAGCGGCCTTATTGTTTCTCTCCTGACTGGATTGCATCCCACCTAGATTTGCATTCAGTCGAGGGAAAACCAGAACAGATTTCTTTTCTGGCTCACTTGTGGCTAAGTGAGAATAAAAGTGTTAAAAATGGTTATTTATCGGCTTTGAGGCACGTCGCAGGACAAGTGTGATTGCGGCAACGTGAAATGTAAGGAGGAGGTTCCCATCTGTAGTGTTTAACAAACTTTCACCACCTCCTATGGGATTATCAATGCATCGCTGTGTGCATGACGTTCAGCGAGAAGTGGTGCCACGAGATAACAAAAGAAAAATGATTTACTTTTGAAGTTTAAGTTGTTTTGGTGTTCTCGACTGTTGCCTCGCAGTCACTCTCGGCTCATTGAGTGTCATCTGACTGGATGCCAATAAGCAGCGTGCTGTGGTCGATGTATTGTTGAGCCGCACCACCCACTGCTGCCATTTCTCAGCCACTTAGGTTTGCTGGTAGGAAAGCAGTTGTCAATATAATGTGTACCAGCCATCGATGAACGACCAGAGCCATAGCAGTACGCAGCTATTCTCGAAGTTCATTCACAAAAGTAATATTAGCCTGTCAGCCGCATGTTAGCCTTGACAGTCGTCCCAAGTCTTGTGAGTTCACCAAACTGACTGACAGTTTTTGGAAACATGTGGATGTTTAAACAAATACTTGCTGTCTGTGGATCAAATTCACCTTTTTCTCCTCCCTCTCTCACATTTCACTTAATTGGATTTTCCTTCTTCTTTTCCTCTTTGCTCCTTAAGCAATTTGTCAGCGTGAAGGCTTTCAACAGTATAATTGTATAGACGAAAGCAGCTCGGGCTCCGCGCTCATAGAGGAGGATTGATATCCATGTGAGTCATTTTCTATTTACTGTCAGGTTGTGGGCTGAGAAGTCTAGGGAGTTAAAGCGGATGTCTAGCGTGTGTGTGTGTGTGTGTGTGTGTGTGTGTGTGTGTGTGTGTGTGTGTATACAGTGACAGGAAGAGAAGAGTAAGAAATAAAAATGGGAAGCAAGATGGTGGTTGGAATGACAAAGGGGACTGAGGGCAGAGCAGAAAATCTGGAGGAAATAAAAATAAAAGAACATGACAAAAGCTAAAGCTGAAACTTCACTGGGAGGATGTCACGAGCAGGCAGCAGACAGAATACAGGGGGCGGATGAGACCGACACCACGTCCCAGTACAGGGCCGGGTCCTCCGCAGACCACATTTCTTGTCTGAATATGAACAACAAGCTGATGGGTCCTCCCTCAAATGTTTTGCCTGATGTTTTAAGGGTGAGACCAGTCCGTCTTTTGCAGCCCTCAGTATCCCACAGCTCCGTAGTGCATTATTCAGTTGTTGGATGGAGCGTTCAGGTGAACCTAAAGCTGGTTAATCTCAGAGTCAAGACATTAAAATGAGATCAAATGTCTAAAGGGTGGTTAACCAGTTTTATTAAAGAAAACAAACATTAACAGAGCCTTTAAACAGAGTGTGACCCATCAGTGAGATTAGTCAGAGTGTCACGAGCGAAGACAAAATGAAGTAATCAAACTTAGCCACAGAAAAACGACAAGGCTGAACAGAGAGGGAGCCAGTGAGGACAGAGAACACATTTCTAGAATATAAAAATATATCTATAATCACTGGTGGACGTAGAAGTACAACAGATAGATGGGCCTTTTTCACAGCAGACATTTTGACTCGTCATCGCAGGGGAAAGCACAGGTGTTACCAATAACATTTACGATGACTCCATCCCATTCAAGTGCAATTATCCATGAGAGTGTGGCAGTGAGGCAGCTTGCACAATGTCAGGACCCTTAAACTGAAGCAGCTCAATGGACTTCAGTCATTTGTAGTATTTACTTGTGCTTTTCCTGCCGAGACCTGTCAACAGGTCCTCGGCTCATTAAACACTGAAAGATTAGAAACTCCTCTACTGCTCCTTTACCCACATAATCTGTTTTACCTATTAAGACGAAATAATCCTACACAAAACTGCTCACAACATGGTCTGTTGATCATCTTGAGTTACCAGATCATGAGTTCAGGAAGCCTCTTATTGCTTTCGACATTTTTTACAATCTATGAATTGTTTGAGTCATATTGCAGATGTGAATATTTGTTGGTTTGGGATTATTCAGACAAGTCGTACAAGTTGAAGATGTCAGCTCGGGGCTTTGGGAACATATCAGGCATATTCTACCACTTTCTGATATCTGATTGACCGAACGTTTGATCATTCAGGAAAAAGATCTCATCTAGTACACAGAGAGGAGTTTGTCTTTTCTGTTAAATGCCTGCTGGGTCCCAGATGTACCTCGAGGGTCCAGTCTGGCTTTGGCTGATATTTTGTTTTTTTAATTGGGCTTGATTGGACAGGGCTGGTTTTCTGTGATTCATTTGGATGGCTCAGCCAGCAGAGGTGAAAAACTGCCTACTCACATGCTGCTGACGCCTTCAGTGTCAGTTGCAGACAGCAGCTTAAGGTTTATTAAACAGGTGTGCATGAGTGCAATTAAAACACGGCTGATGCCTTACATTTACAAAATACCAGCTACCATTTTTGACATTTCACTTCAGTTCTCACTTACAGGGAATTTTAATAGCCTCAGTTCATCATTGACATTTCTGATCTTGGCTTTTAAATGATACTCAGCTTTAGGGCTACCCACTCAGACTGGACCAGTGTGGGTCTTGGACTGTGTAGTGGTTGAATTTTGGGACCTGATCAAAACTCTACAGTCAAGAAAGTGAGTAAAAAAACCCAAGAGAGGTCGTGGCCTGATGTTCAAGTCAAATAAAAAAGTGTTACATGTGCAAATTAAGTGATTTTTAGCACCAAGATTGAGCTCAAAATATATTGAGTTATCCACAGAGTACAAAATCTCTTCTGTGGCATCAAGTAAAGTTTCATTACTTGCTCTGCAGGCTGTCTGAAGACATCTGCGTCTCTGCCTTTTCCTACCATGAGCTGTTCAACATACCAAAGACACACCAAAACAGAACAAATGGGTCAGAGAAGGGGCCGGAAAGAAAGGAAGTGAGGAAGTGACTGGAGGAAGATCTTAATTAAGATTAAGTTAGAGTCACTGCTGTGTGTATGCTCTATGTGACTTCATGTTTTACTGTCTGCTTCCTCTTTAATGATTCTTCCATCACTCATTCCTTCTTTCATCCCATCCTCCCTCCCACTTAATGATTTTCTTCATCTCTGATTGTCTCATCGAGAGTGAGATGGGTTTTTGTAGCCCAGTCACCAGAGCACAATGTTTGTTTTATACGTTTCTACAAACTGTGGATAAGCTCAACTCTGTTCATGTCATATCTACGTTTCTTCAATGTGTGTCTCATCACCTTCAACTCACATGCACATGAGCTGAGGTGACTAATTGCGGGCGGTTCTGGTGTCACAGCGAGGTGATACGGCTGCCAATCAAGAGACCACAGTTTGGATGGCGTTTAAACATTTTGGACCTTTTTCAGCCACAGACAGGAAGACAGAAAATCCAAAACCTAACCAAGTGGTTCTAGTGCCCAAACCTAAACAGACATTAGCACTGCACTGTCATGACATAAAATGGAAAACTGAACATAAACAGGTGGCGGTACTGGCAGGAAAACACCTGAGAACCTGCCCAAACCACATAGAAATATAAATAAAAAATAAAATATGGGGAATCGCAAAGGTCACAAAAGATAATAATGAATTAATATCAGTATATTTCTTCTTTTACCACCTCTAAAGTCATCAATGAAATGAATGGGAGAAATTTTAAGGTGTATAGAGGGGCTTGGATATCAGGGGTTCAGTTAAGACAACAAAATAAACATGAATGTTGTACGGTGACTCAATAAACACTCAATCGCCCTCAACTAGAAACAACAGGGACAGCAAAGAAATCTCAACAAGGCCTAAACAGACAAGAGTTTCTTGTCTGCATTGTGTTAAGGACAGAAGCAGACTGAGCTGGGTGTCACACCCCACCTCTCTTAAGCCTTCACAAGAGGGCCTTGTCACACCCTGATTGGCCGGGAGGGGAACGCCCAATGCTTTCACTCATCAATCAGGAGCCAGTCTGCCCAGTCTGCACACAGCTGATCTGAATCCAAGAGGGATTTTTAAATTCAGCCAAAATAAAAAGATAGCAAGTGCTACACAATGGGACTGCTACAAACATAAAGTTTGTAGATATGTGTGGTTTGTAAGATGCGTGTGAGCAGCGTTGCTCATGTTGGCTCTGTGTCTGCTTTAACTTGTTTACACGGGCGCTAAATGAAAAGCAAAATGATCAGTGCTGGCAGTTTGTCCCACGCCACGTTCAGTCAACACAAATTCAGCCTGATAATCGTCCGAACTGACAGATGTAGGCCGTTTGGAACAAAAAATGGGGCATCGGGCGGGACAATAGATTGTTTTATTCTATCACAGTTGACGTCCTGACAAAAAGACACCATTTTGCCTTCTCTCACCTTGTTTGACAAATAACCAACAAAAGCACAGACTGATCTTGAAAGAAAGGTCACTTTTTTATTTTTTGACAGCCAGTGTCAGAAGCTATTCTTTGTCCATATTTGGCCCCTGGCACCACTTTCCTGATGACATCACGCAGGCTGTGAAAGACAAGCGTGCAAAGATTCAGTGATATCAAGTCACAGCAGTTATGACTCTATAATCACTGTGACCACTTTAACGCACCAAAGTATTGTGAAGTCGGCGCCCGGCATTACTTGTACACGTTCTATCGTCAGGGTCCTCGTATCCAGCTGGCTCACTCACATGGCTTACTGCTTCACTAAGCCCTCTGAGACAAAATGTGTGACTTGGCACTGCGATATATAAATAAACTGACTTAAATGAAACAGAGCCATAGCTGATGTCATTAGTTACAAGTCAAAATGTCAGCTGTGAAAATGTTGTATTTGCAGTCTGGTAACAATACAGGTCAAGAATGAGAAAGTTGTTTTCTGCTGTGAATTCACTAAATCAGTGGAATAGAAGAAATAAAGCGCTGTACGTTTTCTGAGAGAGTAAAGAGGGACGAGCAGCATGAAGCTGTAACTCAGTCGACCTTGTTTATAGGCCTCTTTAATGGAAGACATTTTCACATGTCATACTGTAGCAGGCACAGGCACGATTTATTACATTTCATGTGCCAGTTCCCCGGCCTTGGTATTCTGCATACCTGCTCACTGGCATGGCTTAGTGGCATAAACTTAGATGGATTTGAGCCATTATTAATGTTATTAGTCACACCTGTGCTTTTACTGCTATACGACAAGTCAAAATGTCTGCCGTGTAAAAGGTCTATTTAGTTTGAAAAGAGTTTTAATTTTGCCAGTCACAGCACATTAGTTTAACTTTCCAGCAATTAGCCATAGAGACTCTGAAGTGTGACGATTTATTACATTTAATAGTCAGTGTCTCACTTTATGAAACCTTCTCCCCCCATGCTGTGTCATCTTTTAATAATCTGCAAGGTGTGTACTTTTGGTTTTCCAGTGTTTTGAAGATATGTTCTTTATTTTCTGTCATGACCCTGGTGTTCTGGATCTACCAGAGATCTCTTGGATGTTACATACTGTTGAGTTTCTTATTGCTCTGGTCTTAGATGCAGAAAAGGTTTGTTTAAGAACTGTTTAATCCTACCAAACCGCAAGTTCTGCCACAGGAACACTGTCTCCCAGTAAGAAAACAAAAACACTCTCTGCGTTTAGATGCACACTTCATTTTGCGTGGTAATATAGGCGAGTAGAAAGAAAATAGGTCCTGCATGAAACTGCTTACAACAAGGTCTGTGGATTATCTTGAGTAACTGGATGATGATTTCTGGAAAGAGACATTGCTGTTGAGTTTTTAATTTTTATTTATTTTTTTGCCGCCTTGAGCACCACGAGCCTAGAGTCAGATAGTTCCATTATATTCGAGATCAGGCAGACATCTTAATGCCCGATGGCCAATGTCAGCTCACACCAAAACAATCCAGATGGATAAACAGTGCTACTGTAAAGAGGAAAAAAATAAGTTTTTAATTTTGGACCTTTTCCTCCCCACCAGATTTGTTCTTCAAGTGTTCTTCAAGGAATAAATTGTGAAGCATACGAATATTAAACTGACATGTATTTATAGGAGAATGACTGGGAGTATGGCTCACATGAAACTGACTTCTCCACAGTTGCTGTCTAAGTTGTTGTTGTTGTTTTTTTTTGTCCTCTAAGCAATTTTCTGCTCCTGTGATCGAGTAATCAAACAGCTCATTGTCCTCCATTGAAAGCTCAGCTCCTGAAACCATGTGCTCTTGTATCTCATTACCTTCTCTCTGTTTCTCTACATGTCACTTCCATTTTCTCTCTCCTCACTCTTTTTCCTTTTTTAATATTCAACACAGTAAAAAATCTGAACATCCTGTTCATTCACTCTCTCCAACAACCCTCATTATCACACATCCATAAATACTTCGCAGGTGCTGAGTGACAATTATGCACACTAAAAAAGAAAAATTGCTTTTATATCTGCAAGAAATAAAAAGGAATAAGTGAAGGTAGGTAGTGTGTTTTTCTTTTCCTTTTCTTCTCAATGTCAACCCATTTCTCTGTCATCACACCGATTCTTTGTCTGCACCTCTTTTAAACGTCTCTTCTTAGACAGTCTCGATTCAACCTTTGACCTCTGCTGCCCCAAATCTTCTCGCGGGCCCCTCCTGTCTGTACTCAACACCATCACGCCTGTCTCAGACACTGTGTTTTCTCACTGACAAAAACTTTAGTTACCTGAGAAAAGCTTCTTTAAGAAGAATTGTATGATGACCTTGCTCAGTCCTCCTCTCCTGAAAGCTGCTATAACAGAATATTACAAAAAGCCAGTCTGCTGTTTCAAACCTGGGAAATTATAGGTGGTTTTCTCTGCTACCCTTGTTTCCCAGAATGTTCTTTAAATTACATAAACACTCTGTAAACAGTAAATGTAATCTATGATTTAGCAAGTTGAGTAAAATAACGACATTGTTAGTTAGTGGTAAACTTACAGTGTCTTAATGTTGACATCCAGGTTTGCATTTACGAAGTCTGTTTGCTCAGGAAATCTGTTTCTGAGGTGAAATTGCTTTTTTAAAAATATTCATAATGATAGGAAATCTATGATGGTAGAAAATGGGCTTGGCCTGCATGGGCAGGTTTTTGTGAGCCTGTCCTCATCAGAAAACAGAAATAAAAGCAGGTTATTAGGACACATAGTTATTTTTCTAAATAGGTGGCGACCTTTAGCTGATTTAGTTATTATTACAGCTGAAAAGAAGGAAGTGGGGAGAAGAAGTATAAAGATTTAAAAGTCTGTACAGGGGAAGGTCAGGGATGGATGGTCGGGTTGAGCAAGCACAGGACTGTCATTCAGGAGACCGCTGTTGGTGTCCAGAGTGAAACCAGAAGTCAACTGGGAGTTCTTTATAACTACTTAAAGTTATATCACGTAATGTAAGTTATTTAGGTTAATGTAGGTACGTCCACAATGGTTTCCCAAAGACTTTTAGTACCTAAACCAAACCAAACTCCGACCGTGCAGCTGTCAGAGTTCTGGTACGTGTGTTGCTGTAACGCTGCACCGATCATGTCATTTTGCAGGGAGCTTTCATTCAGGAGACAGCTGGTCATGTCCAGTGTGAAACCAGAATTCAATGGTTAGTTATCTCACGTACATAACAAACCGTAAGTTACTTAGGCATTTGTAATGGAAGTCACAGTTGTACGTGGTGATGTAAACCAAAACCACAATGTTTTCCTAAACCTTAGTGTGTCACTCTAACACTGTAATGGTCATGTTATTTGGAGAGATCGACCTATTCAGTTGCTCAGGTATGAGGATGTGTCGGTTTTTGCATTAATGCTCAGGAGCTGATCGAAAATGTATCGATCTGTACCAACATGTGTCAGTTCCTCTTTCTCAGTTTCCTTCGAAGTGAAGCAACTATGATAACTACTATAAAAAAAAAGATGTCAACTCACTGACTGTTGGTAACTCACCGTGTTATCGGCCAATTACCAAAGATTTCTCTTTTCCTTATTGGTTCATCTATGTTTGTTTACTGAAGTCAATTTAGTCACTAAATCAACAGTAGAGGATTAGAGGCCGTACTTGTGCCTGGTCTACACTTGAGCATAAAGAAAAGTTTCAAGTCTAAAAATAAGAGAGGCCACAATCCATGTGACGGGTTTCTAACCAAACTTTTGTTTTATGGAAGTGTCAGCCGATAGCAAGTTGAAGCCTGTGTATGCCCTCTGACAACCAAAAGGTGCTTCTCCTCCAGGATTTAGTTTTAGCAGCTCAAATTCACTTTAGTCTTTAACCTCCTTTCTATTTTCTTTAAGTGTCAAGTCAAGCAAGGATAGCAAAATGCCTACAGGGTTTTAAAGTGTTCCTGTCATGTTGACAGGAAGTGAAAAATGAATCTAAGTACATCTTTCAAAATGTTTGTATGATCTCTCGGGGTCTGTATCCTCATACGCCCAGTGTGTGCGTGTATGTGCGTGCTTGCTTGCTGCTTTGTCCACGGGTCAAGGAGACATCTTGTAGAGATTTCAGGGTTGATAAAAGGGTGTCAGAGTCCATTTTCTTTTTTATACCTTAAAAAAAGCAAAAAAACACCACTAACCTAACCTCTTTCACAACATTCCCGACCTCCAACAGAGATGTCAGAGCCTGAGTATTTATCAGATAAAAATCAGAAAAGATTTCCTCACTAAGTTCACTGCAGGAGGATGCTGATGGAATCTGCCTTCTCATGCAAAGGCTTCACACTGTTCAAGTACCAAATAGAAGAGTCGAAAATAAATCGACCTCATTAAGGAGTTTTGAAACATTTCAGCTCACCACTCCTCATTGATTCCTGACAAATCTGTGCATCGGGGGAGACATTTCCCAAAATTTGTTCCGTCGCACCGGCAACATTTCTCAACTCAACTGCCTCTTGTGTTCCATCTGCTTTACTAGATCATATTCATCGCCAATCCTAAAGTCCCTATAAAACGTCCAATTTACCGTATTAGGCTTTCCAAATGTTCCCTGAAACTCTTTAAATCAGGCCACTTTAGGATTGGGACTGTCACACTGCCTGAAAATTAAACCCGATACTGAATGAATAATACGAGCCCTGTGAATCATCACGGAGCCACAGTCCCCGTTACTCTCATTTTCACAACTAGTCAACTATGATCCTCATCTTGAGACGAGCAGGTGCCGTGTTGTCGCCTGTCAAATCTTGAATCTCACGAGTGGTTGGTGGAAGACGCAGCCACTGATTTATTGTGAAAAGTGGATACTGTCGACAGTTTCCATTGTGCAATGGTGGAGTAAATGTGTTGATGTGCGCATGTTTCAAATATCTTTGAGGGAATCAAAGTAATCTGTCTCAAGTTCATATATTAGTAAATTGCTTTCATAATAAGGTTGTGATTCAGAGGAGGTTGTGGTGGATGGTGGGCGTAAAAAGTGGAGAACTGTCATACCAGAGTCCAGAGTTAATGTCCAGAACAGTTTGTGGTTCAGATGGTGGCAACAAAAGCACTTTGGTTATGGAAAGATCAGGATTTTGGTTAAATGTCTCCTAATGTCTCCACTTCCTGCTGCCTTTTTCTGTATTAAAACAGACCGTGATATATTTCCCAAACCTTAAACTAGCAACAGACAACGTTTGTGCTACAACTTATCATTCTGATAAGTGAATACTGACTGCACAGTGTAATGGCTGTAGAAAAATGACACCATCCACCATCCTTCATCCACATGAAGGTCAACTTATGGCACAAAGGAAGTGTGTCCACAACAACCAACTGTATGCATTTTACTATATATACAAACCTTCAGGACTGAGGACGAAGCAGACGACTGAATGCTGCGGCGCTCTCCATGGTGCTGATCTCAACCAGAGTCCAGTACAGAGTGCACCTCTTCTCATTGTCCTCTGCTCAGAGTAGTGAGGCTCAATAAACAGCTTCAAACCCCCCAAACAACTCCAGACAGTGTTCTTCATTGTTGAAAAGCAGCAAAACAAGTAAAACTCGTAGTGAAGCTTCAACACTCTAATGATGATTAAGCTGCCTGTTTGTGTGTGTGTGTGTATGTTGAAGAATAGGTGGAAAGTGAGCTATTGCATGCAGTATGTTTCTATAAGTTACTGAGATTTCTCCAAGGAAAAGGGATTTTTTTTTGAGTGCAACCAGTTTCTTATTATTGCTTTTTTTTTTTTTTTTTTACATTAGAGGCGTGTACAGCAGAAAGACTTCAGATGGGGAAGTTAGTGCTGCGACAGCACCGCGACCGGATGAGAACCGAAACCATTATGCAAATGTATCATCGTATTCAAAGCACTTCCATACAAAGTTCCACTAGAACTTACGCTAACGCTGGAGAGGTCTAAATAATTGGTTTCCTTCACCAAACATCTGATGATTTGTTAAATCCAGATACATTTTGCAGGAAGGAAAAGCTGTGCCCTCACTATTACAATGAAATAGGCAAGCAATGCTTCCAAAATCTACTTGAGATGTGGTGAAAAATCACATTACTTATGATGCTGTCTTCATGTGTATGTGGATAACCAGGTAACTACAGTGCATGTAAATAGATTTCATTTAAAGTACTGATTTATGATGTTGTGTATATAATTAATGAATGAATTCAATCTTTGTGAGCACCTCGATATCAAAACACAGCCGCTAACGTGCCCCTGTGACCTGCTAACTGAGCGGAGTAGCTAACAACGTCCTTCCTCTGAGACTGTGACCTGCTTTCATCTGCCAGTCGAGAAAACTAGCTTACGTACTGAAAAGTTCGAATGTGCAGAACTCTTTCATTTCCATAAGAGGACATAAGTGTAAATTACCAGGTGGAGTAGTGTGAACTATGTGGCCAGTGTGAGACCTGTATCCATGGCAACTGCACTCCAATTACCAGCACCTTAGCGAATCTTTAGCAAGCTTAATGAACACCTCTGACAGCTCATTCTAGTAGATCAAATAAAAGTATTTCAAGGGTAACTACACCCTGAAATACTGCTTGATTGGTTGACAGCATATGTTTAAAAATACAACAGAGCAAAGAGTGAGCAACAAGTAAGAACATCCAGGATCAAGCTGTTGCACTCGACAGGCGGACCATGTTCGAAGCTGACAGCGCGCAGGACAACATCAGGACAAGGAGAGGTGGATCTGTGTTTACGTCATTGATGCTCAGTGCTGACACGCAATCAAAGAGGACGGACATTGTTTCCCAAGTGTGAAACTTCTAATGTGAAGATGAAAATCATCATCATCCATCTTCTTGCCGCTATTTACAATCCCCTTGACACAAACTCAAAAAGCTATTTTTGAGCTCAAAAGCATTTTTTAACATACAATATACACAAACACCCACTGTAAAATACAGCTACTAAAATAAGGTGGAACGTCTGGCGCTAGGTAATACTCAAATCCCTCAATTATCAGGAAAAAGGGAAGGTAAACAATCAGTGTACTACTCACAAGGAAGAAGGGGAAGACCTTCAAAGGCCGAAGGTCAGCTTCGCTGGAGGTTGGTTGCTTCCATACCAACACTACACTCATGGTGAACCTCTCTGAGCAATCACCATGGACTATAATTACAACCCACTTCAGCCATCAGGAAGAGCAACTCTGTCTTAAGACTGGCACCTGGAGCTGACCGCCTGCACATTCGCTCCAGGTGACATAAATAGACAACAGAGTGGAGGCACACTCAGACACACCTGCTTTCAATCAGCACCTGAATCACAGCTTCTGACTCGCTGCACACGTGACGTCCTCCACTTCAATTAGTGTGAAGGTGTTGATACAGGTCCATCCTGTTGCACCTGCCTTCTGTAGTATCCATATCCGCTCCTTATATCACCCTCTTGACATCTGCACATATTTGTAGGAAGTCTCAACTGTCACACAAACGTCTCTTTATCGCTCCCCATTTTGTAAGACTTCACTAAAGTTACATCAGGCACACAACTTTTTTCAAGCGTTAACCCTCCCGGAGATTCTCAAGGACGCATTATGAAATCTTCATGCAAGTCTAATGAATTGTTAATTAAGGAAATAAGACTTATACCAAGTAGTGTACGGCTGACTTGAGTGACACCAGAATAGTAACCCCAGTGAATTTCGTGAAATAAAGACAAAGAAAAGCTGAAAATCCACAGTAAAGAAAATGAGTTGAGACGGCCTTAGGTTTATATGTTTGTTTTTGTGGTTAAAGTTTGAGTCAGCAAATCATTTTAGTATCAGCCAAATACAAACTGTGATGTTGTCTGCTCACATACAGATATGAATAAACACCCTTATTTATCTTGTTTGGGTTTTGTATTTGCTGCTTTATTATTTCTGCTACTTTCTGTAAATCAATGTTTAAGGACGAAATCATATCTGTATGTTTGGTTGAATAAGTTGTATCTTTGACCCCAATTATGTTAAATGAGTTTTTCCTGACTGTGTTAAAAGAATAATTCATCCAAATATAATTCAGTCATTATGTTCTCGCCCCCACGCTGATGCCAGTCGCCACCAGTGACAATTGTGGCATAACTGTAAATAAAGATTTTACCAATGTAATATATTTAACATAAAGATATACATACCAACCCAGTATCAAGCCGACCATGAAATCGACCCCGCTGTGCCACCGCGACACTAAAAACACCTTCACCGCATATCGCCCCCTGCTGGTACTGCACCTTCATACATGCGTGTACTAGGAAAGGCAAACTGTTACACTCACATGATGTCTTGTAGCGGTTCGACAGGTCTACAACACGCTTTGATAAGGCTGTGCATGCATACACAAAGCGGCTTTGTCAACATGACATTATTGGGAACAAGCCTGCTCCCTCAGAGCCTCTGTGTTCTGTTCAGAATCAGAGATATGACTGTGTAATCAAATAATAATTTGTACAGCCAAAAAAAAAAAAAGTTTCAGTCTAGTGGTGGTGAACTTCTTGTTTTGTTGTCGAGCCCAGTGAGCCTCAATCACAATAAGTGGAGAGAAGGGGTCGATTCGCTGGACTGTATCTATAAATTGTCGATGTGGGAATTATCACACACAGCTGAAAACAATTTTCAAAAGCTAACCCAATATGGCAGAAGAAATGAATAAAAATAAGTGGGGCAATAAACCCCCGGTTCAGACTCAAACAAATGAACCCTGTGAAAACTGTTTCCTGTGGGGGGTTTGTTATCGTCCCCCTCTGCTCCCCCACTGTGCCCAGCTTTAACTGTTCGCTTGCGGGGGAGTGACGAGCTCCAAGCCAAGATAACAGATACTATATCAACTCTGTATGTGTTCAGTAAGTCAGTTCAGCTATAAATCTGTTCCCCACGAGCTGGCTGAGTAAAACGTACACATGTCAATATGTGTTTGTTTGTATGGCATGTTGTGCCCACCTCAGGAGAAGAGACTGAATAAAGATATCGAGGAGTGAAGGATGCAGGAGAATACTGTTTTTCCTTTTCTTGTGTCAGGACACGACTTCGCAAATTGAGTTTACAAAGTGCATAATCATATGTTGTTTAGCTTGGTGGAGGGTTAAACATCTGCAGAGAATGATTATCAATGTGAGTAGCAACTTAAACTAATTGTTTATTCATTTACAGAGTGAGAAAAAGGGAGAGAAAAACAGCAGACAGATGAGCATCTCTCTTGTGCACACAAAAATCTCACACAGAGATTAGAAAGCAAAGCCAACAGAGGCACAGCAGATGCAGTAAACAGTCACACAAAAACAGAAGGGGCTTCACTCAAAGCAACGTTTTCTGTTATTATCATGGATTTATGAGTCCTGGATTTAAAAAAACAAACAAAAACACAGTAAACCCAACATCAACTGAGAAAAAGTTTTTTCTCAAGTTTTAAAGTTGTGACTACTTTCAACATCCAGTTTTACAAACGCAGTATGCTGCTATACAAAAGGTTAATTATGCATAAATCCAGTTTCATGTTTTATGAATGTGATTAAGAAATACTTATTTACACAAACACAAGCTGGGGGAGCTGTTTGAGTGGCAGAGAGGATTTAAAACTTTGACCTCAGCTTATAAGGAAGCATCACTTCAACCGGGAGAAAGTTAACATGAGTGAACAAGTATTTACTGATACGTGCATATTTATATCAACATAAACATATTTTTTAAAACATCTATATAAACAGATACAATATATCCTGGACTGCAAAACTATGTAAACAGACTGTAGATATCATTCTTTCTCTCTGTGCAATGTGGATCTAGAGTTAGAAATGAGGATGTGCCGTCTCTCAGAGCTGGATCAAGTTAATGATTTGTAATTTATACGTTATTAGATAGCATCATTTTTTTTATTGCAGTCTGAGGAATGTCACCATCTCTGGTATAAACATCCCTCTATTGCTTTGACATCTGAACAACCTGTATGTAGCTACTAAAAATGAGTAAGGTTGGAGTGCAGCCATGCTCGGCCTTTGAATTAAAAAAAAATATATATTTTATTCAGGAGTAGATGACAGTCAAGTAGTTGACTTTATCATCTGGCCTGTAGCAGCCTACAAATTACAAGTAGGTAAACATTTTTTCATGTACTTCAACTGCTCCAGATAAATGTCAGGTCTCATGTGGTCCTGAGATGTAGGCATCATTTACCCACATGGAGGATATGATCCATGTAACAAGTACCAGGTTTAACTTGACAAACGTCACTATCCACACCGAGAAACACCACCGACGAGGCATAACTCCGGCTGTAACGTGTGGGCGGGTGCTAAATATAGGGGTGTTTTGCTAAAGAATCCAATCTGCATGAGCCACGGACGAGGCCTGGTGTCAGCGAAATATTCCTGAAGTGAGAAAATGCCTGCAGTGTGGCTGTCAGTGTTAATCTCCGGCACCCAATGGTGGGAGTTCTCTGCTTCCGAGCTGTCAAGGTGCTGAGAGTAAGAGGGCTGCGGCTGAGGTGGATAAGGTTTAAGGTGGGCATTTCTGATTTAAATGTGAAAACAAACTCTCGTTTATGGTCGTTGTCTTTCATTTCTACAACTGAAGAGCTAACAGAGAGTTAAGTACTTTTTGTTTAGGTATTCGTTGTTTTGTTCAGAGAAATTCCACTCGATATATTTGGAAAACCAACTTATCCTCACACCTGAGTGACTGAATATCCTTAGTAAGTCAAAGTAACTCATCTACTTTCTGTTTAACACTGGTCGCTATCAGTGGTCTCTTGGGGGAAAGCCCTGTGCTTGTTTATTCCAACCCTCCAGCCCGTCCTCCCCTGTTTGCAGACTCTGTCGCTCTTTATGCTACTTCCCTTGACATCCACCATCGCTGCAGTAATAATTACTACCGCTGCTAGAGGTCACCGCCTCCCAACAAATGTCATTGTGGGTCTTAATAAGCTGCTTTCACAGTCGAGAACAGGAACAATGCTTACTTGATTTTTCAGCCTAGTTTCACCTTAAATTTAGTATCATGGACTATTGGGTCTGTTTTTTTAAGGCAATATACTCAAATCAACTCATCGACCTTAAAATAATGTGTTCGACTATTAATCTGTTTGTCTGCACTTGAAGTCAACTTTTACTTTTGCTGTAAACAGTTTTAGGTTTCTAAAAACATCACTTCGATTCTTGCAGTGTACCAGCTGGGCACTGAACACTGCTATTTTTCCCAACGATTACTACAAAGTGATTAGTTTCAGGATGTCCTTTCAAGGCTGGATCGAACAATAATTATGCCATAGCTCATACACAAAGGCTTTTTTTTCCTGCTAAGTAATTATATAACGCATTTCTGCTGACCAAAACCCAGCAATTACCAGAAACTGTGCAAGAAATACAGAAAAAAAGATGTATATGTAGCCTCATGAGACACCTCAAACTTTCAATTACTAAAAACAAATTACTGTAGTGTTTCAAAACAGACTGAAAAATGTTTCTGAACACTAATATAAAGAAACAAAAGCCTTGTTATTATGCTTAAAGTAGAAAAAGTTGAGTTATAGGAGGAACATTTTTCAGACCCCCCAGGATAAAAAAAACAGATAATGATCAAAGATTTTTACGTCGGCGTGTATAGATCCATAATCCACCATCACATTCATTACCAACTACAGAGTCATGCATATTGCTACTCAGCCAATCCTCCTTGGATTTCATCATAAGCATGATCATTAGACTTCTCTATTGTTATGCATTATTCATAAAATGAAGTGTGGCTGATGTAAGTTCCTACCTCCATCATGAATTAAAAACCATCCTTAACATGAAGGCACAGATGACTTTTTATTCATCATTCATGTAGAAAGGAAACAGATTATGGTTGGACAAGAGCCATGAAAGAGAAAAAAAAATAATCCCACACAACACCCGGGCTCAGTTTACTCCTTGTGGACCACATGGGTATCTGGGTATATAAAGTACAGTTGCAATTTGAAACAGGATGTTTTTTAAACTATATACCAAGATATTTGTGTTGAATTATTTCATCTAATCTCTTAAAGAAATCTATATGTTTAAATCAAGTAATTGTAGTGAACTCGTTGAACTCTGTCTCCCGGGCTCTGCTTCTCAGTCAAGTGTCTCAAACGTGGACTTGTAATCATTTTAAATGTTGTCCCATTGATTTGTGCAGTTGGATCAGCTTTGAGACACTCTCTTTCAAAATGGCCTGCAGCAGTCATGCGTGGTTCTGCGTCACCCTCCCTGGCTTAATGGCTACTTTTTACTGATTGTATGTTTTTACTGACATGTTGTTGATCTAATAGCTTGGATGCATTTGTTAATCTCACTTAAAGCAACACAATGTAACTTTCTGAAGGTTTGAGTCTGACAACACCCCGAAGTGTCTGTCATTGAGGACTGAACAATCAACAATGTGTTTATTTATTTATTACTTCTGTCCTCGTTGATGAATGACCTGCATGTTTACCACGTTTGTGTTTGTTTCCACCATTAACGGTGTCATTAACGGTGCGCTTCACTGTTTCAGTCTTCTCTCATATGAAACATTTCTTCTTTGTGAATCTCACCAATACCATTAGGGTCAGTATTTCATCCGCTCGCTCCCTGCTTACATCATCCTATGGCTTTTATAACTTACTCGGTTCATCCGATGCATTTCCAGATCTTGCTGACGCTGTGGTACTCATCTCCCTGGTCTCCTCACATCATCTCCTTAAGAACATTCTTACAACACTTTCTCCCACTCAACTGACCTGTGAATTTGTCTCTGTTCTGTTTTTCAGAAACCAGTTTTTTTGACAAAGGCATTCATGTCTACAACCATGTTTCAGCTACACAACTCAGCAGTGGTGCTGCCCTTAAACAGCTTCTAAATGTTTAACTTGTTGAGGATGCTGGTTGGTTACTCAGTCATCCCTGCTGAGCTTCTAAAAATGAAAGGTATGCCTCCGATCTCAACATAGTGTGTTGCTCAGTCAACACTGTGTTCTGCCTGTTTTTTAATAAAGAGCTGAAAGGGAGACATTGCTCCCCAATTTAATAAACAGTACCAGTGTGTTTTAACAAGCCCAAGGTGAGAATAAATTGACTTGATGAGGGTTTCAGGGAGAAAAGATTTAACAACCTGTCTGAATCCACCTGTCATTTCAGCTTGCACTTCTTTAAAAATACTCAATAATAAACAAAAAACAATGTGTTACGTCTAATGGGTTCACATTTCCCCAACTTTACTCAGATAACAAGACCTTTGCTGCTGTGTTTTCTGTGGGAGAGTAAATAAATGGCCATTTGAGCTCACACACACACACACACACACACACACACACACACACACACACACACACACACACACACACACACACACACACACACACACACGGCTTGAAAACAGGGTTGAGGTGACACCTGAAGATCTCTGCAGGATTCCTGGGGAGTTGAGTCAGGTTGGTATGATGATGTTTGTTCACAGTACGTCTCCAGGGCCTGTCGAGACTCATACACACATGTACTTCTTGTTTGTGTTCCTGTATGTGGGTTTGCTGGTATGTACAGAGATGTGCAGTATAATGCTGTGAAAAAGCACAACATACTGTATATCAACATAGGGGACCGCAGCTACAATATAAAACCACTTTTAAGCCTTCATTTGCAACCAAGCACTCCAAGGATGTCACCAAACTTAACATCCAATTGTGGATGAATTTCAGCCTGTTTCAGCTCCTGCCTCAGCAGCGCTACAGCTCCCATCCTGTCTCCAAGAAATTAGATTTAAAGCTGCTAATTGTTTTGCTAAATAGGTAAAGGAATTGTGTTTAGCAATTTTCTTTTTTTCCTGATGATTTGCTACAGATTGTGTTGGTACTTGACACTAGATTCCCACATGTGATTTGGGTGGAAAAAACATTTTTGCTTCAACGTATTATTTGAAATAAATGCTGATTGTACCGTGGCTGCAAAAAAATGTACACCATCCGTGCATAGATTAGTTGCTATCAACCTCACTTTCTTTGCTCAATTTCTTTGCTCTCCGGCCACCAACCTCGATTTTTGGATTTTTGGATTTTCCTGGATAAAACACCGCACACAAACACACTCAGAGGCAAGTCAAAGTGAGTGACCAGGGAAAATAATACCTCTTCCTGTTTTTGTGGTGCAATAACTGTGGAAACTCTACACTGAAAAAGAAAAAGAAACCCGCTGATGGATGAAGGCAGAGAGAGAGAGTGAGAAAACCCGAGGTAAAACAAGAGTGAATGAATGGGCAGGTTTTCTAGGTGAAATTGCAAGCGGTAGCCATGTTGCTAACGCTTTCTTTCTCAACAGCGTCACCAACAGAAACACTGCAGGGAAACTGATGGAGGGGGGGATGTTGAAGTTAAATGTTAAGTAAACTGTTCTGTCTTGTACTCGTCTTTTTCAATATTTAACTAAGACCATGATCTTTCCCCGAACCTTGGCCAAGTGGTGTGATTACACAAAGAAAAATGTTAATCCTGCTTTAACTGCTGCTAGTACTAGGAGCGCTGCTTTGCATACGGACAGTAGGGACATGTCTCTACTAATATTTTGCGAGGACAGAATAGCCCCCGCCAATATGTGAGCAAACTCTTTGGCATTAACTTTTGAGTGAATTGATATTAGATCATTCCGACGTGCCCTTCCAGAGGCGATGTCTCCATGGTCAGCGAGAGAGCAGAGCGCTGTGTCTACACACCTCCCCCTCCTGGTTTTGACAGTCTTAATACATTCAAAAAATATATATAAAGCACCATTCTGACACTACCTTATGTAAGTGCTCTGATAAATAAATGTATTCTTTATTTTTTCAAACAGTAGCCTCAGGGCCTGTGACCATATAGCATTTTTCTCTCTCAGAGCCCAAGTGCTTCACTCCAGTGCTTTTCTGCCAGAGAGAAGTATAATATGGATGAAGAGCCTTGAAATAATATTAAACTTCATTTATATCACTTTTTCAAATAAAAGTTACTTAACAATGAAAAGAGAACAGAATAAAAGCCATAAAAAAACTAAACATTGTGAAACAGAAAGGGAGTAGAATTAAAGCAACATCATGTAGAAATTGGCATTTTATGTGATTCAGCTCCCCACCGCAGTTCCTGAGTGCAACACCACTGTCGTAAATACAAATCCCAGGTGTGTAACTATTTGTCAGGTGTAACGTAGGCGCTAACTACGAACAAAACTCATTAGCTTGGTGAATAAAAACACCAGGGAAACGCTCGGTCACTTTACGCTGTAAACAGGCAGAAGCTGAAGCGAGGTTATAAAGATCAACTCTGGTGGGACTCAGACCCACAACCTTTGAATCACTTCTTCTGCACTTAATTAGAAGTACAATGCGCTATCCATTGCACCACAGAGCCTCATGTTCCCTCCAGGTGTCATGAAGACTGGTTGACCTCAGACTCGTACTTACAAGTACTGAGCACCGATGCTTATTTTGTGGCCACTTACGGAAACAGTTCCTCTGAGAGACACTAAATAGATGGTGGATGGATTTCTCTTGAAAAAGTGTCAGTATTTCTTTCCAAACAGGAAATGAAATTAAGAAATTAAATAATAAAGGTTTTTTTGGCAGTGTATCAGCCTTTTCTTAACCAACTGTAAATGAAATTACTAAGAAAAGAACTATGAGTTATGAATGAATTAAGAATTATTATGTCACGACCAACGTTGAGACCAAACCTACAACCTTGACTCGAACTGCAAGAGGAGATGTTGGAGTGAAACAAAGGAGATGTATAAAACATGTCTGTAGGGTCTGATGCAGCAGATCAAACCCACTGAGACAAATTTGACTTATTTTATTTCACACTGTTCGAACGGAGTCTGTTTGATCGCTGGCTTGTCTTCACACAGTCTCACTCAGCTCGCAGATGGAGGTAATGATGAACATATCTGTCATCACATTTCCACAACCACTTTGACAGTTGGTCGTCCTGCGGGACTTTTTCTGATGTGAAGACATTTTCTGGACGCTGACAACCATAAATATGGTTCCAATGTTTTTTTCCAGACTGATTTCCAATACTGGTTTTTTGTTTTTATTGTGTAACAGTAAAGTGCGTTTGCAGTAAAGATGGGGGTCAAAAGGTTTAAAGGGCAGCAGCAGGGCTAATGGGGTAAATGCCTTTTACATGGGGATATGGTTGTCTCATAACTGTGCAGCTACCATCAATTTTAAGAGGATTAAGAATCTCTTTTTAAGAAAAAGACAGACGATGGAAAGAAAACAAGAGATGGCAAACTACATCTCCACAGCACTTTGCTTGCTGTGCCTTCGTGGAGATCCACACGACTGTCTGTGATGTTTGATTTGTTCCTGTTAGATCACTTGGGACGTTTTATAAAAAAAGTATTAATGATCCTCTCAAGATGGATCGTGCAACAGCGGAGAGCCAGCAGTCAAAATACTCAGACTACATCTTCAAGTTGTTTTCTCACAGATTGTTTCAGCTCATTATCCATGTTTGTCACTCTGTTGCACACAAACACACTCAGAGGCAAGTTTTCTCTCTGTCAGCTGTTAGACACGCTCTCCACCAGTGGGACTGGCAGTCTTTATTTCCATGGTGACACTGAACCAAACAACATGTTGTGTATGAGAGAGAAAGAAAGAGCTGAAACACACACCGTCACTCACGCAAAAGCACAAGGACACAAATGTGCATGTGTGTGTGTTGTGAGAGGTTGTCTCTTTCTCCCACTCACACACACAAGCTCCAACACACATGCAAAACAAAACACACAGACACATTTTTAATTGCCTCTAATAGCCAGCATGTACACGCTTCCCTTGTTAGCTGCTGCCTGCGTGGTGTGTAGGGAGCTGCTTAATGATCATTACAAACGGAGGAGGAACATTGAGGTGAGCAGGGAGCCAAGCAGAGAGAGCTGAGCCTTGCACACATTGTACTATGGCTGTGCATTGTGTGTGTGTGAGTGTGTGTGTGTGTGTGCATGTGGCAGAAGGGAGGTGAAACACAAACGTGAAAAAATGCACATGTATTATTTGTTTGAGCATTAGCATTAGAGCAGGAGTGTGTGTACATGTATAATGGATCAGACAAGAAAGAAATGGACAGGAGTGTGTGTGTGTGTGTGTGTGTGTGTGTGTGTGTGTGTGTGTGTGAGTGAGTGAGTGAGTGAGAGAGAGAGAGAGAGAGAGAGAGAGAGAAACCAAACGTGTGACCTTTAACTGTCTGTCTTGTTAGCCTTTCAAAGTCCTAATCCCACCGTAAGCCTGCTAATGGTCTACAATTGTGCGACAATTTGTCTGTTTTGTATAAATCTCTCTGAATAAACATGAAATGATAATGAAATACCTCGACAGGAGGTTTGCACACAACCGTGCACCACCCGTGTGCTGTTTGCTTATTCCACAGTCAGTCACTGACAGCACAGTCAAAATAAAATAAGTCAGAACGTTGTTGTTTCTCAGGCAAAACTGAGAAAATATATATTTTTATTGGCATGCCTGCTGTTTACTTACTCATTGTAAGCAATTACTCAGTAGTTCAATGACAAGAGTGGTTGTTAACTCATTAGGGGCAATTATACCTTTAGGTGCCTTTAGACAGCCAGCAGTTACTGCTGTTGTATTAAACATATACACAGTGGAAGCCCTGCTGCTGCAGTCAGTAGAAAGAAGAGTGAAAACGGCTACCACTCTTGTGTGTGTACAGCCAGAGTCACCCCTTAGTGAACTTTTTCAGCTCGCCGCGTGACCATGACACAAGATATCATTTTTTATAGTATCTGAGTGTGAAGAATTATGATGACTAGCTGTGAACAAACATTTCAAGAAGTATTTCACTGCTGGAAAGAGCTATGAGACTAGAGCTACATCATGCTGCTAGTCTGATAGTACCTGTAGTGTTCACTGTTCTCTGGCTTTGCAGACGATACAAGCAGGAACAAATTATTTACACAATGGCAAAAGTAAGAGCAGAGTAACACTTGGTGCGGTGGTAGAATGCATCTCGTGCAGTGACTGATGGAGGGCTAAAACTGAAGCTGCTGCTGCTGCTGCTGCGTTCACTACATGCCGTGTGGAGTGTAACCCAAACGTCCTTTCTCACCAGCATCTTCCTCAAGCTCCTCCTCAGGGAACTTTAAGCTCTCCAAGGCCAACTGAGAGAAGGGACAGCAGCTTAGTACCAGGTCCCTCATGAATCCCAGCACTCTTAAGTTCATCACTAATTTATTTCCAGCGAGAAGAAGAAAAAATACCCTCAACACAGCTGCTTTAATCCTCAGTCTCATTTAAGGACACTGAGATCACCAGTTGTTGTACCAAATGTCCCAGAATGACATGTTTACATCAGTGAAAGGGGCTTTAGTGGCCATAGGAATTATGATTCTGGTTGATTGGGAGCAAAGGAGGAAGTCAGGGGACTTTATGACATGAATCTACTATTGAGACCCAAGCTCAGGAGGACCACCAGACTTTTGAGGACACTTTTACAAAGTGGCCAAACTGTGTAAATTCAACATCATGTGATGCACAGGGTTCCAAAAAGACTTTTCCCCATAAGCTTACATTTACATTAATTAACACAAAGTCTAGACCAAAGTTAAGAGGAGCCGCACAATGAAATAAATCATTGTAAAAGTAATTTTGGTGTAATTTTATACATGGGAAGTCAAACTTTTTAGCCTCTGACGCTGTATCCAGTTCTCATGATACGTCCATGTTTAATACCTGTAAGAGTGTCTGGATACTCTTGACTCAGCCATCATCATCATCCTCTGTCATGAAGTCCCTAGAGGCTGCCCAGCTCGTTTCCAGCTCTGGGGCCCATTTGGCCGCCTCTCCCCACCAGCAATTTCCCTGCTCTGGAGCCGAAAACCTTCTACTCCCAGCGGTCCAAAAGCTCTTGTGGTAGTGGTGTACCACCCCGAGTTCCCAGTCTCGCTAATGACAGCTACAGTTAGCACCAGTTATTTGTTACTTTAGCAACACGTAGGCTAAATCTGTCCATGAGGAAACTCAATAAATCATAGAGTTGAGACGGAGCAGCCAGAGATACCAGAGAGAAAACCAGAATTTTATCAATAAAATAAAATACTTATTTTAACGCAAACTGTGACCTTTCCCTGAACCTAACTAAGTTTATTTGGTGCACACTCCTGACTAAACCTTGACCATGGTGTCACCACAAGTTTTTATTGATGGTTATGTGTAATGGTTCTTAAAGGGATAGACACACTGGTTGAATTGACTCTTTAATGTTCCTGTAAGTAAGGAAGGAAGTTGCCACAGTAATTAGTTTGAATCTTGGGGATTCGGAGCGCATGTTCCTTCTCTCCAGGTGTTTCCACATTCACAACACATCCTGCTGAGCTCGTCCAGAAACCAAATTCACCAGAGTGGTCAATGTCATTATATCTGACAATGTGTTAGCGCTGCCATGTGGTCCATCTGTTTGTATTTAAAGATAACCCAAACAAATGTCGAATCCAGACAGGTGACATTTACATGAATTGAGAAATATTGCTCTGCATAATCATCACCGAACAACAATATTATACTCAAAGTGAGTCAAACTAAAAAAAAAATTACTTGAAACACAAGTGATCCCTCTAAACTTTGTAATGCAGTGAAGAGTTTCTGTACCTTTTTTCTAACATTTTCTGGGACATGCTCCAGCCCCGGTCCAGTCCAATGACCCTGGCTCAATCATGATGTCCGTCCTTTGTCCGAAGCACTGAACCCTCACAAATATTAATTGACAACACCTGCGAGCTTGATGTGAATGCATGAGGGAGTTCATGAGGGTTAAAGGGTTCGAAATGCTGCATGAGGAATGGGACAGCAGTTTACATCACATTACATGTTGGAGCAGAGGAATGTAATGAGGCTTAGATTGTAGGCTATACATAATTATGTAGAGCGTTTGTTATCCACTCCAAGTTTATGAGATAAATAGTCATTTTGCAGGGTCAAATCCGATAAAAACACTTGTGAGCGCACAGCTGCAAAATACACCCAGTGCTGCCTAATGAGCCTTGTACATGTAAACTTGTCCTTGCCAACTTCCAATGTCATCCTAGTTTTTACACATCGTGTTAATGCAGTTTTGGGCCTCATTGAAAGTCTGCAGGTTATTTCATGAAGGAGAACCCTCGAACTCAGTGTGACAGCACTAACTCCTCTGAGTGGAAATGTGCTTATTTGCGCACATTCTGACCAATCTCACCTACAAGAGTTTATATCGGCGTGTCTGACATGTTTTCGAATGTTATCAACAGTATATGCTCTTTTATAACCAGGTTACCCATTTTATAATTGATGTTTTTTTTACAATCTCTCCACTGTTGTGTTACAAAATACCATATAGGTAAAAAGTGAAAGCAGACGACCTTTCATTCATGAGGCCACTGTTTGTGTCCAGTTTAAACCCAGACGTCAGCGGTGAGCTCTTCTAACTTTTTAACCTATTTAATGAAGTTACACAACGCAACGCAAAGCAACGCAAAGCAACGCAAAGCAACCAAAACCATGATGTTTTCCTAACCTATGTATTTTTAGTGCCTTCACCTAACATAACTGTGACAGTACAATGAAGCTCCAATAAGTGTGTCATGGTGATATATGTCATTTTGGGAGACGCAGACAATCTACATTTTCCGTCATTTTGTTATGAGTGTGTGTTTAAATACAACAATTTGTGATTGGGAGTTGATGTGCAGATGTTCCTCTTCATTAGCCCCCGTGTTTTTGGTATAGTAACCTTTGATCCTGCCCCATACTTACAGTATATCTACATAGCATCATCACATAACCTTATTAGACTGTTAAATGTATCACTGTGGTTGGGCAGGAGCCTTTGAGGAACCAAAAGAGCTTCAGCTTGATTGAACTTGGATATTTAAAAAGGGCCCACACTGGTGTTTTCACAAATCATGACCACTTTAAAAGAAGAAAAATGTTATTTTATACCCCCCTTCCAAGTAGTAAAGAAAGAGGACAAAGATGGACCACACAACTCAAGCAAGTTTCAACAACACGAGCTGAAGATGTTAGTTATTTGTGACGCAAGGTTGAATTAATTCGGAAATGGCCTTAAACATTTACCTATGCCCATAATAATATATAAAATGTATATAAATATAAGGTTAAAACATCATCACCTAAATTAGATGCTGCCAAAAATTATTTTCAGATATTTTCACAACCTCTAGGTGTAATATATGTCCAACTCAGACACCCTTGAAAATTATTCGACTGCATTAGTGATGAAAATTAAAGCACAAATCTAAGTGATCCATTTTTATGGCTTTCTCAGGTGATAGATGCACAAGTTCAGCTCTGTTAGGTATATTAGAGGAGGAAGAGTCTGAGCACTGGAAGGCATCAAACTGTTTTTCTTTCTAGATTAGCCTCCACAGCCCCTTCTTGCCAACGTGATGTATAACAGGAGCTTTGAGCACTTGGAAAAGCAAGAATATAATCCATTATCATGACCAGTGACATCTCATTATCAGATGTTCAGCTCATTGGATATAGCGTAACGCTAACACCTTCAGCTGCCACACCGTTCAATTCCATTTCCACGGGGCCAACCCCGGCTTCAAATCTATTGCCTTCTCCACGCTGTGAGTCACTCTTGTTAATAGCATGTGCCAGATAGCGTTAGGTTAATGTCAGTAAACAGCTTTAAATAAGAGAACAAAAACAAGTTTATTGTTCCTCTAAATGACCACGACTTTCACCTCTCTCAGAGCATAGGAGGAAATCACACCGAGGCAATCGACCGTCAGACATTGATTCAATAATTGTTTCTGACTGTAAAGAGCCGGGCGAGGAGTCAGACAGAAATGTGCTCTTGGCAAAAACACTTGAATCTTTATCCAGGAGCTCTCAGCCCAACTCATCTGCCCACCCTGGAATCCCATAAACACTCCAAAATCCAGAAGAGACTCCTTTGGCTCAGACAAGTGGGCCAGAAAAGAAGCTTGGCTTGTGTCTGCTTTGTGTTATATGCATACATGAGAACCTCTATAATAACACTTCCTTCTGTGTCGATGCCCCATAAGGTCTGGAAAAGATAAACGGAACCAATTACTGGCCCTTCACGACTCTTTGTAGCTTCCCGCTGTAGCCACATGTCACTTTGACAACGGTTACACTCTGACACTTCACACGAACACAGATCTGGAATTAACTCCCTGAAAGCCATCTTACAGTGAGGATCATCCTCATCCACCGGCTAACAGAGACGCTTGTAACGATTCTCTGGAGCTAATTGAAAAGTCATGTTTCTATTCTACATTCAGAGAAGAATAATGCTATCAGATTTCATACGGGTTAGCCCCTACCTCTGCGGTTGTTTGCATCTGTTTGCAGTCGAGTCGTAGTTGTTTCTTGTATCTTCAAGTGCTGTTTAGCGGATGAAGCAGAACTAGGTGTTGCTGATTCAAAAACTACCACTGAATGGTAAATGGGCTGCATTTATATAGCACTTTTTAGTAGGCTACCTTAAAGGAACAATTGACCCAAAAATGAAAATTCAGTCTTTATCCACACACCCCCATGGCGATTAAAAGTCGGGTGAAGTTTTTCTGGAGCTCCGCACTAAAACAGTACTGCAGCACTCTGCTAAACAACAGATGAAGCTGGGGACTGTTTTAAAATATTATAAACAACCAAACATAAGCCAAGAGATCTGAACCTGAGTGAAAAGACATTATTTACTCCCTTCTTCAGTCACAGTAGCTGCTACTCTAAAAGCGCTGCATGCGCCCCATCTGAAGAGGCTGCACGTCAAACTGTATGAAGGCATTTTTCTTTATTTATTTTGTTGCTGTTGTTGTTTTTCTTTTCTTTTTAACATTTTAATAGAAAACAGTCCCCATCTACTTCAGTTGTTTAGCAGAATGCTACAACACTGTTTTGCTGTGAAGCTCCAGAAATGTTTTGTGGACACTTCTCCGACCTTCCTTCATTGGAGAAATGGGACATGCATGGTGCTGAGTAAATGACTGAATTTTCATTTTTCAAACCACTAACCCTGGGACTACTGGACGACCCACCCTACCTCCTGAGCCACTACCCTCTGAACCATTTCAGTTGAGTTTACTCTGGCCAGGAGTAAAAAAAGAAAAAAACATTGCTTCGTATCCAAAGCCTTCTGAAACAGACCTCTCTCTCTCATTCTCAACCAACCTTTCATGTATCTCCTCAGTGTAAAATAAAGCACTTGAAAAGAAAAGAAAAGAAAATCTTAAAAAGTTAGTTAGTAGAAAAAGGCCAAAGAGGGAAACAAGTATTTTAAAAAATCACAACTCCGATGTTCAGCGGCTATGAAATTTGTAAATAACTCAGAAACTGTGCATCGTTGGAGAAGGTTAATAGAGGTTATAAAATTGGATTTTTGAATGGCTTTTTTGACTCAGTGAGTGAAAAAAAAAAACTTTTTTACTGTCAGTGAGCAGAGAGAAAGGAGTAAGGGAGTGAGATAAAGAGAATAAAAAGAGAGATACAGACAGATTGCCGCAGTCAATTACAACCCTGTCCTGCCTTGCAGCCTGTCCTGATTATCAGCTGCCCATCGCAGCTCCATCTAAATGATTCCACAAGCTGAGTAAATAAAGACATCTCTCTCTAGGGGGGAGTCTTGGGTCTGCAGTGCTGACTGTGACCACTGGGGGTCTCTGTTTCAGCAAGAGATTAATAAAAATCTATCTGCATGTCTCCATGGCCTCCCTCTCTGTGATCTATAGCTTCCCTTTAGCTTTCATGATAATATTAACATAAGAATCTGTCTCAGGGGGATTGAGGTGCCCCAGATATTTGACCATGATATAAAAATAAAGCTGGCTTCTGCATCATACAGACTTGAATCACATAACAGTTGTTAGTTTGTTTTTTTGACATTTAAAACCCTCCATTTATCTGCTTTTGACAGCCACAAAAAAGCAAATCTTTCATTTTTAAGGAATACATAAGAAACGTTTGATGTGAACAGTGGAAACATTGTTTTTTTTTTAATGGCTCGTATAAATTTGAATTCACTCAGAAAATGAAGTTACAAAATGGAATTTAATGGAATTATGAAAGTGTCAAATATGACAGCTCATTACAAAACAGTCATCCAACTAGCTACAGAGTTCTAAGGGTGCGAGTGACAGTGAAAATGAAAAGCGTGTTAACCAAAGAAAAATGTGGATAAAAATTGAGGAATTGCAACAATAGACCTTCACTCAAAGGAAGACACTGTCCTCCCACAAGAGGGACACCGTCAGTCATTTCAACAAATGCCCCAAAACGACATGTTTACATTCGAGTGACAGCCCTCTAGTCATACTTGCCAAAAACTCCAAAGTTTTTTCTTCTAGACTCCCGTTCTCTTCGCCCTCTTTTGGTTTTCTCCCGGGTTCACAATTCTCCCATATTTCTCTCGATTTATGACACATTTTCCCTCTTTAAGTTATCAAAACCTGTTTCTGGCACTGTTCGGTGTGTAGTCTGCTGTACTGTTGTGCCTCGCCCTCCTTAGCAGTGAAAAAAAAAAAGTTTAAACAAATTTCAGATGCCCTGGAGAGAAGAATTGCTGTTTCTTCCATGAAGTATTCAAGGAAAGGGGTTGTAAAATCTGCCAAGTCGATTTTCCTGTCAATGTCGCAGCATGTCGATCCCCATGGATAGGTTGACACACATAGTGTAGCGGTGTGCACAAAATCAAGTGATTATCAAGTGATGAATCATATTTTATGATTCAGATTTACACAAGTTTACGCTATATGGCTATATATAAAAGTAAAAATGTCACCAGAATGCAGGAAACAGTCGTTGAATCTCAATATTTTTGAACCCAGAACCCCGTCTGTTTTCAAAGTCCTCCCTGTTTTTGAGGTCGCAAGTATGCCTCTACTGACTCCTCCCATTTTTTTTAAAGCATGACCAGAATTGTTCTCTGAACTAATTAACCTCTTTAGTACTTCAACCATGATCCATGACCACATTGTTTTCCTAAACAAACAAAAAAAAACAAAATCGCTCTTTTGCCTACACCTAACAAAACATTAGCTATAGCATCGTCACATCATCATATAATCATGTACAACATCATTACATTGATGTATTTTTGGGAGGTAGAGGACAAATGATGATGATGACGATGATGATGATGATGATGATGATGATGATGATGATGATGATGTTCTGCTGGTCAGATCAAAAAACACATTAATTAATTCTAGCAGACACTGACTAATTATATATTCTGTCATTTAATTTGAAGGATGTGTTGCAAAAGGACTTTGTCCTAGTCAAGGCAAACTATTTCAATCAGTAGACACTTGACTATTGATTGACATGTGCACAATAAAGATGAGATATTTGAATATACTTTGGCAATTAGACCCTGTCATGACTTCATCTTATTCGAAGGTGACAATGAAGTTATGCGAGGTATCGGATCATCCCCGATGGATTCTGAACACTGGTGGTAATGGTGGTGACTGGATGAAGAGGGTGGCTGAGATCTTGATGCATGTCAAGAGGAGTGGGCTGTAGTGAGCTCAGGCCTGCGGCGCTGGATGTGAATGCTGTGCCGGAGGGTTGCGATGATTTGCACTAAAGTGACAACTGACAGCAGCAGGGAGGAGAATGGATGTAAAGTTTGGCAGCAACAATATGTGATTGAACCAAAAACCCAAAGTCTGCTAGCTATGATGGAAGTGGGAGAAGAGGAAGAGAGAGAAATGTGAATGATGAACAACGTAATGATAGTTTTCCTGATTGAACTTCAGCTAAGCTACATATCTTTATCATTCTGCCTTTTGGGCTCAATGGTCGGCCAGTTGAATGCCATTTCTTACAATAGCATCATAACCAATAGACGCCAAAAGCAAAGGGACATAACCATGTTGCAAGTTGCTCTCATGTAGCAAACAAACATTGATGAATAGTGATATATCATAAACCTAACCACACTAAAACCAGAGCCTTGTCGGATCAGAACACAGTTTTTTCTTTGGTAACTGGAATTTTTAACAATTTTAGAGGGCACTGAAAAACAACTCCTTCCCGTCAGATTACTACAAACGTGTCGTCCTGGAGGGCAATCACATATTCCGTTTTTTTTTTTTGTACCGTCTGAGCGCCGTACTGTACCTCAAAACAAAACAAACTGTCACGGGATGAAGAGTGAATCACAATAATAAAGAGTGACAGAGAAAAAAAACGGAATAGAGGGAGAGAGCCAAAAGGGGGTGACAAAAAGGTAATGGAACTGAGAAGAGAGAAGAAAGAAAGACTGACACCAGAGCTTTGGAGAGCTGGAGGAAATTGAAATGCAGATGGCTAGGTATTCTGTTAAGCTCCCATACCTCTCTCACTATCCCAAAAGCACCGTCTCTAATTTCACTCTCTTCACACTTCTCTTTACGTTTCTTTTTCATTTCCTTTCCCCCCATTCCCCCTCTTTTATCTTTCCTCTCAGTTCCCTTTTATAGTCTATCTTGTACTCCATTCTGTGCGGCTCTATCTTTATCAGCCAAACTCTTTCCTCCCTGTTCTCGTCTATCTCTCAGATCCGAACTACACGTGGCAATGAATTCTCTCCCTGGCAATGAGCTATGAACCCTCAGGAGCAGCGGCGGCAGCAATCTTTGGCCAGAAGAAAGCAGATCTCTTTTCTAAGATCTTATTACACCTCCTGCCTTCGGTTATGACACTATGGAGCAGGGTCCTTACTGTACACTTGTCACAAAAAAATCTGAGTATAACAGGCATTGCCATGTCAAACACACACTGGAGGTGACGCTTGAAGTAGACGGTGTGCTTTTATCTTCTGCCAGTTCTCTCCAGCGTCCTCTCACCACTTTTGTGTTGTATACAAATGAGTTTCAGTGTCATTACGAGGCCAGGCGTATCATCAAGTTTGCAGATGATTCCATTACTTTGTCCCTGCGCAGTAATGATGACCCGAGATGAATTTAGTGTCTAAAACAAAGGACATGATAATGGACTGCTGGAAGAAGTCTCCTCCTGCTAGTCCTGCTGCTTTATATCACCAGGCTGTTAAAGTTGTTCAGCTGTACAAGTATCTGGTAACAAGTTTACCTTTGAACCAAACAATGATGCTGTTTCTGCAAAGGCCATTGTTGGTCATATCACTTCCCTTAAAAAACATGTAACGATTAGCAGGTATTGTTCGAATATGTAGGAGAAATGCAGCCACGTATCTAAATGACCTCTCATGACATGTATAAGGTTTAGACAGTCAATCACCGCTGACCCCAAGTCACACTTTGTTCAGCGAGTTCAAGTTGCTTCCATCTGGTTGTAGATATGATCTGCCAATAGATTCAAACACTCACTGGACCCCGGTGCTGTCTGGATGTAGAGTAATGTTATGTATTGGCTTTTTTTTCTTTGTTTGTTTTGTTTTTTGTGTAAAATTGATTGTGTGCTGATCAGCGTGATGATTTCATTACTGCTGGCTGTGCAACAAAGTGCCCCCCTTAAGGACAGTAAATACCTTGACATCAGCTATTTTGTGTGCAAACCACTTTCTCTGGACTTTGAGTGGGTTTGGGTTCTATTGCCTTCGGGTCTGTTATAGTCCAGGGTCATGCAGATTGCAACAAACTGCAACACCCCTTATCTCACCCTCTCCTACAATAGCTCACGAATGCAGGTATGAAGAAAAAGGTGCTCTTTAGCTCAGAGGAAGTATCATGACACCAAAGATGGAGGTTAGACTTCTACTTTGTCTTGTGATCACTAAGTCACAGTCCAAACATACCAAGGCATGCTCTGTTTGCAAAATGTAAAAAGTCATTGATAAATGGCCTTCAACTCAGTCTTTATCTGGGCAGTGTTCGGTTTGTCCATTGCAGGCTACTGTAGAAACATGGTGGACTCCGTACTTGAATTATAAGGAAACATCTTCTACGGCTTTGTCTGTTAAGACAAAATGAAACATCAATTCAAGAAATTTAAATTCTCATGTCGATAAAAAAAAAACCTTAAAAAATGATGTGTAGCTAAATATTGAGAACGATATTGTTGAGAAAATACAAGAAACAAATGTCCAGTTATGACTGAACATCTCAGCAAACACATAATAAAATGCTGTATGCTGTAGTGTGCTGCTGATGGAAACTATTTTCCCTTAAAGCAATTCACAGTGGAAATGTATGAGCTACTCAAGGCTGGATGGATGTGGTCGATTGCTCTGGAGATGGAGTAGTTTATACATTTGCAACTGGCGGCAGAGTCTAACATAAAAATGTATTTGACATCTGTCACATTACATCTTTTTGATTTAAGACAAATATCTGACTGGTATGAAAAAAAATGTCTTTTTAAAACACGTGTGGTTTTCTCTGATACTGATTCTTACAATTCAGACCTTCTATGTATTGAATATATATGCTAGATATTAATTATGCAGATATGGACAGTGGTCGTAGGAAGCTTATTGTAGTGTTGCACTCATTATAAGCTCCTGTAATTAAATCTAACAATCACAAGTGTAGTAGCAACCCTCAAACAATAACCCTGCTGTAGTGGCGTCACAACGACATGTTGTGGTGAATATTTCCTCTGTGCATCAATTGAATCCAACATAATTCATTGTCTGCGTTTATTCCCTGTACAAAGCAGCCATTATTCTGTAGGCGTAGAGACCATCTGATTAGCTAGTCCTTCGAGGACTTGACCAAGCTGCCCGCAAGGTGATGCTGATAACTTTTACAAAAGAATGCTGTGTTTTTTTCTCTGCAAAAAGGGTCCGGTGCTAATAATACGACACAGCGTATCCTTCTCAGTTGGGTAATTAGGTTTATAATAGATAACAGAAAAAAAATTGACTCGTAAGAAGTTTTCATTGATATGTTTTGGAGGTTGGGAGGCATTTGGTCGTTTATCTGAGACATGGGAGGTACGAGAAAATCCAGATGTGGCTCAAAAGAGAAAGTTATTAAGCTCAGAGCATTTATGAGGCTACAAATAAGACCCGTGTGGTGTTTCTAATGATGACTCCTCTTTGTTATCTTCATTTGGTGTTTCAGTGGATCACTGTCTTGCAGTCAATAATCTTGTCTATGTTACAGTGTGCCTGTAGTTCTACTGATTAGTTCTCCACTTGTGTGCTCTCTGTTTGCTTCTTTGTCTTCACAGAGACAGACAGAAGCATCCCTTATTCCCTCCTCATGCATGAAGGCCAGCTTTTTATCAGTCACCCCCGTGGAGAGAGAGAAACAGAAAGACATAGAGGAGGGCGGGAAGTTTTATAGAGTGTGTAATGGGTACAAAAAAACAGAAAGAAAGTTAAAACAAGGGGCTTAAAATCTGTATGCAACCCATGAATGAAATCTGAAACGAAAATGAGATGGAAGACATGCATGGCAGCATTTGGTCATCTTTCATGAGGCACAAAGCACACTTCCTGAGGACTTTTTTATGTTTCATTTCATGGCTGGATCTGGGAAATCGTCATTGGGATTTTGGCGGTAGATTAAAGCCAAACAAAGAATTTCTTTTTAATCCTGTGAGAACACAAAACACAGACTCTCGCAGGGTTAAAACCTCAACCTGAAGTCCCCAGGTAATAATCATCCCCTGAGAGTGAGGCCTCAGAAGATACTTTAGATAAATAAGCATTACACTCCAGGTAATATCAAGGAGTCACAAATTGCAACCCTTCTTTATTACTTCCCTCCTACACTCCCGCCAGTCTGTCTGTCTGTTTGCTGCACCTTGGGATGAATTTATTAATCCTGGTCTGAAGTGTTGCTGAGGGAGCATGACCTCATACATCCAGGTCACGATTTTAGCTCTACACACCAGCCGGTAGTCGGCGTTCTGACAGCAGTGGGGGTTTGAGCTCTCTTTGCCTTGAAATGACTTGGTCACCACTCTACAGAAATGAATATAAATAACACCTGCTGCTCCCAATTGCTGGAATGACCTCAGAGGATAAGTTCATCCAAAAAAAATGAGAATCCAGTCATTATCTTCTCACCCCCATGCCAACAGAAGATCCGGGTGAAGTTTCTCAAAACATTTCTGGAGCTTGACTACAGAACAGCACTGCAGACTCATCCTACACAGAAGTTGATGGGGAAAATGTAGAAAAACGGGCAAAAGATTCTGACATGACCTTGGTGGCCTGACTGGTAACTAAGGCCCTGAGCAAGTGGCTCTTTCTCACTGAATCATATACACTCTTATCCTCCACTTACTGTCATTCTTTCTGCATCACTAGTTTGGTCTCTGAAAGGCTTTCCCCTGCACTGCTCTCTGACATGATCTGTCTCTGCTCACTGGGACACTGTCAGGCCGCCCCAGCTGACCCTTGATATCTCTATCACGGGTCATTTTTGAAGCCTGCACTGGATGAGTTTGAGCTCATTATGATACTGTACCATTCACCTCAAACACAGAGACATGTTAGCTCTTGTCGGAAAACAAAATGCATGACATTTGTTCCCTACATGCTGTCGTGTTGACTGACCGTTGTTTGGATTTGAGCTTGCTGCAGCATTTGTCAGTGCACATTTAAACTACATCCTGTACATTGTGCCTGTGTAATTGTAACAGCATGATTTCAGAGCGAAGCAAGAACTCCAGGTAGTTCTGCTTCATCCTTCAAGACTTTTTTGTCTTATCTGTCACAGCTGGTTATACAGAGAAACAGGTGTTGGGCCCAAAGGCAGATGAGACAGAGGCAGCAGGATAACTTCAGTGATTTATTGAAGAAAAGCTTACATGAAAACAGGCAGGCAGGTAACAGAAACTCAATATACAAGCAGAGGGTGGCTACAAGGAGGTGGACTGGCAGAGTATGAGTGGGGGCGGGCCGGCTGAATACCTGCAGGGCTGATGAGGGTACTGAGAACAGGTGTGTAAGTGTATTCAGGCCATGAATCCTCTCAACGTCACATGACTGTATCAGTAACAACATTACTGATCGACTCAATACATCCATGTGCCAGCTACCATTTGTTCATCACAAATGTGAATCAACATTAAGTCCATATTTCACAGCATTATTTTAAGGCAAAGTGAAGAAAAAAGGGGAAACTGCTAAAGGTTTGTTTTAACCCATTTTTTCTAACTTCACACCCTCAGATTTCTATTCATTTTCAAATTTGTGGTCTTCAGAACTACATTATAAAGCTTTCATGACAAAAGCAGCAGCACTTAACACCTGTAAGATGACTAGGATGTGTAAAAACAGAGCAGTTCCCTTAGGAGTGTGAAAGGAAAGTAAACCTAGTCTTTTTCCTTTTACTATTGTTTTTTATGAAGCCAGTTAGCACCGATTCTGTATTTTTCTGTTGAAAATATGACATCCAATCAGGACGCCATCCCCAGCTCCACCCTCTCGTCCAAATATGGTCACTTCTGCTCCAAAAGAGCAAGATGGCGACAGCTTTAAATGCTAAACTCGAGTCCACAAACCACTCAATGACATCACTGTGGGTTAAATGTCTAAAAAAAAATCCTTCTCAGTACAATACTGCCTGCTTTTATCCTACTTGACATCCTCTGACCTTCAAATTGTCAAAAACCGAACTTGCTGGAAGCCCTTTACTGCTAAATTATAACAGAAGTGACAAACACAGAAGTTATTGACAGATAAGAAGTGACTGACATGGCTCACTGGCTTATACTGGTGCATGTGTGGGAGGTGGCACATGTTCCCAGCCAAGACTACATGGGAAACAGAAGTATTAAAATAATCCTCCTGTGTTCATAGAAGACTCTTAATCATAATATTTTTTTTTTATGATCAAGTAAGAGAAATAATTTGATTATTTTGCACATTCATAGTCTCTAAAGACTGAGCCATTTGGATGATTTATTCTGGTTTTAAATTATGTAGTTTTTTTTCATGTTCCAAAATGAATAAGCTGCTTTTTTTTTCTCAACCGGCAGCATTCTGTCCTTCACGCATTTCCCCTCTCTTTGTCTCACAGGAGCTTTTAGCGTGCTTGTGGAGTTTGTGAATAGTCAAAACACAGCTCCTGGTTGGCTAGGCTGAGTGTGTGTGAATTTTCTTTGAAGATCATGTATTGGGGACACTTAAGAGAGATAGACAGAGACTGTAAGAGAGAGAGAGAGAGAGAGAGAGGGACGGAAAAAGAAAAGAGGTTGATTGAGGCAAAGAGAATGGAGGGGCGAGCTGGCGTTCGGGCTGAGCAGTGAAGATGTATTCTAGGCAGCGTGTTTCTTTTCCATCTATGGAGGCCAGCTCTTTATGTGCTGCCTCTGTGGGCAGACAGAGACAGGAAGAGAGATGGTTGCGTGAGAGAGATGGAGGCAGGCAGAGTTGCCTGTAACGACCTGGGAATGAGGGCGAAAAAAGAAAAGAAGAAAGACAGAAAAAGCAGGAGAATAAAATCCAAACTTCAAGGGAAGGATGGTTTTATATCCCCTGGATATGACAACAAAAAGTATAGGTTTACTGATATGTGTACAGTATATTACAAGGAAAACTACTGATTGCCTTAAAGCGAGATTAAAGAAAGAAATAGCACAATCCTCCTTTTACAAGTTGAATTCATAAACAATAAAAACTAGCTTGATTCAACACACTCAGGCATTTTACTGTGGCAGCCTAAATCTGGTTTTTATTCCAGGTGTATATTTTTTAAATTTTTTCGCCAAAGTATGGTCCAAATGCCTGAAGGTGTTTTTCCTCCACCAGTTTTACTGAGGACATTTCTGGAGTTGACTTGAGGGGATTTTCATGTTAACAAGTTTTCCAGTATCAACCACAACAGCTAGACACACAACACAATGTTCATGCTACAGTTGTAAGTGTCCCCAAATGTGATTTCTGTGATTTCTCACATGATAAATTAGATTTCAAATGTGATGTTGATTTATTAAAATAATGCCTGTCTTGACCCAACCTTTGGAAGGAAATGTGAGTCTATATTTTTTAATAATGTTTCTTTCGTTTGCCTAAGTTTAGTTTAGTCTTGCAAGACCGGCCTCATCTCATGAGATGTCCAGTCCACTGCAATCCAAAGGATGCCACCCACAGAAGAACAGTCTTGAATTGGCTGACAGTGAAGCTGGCATATATTTTTTATTGAGGAGTACTATTTGGCTCCATTTATGTACTGATCATGCAACAATTGTTAAGTGAACCTTCTTAGTTACGTAGAGGGATGATTACAGGAACATGAACGCTTTGTATGACCCATCTTGTTCGGCGGCGACCTCTAATGGCAGTGGTAATTATCATGATATATGGACACAGGTCGACAAAGGATGCATAGGGTAGATGGCGGGATGGATCAACATGGAGGCTGCCGTGTGTGTCCCGTGTGAAACAAGTTGGCAATGGTGAGTTATTTTAACTTACTAGTGTAGTTAACTTGTGTTATGTACATAACGTGCATACCTTGTTATAATATGGCAAACAAGGCGAGGACCCAAATGCAGACAACACACGGGAGGCAGGATAGGGGAACACAAGGCAAGCTTTTTTTAAACAAAGCTGAAAGATACAAAAAACAAGAGATCTAGAAAAAACAAAAAACGAGTCACAAGGGAAACAAATCAAAGCAGCAACAAAAAAGGGCTTCAACAAAGTGCAAACAAAAGCAAAGTTCAAGTCAATGAAAAACACGAACAAAAACCAGACACATACCAAGGGGAGGCACGAGTCCTTTTGGAAGTCATTGGCAATCGACCTATTCGGTCATTTAAGTAATAGGATGTATCCCAGAGTTCATCTTTACAAGTTGGAACTGTCAAGGACACCAGTCAAACCTGCCACATGAAAAAGGCTCTACCTTTTTCTTGTCCGTTCCACTCACTCTTAGTCATTTTTACCGAAGATAATGATAAACATCTGACCCGAGAGCAAATTGTTTTGTTCTTTGAACTTCAGGTGAATGTAAAGAAGGCAATTACATATGAGAAATGAGTTTATAATGCCTATATTCACAGCATGTGAATATAGGCATTATAAACTCATTTCTCCTTCTTGGAAGATGTTTAATGGACATAATAACCATGATGGTGTAAGAAAGGTTTGATAAAAAATGTTATCAGGCTTTGAGGTCAGACGACATACACACACCTCCTCGGTCCATGTCAGCTTCTTTATCACACACACACACACACACACACACACACACACACACACACACACACACACACACACACACACACACACACACACACACACACACAGAGAGAGAACAGTTTTGTAGTTGGGACTCTGTTTGGGAGATAATTACCTAGACCTCTGTAGTCTGCTCCCTGAGCCTGTTTAAAGAGGACATAGTCACACACACACACACACACACACTCAGAATTAGTAATGTGATAACAATGGCAGATCTGTTGGCATGCATGCTCGTTGTTGTTTATGTGTGTTTGTGAATGTGTGTGTGTTTGTGTGTGTGTGTGTATTTGTGAATGTGTGTGTGTGTGTGTGTGTGTGTGTGTGTGTGTGTATTTTTTGAATGTGTGTGTGTGTGTGTGTGTGTGTGTGTCCTTGCGTCTTGTAGACTGTGACAGAATCTATTCGCCCACCTGCTCCTCTTCATTATCTCAAATGCAGAGCTGTAGATGTAGGGCAGAATATCTGGCTGGTTAGGTTCCTCTCCTCTCTCTCCTCTCTTGTCTTCCTCTCTTTGTTCCTCCTCTCCCTTTTCTTTTACATCTCCATCTGTTTTCCCTCCTGTTCCTCTCCCCATTCGCAACTACATTTTCCCCTTATCCTTGGTGCGATACCTTATCATTTCCTTGTTTCCGCTACCCTCATTTCTTCTTTTCTTGTGTCTCATTCTCCCTCAAATCTCATGTTGTTTTCCTGTCCTTTCCATGTTTCCTGTCATCTTTCCTCTTGTCTTCTGCCCTGTTTTCCTTTCTCCCTTTCCCCTCTTCTATCCTGTCCTCTTGTCTCCTTATCTCTTATCTCCTCTACTGTTCTCTCCTCCCCTTGTTCCCTTTGCTCTCCCCTTCTCCTCTCTCTCATATCCTCTCTTGTCTCCTTGTTCCCTGTTCTCCCCTCTCTTTGTTTTCTTTCCTCTCTTTTTCTCCTCCTCTTGTCTCCTCTCCTTCATACCTTGGCATGCTCGACACGTATTCAATTACTCCGGACTTGATTACATGCTTAAAATGCGACATTGAAGGGCAACCAGCTACTTACTCTCCAAAGGAAATCTATCGGCGTCCTGCTTACGATGCTGCAAGGTTTCTCCCAGCTTTGGTTTTGTTTACGTGCTTTCTGAGGCGGCTGTCCTACTTTGATGCTGGCAGGTGTGTTGTCATGAGGAGCAAGAGGGGCGGGTGGTCGATTTCTCTGATGCAGTAGTCCCCCATCACCACACACACACACACACACACACACACACACACACAGACATCCGCCGCAAAGGTCTCATCATATCTATTCATTACAAATAACACCTTGGCCCTCAGTTGGTTAAATTGCACTATTAAAGTTGGATAATACAAATCAGTGAACATGTTATCAGCTGAGTGATGGAAACACTCCCAGGTGACCTCTTCTGAAGCTGCCGTCACCTGCCCTTTTCTCACACACGCACGTGTGCACACAGAAATCACGCGGCCTCGAAGGCAGGTGCATTGACACAAAGAAAACAACTGTGTTTACTTTCTACAAATTTGATTTAGTGTGATTATAGTTTGACAAATAAAGATGAATTGGTTTAAAACTGTTTAAAGTTCTCTAACCATTTATTAGCCATGGCTGGAAACATTAAAAAAATATGCCGTCTTCAAAAAGGTATAACCGTAGAGTTGTCTTACACAGCACACAGTCCAGATGTCTAATCAGCCAGTTAAGTAAGTGTGGGTGCACCATGGGTCGGGTACTTAAAACCATTAAATGTGTAATTTGTAGAAAATGGCCAGACTTGAAAAGTAGCTCCTAACACATAGGGGGCAGCGTATGACCAGAGTAACAGTCAACTGCTGCTCGTTGCTTGCTACCCTTTGCTGCTGCTGGACGCCGTTAATAAGCTCATGGCTCAGTTAGCTGTTGAGCCGGTGGCCCCAGAGTTTGTCTAGACGGAGACATCAGATCACAGGGGGAGTCACTACGGGCGACGGGGAACAGCTCAACTGGATTTGGCAGCCTGAGAGTGAACAAGGCTGGACACCAAACTGGGTCAGATCACAGTCTCTGAGACGGAGCTCGGTTTGAAGACAGGGGGACACAGCATGGAGGAAATGTTACGTATTGTGTCTTTAAAAGGCTTAGAATGCAAAACCAAAACTGTGGCTGAAATTTTCAATGTCCAATTTAGTGACCTTTAAAATTCAGATGGTACTGTCGATGGGATTTACTTGACTTTCTGTCAACAAACACACAATGCAATTTATCATATCTTATAAATGTGAAAGTGGACGTTCTGTCACTGATTACACAAAATGACTGAATGGCTCTTGACTGACTGCTCTTCATGGAGAAAACTATATTGTGTAATGCAGGGAGTTGTTAAAAATGTCTAGTAACAGACACACAGAAAGTTTGGCTTTAGATAGAGCATTACAATTACATGGAGGTAAAATCATACATTACATTAACATGTCATTGAGCACATGCTTGTAGAGTCTCTACCACTTTGTTGGAGCCTTACCCACAATGCAACTTAGCCCCTAAGTGTCATCACTGTAGGCACTTTATCAAATTACATGCAGCTTCCTCTGGAGGCTTTATACTACTTTTTTTTTTTACATATGCAGTAGAACTCCCCAAGCCCTGTAAACACACTTTAATGTGTAAAATTGGTGGCGTTACCCTTTAAAGTTTCATTGCCCGATGGGAGCTCATGCAGTGAGCAGGAAATTGTGGTTCTCTGACACACACACACTCACACACACACACACACGCACAACTACACGCCTTTCTCCTGCTGTCAGGAAGATGTAGAGACCTCAGCAGAAAGGCTTTCAACACAGTGAATGCTATATGGGGCAAACACACAAAGACAAGTATACACACTCACTGCTGTTCTTTAGTGAACACATTATGTCTTTATTTCATGACATGTTACATGAGTGGATTTCTTAAAGTGTTGAAATATCTTAAATTGAAATGTTCAAATTATCATAAATTATGAGTCAAACAGCCCTATTTTTCAAATTGAAGAAAACAAGCAGTTTTGCATTTCAGATTTTTAAGTTTCAATATTTTTTGGAACAAAATTATCTTATTCATATATCTATGTATGTATTTATTTACTTACTCGGATTCTTTGTAAAGCAGATTTGCAGCCAACATGTGAAGATACATCTTTGTGTCCAGTCATTAAAGTGAACATGTACAACTCAAAAAAACTGTGATACCGGGACAGCTGGGGGACTTTGTTTGTACTTTATGAGAGAAAGGTGGTGTCAGGATGATTTATCGTCAGTTAAAGTGAAAATGACACACAGACAGGGTACACATCTGCACACAGACCTTATCTGCTTCTATGGTATCTTATGCTGTTATACCAGCACTTTTTTTCTTCTGCTCCTCAAGTCATCCCATGTGTAAAATAATCCCTGATTAGATCACTGAAAGGATAATCAGCAGGGCTCTGAATCCTGACGACCAGGATCAATAACTACCGATTTATATTCATACCTGTGTGCACACACGCCTGCCTTGTTATACTTATTGGGACCCTCATTGATTACATAAATTCCCTCAGCTACTAACCCTAATGTTCACCCTTACCACTCAATGTCTCACCTTAATACCTGCTGTGATCTAAATGTAATCCTAATTAAACTTTAAAGGACTATGCTGGTACCTTTTTTGCCAATTAACTATAAAACCACATACTTTTTACATTACAGAAAACTGATTTGAGGAAGGATTCCATTCATTTACCATTCATGTCAGTGCAGGAGTTGAAAGCTGCTCAGGCAGCTGACACATCTTCAAAACACCTCTCTGACATGAGCACTGAGTTTCATTCTTGACCTCCTAGCACCTCCTAAAAATCAATACACTTACAGATGCAGCCTCTTAAAACTTCCCGTTCCTCTGTGGCAGGGTCCTAACCGGTACGTGATGGGTCCGTGCTTGGACCTGGAAGAGTCTGTGACTGGAATGAGATCCCCCGCGATGACGTAGTGAACATGGGGCCGAATCGTCACGCTCCTAAGCGCCATGTGTGTAAACCAGTTGCAATGGTTTATCTATCCACCAGGGGGAGCAGTGATGATGGAAGCTGAAGCATTACTTCAGGGTGAGGTCAGCTGTTCTTACTGTATCGTAGGCATACAGTATTTGACATGTGTGAGCGTGTGATTCCCACACAGAGCTTATTCAATGATCATTAGGCTACTATATCATTTGAGTATCGAGTTCATCAGTATTATGCTTCAGCTTTTTGTTTTTCAACAGTCCTGCATGCAGCACTCGTCTGTGGCTGACTTTATCTGCAGTGGTACCGGGACAAACTATTATAGTGTAAGAGCCATTTCCTTGTTTGTTATTATAGTTATATAAATGTAATTTCTCGTGCTGTTAGATTACTGCTAGAACATGACGTCAGGTGCGTGCAGAAATCCGAGAGCAGACTTATTTTTTGCCACAGTAAATTTTATTTTGAAAGGCTTAAAGGCCAACAAATATGGATTGAAGCAGAATATGTCTTTTGATAAAAACATGTTTTTTGGATTTTGGAAATTATTACATTAATTAATCATCAAGCGATACTTTTACACATTTTAGAAATTGGTTCTTAAACCTTTAACCCCTGTTTGTAATTTCAATTAATCTTTCAAATCATCATGGTTGCAAAATTTTAGGGCTTTTGTGTATGATTTCTCCAGTATGAATAAAGGTTGAATAAAGAGATTAATTAATTAATTTCTGTTTTAAAGCCTTGGGACGCCTCATTGATTAAACGACAAAGACCATGAAGAGAAGAGAGCTCTCTGTACACCACACATGACCACTGCTCCGCACTTAATGACACCTGAGTCAGCTTGATGTGCTGATGAAGACCTTGAGATGCTGTTAAAAACTCATAACGACAGTCATCTGAGCTTTGAGGTAAGATTTTGTCAAAAAGAACATTATAACTAGAACAACTTTCTTTTTCATGGGCTTTGTGTTTTATTACATATACATGTGATGTGCCAGAGATTTGTATTAACAACGGATCAAATGACTAAAATGAAAAGCGAACACTTGTAGTGATGAAGCCACCCTCTCCTCCCCAGAGAGCTTTTTCAGCCTTCAGCTCTTGTCAGTGTTGTTTCCAGGTGAAGAAGCTCATCTAGTGGAGCATTTAGTATCTGTTGAGCCAGATATCTTTCTCAGGATATAGTGAAGGCAGAACCAAAGCTAAAGAGAGTGAATATTAGTTTTATGTTGGCTGTAAATGGCAAATTGTTTGTGGACACATACGACATATCAAATGATTGTAAGGTTTATAAAAAAGTGTTGCCTCCAAGGGGCCAAAACAATAAATGAATGCAGGTCAAAGGAATCACTTTCTGCAAATGGCAATAATAATGTAGTTAATGTGGTACGGATGGCTGTGGCTCAGGGGTAGAGCCAGCGTCTTGTTATCAGAAGGTCGCTAGTTCGAGGACACTTGCCCAAGGACACTTCTGCATGTCGAGGTGTCCTTGGGCAAGATACTGAACCCCAAACTGCTCCTGATGTGCTGGTCGGCACCTTGCATCGCAGCCACCGCCATCAGTGTATGAATGTATGTATGAATTACTGTAAGTCGTTTTGGACAAAAGCGTCTGGTAAATGCCCTAAATGCAAATGTAATGTATTACTGTCGTTACAGCGTTAGCAACATCACTACTAGCAGTCTGTCCAAATGTAAGAATCCCAATATGAAACCCTGATCTCAGTTCAAAATAAAATAACTGCTTGAAATAGTAAGTAGGCGGGTTTTGTTACTCACTGATGTAATAGAAAGAATTTTTAGCATCTCAAGTCCTGGTCGTAAGAGGAAACACATGTCATTGGGGGAACAGATTTTGACACAACACCAGAGCGCTTGCCATTGAATGAATGCCCTGTTGAGTCTGTTCACTCTTGTTTTACCTCAGTTTTTATCACTTTCGATTTTCATCTTCTTTGCCTCCTCCATTAATGGTGTCTTTTTCTTTTCGTTTCCACAGTTGTTTCAGTTGTTCCACCTTTACCTGGGGGTCGCGACCGGAGGAAACACTTCCTCTTCCTGTTTTTATTTCTATTCTGAAAAACATTTGAATCCTACTGGTTTGAGCTGTCAGTTTAGTGCAACAACAACAACGACAAAGAGACCCTCTACAATTATCTGAGCAGCAATCACTTATATAACCAGTGACATTCAGGCATCACGCAGCAATTCAGGGCTCAGTTATTGAATGTCACGATCATTCTGATCTCTTTCAGCTCTTGGAGCACACACCCACATGCCCACACAAACAGTCAGCCTTGTAGAAAAAAAATCCCAGTGCACGCATTGTCTTCCCACGGTCTCTATGCTTCACTTCCACAGACTCTGAGAAGCTTGAGTGAATACGAAATAGACTAAAGTGACGACTAATGATCTGAGATATACTGTATAGGATAACAGGTCTTTTTCTTTGCATATCAAACAGACCGTGAGTGCAGATCTGCCTTCTCCCAAGATCCTTGCTCTGGTAATGCCATATGAACATGTACTTACTCAGGCGCGTTGGGGGGGGGTACATCAGGGTTAGATTACGCTACGGAAACTCGGTGCAGTCAAGTTCACGATTAATCTTTTAATGCTATAGGAAGCATCCTGTGCCGGATGGGAACGGAGCTAAAGTTCAACTCTTACGCAGGGCAGGGTGAGGCGTCTCTTTACCTCAGCAAAGAACAGCTTTTGAACTGCTATGTGGGCAGCTTAACGTACAGATAATACAGCTATTGAGTTTGCATCCTGTTACTAATGTCTCTAATCTTTAAATTATTAGTTCAGAACTAGACTGCATGCACATGTGCAGATTTTAGTGTACGACAGTGTCCTGTATGAATGGTTGAGGTGAGTATGAAACCAAAACCGATGATCAGTGTATGGCAAAATGGCAGACAGCGTTAGCAGCAGGGTACGTTGTGGTGCATTTAGCACCTGAAAGACCAGATATTTCCCACGAAGAGCTGGTGGAGACCGAAACAGAGCTGTTGAAATCATAATCCCCATTGTGTTGTGGGAGAATAATAGGTTGATAAATAGAGAATCTATGTTAAAGTCAAGCTGAAAAGAAAAATGTCAATTTTAGATCACATCCACAGTCATATTGTGCACATATGCCCCCCCAAAAAATCAGTTTCTTTGTATTTTTACATCAGAATCCAGTCATGTCTTCGTCCTGTCAAACAAAATGTCACCTGTGCGTGCATGAGCTTGAACCAACCAGTTTAAACCAATAATATCATCAACCCATCAATAAATCCTCAACTTTGAGCAGTCGGTGAGTGACACAGAGCTTTGATTTCATGTCAGAAAGACACCGTTGTAGGGTGGCTGGGCCTCACTGTGCACTGTACTGTACAAAAACAGAAATTCTTAATTTTATTCACTGATTTGGATGAAACTGGATCATATTTTTTGGAGACATGAATGTCCTCCCGCTGCTTTGCCTGAAACCACGGTGACTTACATAATTTATGAAAAGATGGCTTTACTTGTTGCTAAAGTAACCGTGAACAGTGGCTAACTGTTTAGCTGCTGTTGCTATTGGCTACTCTGAACACCAATCAATGTCCCTCTCCATCCTCCTGTTTCCGGTCGCAAATATTCTCATATTATGGCTAAAAAGTACACTAAAATACTCTTCTAATAAAACTTTTAAGCAAGAAATGGCTATGCCTATACAGAATCTTGATTCATATTTCATCAGCATATACAGGCATTGGCAGACAAGGTGCTGTTAGCTGTGATATACAGGTATTATATATGTGGTAACAGACTGAAGGGACATTTGCAGGTATACACTTACATGCTGTTTAATGTGCTGCAGCTGAGCGGCTGAGTTAATTACATATCTAGCCTGCAAACTGATATTAGCAGTGCACAGTTGTCCAACAGAGCTCATCCTTTGCGTCCACCTGAGTCACTGACACTAGCCCTTGGGTCGACCGCTCAGCTGTTGAGACTACATACACACCTCAGTATTCAGCCTACCATGCCCCTGTGCCCAGCTCGGCGTCTCCCCTGACAGACTGCCCTTCAACCCAGAGACGGCTACTCACACAGCGAGACAGAGCCGAAAAGCTCTGTCTAGTGTCTCTGTCGTCATGCCTATAACACTCTTGGACTCAACTGTCTGTCGGCTGGCTGGTTGCATCCATCTGTGCACTGGCTTTTTTAAAAATTTTCTCCCTCCACTTCTGTTACAAGGCCTTTCTCCTCTGCTCTCGTCGGCTGGTTATCTTCCATTTCTGGGGTTGTCCTGTCAGCGAGCCATGACATTGGCCCGTCACTACCTCCTGTTTGTCAGTGATTGGCTCAAAAAAACAATCTGTTAAGCTCAGTGAAGCTGGAACAGGTGTGGGGAATCTACTCATTACTGGAGCTCATACAGTACCGTCACACCTGCAAACAATCAGAGAATCATGTGAACAAACGTGCGTCTCCCTCACGTCCATTTGTCTTCACGGGGAGTTTAACTTTGGCTCATTGGAAGAGATTAAAACTAAAATTTGTCCTCATAAATGTCCCTTGGCATTGATTTATCCAAAGCAGTAACAGTCTCAATCAAATGTTTCGATTTTATAGCGATAACAATGTGAAATATTGCACCATTTTTCGTATTGCATTGTTCTTGGTGGTGCGGTCACAGGCCCAGTTTCTTTAAAACTGAATTTCGGACAGGGCTTTGGGGGTAAAACAATAAACATATGAAAACAAAAAAAATATGTGAAAATATGTGTGCGGCATCAGCTGACTCCGAGGACTTCCTCCTGCCCACAGATGCCTCCACAGCTATAGCTTGACCCCGGCTCAGGTGGATCTCCAGGGATCTTACTGGCTGTCACCTCCCATCTCATCACAGCCTGGCCGGCCCATATGTTCCTGTGGCAGGTGTCCTCCTCTCTGTCACCTTTGTGCACCGCAACCCTACTCCGAACCTGGACACTCAAGTGTATTCCATACGGGACACACACACCCAGCAGAGGAAGCGGCTATTTTTAAAGGACTGGTTGTTTGTGGAAAAAAAAAAAAAAAGGTCATATGTTTTTGTTTATTTAAGCACATTTGTGGGACAGAAATATGTCACTGTGGAATATTTGTGGCTTGGAAAATAAAATTATGAATTAATAGTAAACCCTTTCAATAAAATTAGATGTACAAAAAGACTATGGAAGCTTACCTAAACATTAAAGTTTAATATCTTTATGAGAGGATTCCAGTTGTATATATGAATACCTCTGCAGAGGTCTGCAACTATGAGGGAAAATAACCGATTGCTAATTTCCAGTGTTAGAATCCAGTCAAAGTCTCTATACAAACTACATGTTTCTTCTTTTCTTTTCTGTTTCTGTCAGATGCGAGCTGTATTTTCATGCCTCCTTGGCATCTCTCTTCCCTGCCTCTGTTTTTGTTCTCGCCTTTGGCTGATGGATTGAAAGGTTGGTGAAGCCTGAGCCAAATGGATTTCTGTTCTAGACTGAGATGCCTTATTGAGTGGAATTTTCTACCTGCTGGGAAGCTGTCAATATGCCAAAACTTCGAAAGACTGCGTTTGATTCGTTACTCTCTTCCATTCAACCTGTTAGTGAAGAAAAGGTCACATATACGTCTGTGTGTGTGTGTGTGTGTGTGTGTGTGTGTGTGTGTGTGTGTGTGTGTGTGTGTGTGTGTGTGTGTGTGTGTGTGATGGTCATGCATTTGCAGCAGCAAAGACAGAAAAAAAACAAAACCCCGTTCTCAATCCATCAATTTAGAAAAATAATGGAAGCAACACTTAAAGGTTTTGCACACTGGGTGATTAGTAAATAACTAATTACTTCTTTTTCTAAACAGTTTTCTACTTTTTGAAAAAAGAAAAGCAAAATGCCAGAAAAAGTGAACGCCTGACTCGACAGTATAATGCATGACGGTCTACCGTCTTTGGCATTTTGCGAGACCAAAAGGTGAAACAGAAGTTAAATAAGGAATTTTGAGTCCAGACGCAACACTGATATTGATTACCCATGCGTGCCATTTAAGGTGAAAATGGTGAGGACAAAAGATTTCAAAGGCTTTCGCAGAATGCTGCAGAAAAGGAAATAGAATAGATAAACTTTATCGTCTCTTTTTCGTCTTCATTCTTTCAATTTCATATTTCCTGACCAGTGTTGCCTGGTTGAATAAAGTTTAGGATCTTTGTAAAATACATTTGTTTGTATTTCAGTTGAAAGGCTCTGGTAGATTCAATCATATTTTCTTTGTCCTTGAAAACTGTCTTTTTTTTTTTAATTTTCAGGGTATTTATTCAGATCTGCACTTTTAGTGTCATTGTTTCAGAGACTGTCATCATTTCTCCTCCGTTTTCTATTTAGTTTGAGTTTTTGCCCACTCCATGTCCTTTTATCAGTTGTTTTTGTCTCATTGTTTCATGCAAAGTTTTTTGAAGTGCCCTCTTCATATGAAATATGTTATCCAAACACATTTGCATTGCTTTACACTGGAACAATGGTGCATGTGCAAGAATGGAGCAACACTCAAAGGACAGATAGAGAAACTCAGAATAAAAGAAAAGTTTAAAAATAAGAGAGAGAGACCAACAGAGATCTGCTCAACAAAAAAAAAAAAACAATAGGAGACGAAGAAAAGAAACTACAATGGCATTGATCCCTTGTTCAATATCTGTGATCCAAAAAAAAACAGTGAAGAGTGAATCCTTTACGACTGGAAACATTGGCTGGTGCAATGAATCGTGGCTCCAGTTATTTCACACTGATGGGAACACTGGGGAAATGGATTCACACACAGAATGGTGCTCTGAGGCTTTGTTAATCACAGCAGGAGTCGGTTCTTTTTCAATCTCCTCTTTTCTCTTATTTTCTGCTAATACCAGCGTACCTGACCTGCCAGTTAGGTTGAGGCACAAAAAGTTCTGCACATTAGTTCTATTTTTGTTTTAAGTGTGCAGAAAGTTCAGATTGAAAATCCAAATGGCTCTAATGAAACTGTTGTCTTTCAGAGTTACCATGGTGATTTAGCCAGGTTAAAAGAAGGCCACTTTCACAACACGGAAAACTCTGGCTTTAGGGTAAACACACCTTGCTAACCATTAATCTCGCTTTGTAGTACACCCCTCTGGTTCAAAATGGACAATAAGACCTGATTCAATGATGCTGTCGGCCTGAACAGACCCAGAGCTCCCACACCGGCAGCGGCATGCTGTCCGTCACTTAATGAGCAGCCGTGGTTCAACAAAGCTGCCGTACATGACATTTCTTCTCTTGCCCTTTGCAGTGTGCACTCTGTGTCCGCTTCAGAGAAACACATTTTTCTCCTGTGACACATCATGTGATCAGAGCTGGTGGTCAGCTCAGATCCACTCAGGTATCAGACATAAAGACACCTGAGACCTGTGGCAGTACAAGGACTAACTCCACTTATTTAGATAGATGTGCAGTCTATATAGAGTGAATTAAACACAGTATCCTATAAAGCACACAGACAATTACAATTTTAAAGCATCAGATCAATATTGCAGGAAAATGGTATTCATTAAATAAAGCATGCTAAGCCAGCACATTAGAGCAGGAGGATGAGATGCGAGCCTACACATTGTACTGTATGCAGCATAGAGACTTAATAATGAAGTGAAATACATCCAGCTTAACATGCAGAAGACAAGCAAAGAGCAAGTTTTTATTAAAAGTTTTTTTTTTTTTTTTGAAGCTAAAGAAATCCTGGAGCGAGACAATACTGGGCCGTTTTCTTTAATGCTCTGAGCACCAGACTACATTCACAAGATTAATGTTGGCATTGAAACAAAAACTCTCTTTATGTTGTAGCTTTGCATTTCTTTAGGTTCAGTTACCAATTTAATGTTGTGACAATGCTGTGCTCATGATCTGGTTAGGTTTGGGCACAAAGACCACTTGGTAAGGGTTACTTAAAGACAATACTTCGACTTAATATACCTGTTTTTGTTGCCACAAAGACAGCTGAAGATGCCCTGAGGTCTCGTTAAAACACTCAGTTTTGGTTTGACGCTTACAAATGTTGAAATCCAGTCTCAAACTGTGGTCCCTCACCGTCCCCTCCGTCTCAAGACATGAAAGTTTGATCACAATCATGTAATCTGAACACAATACGACACGTTTTGTTGACATTCCAGTAAGTTATGACACAAACAAATGTGAAAGTATTAATGGTATCAACAGTTTGCAGGTGGAAAATCTGTTTTCTTCTGTGAGCTAATCCTTTAAAAACTGTATTTTGACATAAGTCTTGATTTACTATTTCTTCATTACACAGCCATGTTTTCACTACGACACTAGTGTTTATCTATGCAGTGATATTTTGTTTGCAAAGCAGTTTGCAACGTATAAGATTAGAAACTCTGAAGTGTTGACACAAAGATGATGGAGATGCTGATCATCCCTCCCGTATGTTGGAGTCTCTGCAGCTGTACTGATGGTGTATACTCACTGTTAGAGACTAGAACTGAGGGTTTTTCAGTCTCTGTAATAGATTTTAGGGGACCGAGAAATCAAAACCATTTGTCAACATCGACAGTTGTGCAGTAAAAGCGGGGAACCTCCCGACACACAGGACTGACTTATGAGCTTTGGGGCCTTTTGGGGAAGACAAAAAACTCTCATTTCTCTGCCTCATTCGCAGAATCTCTGGCTATTTTTAACCTCTTCCTGCTCAGACATCTACTCTGCAATGCAAATTTAATGTCACAGTTGTGTCTGTGAAGGTGCTCTGTTTAGCTTGATTCACTATTTTGCTAAAAAAAAAAAAAAAGCCCCAGCCACAGCAATTTTTCACAAAGAAAATGCGACACCTGAAGTGAGATAATGGCCCAGTATTCCCAATCCTTTCATTTTAGACAAGATGATTTGTAATATTAATCTATTTTAAATTGTTTTCACACCTGTATGCTTCATTTCATCCGGACCAAGGGCAGGAAAAAGACCTTCATCAGGTTATAACCTGATGAAGGTCTTAGTACCGAAACGTTGTTGTCAATAAACTTAATTGTAGGTGAAGTGGACAGTGTGCGGGAGTCTTTTTCCTGATTTTGTCGGCCTTCGGTCTTCTCCTACGCACCTGTCGATCTTAAGGTGTGCAAAAGCTGTAATCTGTAAATCCAGACCAAGGGCAAAATGACCCACATGAGGAAATCAAACTCCACAGCAATTTTGGCTGCACTGTATTACCTCTGATGTGTATATATGTTTGTTTATGTCACAAAGACCTCTCGAGGAAATAACTGATTATTTGTATTATCAGACTGCAAACTGACCACATGTTATCACCAACAGGTAGAGACAGGACTCGGGACTTATTAGTCTGGGACTTTAAGGAACTGACAATGTACATGGAGTGAGACACAACACATCACTAACTTCTCTGTTGACGCTAAAAAAGGTGGTCTATTGCCAGTTTAACTGAGGTCAAAACAGCTAAATGTGTAAGTGCCACTTATAGAAAGAGCAGGAAAGCCACAGAGGTGAGGTGAGATTAGTCCAGTTAGTAACTGGAAAAGGAAGGAAGTTGTTAAAGTGATGCAGCTTGAAATAAGAGAAAGGCGGGTGTGCAGGGCAGGTCTGGTCTGTTAGTTGAGCTGATGTTACATCCAACATGATTAATATTCAAATAACCAATTGACATATGACCATGATGCAGTGAGCATCAGTGTACTGTTAGGAAAAATATTTTCTAATTACGATGCCAAATGCAGTCTGCTGTGCTCTTTGTATTTGATTTGAAGGTTATGAGGCAGTCAGCAGGGGGCCAGAGATCACTTTCACACCGGAAGGTTAATGTGTGTGTGTGTGTGTGTGTGTGTGTGTGTGTGTGTGTGTGTGTGTGTGTGTGTGTGTGTGTGTTGGTGGACAACATGGCATGTTTTGGTTTCCGGGCAACCGTCTTCAAGATGTGACTCTAGTCAAAGCGATGTGTCGAGGTGAACCTCCTCTTCACCTGCGAGAAACCTCCTCACACATCACGTGAGCCGCGTTACCTTTTTTATTCTCAAAATGCAATTTCACCTGTTGGCAATCGCTGATATAGAAAGTGAAAGAGCCTGAACGCTGCTCTGACAGTTGATCTCCGAGGCAGCTTGAGTTGAAGATTAACAGCGGCTGAACTTCTACAGAGGTGCTTTAAAATATTGATTATTCGACGCTCAATCATTTCTAAAGCACTTGTGTGCACTCTTATGAACCATACTGTTAGATGTGCTGTCTCCTGGAGCTAACTGCCATTCCTTAGGGGTACTACTACCTCTGTAGCACAGTAGATAACAAGGTGCCCTTAACAGCGTGAAGGCTGGATGGAAACTGTGTGGTCCGGCTGCTGCTGCTTCACAGCTGCTTGAAGTGGGTGCATGAGAAAAGACTCCTCATTGCTGCGATGTGAAATTACAATCAGTGGCATTCATTTTATGAGTTTAGCAGTAAAGAACGACTGATTTGCAGTCTTCAGGTAAATTTTGTTTATACACAACAAATTTGCAACATAGTGAGTAAATATTGTTAATCAGCATCTTCTGGCGAGTTGCAAAATGTTGATACTGAATGTTTAAGTGAAATGTTCTCTAATACACAAGCTAAATTATATTTCCAAGAGGAGAAGAGAGACTTGGGCACGCTGATTGATTTGCAGCACAGAATGTAATTTCTGCCTCTTAATCCAAACAAAACAAAGATACACAATTAACACTGGATCATGGGAGTTGTTGTGTCCATTGTTGAACAACCACCACCACTAATAAAAATCCATCTACGTGACTCAGACTGGAATGTTCAGAAATGAAGGACGTTTTTCTTTTACATTGCGTTTGGTCACATTCGCTGACTTCCTTCCTCACTCTCTGACTCTCTTACAGTGACAGGGAAAATCACTGATGTCTATAGGTTTGAACACTGTTTTGGATAAAGGTCTGGTCGCTTTTAGACATTTTTAATGCAGAAATGTTACGTTATTAATGGCGGTGGTCTGGTTTTGTTGGAGAAACTAAAAGAGCTTAATGATTTTTGAACACAAAACGTGTATTATGCTAATGCTCAACGTTTTGCACAGCTCAACAAAGACTCTGCAGCGACGTTCAAGTTCTTAGGAATAGAGAAAAAAATCACGCTCCCTGAGAGGTGATGACATTATTAACTCAGTGCTCTGCACAGAGGCAAATTGGTTTCACACTCTTAACACGGTCGAGCCTTTTGGCCTTTATTTAGCTGGATGGATGCCATACTGTACCTTCTGTACTTTGATCTTTGTAGCTTCATGATGCATCTGTGCTCTCTAGTGTGATGTGCACGGCGTATGCCACTTGGCCACTTCTAGGTTGTTTATTTTCTATATGTCTTTGTTCATTTTAAGTCTGACAAAGACAAAGACGGTTAACCTTTTTTCTCGGTTTAAAGCTGCAAATCAATCAGTTTGCTCCAGACCCCTTTCTGAAGTTTGCTAGAGATGTATACTGCAGGAAGGTGAATAGAATATCACTCGTGTAATACAATGTCCATGGTGGCTACAATATTATCAAATGTTATTTTGGTTAAGTTATTCACAAAGATTGTGAGTACAGCAAAAGTCCATGATGATTTGCACCGTGAGCCACGATGTTGCCTAACTTAACACAGCTCTGTTTTCACTCCAAAAACATTTGTGAACATAATCAGGCAGCAATCAGCTCTCCTAAGTCAATTAAATTGGGAAAGCAGATACTGTTATATAAATGTGATTTTTTTGGTGATGAATGCATTGTAAGAAAAATGTTTCTTTTATCTAACAGGACAGAAGATGCTGCATTTCAGTATTGTACTTTAAACATGCTCTTCACTGAAATATATTAACTTAAACGTTGGAATGTAATGTAGCCATCTAAGTACAAATCATTGAATCAGTGCTTGATGGGAAATGAGTCCAGTCATCCAGGTCATGGTAATTCTGAGTGCTGTATCGTAGGCAACTGGACGTCTTTCAGTTTCTTGAAGACATTTCACCTCTCATCCAAGAGGCTCCTTCAGTTCTGAAGAACCTCTTGTATATTTCAATACTGGCGTAAAAATGAGAAAATAATTAATTTAATTAATTCTGTTGGGAAATATTTGTATGATCTCATGAAGCACAGTTTGTCATGTCGATGTGATGTCAAACTGCTGACTCAGAGGATCTCATTAGTATTTACATCTCCTGTTGAGAGCTGAAATGTCTTCAAGAAACTGAAACATGTCCAGCTGCCTACGATACAGCACTCAGAAAGAGTCCAGTTTTTGCTTTGACTTCCCTCATTTTGTTTTTCTTTTGGCTCTACTCGTCAGATTTTGTGGAAGTGGTTGCTGGATACCTGACATCCTTAAAAGCACTCACCGGGGCTGACACTCTTGAAAGATGTGAGTTGGTTCTATCTTACATCACTTCATTAAGGCTTCAAAGCAAACGGGACCGGGTCCAAACACCAATGCATTTATTATGAAATGTGTGTATATTTCAATGCCGGCTTAAAAATGGGAAAATAAGTCATCTCATTAACTCTGTTGGGAAATATTTGTGTGATCTCATGAAGCACAGTTTAAACCTGTCATGCTGTGATGTCGATGTGATGTCACACCGCTGACTCAGAGGATCTCACTAGTATTTACATCTCCTGATGAGACCTGCTTCTGGGCAGCGAGAGTCATCTTCTTTAAAGTAGACGTCTCCTGTCGTCTACCGTCACGTTGACAGACTGGCTCTCTGGCATGTTTATGCCACAGGAGCTGTTGGCGTCGCAAAGCTGTCACTGACATCTCTGCCACCGTCTCCCGCCTCTGTTTGGACTTCTTAATGATGCTGCAAGAAAAAAAAAGTATGCAAAGGCAGATAGACAAACAAAGTCCTCACAGCACAAAGCCGTCACGCTATGCTAACTACACATCATGTGCGCTGATCTAAGCGATTGTGTCTACACATGTGCGGTCACTGTCATTTGTCTAAACGCCTAAGCAGCAAGACAGTTTGGAAAACAATGAAGTGAGTCGAGAACTTGTTTCAGTCCACTGATCTTCCCTCACTGCATATAAAAGATACTGATAACAATCCAATGCATTCTTATGACCTGTGGTCTCTGTGGATGTGAACACCTTGAATTAATTTTCTTAGGTATGCTTTTTATTTCCTTCATGAGGTCAGGAAGAAAATGATAAACCCTTTTTGAGTGAAAAAAATCTTTAAATAAACGTTAAGTCTGTAAATATGTTATTATCATGTCAACCTAGAAATTAATTGTTGCTTATGTTTGCATAGATTGTAGTATTTAAAAAAGGCAGCCATAAATCTCTGTATGCTGTATATTAATAGGAGTCAACATTATTAACGAGGACCATGCACAACTCATTTAATTAGCATGTCCTCCTACCTAAACGCCTGTAAACGCAATTGCCAGTAACTTCGAAAAAACAGCATTTATGACCATTAGAGACAGGCATTTTATTGGACCTTTGTCGTCATGTGGTTTTCATTGTGAGACAGTCACGGTTTGGAAAGTCAACCAATCACGAGGTGGTCATTCACAGGACTTTCACCCTGGAGACCAGGGATCACACCTGTGTGTCCTGTGTGTGAAGTTTGATTACAGATTCACCAAGCTGCCATGTTTGATGAGTTGGGAGTGAGAACGTTTTGTTGCAGCCAACTAGCCTTTTGTAAAGTGACTACAGTTTATGGCAAGGTAAACAAACTTAGAATTTTAGTACTTTTTTGGAAAAGATGCAGCAGATTCTTGGAGGGACCGCTGGCAGGCTTTCATGACTTTGTTTGACCTTTTTCACAGTTGTTTGTTTAATCGTTGTGTCGGCTCCCGGCGGAACATTTTTATGGATAGTCTACTATAAAACACCGAGAGAGTGACACACAGTGGAGCAAAAAATAGCAACCTTCAGCTGGGGAGCGAAGCTGCTGAGAGAAATGTTGCATGTTTGTGTGCGAGGGAGAGAAAAAACAGATGAAAAAGGAGAAACCTTTAATGCGAGGGAAGTAAGAGACTTGAATAATTATTAGAGAATAGCTGCAGAAGTGATTTTGACTCAGTTCAATAGTTTTTTCATTGAAACTTTAAGAACTTGGCCTGCAGCAGAGATTCTCCTTTAAACTACAGTATCATTGCTTGACTAAACATTGAGGGTTTCTATCAGAGCGTCATGTTTAGCCTGTTGGTGCAAATTGCATCTCCAGCTAGTAATAACATTGATTTTTTTTTTCCCTATGCCCCATCAACCTCAAGTTTCTCACAACGATTGAGGATTTCCCAGCCTTCTTTTGAACATCCTGGCCCATAACAAAACGTCCTCTGACTGTTATTAGCCTGGTGTTCCTGCATTTTCAAGTCCTCCCTGTGGCTACTTCAGCGATGGAAACCGTGTCTTCCGTTTTATGAGAAATGATGCTTTATGTGATTTTATAAGCCGCCGAGAAGCACCACTAGTCCCTGAGCGCTATGCCGTACAAGGAGACGGAGAGGAGAGGGAAACTTTCAAGAGAGGTGAACAGAGGATGTGAGGGAATAGGAAGAGCACAGGGGAGAGGAATGGGAGGATGTGGAGAGGAGGGGTGAACAGGCGATAGGAGGGAAAGGGAGAACACAAGAAAAGAGATCGATGAGCTGTGAGGAGGAAGGAAAGGCAAGCGGAGGAAAAGAGGAATCAAAGACACACAAGAGGTCACGATGCTAATCCGCTAAGATCCTTGGAGACTCCCACCAATGTCACCGTCGGAGCACCCGGGGAGAGCAGAGGCTTCGTGTGGAGCCGTAAAAGGGAAAGCACAACGGAGACAGCCACAGACTGAAGGACTGATTTAAAATGAGAGTTGTAAACCAAGTGCAAGTAGAACCTTGATTTTGTTAGTCGGAACACAAGAGTGCATTAAGTGGAGCAGACGCTCCATTTATAAGGCTTCAGAGAAAATAAAAGAAAGTCTTTTTGAATCACTCAACTTCTCAAAGAACAAGCAAATCACAATAAATCAGGAATCCTAATGTCCTAAATAAAACAAACTCAATGAAACTGAGAAACTCAGTTAAAACTTCTGAGGAATAACCACTCTGATGGATTCAGTCATCGTAATGATCCATCAGTCCTGACAACATTCTGTTGATCGAGACAAACAAGGCACAATGAACGGATTGATTGAAGCTTCTGGCTTCACTTCAGTACAATTCTGCCATTCTCTTACTGCCTAACAGCACTGGCGCTGGCACTAGGTGGCTGTGATGGTCTGAGCACAACTATGCAGACAAAGAAGAGAGGAAGAGGTGTGAAGAGGAGCAGGATTCAGCTCCTTAAAGCCCAGCAGACTCTTTACTTCCATGATTTGAGGGCAGGACATGAGTCTCCTCTGGGGTTTAAAATGGAGGAGAGATGCTCCGACATAGACTGCTGCTCTGGGAGAGGGTAAGAATATAGCCTACTGTGTGTGTGTGTGTGCGCGCGCGCGCGCGCACGTGTGTGTGTGTGTGTGTGTGTGTGTGGACAGTATGTGTGAATGCATGCATTTAGTTACAGTACAGCTCATGTGTATCTGGGGACCAGCTTTAAATTCACCACCATTCCTATGTGCCTAAAGTCTTTAGGTATGCTGAATACAGTGTTTCACTTAAAGCTTCACACATTTCGTGAACTAAATAAAAGACGACTCATTATTATTCACGTCTATGTGTGGCAAGTGGCAAACACAAACTCTACAGCAACAGCTCTGTCTGAAAAGGTCTCCAGCATTACATCTTTGGTAAAAGAAGTGGTCTGAAAATAAACAAAACATGTCCTGCTTCCTAAGAGTTGGCTTCTTTTAAGTGAACCTGTTACTGTGCCGCTCAGTCTAATGCCAAAGCATATGGATAGACCAGCCGACCCACTAAAGGACAGGATGTGAGTGCCATTGCCTCGCCTAGGCGCAAAAAGTGCTTGTCTATAGATGGGCAGTACCAGCAGGGGGTGATCATGATGGGAGCAAAGGATGAACATACTATAAAGAGCCAGGAAGTCTGTATACTGAAGTGAGCAGATCAGTCACACGACTTTCATCAACGAGGCCAGAGTTTAAAATTTCACATGAAGTCAATAGTCAGAATAAAATGTTGGCTGCAAAGAAAATAGAAAATGCTTTATAGTCTACCTTTTGGGATTTTTCTGCATTTATTCAGTAGTGGAGAGGTGCCCGAAAATAAGGGAAGAGAGATGCAACGATGGGCCTCAGACAGATTCAAAATGCAGACGTTGTGGTTCATGGTTAAGAATTCATTGCTGGTGTCTCAACCTCCGAGCCATGGTAGCGCTCTGCTGCAATCAATTCAGATGATTCAGAAGTACTACAGTCTAACAATAACAGCTGCCACTTGTTTTTTGACAGCTTGAAAATAATATTCAGCGCTCTAATAGGACTGGTAGATCGCAGCAGTCAGAAAGCAGACGGATGCAGAATCAACACTAGTTAACTTTGGAAAAACTCAAATTTTATTCAGCTCACATCTTGAAAATACAGACAACAAGAAATGTCTAAAAAATCGTCTCCAGCCATGTATGTGGCGACCAAAGCAGGTATTTAAAGCCAAAACACGATCTTCTCCTCACCTGAGTGGTGTTTGTGCCTAAACCAACCAGAGCACAAGCAGAGTGTTGATAAAATTGAAAAAATGGACGTTGCAACATAAAGAAATCTGACATTACAATTGCCATTTATTCTGGCATTTGCGTAGAACACTGAGGTAATAAATCATGTGAGAATGAGGGTCATTTTCTCATAAGCTTACATACAATCTGACTTCGTTGTGAAACCAGCTGAGTCACCCCCTTGCTGAAAACGAGAAAGAATGCAGGTTTTTATGGTACTTCTACCTTTCAGACTGTCCATATCTTATACAGTTGGTGGAGAAACAGCTGCTGCAAAAAGGAAACCAGCTGCTGCCAAATGGAAACCAGACAGGAGTTTACACAGTATGTCAAACACCTGGTAATGTCTTGGTTGAAGTGTCAGTGACAGTGCCATCTTACCGTGTACGATTCAATTATGAAAAGCTATTGTAAACTATTTTCAGAGACAGAGTAATTAGTAATGTAATAATTTCTGAGTAACATCAAAAACACTGGTTATATTTGAGGGTTGTGGATGTAAACAGATATATATATCCACTGAAAGATGTCCTGTGGGCGAATGTGAGAGAAGAACGTTAAAAAACCCAACTCATTTCATCATATATGTTTCATATTTATGTCTCGGCTCGCCATAAAGGGATGATAAAAAAAAAAGTGCTTTGAGAATTTATTCATATTCCTGTCAAAGCATGAGGTGTTTACCCGCATCAAGTGAAATAACACATGGATTCTATTTCAGGGTGGATGGTTTAAATATCATCGGGCTGTGTGCAGTTCACAAACATAATGTTCAACTTATTCCTGGGTTCTTAAGTTCATGCTTTTGTAATGATGCCAAGCTGCCAAGGCGTTCAATTTTCTTTTGCAGCTTTAAAAATAAATAGAGGTATCTTTGTGTCACTGTTCTAAAATACTGTGCAGAAACGTCTGGTCTTTCACTGCAGTCTCATTAGCTGGCACAAGAAAAGCGATGCAGAGAGAAAGAAATCCAGGTGAGACTCTTCTGTTTCAACTCAGCTCTCATTGAACTCGAGCTGGAAAGTGTAAAACCATCATCATCAGGGATTATTTCAGTGTCTTTGGAAACCAGGCAGGGTTGGTGATATGGATTAATTCCTCAGCATGCGTTCCATGAATTATATCAAAATAATGTGTGGTTATTTGGACTCACACAAACAAAACCTCTGCTGTACGTGTGTTTGAAAAAACCCTGAGGAAAAGTTGATTAAGTGATTTTCTTATAGGTGGCACACAAGGAGCACCGTCTGCCTGAAGGCGTCTGGTAGGTGATGGGATTCTCCAACCATTAGACTCACTTGCCCAAGAATATTATTATTGATTTTGATCTTGAGCTACGGCTTATTGAATGCACCGACTTGTTTTTTCAACTGCAAACAGCAGTAGTGGGAGCTATCGTTCAGCGCTAATGACATCATTTTGCAAGGATGCCTTCTCTCTCCTGAATGGGCGCTGTAAATATATTTATTTATCTCTTTCACAGGCAAGTTCGAGGGGGGAGAGGAGATTACCTGTCGAGATTATGCCCAATGATTAATGTTTGTTTGGGCAGCGCGAGATAATGCACATTTGATTTAATGACTAAAATGAATCGCTTCTTTGCAACTTGCAACTTCAAATAGCTTTTTGGGAGGCGAGGGAGGTTGGGGGCGACGAAAAATCTCTGAATTTCTAAACACAGGGAAGATTAAAAGACAGAAACGGGATAAATAGGCCTATACTTCATGTAATCTTGACAGTAATGTCTTGTTCACGCCCATGAAAAAAGATATGAATATGACTCGTGCATTATGAAGAGAAGAAAATATGCATCTGTCATATATGTTGTTAGGAGTAAGATTTATGCATGTGAACATGTATGTTTGTCTGAAACCATTGTGTCCATTTTCATGCTTACTTTTCACATGAACTTTTAAGAAAATAATGCTATATCTAAGTAATATAATGTCACATGAAGTCCATGATTACTAGCTGAGACAGCATCGGTATTCATATGTCTGTCTCTTTGTCTGTGGACATTACAACCCCGCAAAATGCAGTCACGAAGGTGTTTGGTTGAGTTAAAATGAAGTCCAATTTAGTCAGTTTAGAAGATGGGTGAGGTCTGAGCAACAGCAACAGTGATTTTTTGTATCACTCACACCACATACTCTTAAGAGGTGTCCCTTTAGTTTTGTGGCATATAAAGGAAAAGTGACTGTGATCAGTTTGATGTCACAACATGCTGAACATTGTTTCAATGGCAGAATAGGTTTAAAGTTATATTCAAAAGCACTCCTGCAAGGTAAGACTAGTCAAACTGACCTTACAGCACATTTCAAACACAGAATCATCTAAAAGTGGTTTGCAGAGCAACATTTTGAGGGAAATAAAATCAGTTAGGAAGAGATTAAATATTATCCACATCTTCACCTTCCATCTCTTTGCTCATTATGTTACAGACATCAGCAGTCGGTTAACATTTGATGTTGCGCTTATTGCATTAACTAAAAAAAAGTGGGATAACTTTAAGACTGGGGAATTGACCAGCTGATGGATTGATATTCAGTCAATGCTTTCGCACCACAGGGAATGTCTGCAGCCTGTTTTGAGGCGCTCACCGTAAGGGGTTTGCCGCAAAATCAAAGGGAAGGAGGTGAGTTTGTGAGTGTTTGGTCCTGCAGCGCAGCCTGAAGCTAATTTCCGTCAGTACTCCCATGTTCTCAGAACTATTTCCTCTGTGGTGCATTCCTGCCACATTAGCAGCATTTATATTAAGTGAGCCAAGAGTCTGGAGTTAGCTCAGACAACCAGAAGTGATGGACCACAGCCCTGCATCAGGCCTGCAGTTAGTTTGCCCCTTGAGAGGGAAACTACTAATAAATGAGTCACTCCAGCTGGTTTGCTCCATGCTGGCTGTAAAGTAGTGAGTTGAAGAGCATGAACCATAGCAACACCAACAAATCTGGTCTCATTACTGTTACATTTCTTTCCAGTAATCTTATGTTTTTTTTATTTCTCATATGCTTCAGGTTCATGTGTGTATGTAGAAACATCCTGCAAGTCTAATTAACATTTTCCTGCAAATCATTCATATTGTAGTATAACGAGATACATCTCTTAGATACGTGAAAACAAATCGAAGGTCAGCCACCTCACTGTGTCAAGTATTTTGTCAACTAGCATGGCATCTTGAAATGCTTTTTGACACTCTCAGCAGCAAAGGGGGGGGGGGGGGGGTACAATTACACAAAACTTATGGCTATAGATCATCAATCCCAGGGTGGATCCTGTGAGTGGCTGAAAAATGTTTTGGTTCATAATTTCTACAATCTGTACTGATAATATCTAAAACATTAAATAACCCTTACCTTATCCTTCCAGCTAAAATAGTTATACATGTATATTAATGTGGATTGTATGAGTGAATCTGAAATTTTCCTACAGTAAGATAATTTTTAACTGTGAAGTGTGAAGTTGTGCTCTCCTTTCTCCAACAAAGCCAGCTTGACTCGAGGTGGGTTGAGTCGTGCAGGACTGACCAGCTATTTGAAAAAAAGGAAGACGATTAAAGTGTGTAACTTTGTGCAAATTGTCCCTCAGCTACATTTTCTCCAAAAAATAAAAATGCAGTGGTGTGCCTGTCAGTTTCATGTTCACCTGCTGTGGACAGGTTACATCTATGAAGGGAGGGATCATAGACCACACACAGGGTGGCCATGCTCAGAGTGGGAAACTCAAGTGTTGCACTACGTCATGTAGATTGTTGGATAAAGTGCAGGTTGCTTATTTACACAATGTTTTGCAAATGAGTATGCTAATCACTATCCATCCATCCATCCATTATCTGAAACCGCTTATCCTTTTCAATGTCATGGGAGGGCTGGAGCCAATCCCAGCTGACATTGGGCGACGGCAGGGTACACCCTGGATGAGTCGCCAGTTCATCACAGGGCTATGCTAATCGCTAGATTATGAATATTGACACGCTCATAATGACAGGCAAGAAATAGTAGAGGCACTGTCAGGTAAACTGTTGTTTCGGTGGGTCTTCTCTCTGAGGCAGTTCGTCATTCCTACTCTCACGTGTCTGTTTGCACTCCTGAGCTTGTTAAAAATAGGGCCCACGTTCTCGGCATTCGTGCTGCCCATTAGTGGGTTTTGATTTGCACATATTAAATCTTGTCACACCTGCTGTGAACAGTTGGCTTGAAGAAAACTTACTTGTCCTCACCCTTCTTCTTCTTCTTTGTATGTTTTTATTTTTTTTTACCACCTCCCACCTACAGCACATATGTGGATAATTGGATGTTAGCATAACTCCACAAAGCCCGGGGGTCAACACAGGCTAAAAAAAGAAACAGTGGAGCGCTGTGCAGGTGTACCGTTAAGATTGATGCCAACACTAATATTTCCATCACAACACGTTTTCAAAGATTCACTGTATCTGCCCACCTCCTTACTAAAAATGTGCACGACACTAGCAGCCCAATGGCTGAGTTAATGTTTTATTACCAACCCTGCCCAAGTGAATAAGCTAAATGTGTTAAATGAGACTGTTTGTTGCTCATGGGGAGCCGTGGGTTTATTTTATTATCATGCAGAGGAAGTTAATGGAGAATTCTGCAGAATTGTGAAGATCTGAGTGCACCCCAGAGCACATGGGGTGTTTTGAGTTTGCTGTATTAGAGGTTGTCCTTTAAAATGTCTTTACAAATGTACATTTTCAGCCATTATACACTTCATTAGGTCTACACATTTAAAATAAAAAGAGATGATATGAACTTAACATCCTAATTCTGCCATTTTAAAATCCCTTCAGATATCTTACCTTTCCTAAACGGCACATCAAACATTCCTTCTACATCTCTGATTATTTTCTAATCTAATACACCAGTGCTATAATATGCTATAATTTGAATGCATGTGAATAAACTCCATAAACCAAATGTCATTAGCCTTTAAATAGACCTACACTGACAAATCGACAGAACAGTTAAGGCACAGGAGAGGTTGTCAATCCGTCATTACTGCCACTCAACAAGTTTCCATACAGCAGGGCTGGATCTGCTGCACAAACATCACCTTTTCAATATATATGGCCTTGTAGCTGTGGCAATACTATATATTTTCAATTCTATATCTCACAAGGCCTCTGCCCCTGTAGAGGCTATGAGGCTTTCAGAGCTGTTTCTAAATATACTGTAGAACCAATATGTCTTAACTTTGGTTCGTCTTCTTCTTCCGCGCAGCAGTAATGCCCAGCAGTGCTCAACACTGCAAAGCTCAATATGTTTGGGAACAGAAGAGTAAATGTCAAGGTCTTTTACTGTCGGCTCGTACCGAGCTGCTGAAGGATAAGTGCAATTGTATTCTTTACACTTTTCTCACTTTTTCAGGGTATTTGAGTTGGAATTTGAGTTTTATTTAGCAAAGCAAACAGAATATGAGGATAACAAAGAGTGTAGTTTGCAGGGAGAGGACAGTTCCCAGAGATAGGCTTGGTATTTACCTGTAGCTAAATAATATCGAATACTGTACACAATATCTAAGGGAGGAATGTGCATAGCCTGTATAGCAGCACAGCGTGAATTGAAAGTAAAACAAATTAGGAATTTACAACTACAATCTGAAAGTCAGTGAACCTTGATAGAGTTGTTGCCAGTTTGGGTTGATGGTTTCCTGTTCATTTTTACCAGCTATGTGGATGGTCTGTGTGTTTGTGTGTCATCATGGCAAAATGTCAAACTGGAGACACTTTTTGAAGCAGGACTTGCCACAGAAGCGGCTTAGAGTTTGTCAGCTGTTTTTGCGATCAGAGTGTAGGCCAAGTTTTAATTTGGGTGTAGCCCAGACAGTTTCCCTGGAAGCAGAGGGGTAGGGTGCAGTTTTTGACAAAAAACATATGAAATCAGAAGGGACAGGTTAAAATTGTTTTGGTGGCTTTTTCAGCTTTGGTTATTAGCTTTTTATTCCCTGAGATTAATTTAATTTTGGTATTATGAGCAAAGATTGCCATCATCATCACAAAAAAATTACATTGTAATGAATAGCAAACGATGCTTGTCAAGTACAGATTACAAAATAATTACTTTTTGATCACAAACATGCTGCCTCACATCAATCAAAATAATGTATTTCTTCTATATCTAATTTAGTGGAAGTGGAACTTTTGAGTGATGCTGGATTTGTGGTTGTTTACAGTCACTGCAGTCTTTAATTGGCTTCAATCACATGTTTCAGCATTTGGAGGTGGGGATTGACCGATCTGAGAATTACTGCAGCTCTTCAGCTCTACTTATATGTGAATCTGTCAGCCCCCATGTATTTATTCTGCTTTCAATAAAAAAAAAAAAAACCTTTCAGTTATTACACCAAAAAGGAGAATGTGCCGGCTGCTTTCCCTGCCAACTGAGACATTTCATGCTCTGCTGTTTTGAAGCTCCTTCTCATCTGAAAGAAAACTGTATCTCCCATGGAAATCCTGTCTTGCCCTCTGGTTGTTATTCCAATTAAACACCAAAAAAAAAAAAAAAAAAAAAACAACAGATCATTGGAACAGATGGTCAAAATATGCAATCAATCATTAATTGTTACTTGGCTTCTGGTTCTCTTATTTTGAAAATGTTGTTCTCTAATCTCCCTAAAAAAAAGAAAAATGAAAAGACTTCAGATTTGCCCACAGCCATCACAGACCTACAGTATCTCCAAGCTCCCTTATTTATCTGAAGTTTTCCTGTTAGTGGGTATATTTTATTAATAATAAGCACAAAGTTTGCAGTCAGGCTTTGGAGCTCTGCACAGCGGCTGCCCTCTTTAAAAGCTGAGACATTTCTTTCCTCCTTCCTGCTGCTGCTAATACTTTTAGTCTCAGGGCGCCATTTTACACCACAGAGCATGGAATTCGACTTAATGTCGTGAACAGTGATTTGTTACCACAGACACCGGTCTCAAATGGTTCAGATTGTACCTCGCTGGTAGGTCACTTTGTGTTGTTTCAGGGACTCCATCATCCTCTGCAGTCAGTGTGAGGTTCTCCCTGCGGGCTGATCTCCACACACCACATGCTCACCTATTCTATGGAGTGTTTGAGTTTACAGTAAATAAAAGTACTGACGTACTTGCAGCCTTAAATGCTGATACTTTAAACTAACAACTATTGATGACGACAAGTACAAGAAAATAAACTATAATTAGATTTTTGGGCTGTTTGCATTCACCTTGGGAAGGTCAAAATGTTTTTTTCGAAGTGAAATGAAATCATGTGGCTCTAGACTTTCCATTTTTAATCAGACTGAATGGATCACATTATGGTAGTGAAACAAATCATTTTGAGGAGGTTGTGACGTAAAACAAACAAAAAAAGTATTTGTTTTACAGCCACTTATTTCACCGTTTAAGCTAATGGGAAATTGTCTTGCGTGGCCACTGTGCATCACATGCTTGTTACGGTTTGTTTGAGGTATTTTGTGGGACCCAAAAGTAGACACCAAGACAGGGAGATGGTTAAAGGAGTTTATTTTCAAGGCAGTAGAAGTGGCTCAGGCTCGGACTCAGGCAGGTGGTACAGCAGGTGGCTCGGTGTTGTGGCAGAGACTCACAGTGGCGGCGGCTGAGGTATAGGGGGAGGCTCTGGAGAGAGTAACACCGAGGATCCACAGTGGAGTGTAGGCAGGATGCAGAGGTGCTGGAGGCTGGGTGGCTGGGTGGCTGGGTGGCAAGGAAGCTGGAGCGTGGATGTTAGCGAGGTAACAAACACAATGACACAAGAGACTAGAATCACAGGTAATGGTGCCATCGAAGAGGCCGTGTACCACATCACAGAGATGAAATATTCTGGCAGTGAGGAGAGAGTAGACCAGAGTATTTGAGCTGGCGCTGATGATCAGATGCGCTGCAGGTGTGTGAGAGTGGGAGGTGTGTGAGACTCCAGCCAGCAGGAAAGCCACGCCCAGCCTCTGCAGAGCACCTCTGTCTGAAAACACAAAAGCACAAAAACACACAAAACAGCCGAACAAAAAGTCCTAATTATGACGGTGCTGTTTGGCCACTATGTTGCCTGGTGCTCATTGTGGGGGCTTGGATCTTTTGTGTTTCAGCAACAAGGAAGTACTCAGATTTTGTAATTACGTAATTTAACTTCCTGGTGATGCGCTCTGTACAATGATGTCTGCTGCTTGTGATCACCTAGCACCTGAATTTGAACAAATATCCACATTGTCATGGGGTTAGGGTTATTGACAGATGTCATAATGAGCTGACTGTCAATCTGACTCAGGCCAAAACAGGCAACATCCACCGACAACAGAGACGGTGCGTTGCGCAGGACAGCCCCGGTTTGCACAAAGTAGCCAGAAATCAAATTTCTGAAATGTGGGCAACAATTGCATTGCTAGGCTGCCAGCTTAGACAATAAACAGGGAGTGTGAAAAATATGGATTCTGTGGTGTTGAATGGTGCAAATCCAGATTCAGAGCGAATGCTGGCTGAAGGAGGATAGTGAGTGAGCTCATGGTGTTGATCCAGGTGAGCTAGATCAGCTGATTTCCCTCCAGAGTCAGGCTTCCTGACCTTAATCAGGCCAGTCTAACACATCTCCCTCCTTAGCTGGTTAGCCCAATATTTTTTCTTTCTGCTAGATGAAGATGTCTCTGTGCACCGGCTGTTGGACAGCTCTCATCCCAAGCAAACAAGACGTCAAACTGTCTCCAGGAATTCATGTGGGTGAACCTCACAGTAAGTCCAATTTGAAGATCACCATAATGTTGTCTTGATTCTGCTCATCGATGGGGAAGGTTCTGATTGGATATCAGCAGCTGTGTCAGGAGGTGGAGGCAGGCAGGGTGCACAGCTGCAGCTAACTACACAGATATGGGGAGGCTGATTAGTAATTTGCCCTCGTTTGGTTAAGGGAGAGGAGCTTTTAGGGCTACTTGATTGGATGTTGTGAACCAGAAGGGAGTTTCCTCCGAGACTTTAAATTTAAAGGTTAATGAAGGGAAGCAGGAGAATAAATGAATGGACAGAAGCCAAGGGGTGTGGCATCAAGGGCATAATGAATGAAGAAATAGAGGAGCAATAATAAAGCGGTTCTCCTGATTAAACTTTTGCTTAGCTCCATTTATTTTGTTATGTGGCGGACACACAGGATATACGACCATAAAAACAGCAGCGCTGGCAGCTGAACTCATATAAATGAATGCTTTACACAAATAATGAGATAGATGAAGCTTAAAGCAGAGAAATCTAACTTTTTTGCATTCGGCTCACAAAACACAATTAGCCTGCTTCAGCACAAGCTTGGTAAACTGTATTCTGCTGGAAATGATGATCTGAAACTCACTTTATATGTAAATAGACCTGATTAATTCCATCAATAAATACTGATAAAGAAACACATTGTTTTAGATTGTGCTGACCTTAAGAAAGTTAACCTGCTTTCATTTAATTTTGTTGAGACGAGGGTAAATCTCCCTTGATTCATATGTCAAAACCATGACACAAGATTACACTTGTTTGAGTGCTTATTAAAGATGTGTAGATCTTTCAAGGGCATTAGAAGTCTAATGGTTTGTTTAAAGTAATGTTCAATCATTGTAGCTTGTAACTCCAGTTTTCCAGTGTAAGTCCCGGGTGTTGTTCAGCGCTGGTGCAGCAGCGTTGGCAGTGTCACCAAATTTAACTGACGCAAATTTGCCTAATCAGAGCATCAGACCCACCCAATTAAGTAGAAATTAACCCAACTGGACTGTTGTGGTGAGGAAGGCGCCGGGCCTGAAGGCAAAGTTATTTTGGGTAATTGGCCTTGCACGGCCCCTGCTGCTATCTGTGTGTGTGTTTGTGTGTCTGTGTGTGTGAATATGGGTATGGAGAGAGGCTAAAACACTATGTTAGTGTCCATTTATTGACAGGGTGAGCAGCCTGGCCATCAAGGAGGAGCTTGGAGTAGAGTCACTGCTCCTTTGCATTGAATTGAGTTGAGGCATCTTGGAAATGATGATGGCACTTCCAACTAGGAACAGACTTTCAGCTTTGACTCTGTGCTTTCTTGTCTGTTTCTGTTTTTTTTCTGAAAAATGACAATACAGAAAACAGCTATACAGACTTTATACTACTACCCCTCACTTCCTCCTTTTCAGCTGTAATAACTACTACAGCCACTAGGGGTTACTGCCCACAGCAAATGTAAATATGGGTCGTAATAAACCTCATTCATTTCTGAACTATATGGTCATTTTTTCGAATGAGGACAAGCTCTGACCACATTACCTCCTCACTATGCATCCTGCAATTAGCTGTTGTTTCTTTTAATGTAATTAAAATATGTTGTCTCTGGCTTTTTAAATCATGCATGTGCTAGCCAGCTAAAGATCTTCATGACATGAGACGATGGGAACATTACTTGGTTTGTCCACAGCTGCCAGAATCAACAAAAAATGGTCCTTGTGCCCGTTGAGTAAAATTTAAATGCAGGTAAAACCATTTTTGATGAATGTAGATTTAATAAAAACTATTTTCAAAAAAGTTTTTTTTTTTTCTTTCAGTGAGATCGACTTCGGATAGATTGATTGATAAGAGATGAAAGAGATTTGGTCATCTTGTGCTTTAAAACAAATGGAGAAAAGTGTTCTTCTTTAATTGATTTGTGTCCATCACACTGTTAACTTCTGTTCGAGAACAACATAATCGAACCAATTCTTTCAACGTGGCCTTCATGCACTTTTAAAAACACGTGAAAGAGGGTTTCTGACATAATAAAGTAGATCATGAGGTAATTTCTGCAGCTCCAGTTTCAGCACGAGAAACTTTCCTTCCTCACTGGGATGAAACAGGATCATCACTACTGGAGGGCTGTATTTGATATTGTCTGGCACATTTATGCGAAGAGTTTAAAAAAAAAAAAAAAAAAAGACACTTTTTCTGCATGGTTGGTGTGAAACACTTTTTTCAGATGACAAATTAAAAAAAATGGATTTGGGTCGAACAAATAAGGAACTCACGTGATGACATTCGATTGGACGCCTCAGGGGGAAAAAAGGCCCTTACACACTGTAATCCACGTAAAAGGTTGAGATTGAATACACTGACCCGTTGACACATGTTGCCTCCCACTACTGACATGTTGTAATTGCAGTGCCCCACACACATGCTCTCATTTAAACATTATGCAAGCCTGTTCTCCAGTATCTGCCCTGCAACCACTCATTATGGGCTGCTGTGTTCTTGAAACCGTGTGAAGATTAGTAGCTCTGCAGATGCAAATGGATTTGCTCCTGGCTGATCCTGACACCAGCAAATTTAGTCTGCAAATTAAAGCAAAATAGAGAACAGTCCGTCTTGAATGACAGGCTAATCTTAGCGCTCTGTGCTTGTTGGTGGGTGTTGGAATCTGTTTATGCCTTTTCTTTTTTTTTCCCCTTGACATATTTTGATGTTGTTTTATTGATGTACTGCAATAACCCATCCACCGCAACGACTTAAAATCATTTCAGAGATTTTCAGTGTACAGATACCTGAAAATAGCAAAAGAAAGAGTCTGTATGGGGACGCTGGCAGGTGGAACATATTGTTAAAGAAGACAGAGTCTACTTGCGGTGGACGGTATGAGGCAAACATACACATAAACACACAATTTGGTGTGTGAATCCAAAAGCCCAGTATCTCTGAAAGGGATTAGCTTTTCTTTCACACTCCAGACTCCTGCTTTTTCAAAAGGAAATCGCCTGAATTACCGCCATGCTGACAGTTTTCATCCCCCTCTCTTTATCTGTCTCTGTACCTTTCTCAGACTTGTTCCAGTTCAAACCATCTTTGAAAGCACAGCATCGCTGCATTTTATCTGTGTGTTTCTTATCTATATGTGTAGCTGATCAAGTTATGGGGGGGAGGGTTTAGAAAAACAGGAGGACAATGGGGCAAATAAAGACATCTAGACGCACAAGCATGCATGCACACAAGCGTAGAAAATGCACACGGATGCTCACAGTATCTGGGCTCTGAACTGGCGTGTGGTTCAGATGAGGTCGGATGGGGTTGCCTGGTCTGGCAGTCCCGCGCTTTTGGAGGATCAAGCTGTAGCTCTTATCTCTCTGGCCTGATGGTATAACCTCTATTCCCTGCCATCAGTCTTTCACACACTCACTCTCTAACACACACACACACACACACACACACACACACACACACACACACACACACACACACACACACACACTGGACTGATGGTCTTCTTACTTTTTGCCATCTGACTGACTAGACTGCGGTTTAGGCCATAAATCTGTGCTTTGGGAAGCGAGGGGGGAAGTGAGAGTGCAGGCAGTCGGATGTTGGAATAGTGTTAGAAACTGCACAACTGCATACCTACACACACCCCTACACACACCACTTAGGGCTAATTGCTTGAGTTTTTTTTGACGATCTTCATCAAACTTTTACAAGCTTTAAAAAAGAAAAAAGAATAAGCAGGAGTTTTCATCCAGGCTGTGTCCCCATTTACCCACCAAATGCTGGGGAGACAGAGGGAAATAGAGAGAATTGACAACTGAACAACATACAGTTGAGCTTGTAGAATATTTTTTGCTGTAAATGCTATTTTTAAACTGATATTCACTCAAATTCTTGTATTAATTTTCTTGCTAGATTTTTTTGTTTGTTTTACTATCAAGCTGAACAATTGAAACATTTCCGCCATGTAAGTTTGCACCAAAAATGTGTCTTTTAAAGGTCTTTTCATAGCACTCTCATTCCAAACTCATCAAACACTGCAGGTTGGTCAGTGGCCTTAAGCTTCAAACTATGACTATGGCTCTCTGGCATCAGTTGTGCACATGAAGGGCTCCACGGTCAAGACTTCCAAATCTTACTGACCAACAGTTCACATATTGTAACTTCTGGATTGTTATTAAGGCGGTCAAATGGTCACAGGTTGGTCACATTTAGGAAAAGATCATACACTGGGTTAAAATAACTGGATGGAAGTTCTGTAACCAACATAACTCGTGTCACATTACATCAGCGACGTAAGTATGTCAATCACATAAATGATTACATCATCTGCGTATATTATCTAACATAAATTTGAAATGACTCACTCTTTACTCTTGGTCATAATCAGGATGCAAACCCCAGTCTCTGGAAGGATGGTCCAGTGTTTGACCCGTCCAACCGCCCTGACAATCCCCCGATGTAGACTTTTCTAGAGGGGTATTTGATGCATCGGGAGTGAGAACGGTCTGGTCTTTTAGAATTCACTTTAAAATCCCTTTTAAGACCATGTCTGGAGTGACATCTCCTTACATCTCCGAGCCGCTATCCCTTTACGGCCAAAAGAGCTGCCGGATATCTTCAGGAAAAACTATGTTATCTGTTCCAAAGTCGCAGCTAAAAAACTACAGGTCTCCAACATTTGCTGTTCGAGCACCTATACTTTAGAATGGCCTGCCTGAAGAGACCCATAGCAGTTGTTGTAGTAGTAGTAGAAGTGTTTGCTATGTTAAAGTCCTGTTTACATCTCAAAATCTGTATTTGTTATGTTTCTGAATTTCCGCAGTGTATTAATAATCAAAATAACTCCCAATGTATTCAAGATAAAATTGGAAAATAAATATCTTCCACACACACACATACACATACCTAGAAGAGAAGCCAATGAGGAATACACAACTTCATTTTTCTTCCTGTGCTGCTTCCCAGAGTATTAAACCAGCAGTATATGATCGTATGCAGGGAGCAATGTTCAATTACTGTCACACGAAACCATTTAAAGAGTTCAGAGTGGAAAGCAGAGATGCCTGCATTAAAGTCGTTTTTTCCTCTGTTGTATAATTGCTTGTGCTCAGATGTACATTGTGCTGAAGTACCTGCGTGTCAGAAGTAATTGCCGTTTTCACAAGGTGCAGTAATGACACTTACAGGACTGTCAATTAAAAGAGAAAATGTCTGTTTGACTTATGTGTCTATTCCTGCTCTGTGAGCCTCCAGAGTTGTGTTGAAAACATGCGGTTGATGAATATTTGCATGGCTCATCTCAGATAAGAAAACAAATCCAGACAATGCTTGCAGACTTTTATCTGTTAAAAGCTCATACACTGATTACAGTTGGTCAAACAAACAAATTCACATTGTTTTTACGCACTGTGTCTGTGCACAGAAGCACACCAGCCTCCATAAGTCACCAGTGTTTGTTCTGGTGTGGACATTATGGATTTCATGGTCATCAGTATCAAATAACCAAAAAATTGTTGAGAGTCAACAATTGATATAGAAAAGCTTTGTAAGCATACCTAAATAATAAAAAAAGAGGATAAAGGAATGGAAGAAAGAAAGCAGGTAAGCTCTGGGCAGATTTAGCCTTGCCGTTCAGGCCTGTATGAATAAAGCTGAATGGTGAATGTTTCCCAGGATCAGCCATTGTGAGAGATTTGAAGAGAGAGAGTATGTGAACTCATCCAGGGTGCTGAATTTTTGAATGTGACCTTTCTGAACTGAGGTGCGTCGATCACACACGTTAAGGTGCAATAGAAAGGACCGTGTTGAGTACAGAAGATGGTAACGTGCGGACTGAAAGTTAACAGGATGCCACAAAGCCTGAAAGAGGTCTGCTTTGAGTGTTTGTGTAAGACTTATTTCATATCAAAGACATAAAATGTCCAGAGGTCGCTCCTATTTTTTAAAACGTTCTCCAAGGATAAACCTTTGAGAGCAAGCCAGCACATTTTCAGTGATTGTGATGGAGTTTAAAAGAAAAATGGTGCTGCTTCTGCTTATTGTAGAAGGTTCAAGCTTTTACTCACCATTTTGTTGGCTTATTTTTTCAAATCAAACATCTTTTAACCAAAAGCAGCCCATTCAGTAGCAAGGAGTTCAACCGATACCAAAAACAGATGGTGCATTTTTCTCCTTGTTCGATTTTTCCTCCCATTGATGAACGATGCAGGCAAATTTTTATTATAACCACCATCAACTATACTCACAATGGTAGAATTCTTTAGTAGCAAGGCCAACTTTTCCCTTAAAGGGCAACTCTGCCAATTGTACACATCAAAGTTTGTCTACAGGTCTTGGATTGTATTACTGCTTATGTGAAACTGCAGAAGAAGCTGCATGTCATCTGATAAACTCCCTCCAGTGGTGACACTGACTGGCTAAGTTGCATTGTGGGTAAAAGGGTAAAAGGGTAGTCCACTACTACTACTATTGGACTGTTTATGGACTCATTATGGACAATTTAAAAACAAATGATCAAAACTGATACAGCAGAACCAGAGATGTTGCCTTTATTATTTCACGCAATCTAAACCTTTTCAAAACCCTGTGCCTAAATTACCCACAATGCAACTCAGCCACAGAGTGACATCACTGTAGACAATGTATCAGATTGCATGCAGCTTCCTCTGGAGCTACAACAGGCTTTATACTACTTTCTTATGCAGTAGTACTCCCCAAGACCTGTAAACACACTCTAATGTGCAAAAATTGGCGGAGTAACCCTTTAGTTTATGTAATTGTCATTTCAAAATTATATTATCAAACAGCTGCTTTTAGAAAAAATGTAAAAAGTACAGATAATGTTTAAAAATGTTTTACGTTATATGGATGGAAACACTTGTGCTCTGGAAATTCTGATGTGTAGGTATCAAGATCTTTCATATATGGATGTACAGTAATGGTGAACCATATTTTAAAGCGTCATTCATCATTGATTTCTGTATTCTGGGCAACATGGTGAAAAAGAGGGAATACCAGCTTCTTTCATGTGTGAGACAAAAAGACTTTGTGAATACTGGTCTGAAGCCACGTTGGACCAGCTTATCTGTGAAAAGGCCAAAGGCTATTGGTGTAAACTGGACCAATGTCCAGCATGCATGTTTGGACAAGGAGTCAAAATGTCTTCCAAACAATCCACCCAAACAACTGTTATTTTGAAAAATCTTTACCAGAATTGCAACCATTTTTTTTTTTTTTTTTTTTACTTTTTCCACCAGAAACATTTGGCTGTAACTTCATACAGAGATTCAAAAGCTTCCAATTCATAGGATACAACATAGAGACATTTATTTCTTGTTTCAATACCCAAACCATGTGTTTCTCCCTCCCATCAGCCCCAGAAAGCAGCATTGTTCATCGATAACCAAAAACTGAAAATAAAATAAACTAAAAAATGTCACATTAGCTTCTGTGGTAATCCTTAGCCCTCTGTCCGTCCTTTGTCCTTCCGTCCATTCATCCATCCAACAGAAAAATAATGCACAGGTGAATGTGTGTGTGCATATGTGTGTGAAAATATCATTTGTAACAAAAACAAAAATAATCTAGATTGGATTGAAACACTGGCCAAAAGGAGAATCAGCATCTGGGCTGTCTTTAACAATCTGCCCTCCCGAATCTGACCGATCGTGGAGGAAGTTGTTTCCTGTTTTTTCTTCTCCTCCCGCTCGTTCCTCGATGCACCACAGCACACACGCACACACACAAATAGCCGGGGAGTTTTTTTTGTTTTGTGTCGTAAATCCTCAAAGTGTTGTTGGTAACCACACAAGGCTGTGCTGTATTTCTTGGCTGCGTAGAAAGCTTTTTCAAAAGGCAAGAGGGGGCGAAATATGTGTGAAGGCTCCTTCCTCGTTGGCCATTTTAGGATTCTGTGCAGGCTCGCAGAATCAGACTCGCGGCTCGTGGACGTGCGGCGGGATGGGAATGGAGTTCTTTCGTTAGAAGTGAGCGAGAAACCAAAATGTGACAGAGTTAATACAAAACAGGGAGAAGAAAAAAAAGAGAAAGAAAAATAGTTACATCATTCCTGTGTTCTTCAACTTTGTACTTGGTCACTTTTTGAATTCCATATATTTATATCCATATATATTTATATATATATTTATATATTCTTTTTACAATTAAAAACACCATGGATTTGACAGACTATTTGGTTTCTTTTTGCCTAAGTGTTTCTCTTGTTTTGTAAATAAATGCATGTAAATATTTTTTTCTCTTTTTCCATACTGTCAGTCGGTGTAAAGGCGGCCACTCCAGAAGTGTTTGTTTGTTCGTATCCACACAGTATGCATATCATCAGCACATTTTCCGAATATCCATGATATAACATTTTTTTTAATTCAGCATTTCCATTTGTGTCCCACAGATGCAGAACACCATAGTCTGTCAAATGCTGTCAAACCGAAAGTGAATGTCCTAAATCGTGTCCTTTCATTGGCTGATTGGGACCAGGTCTCTGTGTGATTGACTGGGGTTGAGTAACTGGGTCTGCGTGGGTCCGTTACAGCTCAGAGCCCCAGCACTTCCTCCATTAAGGTTCAGGAAGCAAACAGTTTCTCTGGCCTCCACCAGCGCAGCTGTAGAGCCGCCGCAGAAGACCCCACCGTCTTCCTGCTTCCTGTGAGCCAACGCCAATGCCCTGAGCTGCTCCTGCGCCTCCTCCAGCAGCAGCGCCACCTCATCCTGCTGCTGACCGATGGCGGACGAGCAGGAAGAAGAAGACACCGTGGCGTGTGCTGGCTTCTCTCTCCTCTCCTCCTTGCAGGGCGTGGATCCACAGGTAACTGACATCACTGCGGCTGCCGGGGTGACGTTTGTTTGCATGCAAGACACCTCGTTGTCATGGTGACATTGGACGGAGGGGATGATGGGGATAGAGCAGGAGCGGAACGGTGGCGGTGGGGAGCGGCTGGGACGGCGTCCAGGCCTGCGCAGGCTGCGGGTGGCGGGATTGGGATCGCTGTGCCCGGGTGGAGCGCACAGGCCTGAAACCACCTCCATGCGGCCACTCCATGGAGATGGCGATGTTGTCTCCATGGAACCAGCAGTTTGCATATGTAGGAAGGCATCTCGTCTGGGGTCACCACACTGGTTCTCTCCCTGCATTTGGCAGCTAAAAAGATGGGAGACAGGAAACGAAGGACAAGGCAATCGGTATCAATAACTGGATGGTATCAAATTTCAGTTAAAGTCAGAAAAGCTGAGATTATCAAACATCCAGACTAATCACAAGCAATTTCCCCTCGGGGATCATTTAAGTATTTCTGATTCTGATTCTGATTAATCACAGAATTACATTTCCTGCCAACTTGGTCCCCTTTCAAATAACTGCACTAACTCTTGTAGAAATCTCTGTATTAACTACCTTAATTTCGACCAGTGTATTAATTCTGTTGTCCAGTCTTGTTTTGTCCAACTGAGAAAAAAATTAATAATTTCATCCTGGTAAGATAATTACAATGCACTCTTGTCTCAACCTCAATAAAATTCAGCTCAGTCAAAATTCTGCAGGCTCCTAGAAAGCTTCTCACTACACTCTAGCTATCTGTGGCTGAAGCTAGCTGCCTTTAGCTAATAAGCTCTGCAACTATTAGCCTTTTGAGAGGGGCTTAGCTCAACCAGGCTCAGCCACCAGGACACCAGACTGGGACTGAACACAGCCTCATAGAGACTGGTACAAAGTGGCACTATGAGAAAGGATGGAATGGGGCTGGCTGGTTAGCATGCTAACTTCAGTAGACTTCTCCCCAACACAGCACATAGACGTCGTTGACAGAACGTCAACGCTGTTGTTTCTTCACGATATTTATCTAAAATTCTGGCCATATCTTGCAACTTTAACAACTGTTGTTGTATTTTATCATAATATTTTATGAACTGTTTACTTATTGTCCTTTTTTAATTGTCTTCTTCCTCCTGTTATTCTTTTTTCTTGATTTTTATTAGTAGTAATATAACAAGCATAAAAAGTAGAGAAAGGGAGAAAAGGTTGTTCAGCTGTTGATAAAAAACTTCCTCACTTCACCTGGAAAAGAAGTCACAGTGTCTTTGAGTGTGATTTAAACTTTATCGTCTTTTCAAACTCCCACGCTGAAACCCTGGCAGAATACACAGAGGGACAGCTCTTCGCCCTTTGCCATCTCACAGGCTAACCGAAGATGCTCAGAGGGAAAAGGATGGGTCTGACATCTTTCTTTCATCTCTTTATATCCAAGTCTGCACACACACACACAAAAAAATCCAAAAAACCTGAACTATCTTTTATAAGTTGAGAGGTAACAGAGAGTTCACTTTTTATATTAGCGATTTAATGTCTTGAAGTTTGTTGAAAATGAGAATTGTTGTTTTAAAGTTTAAGGCGTTCTGCTTCAGTCAAGGATAACTGAGGCAATCAGGCATCACGTGCAGTAATTTCTATCGATTTTTTTCTTTTCCTTCAGAGACGTTCCACTTTTAGGTCAAGGCCATCTGATTTGTTTGAAAATCCTTTCTGAGTCACTCTTGCTCAGAGATTGTATAACTGTACCAGTTCAACTTACTATAGTTAGATCTTTTCAAGTTTTAAGTTTTTAATCTCTGCTCTCAGTCATACCTGCACCCTTTTTCACCTGTGTTACCGGACCTCTCTAGCAAACCTTTTTAATATGTTGTCCTGTTGTTTCGGTTTCTCTCAAATCAAATGATCAACCCCTCCTGCCTGTCTGTCCCTGTCAGTCTAATCCTGTTTGTCAGCTGTTCCTCTGCAACACGTTGAACTGTACATGTTTCATCTGTTGCCTGTTCACTATTTGTAATTACAATAATTTAAATTACACAAGAAACCAGGTTACAGAAATTGGTATACATGTATTGACATGCGGCTAGACAGTAATCAGACTACTCTCCTAACTGCAACCATAACCCACAGTGTTCCTTGCAGTAGGAATATATCCTAATGTTAGTGTTTACAGACTTACAGAAGTTTCTCTTCTTGACAATGGATCTAATTATTCTGGATGCTACGATGCCATGCTGTGAGTAATCATGGATTCCTGCACCCTGCTGCACAGCTCCCACAGCGATACTTTCCCTGTGTTAAGCTTTTGTTTCACACATGCTATATTTAAAAAACCTCATTAGAAACTTTGTTAAATGTATCAACTCCATAGAAAAATGTCAGCAGTCAATGATTCTGCAACATTTTTTAAAATAAGCTCATTGGAAATATGAATCAACTGTGGCCCAGATGTGTCCAATATAAACACAACTCCTAGAGCTGATGTATACGTGACCAAGACATTTGGTTTCTTGAGCAGAAATGGAACTGAAGACACCAAGTACTCCTTTTCCCTCATCCCTGTTTCAAACACATCACTGATGCAGAAAGTGGTCACCAACCTGATACTTCAGATTTCCCCTGAATATCCCTTTAAACGCTACTCTGCTCTCCAGGGTGCTGATTCTGGAGATGTGTGTGGGAGTGTTCCCAGACATTTGAACCAGTTTTGGGTACTGATGGAGAAATACTTTGCCTGGATGATCACTTGCCTTATCTGTTAAGCTCACTATATATACCTTCTTGTTCCATATCCTTGTTGCTAAGTCTTGGAGATGCAGACTGCAAGCTTCCCGGTCCATTGTGACTGTATTTAAAGCTACGAAGTCTCTGTTCTGCATGGAGGTCTTGACCTAATTTAACTGAGCCCAGACATAATCTCTTTCTCCCTCTGTGTAAGACTGACCATGCCCTTCACTGTTATCAGTGTCTAAATCCAGTGGCGTTCTAGAGCGGAGGAGCCTCATTTGTGTAATAATTTATAATCCTCTGCAAAGACTAGCTTTTTCCGCCATGTCAGAATCCAACTTTGACTCCCTCTCCCTTGTAATACCCCATCACACACACTTATGCTCTCCATCAAGACATGCTAAGATAGTGGTGGGAGGAGAAGGTGCTTTCAGACTCAAAGGAAATCACGTCGTCCTTTTATCGCCGCAGTATTTTTCAGAGACATGAAACCCTCACCAAAAACCACAGTGGAGATTTAGCGGGTCCACAGAGAGGATCCCGCGAGCGATAAGAGAGGATGATGCGAGGGTGCTAATTCCCAAGATAACATTCAGAGACAAATCTCTCTTTTGATGTGTTGAAACACAATCAGATTGCAAAAATCTATGAAGCAGAGTTCAAATATAGACCTCGGAGTAACGAGGGAGCAGCTAGAGGGGTATTACAGAGAGATTGTGTGCAAGTGAGGTGAGATAAGTGAGTGGGCTTTTATCTTTTACGGGAGCTCATTACATGTACGAGTGTTAACAGTCATTTTCATTAATCCATCCCCCCACAGATAAATATATCTCATCTGTTTGCTGCAAAAGTCAAATCTCTGTGTATTGTGATGCGGTGACCTTGTAACACCGGGAAATGTTTGCAGAGCAGCAACATACAAACATTAATACATGCATGTAGGTGTGTACGCCTACACACAAGCTTTGCGCTTTCAACTGAAGGTTGTGTGTGTGTGTGTGTGACAAACTCAGACAGCAAAGGGAGAAATCGGCGTGTTAAAATACTGCACACAGGGGACAAAAATACAAAAATGCATGCAGTCTCTCCGTCAGCCATTTTGAAGACAGCTTTATCTTAAAATAGTAGTAACAACACAGGACATTCTGTCTCCCTGTCAGCCATTTTGTTGAGATAACACTAGGCTTCTCTAACAGGCATGGAATAGACTGGGCACCCTTTCTTTAAAGCATTTTCTAACTGTCACATGCTATCTGCACACTCCTCTATCACATCCTTTTACTCCCCTGCTGCTGTTTTTTTCTGCCTTTACTATATTTCTGAACGCTTTCCGTCTGTGTCAGAACGGATTCAGACCGGTTGTCTCTCTATTTCTGTGTCTGTCTCTGCAACTCTCCCTCAGTCTCTATGCAGTCGTGGTCAAATGTCTCCATGGCAACACAGACTATCATACTATGGGAAAGGGAGTCGGTCGTCTGTCTGTCCATCTGCTGTTAAGTGGAATCGCACATTAGAGAGTGAATGAGTGAGTAGGTGGGCGAGTATCTCGGTCGGCATGTGGTCTGATTGCGTGTGTGTATAGGTGAGTGAGCACAACCTGTTTATCTGTATGCCCCAAACTATGTCTGATGGTCATGGAGGATGCTGTTTCGTGCATGAGTATGTTTTTTTCATGGAAGGGGAGTTTTTCATTCTGGGCAGTGGCATTGCACAGATGCTCTAGGGGAGGAGCAAAAATAACAAAAGGGCCTGAGCAGAGCAGCATTCTGGCAGCATAGGGGACTTACAGTGATCAGAAGACATTTGTGCCAACCAGAGAACACTTGAGTGACGTTTTGGCTGACCAGGGGACACTTAGGGTGACCATATGACTCATGGACTGACCAGAGGATCATTTCGACAAACCATCGGTCACTTAAGCTGACCAGAGGGTACTTGCGTGAGCCAGAGGGGCACTTTGGTTTATCGTTTGACACCAGGCGTTGTTTGGGCCAACCAAAACACATTTTGATCAACCAGAGATCACTCTCATCCGTAGACTGACTCGCTGGATGTAGACTGTGAGTATAACCCTGCCATTGTCTTTTTCAGGCAGCATTCTCCTCTTTTCCACTCTCTCCGCCCTAGATAACTATAATCTGAAAATGGCGTAGTACCCTAACACTTACCTGGTCGCTAACAATATGAATCTAAGCAGGCTAACGGCTGTTAGCTTTTCTTTAACATGGAATTAGGAATTGCAAGGGCTTGTCTCCCGATGTGCTAAACAAGTTTTCACTTGAGAATAGTTTGCAGGGGCTCTGTTGTTGCATCTTGCGCATTCTGCCGCCCAAGACGATTGTGATTGGTTTAAAGAACAAACAAGCTAGAGTGTCTTTTCCCCCTATGAATGCAGCAGCCAGAACTTCCTCCAGTGCTATAGCACTATGGCGATTAGTCTGGCTATGCTGGACTACTTAATCAGAGGACATTCAGACGAAGACATTTCAGCTACCAGGGGAGCCTTGGGCTGACCAGTTAACAGTTTGGTTAAACAAAATATACCTGGGTAGACAGGAGGAGACAGCGCAACACCTGACCTGCCCAGCGGGAACTCAGGATCACCAACGTACACTTGGGGTGATCACATGGGCACTTTCGGGCCACTTGGGCCAACACAAAGACACTTCTGTGACCTGACAGTCACTTGGGGTTGGACTTTAGGTGACAACAGGGGCACTTGAGTGCTACTTGGGCAGATGACAAGGGCACTTGTGCTGATGAGAAGTATACTTAAGCAGTTCAAGAGTCAATCTATAGTGACATTTGGGAAAAAATGACTCATGTTTAAATAAAGATTAAAACAAAAAGGAACATAAGCGCTCTCGGTATAAAGGTCACATGCGGTCACTACTCTGTAGCCCCCTATGCACTCCACTGAATTTACTGTATGCATGCTATTTTTGTGAACATGTGTTCTCACTGTATGTGTGCGTGTGTCGATCTCGTCTTCTATTAGTATGCATGTAGGTCATGTGGAGCTTTATCCTGAGCCTGGACCGCTGGGACCCGAACGCCTGAAGTGAGCCTTGCCAGGTGGGTAAAGCACTGACTCATGACCCACCAAAAATGGGTCGAAGTGCCTTTCAGACTGAATACATCTCTTGCTAATCATTCGCGCTGATCATTTGCATACCCCCTGGCTGCTATGCACATGCAGTTTTGCCTGAGGAGCGTAACCCTACTGTATTACATTTGAATTAGGATTTAATTGTTGGTGCACCTGCTAATCCATCGCATTAAAAAAAGATGAGAATCAGGATTTAGTGCAGGCATGAAAAGATGGCAGAGAGGAAAAGAGAGAGTGAAGAATCTGGATGTGCAGCCTGTATCATGCACTTAATAGCACAAACACCCGGCGAAGCGTTTCCTTTCAACTCACGCCACTGGACTGCAGACCACAACATAACGTGACCTTGTTTTTTTTATCTTTGCTCAGCAGATTGGAAAACAAAGGGATGGGGGTGGGAGTAAAGAAGATTAAAAACAAGAAATGCAGTCTTTAAAAAAAAAAAGAGAAAAAAAAATCAGAATTGGCTTTGAAATATCCACTCTTGAAATGAAATCCAAAGCTTTGTCCATAGCAGGCTCTATGTTTCAGTTAGTGGCTTTCGTTGAAATGACTCAGCACATGGAGGATACAGCAAAGAAGTAAAGCGGAGACAGTAAGAGGCAAGACAGTGAGGATAAAACCCTTAAATACTCATTACACCACCCTTTATCAGTCTGCATAATAAGAGCCTATAAACACAGAATATTTCTGTGGTCTGCATTACATGGTAATACCAGAGACATTATAAGAGGGGGGACAAACCACTTACAACATTTTGAGAGATCAGAGATGGTGGTTACAGAACCTTTCCAATCCTCTGCTTTATAACATTCAAACCGAGAAACATATCAGCCAATCATGTTATTGCACTGACGAAAGTGCACAGTTGAGATTCACAACAGTTTCATACGTGCCCTTTTTATGTCCTGGTGACCACTGACAGGTCTTGCATTGATATTTTCCTGTTTTCATTTGAAGTTCAGTAATTCATTATAATTGAGGCCTTCAGTACATTCTCCTTACCCTCTTTGTGCTTCAGCCTCCCTCTCAGAGGAGTCTACTTCTTGAAGATGTTGGTAGGCGGGGCCCGAATACTTGGATCCTCCAATCGGATTTAACCTTCCCCTGGGTATTGGCGGGGTCCTGCGTGGGGCTGACCAATGGGTTGTCCGGGTTCTCTGATCCGGGATGTGAGACAAGGAACCACTTCTACAAAAAATAAATAAATGAAAGTTATTATTGTTAATTATAGTGGTCGATGGACTATGCTGTTATATTTGTAACCATTGGATTGATGGCTGGTGTAGCAGTAGTCATCTTCTCAACCAAAATACACTTTGATTGTTTCAGATAGGGTCTCATGTCTTTATGTAAATATGCAGGAAGAAGATCTATTCGCTGAGGTAAAACTGACACAGTAAACTGATGGTGATTGCTACTATTTGTGCTTGTCAATTTGTGGTGCATCATGCCACTGCAACTCCTGGTGTTCTCAGGTCTGACTGTCCACTGCAATTTGGATCAGGCCTAAATCTCCACTGGTTTCTCTGGATCAGGTCTTGCAGGTGATACACATAGGGTTTGGGTAAGTTGTCAGTTGTTAAAAGAATAATGTCCTAACAACTGAAAGCTGTATCAACATATGACGACAGTTTAAAGGCTTTATGAAACGGAATTTATATAGAAAATAGAAGATTAAATGATTGCCCTTTTTAAGCTAATAGATCTAGAAACTAAGCAGCCAAAACAGTAACATCAGGAAGAAAGTCTGTAACCTATAACCCTTTGGGACATTTCTGCCTTCTGAGAAACAATTATTTGTATGAAATAAGACAGAGAATGAGAGAGAGAGTATGAAATTGAAATAGAAATACCCTCTTAAGTGTAGTCTAGTTTCAAAGTTCACCAAAAGGTTAATGGAAATGTCCTGCAGTCGGAGAGGGCTACAAGTTCAGAGTGGACTTCTGGTTAATTACAAATAATTTAAAGAGGAACAGTTGATTTGTATCTCTTTGGTAAATCAGTCGTATTACAGTAATTGGAAAGGGCTGTCTTCATTAACATATCCTCTTTGCTCACATCCAATCTCTCAAAAGAGATTTTGAAGGCAGAAAAATCTTAAGTACATTTTGACTTAATTTACAGAAGTAGCAAATGTTCACTCTAGGCCCTCATTCATATTTAACTCTACAGTTTTGAAGGATAGATTTGCCTCTAAAAATGTGCTTCTTAGCCATAACAAGTGGAAGCTCTGCTTACAGCCAGGCTCTTAATAGTGTTGGGTAAGTTTTGTACAAAGACATTCAAATGAGATATTTCGGCATCACAGATTTAGCCTTGGCCAGTTTCTTTCTGGCTATTTTAGAGTGTTGTATCCTAACATACTCCGCTATTCTGACAATGGTGTGCAAGTTTCTGTCTAAGCTGATGCAATTGCAAACAAATAAACCCTGATTGTCCACTAAGAATGCCATTTGTGGTAAGAGAAACAGACAAACGGCAGAGCGATCAACTCAACTCTACACTGAGAGAGCAAGAAAGAGAGAGAAAAGGAGCTTAAAAAAAAGTCTTGGAGGAGTTTATCCAAAAGAGAAGTGGACTTTGTGGTTTGAAGGTTGTCTGATCGTATTTCTAGTTTGTCTGGGAAAATCTCCTCCCAACTACTGCCTGGATCCCCTTGAAAAAAGGCGATTAGCCCCCAGCTGTTACAGTGGAGTGTCTTAACAGTTAGCGGTAGAAAACCCTGGGTGCACTGAGAGGCTCTCAGGTGTGAATGGTTGTAACTGAACAGCGATCACTGAGAGAACAGTTAAAAAAAAAGTTAGCAAAATGTTCCATTTTACTAGTTTTCACCTGTGCCAACGAAAGCTTTAATTTCATGTTAGATCAAAAGCTGTCATTTCACCCTTTCTCCCCAACATAAAAACACAAAACCAGGGGCAGAAGTTAATATATTAGTCACTGAATATATTACTGAAAACTTTCTTCAAACTAAACAGAAAGTGAACGAGTGGTCCGACGTACGGACTGGATCTGCAGGAGATCCCCTGTCTTTGGCTCAGCTCTGTGAATGTGTTTGTCAGTGTGTGTTGTAACAGAAAATCCAGACTTGGCAATATTTGAATCCTAACACTGTCAGAAGTAGGCACTGAAGTGTGTGTTGGAGTGTGTTGTTGCTGCTGATGAACATGCCAAAGCCCAGACAGCTCAAACACACCACTGAGCAGTGTGAGGGAAAAAAAGCTTACTGGAATTTACACATTAACGCTGGCTCATAAATCCCCATGCATGTGCTTTCCCATTTTATCTCTGTCGCATCTCCTCTGTGTTCATGACTGTTATAGATACGCTTATTAACATGTTTATAGCTTTAATTATAATTACTATCATTCTTCGGTAAATCAGCAATTAGCTTTGGCTGCACTGTAATGCGGATAATTCAATTTCTCTCTTCACTGAGCTGATTATAGCAAGGGACACTGAAGTTGTCTATTGTTGATATAATTTGCATTATTGCTGTTTCCTGCAGTGAACAGAGGGAACAGCTGCATCTCTACTGTAGCATTACACCTGTATGTGTCCGTGTGTGCAATTAAATATTATACCTGTGATGTTTTGCTGTTCCCCTGGAGTTGTTGGACGACGCAGTGGAGATGTTGCAGTGGGCAAAGCTGGACTCACAAACATTTCCTTGGCGGGGCTGCGAGGACCGTTTGCAGTACTGCAGATACAAACAAGAACAATAACAAAAACTTTAGTTTTTTGGGAGTTTGTTGAGGAATCCATCAGATAAATGAATACTAATGATGTTAAAGGCATTTTGTTCATTTTATATCGTGCGATCCAAAGTGTTCCCACTCAGAATAAAAGTTCTGCTTCTTCTAAAGCCAGTTATATTGACGTTTTTTAGATCTCTTCCATTAACTCCCCCAGCTCTTTCCCACACACTGAAAGCCTCGGGGTGTGGAGTTCCTACTGTCTTGATTCTAGGAGCTGACTGTCAGAGTCAAATGGAGTCAACTAACATCTGTTTCTGACTTTTTCCACTTTCCTTGACGTCATTTTTGGCTTTTCAGGGATGGAAGTAAATTGAACCGTGTGGCGAGCTGAAGGAGGCCTCTGACAGCTTGATGGAATCAGACGCATTAAGGCTTCTGGTTGTGTCACAAACCTTCTAGCAACAACAAAAGGTGGGAAGTTCACTGAAGTCCAAACGTGTCCAAGATGTCTGAATATGTGGCTGCTGGGCAGTAAAAAGGTGACAGCCTACCTATGAAATATTTCTGCACTGTGGATGTATCTATGAAGGCCAAATATGAGTTACACTTCTTTTTATGCACTATTTATTAAACTTACAGGCTAGCTCAATGGTTTCCAACCCAGAGCTGTAAGCCACCAAAAGGCGTGGAAATGTCTGGGAATCAGACACACATTTCTTCAACAATTCCTATTTTTATGAAAATGGGGAAAGTTAAGCTCAATTCCATTTTCAATTGTAACCCCTTCCCCTCATTTCCAAGTGCCTTTCTGCCTCTCAGAACACAGTTACAAATGGTAGCGGTTGAAAAATCTCCCCCACTGAAATGGGACAACCCTTCAAGACCCTCATATGGCATCAGTTGTCGTTGATGGCATTTCCGTAAACAGACACGGCCGGACATTTACAATATGCCGTCCTCAGCTGTGGTGATTACTCTTGCTTTACTGTGGCGATCCTGGCATCATCACAAAGCCATTTGTCATTTGTCTGATGGAGATAGAAAAGCATAGATGCTGGCAATTTGTTCATGCTATCAAACATGTCATCAAATAAAAAGGACCACTGCATCATTACCTGGCCACTAATAGTGCTTGATAAGCTAAACATTTGCAACCCTGTGTTCCTACCCTGTCAGGCTGAACTGATATTAGAGGAGTGGTACCAAGCACAACCAATTAATTGCCGGACTAAATTAGTTAAATTTCAGGTGTCATGAGCCATCAAATATGTCAGAAATATGGGACTGTCATGCACAAATTAGCAATAACAATGTAACCTTAGCCAGACAGCTAGTTAGCTACTGAGACATCAGCAAACGAGTAGTGATTGTTTTATGCTTATTACAAAAAAGGACTGTAATACATTGAAATGACAGAGTTCTCATAACCCTTGGTTCGGAGTGTGCCTCTGAAAAACCTCAGTTTGGAGGGTCATGTAGCTCAGTGAGCGTAAGGCTAATTGGTGGGGGCGAGGAATGTACTGGGATTGGGCCTTATACACTTCCTTGCTTCAATTGTTTTACAAATGAAACTGTTTGGGAAGAGAACATTACTTTTCTCTGTAGACATTGCTTTGTTTGATGGGAACACAAGCCATGAAGTTTGGGGACCAAAGCAATGTCTTTAGTGACAATTGCCAAACAAAGATGGTTACATAACTGAAGATCTCTCTAGCACACAAATACAAACTGAGCCAAAATCCCATGAAGTTTATTATCATTGGTGGAATGGCACAATATTTGAAACTCATCTTCTTACTTCTATAGAAGCACAATTAGCTGCTCACACTTTTCTCAAGAGTGTAGGATATATTATACATGTCAGAGCCCTACATTATTTCAAATAGAAGCTATGGTAACAAGCCTTACTGCAATGTAAAAATACACACCCTTTGTATATCCACCCAGCTCTCTGTTCTCATCCAATAAGGCAGAAATACCAAGATCTTAATAATTAATAAGCCCTTTCAAAGCCTGGATTTACCACAGTGGGGAAGTTGATTATTAAATCTATGCAATTAAGCCCCTCAGTGCTTCTGTTCAGTGGAAAATCAAGAAATATTAGGTTAGAATGGAATAAATATGTAGAGAGATGGAGAATTAAGTATCACAAAAACAGACATTATATGTTATCTAGACAGATACCCTTTATGCTTCACGGGTATCTCTTTCCTGCAAGAAAAAACTCTCATTTGGCTCGTTATATCACATGTTTGTTGGTTCACATTGTGTTTTATAGGTGTTTTTGTCTACCTTCTGTCCTTCATTTGACTTGGAAATGCATTCATCTTGTAGTAATCTCTTTATTGCTTTCCATCGCTTTTGAATGTCTTCTCACTGACACTGATCCTTTCCTTGTCACCCCTTCCCCCTTTCTCTCTGGTAGCCGCCATGACAGGAGATCTAAATCAGCACTATTGTAAGTCCCAGGTTCTCCCTTTCAACTTTCTGCATGTTACTCCCCATCTCTGGAGCGACAAATATGCAATGAAACAAAATATTCTTTGTTCAGCACTTCACAATACGGTTGACAAGGCAGACTCAGTTGCACGGCAGCAAAGATCTGCTGTGAACTATTCAAAAGAACACAGGACAACACAAGAAAGTGTTTTACGCTTTAAAGTGTAAAGGCCTCAGAGATGTAAGGGGAGTGGTGCCGGTTTGATTTCTTATCTGCACCACAAACCTATCTGTGGTTCGCATCTATCTTGCAGTGACAGTTTCCTCTCCTCAGCATTATCTTAGACAGCATCGTCTAGACTTTTGTAAAATAAGCTTAGAAGAGACTATTTTTTGCTCAAAAGTACATTTATGTCTTTTTTTTAATACAAAGTTCTGAGTTTGATGTCTGACTAACAAGGTTGTCACGGAGGCAATCCCTTCTGAGGTCCCTCCGCAGGACACCAGCCTCATTAGTGTCAATGCTACCATCGTTATGTGACCATTCAGACATTTGAAGGCTGATTTGTACTTATAAAACCATAAAATATTTTCTTTCTGAACTTGATTTGATACTAGAATACCATCCTTACTAAAGCAGGAATTGGCAGCGAGTTAATTAGAAACTCCTGTGAAACACGTCAACACATGTTATTTTAAAGCCTTTGTGGCGTCTCATATGTTCAAATGCTGCTCATCCTGTTTGAATCAGTCCATGTTGTGCTTCACTGATTTTGCATCTTCACAAATGTAATACTGGCCAAATGTTTTAAATGATTTTAAGATTTCTTGCACTGATTTTTAGATCAATTCAGGTAATCCTGTTGCAACTTCCATTACAACTGACACAGAAGCTTCCGGTGAGCAGTCGATCCTTTCTCAGCCTGTGATAAAACAGCAAATAAGAAGTTTTAAGAAAGGGAAATTACACTAGAAAGTGGGCTCCAATTATTCAAACAGAGAGGGAAGGTTAAGGCTTGCATGTGCTGTTAAATAATTCATGATTAAGAAGAAATGGATGGCAGTATAATCGCCCCTGCAAGTCGTAACTAAAGGAATGTCCAGGTTCACTGACTTAACAATGCTTTGCTTTTACAGTTAAGGCAGAAAAAAGTCTCATGTCTAACTTATTTATCTGTTACAGACTAATAAAGAGCTCTGCCGAACGGCTCAAAGAGATAAGTGCCTCCAATCAGTTAATGCTGACACTGTGTGGTTCAGCGTCCATTTTGTTTCAGTTTGAAAATAGATTAAGGTTTTTGGGAAACTGCTCGAGGAAAAAAAACAGAAACTGTGAGCATGTGTCATACAGCAATACCGACTGTTTATAGAGGTCATCAATTTAAATGTAATGTTTTCTCGCACAGCTGCAGGCAAAGAAACTCTGCTCTCTAGCTCCATAAATGACACACAGATACAACTGGCAAAAGTAATCATTGCTTTGACAGTGACTTCATGCCGAGTCTGGACATCTGTGGTGCAAAGGGAGCATGTAATGGCATATATTAATGGATATGTGTGTGTATGTGTGGACATTGTAATGGATGTTTTAATCTCTGAGATAGGGACCGTATGCCTCTGGCACTGAGGTTTTTTAACACTGACAGACTATCCGGAGGGAGCCAGCAGATGATTTTTATGATTTGTGCAGAGATGCTGGCATCAATAACAGCTTAACAGCATTAAACACACGCACACACACATACACAACTCTGTACTCTCAGACCTAAGCTTAGCAGAGCACGCTCAGGGTAGTCTTGTTCATGATAGAGACAGTTTCAATTATGCAGCAATGACAGAGAGACTCTGTGGAAAACCTGTAGAATACATGATAGGGTGGTAAAACTGATTGATAGAGAAAGACCGGCTCAGTCAGAGCAGCTCTTTAGTTCACTGCTTAATCAAATACTTCCAACAAATGGCCCTGCGGTGCTAATCAGAAGTGCTCATTCCCTATAACGGGCCGCTGTTGGATAGTTCTGCTGCCTTCGTCATGACTTACCCAACTTTGCGGGGTGTTTGTTTACATGTGCAAGTGCTTGAATGCAACAAAAAAGTAAATTCCCTAGTGCAGTTAGATCAGAAAATGAAACAGGGATTAATTGGTGGTGACATACAAAATAAAAGTAATAAGTTAAAAAAATGTAGCATAACATCCAGCTGTGTTTGTGTAAGTGCATGCTCCTCAAACACAATTGCTTGTTGCTCTGTGATCTGAAATTTGGGTAACTGATTGCCTGCAGACAGAAATCAATGCAATGTTGGGTGTGTAGGCACAAAATAAACAAATACAAATTCATTTGCATGTGAGTTTCCTTTAGGCTGTTTAAGACAAAAAACAATTTAATAAAAACAAGATTTAAAAGCAATATTTATACAGTCAGGTTTAGGCTTATTTTTTTCTCAACAATACACATTTGTATAGTCAGTAAACAATAATCAGTAATTCATGAACTAGTGCTAACAGAGCAATTAGTTTTGTGATTTTATGACCTATATACATTCATTTAATGTATATTATTGCATTCCATTGTAGTCCACTTATTATATTTTCTCTAGAAGTGATAATCATTAATATGCAAAATAATAGTGATCCCTCTAGTGTCATATTTGCAAGTAAAGGGCTCTGCCGTCATGTTCGCAATATAATGTAAAATACAATGTCTGGTTTACCTTTCAAAATAAAGGTTGTTGACAAACAGTTAACATATGACATATTATGACTTTTGAACTGCCACAGTTTGGTTAGGTTTAGGGAAAGGTCATACTTTGGGTTAAAATAACTATTTTCAATATTGTATGTTACGTAAGTATGTTAACATAAGTCAAGTGAGTTACATAATTTACGTAAGCTAACTTACGTATGTTACAGAAATTTGGTCCCACATGGGATGTGAACTATGTCCACTATATGATAAACTGAACCCCCCCAAACTTCATTATTCTCGCTCGTTATTCTACTGCACTATATGGACACTTCAAGAAGTGATGCTAGAGGGGTAACTACAGCGTCAAACTTGACCACACTGCTGTATTTGACGCATTAGGAGTGAGAATGGGCTGGTGATTTAGTCACAGCTAATTGAACAACTAGCCTTGCAAGCACTGTTTATGTCACAAAGCTTCTAGCACAGCCCACTCTTTGTAAAGCATTTCATTGTTAACAGTGACGTACGCAAGTTTAATTACTGTACATTCACCTTTCATTAATGATGGTTACTATAAAGTATACTGAAGGAACTAAAGCAAGAAGAAAGTATGCATGCAACAAAGTCTGTATTCGTTTCTGCCTTGAGTTAGAAATGTAGTGAAGACTGACAGTGAACCGAAATCCATTATGGGTCGAATCAAAAAGCATAACCCCTGCGCGTTGGAAGTTTTCAGTTTAAGGAAGCATGAATGGACATTTTTGTATAATGTGTTTAAAATGTTTAACTCGACCAGCTCTAGCTGCCGAAATTCACATCCATTATGAAGTCTCAAAAAAATCTAAATGCAGCCTGAAACCCAAACTTCTCCAATTTCTCAGAAAGTATGAAAAGGTATCACAAAGCTGAAATGAACTGATAAAGTGTAGTGACCCATTTTAACTTTGAATGAAGTTCCTCTCTGAAAGACGAAAGGGAATGAGTTTAAAGAGCTGGAGGTTTGAACATTCCTATTGATTCAGTAAGGAAAAAGATTATGAAAAATATGTAAAAAAAAAAAAAAAAAGATGTTAATAAAAGTGAAAAGTTACAGTAATAATGTGCTAAAAAGGTAAAACATTTGAAGATTTAAATAGAGATTGAAGCTGCACATGTTTTAGTTCAGTGCCAAAGAAGTGAATGTTGAATAATAAAGACGAAGGAGAATACAGCTGCCATTGATCTTGTACATAAGACAGACATCCTGATAAATAACTGATCTTTTTTTCCAGTGGTGTGTCGATGTTATGTTGAGAAATATATGAATATATATGAATCCATTTGCATGTACTATGTGTGCACAAACAGGTTTTAGTTGATTGGTGCACAGTTCTGCACATTAAAAAAGAACTGAGCACACTTATTCCCAGTTATTGTTGAGGTGGACATTGAAATATGCACTTGTATACTGCATATGCATGTCTATGTATTAGTATATATACTTCTTATGGCTGCAACAACACCAGTGTAGTTTAAATACTCTGAATCTTGTGTGAAGTGTGTGGCATATATGATCTAAATTCACGTAGAAAGCCGAGTGATGCCATTCCCTGGATCTTCATGTAAGTTTTTATTTTTTGTTTGTTTGTCCTTGGCAGAGCCCTCAGCTTGAGGGTAATGTGAGGAGACACACCTGACACGTCGTCTTCGCCAACTCTAGATTTTACAGATTACTTTAAAGCATTGGTTAGCCCTGCCTCCTAGCTATAGCTTAGACATCTGAACCCTTTGTGAACCGAATCTCAAGATCCGCAGGCAACAACACCCTTATGTTTTAAAGTCTATTAGCTCGAGATTGAAGTCGACGGGGCCCATGCAGTCCTGCTCCATTCAAACACTTCTACATCTTTGATCCATTGATTCAAGTGAGGTTGAATAGTTAAAATACAGTATTTTGTCAAACTCAATGCCTACATTTCGCATGCATGTCATTACATCATCTGTAGTGCATTATGGGGGCATCATAGTGTATTATAATACATTCGTAATGCTTACCTTCATGCAAGCTGGATCTCACATACAGGACATACATTTCTGTGCTTCTCCCACGCAGTGATTTATCCATCTTGTGTACATTAATGTGTTTATGATGCATATAGAGTCCACGGTGTATACAGTGCATGCACCTTGCTTCATTTTAAATTTAAATCGTGCCTTTGGAGGAGACATACAATTTATCCAATAGAGCTTTGTGTCAAAACTGTGCAGATGAGATAGCTAACTTACAGGGTAAATATGTAAAAATGATTAGAGCTAATTTATGCTCAGTGGTGCACAAATACATACATGCACACACTCCCCCAAGGCTATGGAAGATGTGGATATGATTGACATACAAATTAAGGTAATGTTCTCCATAGCAGCTACTCCTCAACGCACATGTGGGAGAGATGTGATGACAAAGAGCGCTGAGAAGATGATGAATGATGTCGCTGGCCAAAACCGTGCTCCCAAACCACTGAACGATTGCTCACTCAAAGACCTGTGAGCCTGATGCAAGTGGCCTGGTGTAGATGGGAATACATACTGATGCATATGCAGCTAAAAACTGCAGGAGGTGATGAATTTTATGACCGATGCTAATACTCTAGAGGTGTTTTATTTGCACTGCATATGTCCGATTTGTGATAATCTCTTCAGGGGCACTTCTGCCACATATTTTTGAATAAATTTTGAATGTAAGCAACAGACTCATTTTAATTTCTGCTGATGGCAACTATTGGTACATGTATTGAATGCTGAAAAAAAATACTGATAAAGAAAGGTGTTGTGGTTCTTTATCTTTGTGCTGGTATAGGCAAGAAACTGGAGATGGCCACTCTTTAGTCCTGAGCTCACAGGGTCAAGTTAATGTCGCTCAAGTCACGTTATCTGCCAAACATGTTTTTAAAGCAGCCAGTCTTGAAAGAAAGTCAAGGTGGATGTGGAAAATGGAAAAAGGAGCAGCAGTAGTCACCTCATGCATTTGCAGGTTGTTGTTAGAGGCTCTCATCTTGGCTTCCAGGGCATTATGGGAATTCGCAGTGTAGTTTTTCAAACTGCGACTCTCCTTCAGGTGGGCCTGCAGCTTCTCTCTGCGCCTCCTAAAGAGAAGGGAAAAAAAACGTTGTTACACATGGGTCCAATTAATTTCAGTTGGGATTTGACCACTTTCAACTGAATGACTGTGTTTCCTGCGTTAACACTCGCTTTGAGCTGCTACTCTTTGCATCAGTATTAAGCATCTGCTCGTCAAAGTTCACCAAAGGCCTTTAACCATCCTCTGTCGCTTCCACCTAAGAGGCCACATCCATCGATCCATCCTGAGCAACTCCAAATGACTTCTAATAAATATGTTTTGAGTTCCTCAGTGTCATAATTATGTTCTGCAATCAACATTCCCACCAAGTCCCACCTGAAATACATCTCTAAACTTGGTCTAATTAATTCAAAACAGGAGCCTAGTGACAGTTGCAGTGCCTTGGTTTTAGAAATGAATGAAGATGTGCTGATAAGGATCCTCACTGACACCAGTTTGATGTCAGCCCCAAAAGAACCAGCCAGTCCTCATCAGAAAAATGAATATATAGGTCGAAAGTGAAAGCAGTTTATCAGGACCGATCTTTATATTTGTTACACACAGTACAAGGGAGAAGTACTATAAACAGCAACAGGTCTTAACTGGGAGAAGGTCAGGCATGGACGTCAGGTTAAGAACAGGTCATTCATCTACTAATGAAGTAGGTATGTTTGTAATGGAGGGATTTTAACCCAAATTACGATGTTTTCCAAAACCTAACCAAGTAGTTTTCTTGCCTAATACTAACCAAACTGTGTTCATAGCGGAGGTCGGGTATGTGTGACACTGTTACGCTGCAATTATCATGGTGTTCCGGGAATGGTTAGCTATATTGTTTTTTTTTAGAGATGCTGACCATTGACCTATTTCCTGGCTCGTTCTATAGCTCCAATACTAATGCTAATAGTTTCCAAAAACATACACCTTACAGTATTGCATTTCAAACTCACAAAGCAAGCATTGGGAGTAGATTACAGAAACAAACCAATTAAGGTTTGTTTTTCATGTTTTCATACAAATCCTAATCATAAACAACGAAGTCCAAAGACTAAATTGGGTCTTTTATTCTACTTTACTGCTCTAAATATCCATAATATCCTGTGACATTCTTTTGGAGGACACTGGGGAGTATCTACAGGGTTTTCTTCCAAGTTTTAGACTCATCCACGGACGTGTTTAATAAATATGAGTCAGTGGCCAAAGAGAATTGCATTCTACCAGTTTCATGCCCTTGAGGACAGAGGAAAGGAAGAAAATGAGCTATTGACCAAACAGGCGCTTTTTATCTGTACCTCTCTTTCTTTCTTCTTTTGGGTGCAACAAGAAATATTTCAAACACGCTGTTATTCCTGTTTAGGTGACATACCTTGACTCTCTATATATTATCATTTCTGTTAAAATGTTCTGAGTCTAGACTTTCATTTCTCAGATGTGTTTTTATCAACTGGCTGGCTGAGTGTTTTGTTATGTGTATTGCAAAGACACTGAAGGACTGAAGTCACTGTCTGGGAAACTAATTAGCTTGACCCTAATCTTGCATAGATGCAGACTTGACTCATGGCAAGGGGTCTGTAGATAATCATGTTAGAGGAAGTGGAATAATTAGACCTTGTGGAGCAGGGGGTCATAATCTGATTTTTTCCATTCATCTCAAAGAAGCTCTTCTGGTTTGTTTTTCAGACCAGTGTACATTACATGCTCTTATTATCACAACACTAGTTCCCCAAGTTTGTGCAATTACACTGATCGGATGGAAGTGCATTAAACTCTTTTATCCCAACTTCATTCTGTTGTATAGCAGAGGTATGCTCATTATCAGATACAGCTGATGAGGCCATTACAGTTTCTGTCTCGACTATCTTCTGAATGACAGCGATGTAATGAAGTGTTTACAAACAGCCTCATGGTAAGCTCCACTTCTGTGGCACTTTAATTATATTTTCTTAGATGAAGGCTGCGGCGTTTGGTACACACAGCTTTTGGAAAAGTCTTCGCTTAGTATGAAAAGGTCCCTTATCTCTTCTAAAGCCTTGACAAAACCTGCTTATTTATTTGATGCTTATGAATGCAAATGGGTTTGCTTGCTCTTTATGAGCGAAGCACTCTTGCTGCACAAAAACGAAATCGGATGTGTTTGAATAATGTCAGGTAGCCTCAACATCACCAAGTTAATGCAATCAACCTGTGACTCCATTTGATTAGTTAAACCTGTTTTTTAATTTAAAGTGGGTCTACCAATTTGTAATTGGCAGAAAAAGCTTAGTCATTCCAATTGGAGATGAATATATAATATGTAGCATTTCCACATTAAAACAACTACACAACGACTTGTTATGTTGTTGAGTTTTGTGTTTACATCATCCCAAATGTTCACACCCAGAGAAATCTGTAACTTTGTTCAAGGTAACGATGCGTTTCATTTTGTCGACTGTTGCCATCATTTCTGAGAGAGAGTCAGAGAGTGAGGGAGGACAGAACATTAAGTCAAACATTACCTCCTCTGTGAACATTACTGCCTGAGTCACGTCAGAGATTGTCATGTTTGTTTTGATTCAGATACCCCTCGCAGCAGCAATGACATACTGTGTGTTTAATTATGCTACTTATTATACTGTTAGTGACAATTATATGCTTTTATTAGATGGTGGTGAAGAGAAAGGAAATGAGGGAGTGAGAAATACGACACAGGTCCTCAGTGTCAAATCTTTATTTCTTCATGTGAAGTGTTAGGCTGTGGAAGTTGGGACAGTGCACGGGTGTGTAGCAAGCTCAACTAGCATTCATGTTTATATGAATTGCAACCATGATTGTTCCCTGATCTTCTCCAAGTGTTGGGGTGGACGGCCTCCTTCACTTTGTCCATCATTTATAGTTTAAAAAGTTGGCAGCGGATGCACTTTGAGGTTTTCCTTAATCATTAAATACTGACATTCTGGTTCAGTGACCGGCTGAAACGAAGATCATTGAATAGTCCTCTCATCTTCAGCATCTTTTCTCTTATCATCAAAGTGGTGAGGAAACTTCCACCCACACTCCAGTTGGTTGGACTTGCATGAGCTGAAAATCCAAACAACTAATTATGAGAAAGCGGCAATTATTTATGAATTTTAGGGGGTGATAGTTTTCACATAACTGATCTCTGTGTTAATGCATCGACACAACCTTTTTAATGTGTGAAATTAAAGCAGAATTGGTTATAATGCTACTAATTAGTAGACAAACGTGTTAATAATTACATGGAGTGATGCTGAGCGTAATAATTACATGGAATATAGTAGATTGTAGTCTTTATTTGGAAAATGGCTCTTTTACCACTTATTGTCCCTGTACTATGATTAGCATGATATTGGACTCCATGTTAAACAGTGACTATGAGGTTAAAGGGATGATCTTCAGGTTAAAGTGTTTACACCCATATCAGATGAACTGTAACAGAACTGTAACCATTTTAGAAGACAGAGTCTAATTAGACAGTTTAACAAAAGATTTAACTTCTGTTAAATTTTTGAACCAACACGTTCTCACTCCTGACTTGTAGCGGTTTGGTTGGGTTTTTACAAAACTACTTGGTTAGGATTAGGAAAAGATTATGTTTGGGTTAAAATAACTAAGTTCACTCTCATAACTAATGGAAGTTATGGAAGATACGGAAGTCACGTAGCCCACATTATGTTACGTAAGTGACGTATGTCATTCACATCTTCCCCAACATTTATGTATGTTACTGGATGTTAACCCCAGTCTTTGGAGGGAAAGTCCAGTGTGTGATCCGTCCGTCCATCCGTCCAGCAAGAAGTGACAGTTGAGGAGTACCTACGGCGTCAAACTTAGAAGCATAGTGCCACTGACCAGGCTGCTGTATTTGACATGCTGGGAGTGATGGTGATGCTCTGTCAGGTCCGTACTACAGTTGTTTTCCTTCATATAGGTTGAGATGAAATGACTTGGACAGTCAAAAACATTCAGCTGCTTGGCCCTAGACCTCTTTGGTTTCCTTGTTTTGGATCATTGTCTTGCTGCTCTGACCTAGAATTTTGAGACTTGATGAGCCACCAAACATGGATGTAAACACCCGTAAACACACTTAAATTCAGCACTTTAACCTTAGAGAGCAGAGAGACAAAAATGAGAAAATCCTTTGCTCTCTAAACACACTGCGCTTAAGGTCGCCCTTTAAAGAGCAATGACGACAGCATGACTTGAAGAATCAATCGTCTTTCATTTAGATGTATTTTAATCTGGCTCTTTTTTTCCTCAGTGTAAGAAGACCTTTGACTTTATCTTTATTTAGATAACTCAGGTTTGGATGAAGACTTCCTCCTGATCTGTATGCATCCGTCCCATTGAACAAGTTAGTTCCCTGACTCGATTACGGATTCACTGAAAGCACTTGTCCATCATGCCTTGATCCGATTATCTTGTTGTCAGGCTGTTCACTCACTCACATCATTATATTACAGATGGAAGCCTATGGAATTACAGCGGCATCAATCACAGCCACCTCCACGGTCCATGTACCCTGAATGACAGACTGACGTTACATACCGGATGTTTGACCCATCCTCTTGAGAATATAGAATATCTCCAGGCAAAGTAGTTCTCACAGCAAGAAATGGAAGGTTGGCCATTCATTTGCCAATTAATGTGCACACAGACAGCATGCACTGCAGTTATATGCATATAGGCAGCGAGACAGTGCAGGAGCTAGATGACCTTTGAGTTATAATGGGCTATGAATATGTGTGTGCACGTAATGAGATTTACAAATTGTTGCAAATGCCCAGTCTGGGATTTCGTTCAAGATGTTTGATGCCTCAACATGTTCAACCGGCCTTCTCTAAATGAACAAAATGTCTCCTTGGGCATTTTATCTGCCCACACCCAACTGGGCTTATAACCAAATACTGAAACATTTTGCTTACTTAAGGACTCAAATTTTGCCAAAAATTTGATCGTCAAACCAAGTTTGGAAGTTTGAAAGTCATTGGAGCAACTTTCAGTTCAAATGAAAGCAAGAAAATGATCGTTGGGATGAAATTACATGTCACTGCAGCTAATTTACCTGTCAATATATTCATGAGAAATTACATATGCAACATCTACGCATGACTGGAAAAAATGGAACCAATCTAAGAGTTGGGAGAAAATGCCCGATTACAGTCCTTGAACTCGCTTGCAGTCAAAGTCTATTTGCATAATAGATACAACCTTAGCCCTAACCCGAACTAGTCTGTGACAAGTAACCATGACCTGATCTCAGCCCTAAGGCTATCCATGAAGGGCAGTGCTACAGGGGAATATTCTGAGAAGTTTCTTGTTCACTATGTTTATTTATGTGGCTTTATAATTTTATTGTAAATAGAATAGCTTTCTATTTGATAACTTAAAGGTGCATTTACACAGTGTGTGCACATAGCTACAGTAAGACCTCTGGATGAAAACTGTGTTTGTTGGGGGTTTGTTTAAAACCAACACATCTCGATAACTAACTGACCGAACATTGGTCCATTGCCAATGACTCCCAAAACGACATACATGAGACCAGTGGGGAGAACCAGCGGCAGGTGATCCGGACCTTTGTCATAACATAGTTGAGGTTATGCAATGATCGCAGTTTGGTTCGGATTAGGAAAAGATCATGGTTCTGTAAAAAAATGAATATGCTAACTCAGGTCATGTTACTTACCTTACGTAGGTAAAGTATGTTACATCATTTTAAAACAAGCAGTCTCCTGGTTGAAAGTCTGGGTGTGTTTGAACCATCTACCCACCCCACCTCCTCCATATGCACTACGTCACTTCTCTTTTGCTCCTGTCATAATTCCTATGACCACTAGAGGTTGTCACCTCACAATAAACCTAATTATGGGTCATAATAAGCTGCCAAAAGACCCGTTTTTTTAAAACCGGCTGATTGTCTAATTGATTATAATGTAGCGCATTCCCCTTTCCCATTCGCTTGTTGAGCATAATGTAAAGAATGATAGCCAACTACTGTTGATTGTATGAAAGTGGAAATATGGTTCAACTATGTCCTGTAGATCAGTACAAGGTAAACTGTTACTTTACATAAACTGACATATGTACCGGGGTTCTGATGTATATCAATAAGTATGATTTGTGTGTTTATCTTCTCACTTGTTGCGGCAGTAGAGGGCCATACACAGGGTTCCCAGGAGGCTGATTGCCATGGCGATGGAAGTGATTGACAGCACCTGTCTCTTGTACACCTCTTTGCTCTCTGTAGGGAAACAAAAACAGAGAAAGGCGCCACATTAATATCCAAACAACACACTTTTTTGGAACAAAGCCATAGATCACTTTCATATCTATCAGTGTGGTTGTATTAGAGACATAGAAGAAGGAAAAAGAAGTGGGATTCTGTGAATCTGCGAGTGTGTGTGAATATTTGTATATCTGCCGAGATCCCACAGTCAATACTCACAGAGCCAGAATTAATACTAAATTAATATGATGCAGTAATCTTCCCATAACACAGAATTAAACATGGTTTTGAGGTTTGTAGTTATCCACTTTTAATTTCTAATATCGTTGTTTACAGCACCCAAACAGCCATTTCAAATCATCAAACAACCAGTTGCGGTGCAACAGCTCTCTGGGGCTTTCTTGTATCTGCCTTGCAGATTCATTCCTGTATAAGTGTAATTACTTTTGTTCAGAATAAAACTGAAATAAAATAACAACTCGAAACTCATTTGCAATACACCGACAACCATTTACAATTCTCCAGTAACACCTGCTATTCTTAGTTACCACACAGCCCTTCAGCTCATTTTATCAGCTCTACCACATCGAGTAATGGTCCAATAGACGCAGACTGCTTTTGAAATGGATGCCACATGTAATGGAGCTTGAATATATGGAGACAAGAAGAGTTATGGCATGGATGGACGCCATTAGTGGAGAAAAATGGAAGCTGTCTTGTTTGCTACGAACAAGTAAATCATAGTTGCCTTCAGATACATTAATAGGCGATCAATCAGGTTTTATTTAGCAAGGCTCAGACCTTGGAAAAGCACAGAGATGACACAAGGTGTTGGGGTTTTACATCGAGGTGATTGAGACAAATTTTTACTGCGGATGGGTTTGAATGGCCACTTTAGTACAAAAAAGATAAAGTTCTTTACAGCTGCATCCTCAGTGCATAAGATCAGAAAATCACTGCTAGAAGCTGGAGAATACAACCACAGCCTCCTCAGGTACAGAGCAACACAACTGCAGCCACTGCGTCTTGCTCAAGGGCATCCTTACAGCAGGCAATGAAGGAGAGTGTTACTAATTCACGAGCACATCAAGATTTACAAGCCTGTCTGGGAATTCAAACCAGGGATCTCTCAGCACAAGCTTACCGCTGTAGCCTTTAAGCTACTGATGCCCACACAGATATTGCATAACCTATCATACATGCAGTATGTCATACATAATCCCTGAAATAACTGATGCCACAGACACTATTAGTGCATTGTAAGGGCATCTTTTTTCTCTCTTGTGTGGCTGTTTTTCTCTCCCTCCTTCTATGTCTGAGTTATGTTTTGGGTCAGCGTTGTTTTGATGCCGTTAATCAGCCTGAGTCATCACATTGGCTCATTGGCTATAATTATATCATTAGAGGGAGCTGGGGGATGTCCTACGGGACCACACTGAGGTCGGTTGCAGGGAAAGCAGAGAGACAGGGAGGGTGAGAAAGACAGAGAGTGAGGATTGGGGAAATATAAAAGAGAAATGAGGATGAATGTGAGGGAAGCAGGATTACATCGAGAAGCAGTGATCCCTCTGATGCATATTTATTTAGTTTGATTTGTGGGTATTTCCTGATCCTAAGTACTGATCTGATATATCTGCATCATTTTACCCTTTTTTGATTTAACAAATTCCAGATGAAGCTAAAATTAAGGGGTGTTTACATATAACTCTTCTTACAGTATACGGTATTTGGCGCTTTCCTTTATTAACTCAAGAAATAGATACCTCACTGAGAAACACTCCTTAAGAAATACTCATAAAATTGGAGTCAGAATAAAGACATAATGGTCAAAACTGAAGCGGAAGAGGCAGAGATATCTTACATTTTAAATTAGTCTGGAATGTGTCAAGCCCCAAAACATTTCCCATAATGCAACTATGAGGATTTTTCATTAGACACTTCCTAGCTGATAAATGCCTGCGTGTTTCAAACTTGTACACCCCCCAGTTTTTTCTAAGACTCCAAGCTCAAGCCGAGATTACCCCGAACCCACCAGGGTTTATTTCTCAGACTTAGTGAGCCCTCTCCACAGGCCACCATATACATCTGTTTAGCATCATGTTCCTATTTGGTGCACAGAAGTAGTAGTTAGAATAATCTTTAATCTTAACATCTCTCAGTCTTCATCAGAGTTTTTTCTATCACCATGTTATCATGTGTCTGAAGTTCAACAGTACTTAGGTCACGCGAGTACCATGACAATTGATCAGACAACATCCACTGATGAAAACCGTGACAAGCAGTTGAAAGCTCTGGAAAAAGCCAGTTATAGAAAATCAAGTTAAAAGTAGTAAATGTATAAAATTGAGTTCTCCTTATGAGGAAATGTGGCTTTTTGTAATTTAATAAAACATTTCAACTTGATAGTGATAAAGAAACTGGTCTGTGTGGATTTGTCATGTCTGACTGACAACCTATGTGTCTGATAACAGTATCAGTGCTGATAATGACTCGGTGTATCAGAGGAGCCTGTCGTCTAAAGAAAAACGGCAGCATCAGTTGTTTCAGCAAACGGATTTATGCTATATCCTCAAGACCTTTTGACACAGGACTCTGCCATTTGCTTTCTGTTTGCAAGCTACACTCAAGGTTCATTTCTTTTTAACCACCTACATTTTTTTCCTCGTAGGTATAGCCAAGCCACAAACCTTAATAGTGTGTCATATCCTAAATGGCTTCAGTGATTTATAGTAGTTTTGGAAGACACTGATAAATGGTGCATCCTGCCATTAGGGATGCTTATGCTTCTAGATGGCACTTACAAACAATGACTTATTATGAATTATTAATAAATTGGGCACATTTGTATGAGTGGTGCTCGAGTGTAAGGAGGGCAGTGATGGAAGAAAAGGTCGGAGGAGTAGAGTAGATGTGTTTTTTATCAACATTTTTAAGTCCTTAAGAACTTTCATTTGCGCTGGAGAAGGGGAAAACAAACGAACAAATGGACAAAAAACACACCCCATAACATTGTTTTTATGGTTGGCTCAGGTTCAAAAGTTGCTGCTTTGACATTGTGAACAAAAGGTGATGGAAACCAGATAATGCTGGGGATTTAGATGGAAGACTGGGGTAAAAACTGAAATTTGAACTTCGGATGACTCCATCTTCCTCCACTGATAATCTGAGTCAGATTGTATGAAGACACACAAATATATGTGTGACCTTACCTACACACAAACAAAAACAGAAGTTTACAACACTAGAATTTTCGGGGAAAAGTTGACATATAGTCAGACTAAGATGTTCTGTATGCAGCATGCTTGGAGTGAGGCCAATCATAAATATGTGGCCAAGGTCGATAAATACTTCAACTTCCCTGCAACCCTCCCACGTCCTTGTTTGGACACACCTCTTGTATGCACAGACACACTCATGATGTGAATAAATCATATGGCTCGAGAGAGGGAAAGCATGTTCGTGTTCCATCTGTGGGGTCGCGAGGTCACATCTTCTATTTATTTCCGCTTCAAACCTCAGTGTTCTGCCCTGCAGCCTGGCTGGTTGTTTATTTACAGCAACATTATAGCAAATATGATTAATATTTTACACTAAAGCTGGCAGCGGCAACGCTGTGGAGGTGCTACTGTAACCTTTAGGTATGTACGAAATCATATACTTTCAGAGTGTGTTTGCAGCAGCCATGTTTCCATACAGGTGAACTGGCTGGAAAGAGAGAAATCAATAAGTGATGGAGTAAGTGGTGAAATACCCTTGCCTTATATACAACAAAGATTAAGGCCTTTAACCTGTATTGCTTTTAGTATGCTATTTATGACTTGTTTCGCTTGATATGATTCCTAAACCCTGACCTGCTAAAGTGCTTATAGATACAGAGCACAAGCCTATCCTTTAATGTCTCTAATCCATATATCACTGATAAGAAGAAAGCAAATAAATCTCTATTTCTGACAAGAGAGCTGCATTTATCCACATGCCCAACTATGTCAATGTGTCAGTTCAACAAAACATTGCAGATATTTTTCGATTTATTCAGTTACGTAGGATAAGCTTTGAATCTGAGTCATGGCCGTTTCCTTTACATTTTACTGGAGATTGACAGTAACTGTATTGAATGACAGTGGAGCTCTGATAAACATACAGTACTTGCCTACTGGTTACACACAATAATCTGGGAAGCACAAAGCTTGAAGCCTGGTAAGATGGATACGTGAGATCACAGGATGTCATGATCTTGCAAATCCAGCTGCCTCGCAAGGTCACGTCTCTGAGACAGATATCTCAAAATCTTCCAGAATAAAACCCTAAACTCTGACAAGATGCAACTGAAAAAATATATTTTGGGTGATCTTACCCTTTAAACTACTATCTAATTTTCCCAATGTCTTCTGTTTTGGAAGGAGGATGTATAGCAATTTACTCTAAATATGGAGACCAAGAAACACTTGAAAACACTTACAATACAGTCAAATAGTTGGTGACAGTACAGACACAGATACCAACACACAGACATAAACAGAGGTGACTAAAGTCTGGCGACAGGCTGAGGTGGCATTTTGACAGCGAGTCTCTGAGGCACGCTGACTCTGAGCCCTGGTGAGAGGGCTTAAGTCTACATGGTGGGAGCTCATGACATATAAACAGAAACAGAGGACACAACATGTACTTGGCAGTGCTCCAGCACAACAGTTTCCATCATTATCAGACTTGTATGTATCAGTGTTCATACCAAAATTCTCATATTCTCAAATATCATATTCCATAAGGAAATATTAGGATTTGTGCTATCTTGCCGTTATTTAAATTGCAGGCAGTGACAGGTTTGTGAGTAATTCAAGGATTTTTATCGAATGTTTTGGACATATGGACGAGTCAGACTGCTGGCAGACACTGACGCCGTCAAGGTCTGTTCCAGATATTAGGTTAAGGTTTATTAAATTGTGTTGCATTTGTACAATTATGAATTAAACAGTTGCCTCCAGTTGAGGGCAGTCAAATTTAATGTTTAGTGGCAGAACACTGGAATCGGTTCAAGGTTGACACAGTGGCAGAATTTGGATGAATGATGGTAAAGGACTTGTAAGGTCAGTGCTGGCTGACTGCTACACAAACAATCACAGTAGCATACACGCCACTGATGGTAAGATCCTTAATCAAAGGAATGCATAATGTTATTTCAGATCAATAAGGTCTCAAGTTCTGTTCAGATCTGCAGCCTCCAGACAGATCAGATTTCATCAGCTGATGACACAGCTCATTGCAACTCGAAAATGAAACCCAGAGAATAGCAAATGAGTAATAAATAAGTTGTAAAGTTCATTTTCATAAGCTTATATGTATATTAATATGTGTGTTTAAAAAAGAAAATAAAAAAAATATTGAATCAATTGTATGTGTGGCGGGGTCTGTATCTTCAGAGACCCTGCCCTCTGCATTTTCTTATTTTCTTAGTATTCCCTGTGTTTGGGACATTTCTGGACATCAACCTTTGGTAAGTGGTGTGTAGCCCCCAGCCAATAACAGATTACAGGGTGCAAGGTCAGGACTCTATAAAAACATAGTGACAACAATACATTGCTATCTCCATCTCTTTGTTTTCTGTCTGATGTGGATGTATAAAGAGCTTGTTCGACTGAGAGTGGGGCTGAGCTTCACACACACAGGCAGAGCAGAGAGAAAAAAAGTGGACGAGATGAAGCGTACACTTCAACTGCATTCACATAAAAACTGGATGATTGTGCCACAGTATGCATTTGTTTACTTGTCTGTTCTTGGCATTGTAACCTTTCTGTTTTTTTTTCTGGTTCACTGCTGTGTTTTTGCACTTGTACATATCCTGTGTGAGCGGCATGTGAAGGCTGTACATCGCCATATACTTTAAGTGATTTGGTCGTCATGGAGAAAAGTTTTTAGTAAAATGTACAAAAAACCGCAGATCTCATGATCAAACTGGACTGTTCTCAGAGTGAACCAGTGTGGATGTGTGGTCCAATAGCAGCTTTGCTCTGTACATCATATCTCCCTGTCCGTACCAAGAGTAGCTGAGACTGACAGGGATAAATGAATGAGAGGAATGACATAACAAGTGTGAGGTGAGATCAGAGGATGCAGACAGAGGGGAATGGGATTCTCCAACCTCAACGCCCTCAGCATTACACTTTTCATGTGCCGCACAGACTGCTGATGGAGGATAAAACCTTTATTTATGCAGGCCTGCCGTGCTAGAGTAAGCATGCGCTCTTTGCTGGTCACGGTCCTTTTCCTCTATTACTTGGATGGCTTTATTCCCCCATTTACATACTGAATATATTTAGGTGACTGGGGCTACTGTTTCAGCTGGTAATTATATTCCTTTTTTTATCTTTCTTTCTTTTATTCTTCTTACATATTGTCTCTTGCCTGTGGTCTGGAAGAGGTTATGCACACATTTCCTTTTGAGACTATTGAAATTCACTTTATGTTGGTATTAGACTGTCACAGTGCCGCTGCTCGCAAGACTATATTGCCCTTGTGCTGACTTGTGGGATTGTTTAACCCCTTGAATCTCCTGCAGGTTTCTGGACATCTGAGGTAATCTGAACTAAAGCTTTTGCCTTTTCTGATGTCTAGGCTGAAACGCAAAGGGGTCAAGACTTTATTGTAATAGCCACTGGACTGTACGACCACTCCCTTCCTACTATTAGGTCTAGTGTTGTCAAAAACATACATTTTTCAATACATATTGATTCTGAATATTTGAAACAGTTTCAATACCCCTTTTCAGTTTCAACTGACCCAATTTCCATGGGGTCAACGTACCTGTTCCAGCTGGTTTTGTTTGCCAAAGAAAAAAGCAGGATCGCTTTAAATACTTCACATTTGAGGCATGGAACATAGAAAGGTAGAGGATACAAGCATGACCTTATACAAGCAATGCCACAGACCGGTGCTAACAAAAGATAATAATACACCAAGTTCAGCAAAGCAAGCTGACATACTCCACTCTTTAAATGATTTTGATTGGTTGGTGACAGCTTCCATTTTAACATCACTGAAGTAACAAGATGGTCCTGTTAGCTGTTGATAAGAGTGTTGTCCTTTTGTTGGCACAACAACCATCTGTAATTCCCAAAGCTACACTTAGACAGCAGAGTTTAGTACGCATGCCTTGTTATATTTATTTTTTTTATTTCATCAGAAATTTTATACCCTCAATGTGTTCTCAAATGTTCCCTGTGGTACTGAAAATGATATTGAATATCAATACTTTTCAAGGTATTGTAAAGAAGTTATCGTGACAACACAAATTAGGACTACGCTGACAATGAAAGTTTCCACATTTGTTTTTTTGTTTTTGGACAAGCAGATTTACCCTTTTATTTCCCAGTTTGTGTTCTCTTAATGTGTTACCTGTCCTTACATGCAATCTTTCATCTTGCCATTGAAGTTTGTGATGGATGTGCTTTATAAATAATGCAACTTGACTTTTTAGACAATAAATACTTGAAAAGGGGGACAATTCTCTGGTGACAGTGGTGCTGTGGCGATTTTTTAAAATCTGCAGTCCTTGCTGTGGCTTGTAAAGTTAACTTCATCACTCTGATTTTATCAAAACAATATGACTAATATGAAAGTTAATCCTTAAAAATTGTTTTTTCTAAACTTGACCAGTGAACCATTTATTCTACACCTGTGTGTTTATGATTATGCTGTTATGCAAATCCATTTTAAGAACAAAACTGCATCTCCAGGAATTTCAAATCTCTGAAAATAAAAAAAAACACAAACAAAACTAAAACTAAACAGAAATGCTGTTTGATTGAGAAGCAATCTCTCGCATGACACCAGAGTGATTGCTGACTCCCACTCTGCATTACGTCTGCCTATGTGTCTGTCTTCTCTGCTGTTACTCATCTCCTTTCTCTACTTTGACATTGAGCAGCAGAGGCCCAATATTATGCAGTCACGATGCATTTCAGTTGTCAAAGTCGAGCACAGTGAAAGGAAAACTTTTCCTACCTGCTCTCCACACGTAAAAGACAACTCAATGACATGAATGTAACTAACTCCTATCGATGCTGTCAAGATACATCTAAACGTGTCTGGCTAGTTCTTCTTCACTTCTTTTCTTCCAGCATAAAATGCACCTTAAACCCTCTGGATGGAAATTGAAAATCAACATGACTTAAAATCCACCCCACCCACCCCCCAAATAGCTGCCTGTAACACTTTGCTCTAACATTGATTTACAACCAGGAGGAACATTTTCCAGTCAGAGCTCAGTGATCTCTGATGGAAAGGAAATATTGATGCTCACATGAGTGAGTGACTGACTAGATACAGTGAAAAAGTCTCCCCTTTTTGCCAAGCAACATAAAACATGTATAAAGAGGCAGACAGGATCCAAGAGTTCTTGAATATATTCTCTGTTTCATTAAACCTCGGGTGGGTGGTGTCCAGGGTGGAGAGAGCTCAACCTTCAGACACTTCTCGTCTAATTTTAACCTCAGGAATTGACTCTGTTGGAGGGGGGAGCTCAATCTCCATAAAATATGCATAGGGATATGGGTTGTCTGTGGAAAATAACGACCATGGAATTAGACAGAGTATTTTGTTTGAATCCAACATCCTGTGCACATACAGCACATCTCAGTATCTACACTCAGTAGATGGACACCTGTGCAGACTGGATTGGCAAATGTTTTATAACTAGCTAGCTTTGGTCTCAGCTCATTTTTGTGCTAATTATCAATACAACCTGAGCAACGTCTAGGGCTACAATAGACTTACAAACTGATGGATCCAAATTAATGTAGCGGTCTGAATTGAATAAAGCTGAGTTGTGTCTATATAGTCAATATTTTCAAGGATAATTTGTTACAACTTGGCTCTCAGGTTTAAATGAATGTTATGTCTGCACTTGGTAAGGTCCCATTGCAGAAGTACACCATGAGCGCACAACTACAGCAAATACAATGGGCCAGAGTTAAACCTGAAAGCCGGTCTGTAAGCTGTGCTTACAGAACAGAGGTTTGTTTGTCTTTGCCTTTGTTTTTCTTAGTTTTTTTAAATTCTCACTGTGGCTTTGATTCTTTGAGCGCTCCCTCAAAGAGCAGAGCCTTTCCCACTGATCTAACTAAATTACCAGACCATAAATGGTCAGTTCTGCACTTGACTGAAATAAAATCAATCAAATGGATGAAAAGGGTTCCCCCAAATAATCACTTGTTATCAGTTGTAATAAACAGAAATGATGATGTAATTGGAAGGAACGGGGAATATTTATAAGACACACTCTTCATCCAGCCTCCAAAATAAAGCTTTTTTTCCTAAGTAACCCACTTTGTACAGTATGTATTGACTTAATTGTACCAATATCCCAAAAAATCTGTAATAGACAAAATAGACATTTAGTGGATTGGTATGTAAGCCTTTTTTTTCTCAGGAGAGACAGCTTCCAAAGCCACAGACATTGACAAACCAGGGTTGAGTGTGGGCGGTGCTTATCTATCTGAGCACTGCTTAACACAATGCTGGGGAAGACATTGGCAGGATGTTAGCTAGGCAAAGAAAATGTGGCAGCCTGAACAATGTTGCCGAGGCATAAAACCTCTCACTGAATATAAATGGGAAAACCTGCGAGATAGCTCCCTGGAACAGATCATCTGTCACTGCCAAGTTTGCATAGTCTCAGCAAGTTTCCTGAAAAAAGCTTTTGTTCGTTTCACTGCAAATGCAGCGGTCGTGCAGCAGAAAGAGAAGCGTGGTTCTGCTTGTTCTTCTGAAACTTTACTTTAAGGAAGAAGCAGGGTTGTCAAAACTGGGGGAGGCCACTCGATCCATTGCTTTTCAAACCTGCTGCAGTGGAAAGTGCCAAAATTATAACAACTGAGAGAGTGAGGGATTCTAGTTAACAACAAGCTTCCACGTCGTTAACTAGCGTTCCTCGGCTGTGATACGCAACACAGAGCCTGCGAGGAGAGCCAAGAACAGGAGAGGGGAGCTTGGCAAGGCTGAGGAGGAGCCGCTGGCATCCACCCGGCACAGCCTCGCAGGCATGTACATGGGAAACACACAATCGTTGGATGAATCTCATCTAACTCACATAAGTAATAATTAAGGACTTCAGAAACACACTTCTGAACATGTGCCATGCATGAGCACACATACACACAAGTGCTAATGAGCAGCACATTTGCTAACAGTGCCAACATCATAAAAACTCCCTCACTGTACCCTGCCTGCCTCTCCGTTCTCACTGTTTCCAAGGAGACTGCAGCACATTGGTATTCTGAAGGGACACTTCATAAGCAATTGTGAGAGAAAGAAGGAGAGGCAGAGCGGCAGAGAGAAAGAAAGCATAAAGCTAGAGATGGTGCAGAAAGTAAATACATATGTGTAGAGAGAACAGAGAGATAAAGACTGTGGCTAATATTTCAGAGAAATGGTGTGCAGCATGTGCACAGAATGAGGTTGTGAATATGTGAATGTACATTCATACAGATGCCATTTGCCGTCACCACAGCTTTGCTGTCTCCACTGCAAATAATGCAATGATGCCATAATGCGATTAGATGGCATTATGAACAATGCATGGACTGTATGTAAGCAGTCACACAGTGGAATGTTGATCCAATATGAAGCCCTGTGATGTCAACAGTCGTGACTCATGCAGGTTGAGGACAAGAAAAGCTTCCTTACCCATAAACTCGATGCCCAAGTGATCTGTTGTTTCAGGCAGCAGGGAGGAGAGGGGGAGGGGAAGAGAGAGAAAGGGAGAGAACATAAAGTTATTAATAAAAATAGTGCATGTTAGCATTGTGTCACAGCGTATACCCAGATCATCACTGACTTGTTATTCTTTCATGTAAGTTGCTGTATCGGTATTTTATCCGTTGTCACATGGGGTTAGAATGCACATGCTGGTAAAGTTACAACAAATGACACATGGAGACGTGCTTGCTCTTCTGGATTTGTGAGGACCCACATTTATGATGACCCTTGCATTGACCTAAATCCTGACCCCAGAAGCCCTGAACACTCACGTTTTTGATCAGCTTCCCACAACAAGCAATGGAGTTAATTCCCATGAGAGACATTTCAAAAGGTTGATGTCATGTACTGAAGAATTGGCAACATTTGCATGAAAATCAGATGACAGTTGCGGGGTTGTTTGCTCTTGCTGTGAGGCCACTGTCAGTCAAATCTGATCTAACCACACCCACACAGTCCTGTTGGTCCTGCTGAATCACATTGACTGAGTGATAAACTCTTGATACATACTGAAGATTTTCTAATTTTTTCACTCTAACCATTTAATGTTCTAAAAACAGTACATACAAGAGTACTGCACCAAACACTGTGGTACTCACGATAAACATCTGATCATGCTCCAAACTGCATCAGTTTTGTGAAGAGATACAGTATTTCAGTGCTACAGTGTGACATTTGGTGGAAAGTTTCCCCTTGCTATAATTTTGCTATTGTGGGGTGTTCGAAGCACTGCTTTCAGCTACAATATATATATATATATATATATATATATATATATATATATATATATATATACATATATATATATATATATATATATATATATATATATATATATATATATATATATATATATATATCTCATATCAACTGGCTCTGCTGTTTGGCATGGTTGTAGGTGGTTATTTTAAGGGAATGGAAATCCTCATCCCCTCCTTGTTATAGTTGGCTCATATGATTTCCTGTATAACTTTGGAAGAGAAAAGTATGCAGAGATTTGGGGACCCTTGGGAATTATATCAGAGGCAGGGTGTATAAATAATGTGTTTATTCATGTCTGTGTCTCGAGAAACATTGTCCACCGCACACTTACTCCCACTATCTACAACCAACAGACTCTAGGTGTCGGTCCCTGTCGGTCACTGTGCGTGGTTTCTGCTGGCTCCTAACTACTCTGCTGGACATCCGGTGCCAGTGGCAGTGTGTATTACCTGTGTTTCTGCTGTGTTTTTCCCTCTCTTATGTTGCAACTTTCTTACTTGGTTAGGGTTAGGAGAACTTACAGTAAAATACATGTTTCGGTCACCATAAACATGGCTGGAAATATCCAGAGGTCTTGCTAAAAACACCCAGTTTTAGGGGACATACGTAGCCTTTCACATGTATACATTTGAACACATCTCGTTTGCAGAAACAACAACTGCTAACATTTCTCCTGCTGACTGGGCTCAATGATTACTGGCAGTCCCACAACTCTATAGGACTGGAAACATCCTTCCCCCTGACTCTTAGAAAATAATCTAAAGGAAGTGCTGAAGTGCTGAAGTGCTGTCTGTGTGTTACCGCAGGCATTTACCACACTGACGGTGACTTTATCTCCTGAGTGGCCCTGCCCTATATCTTAGAGTGGGCGAGCTGGTCTTTCTAATGCGAAAAGCTCTGTCCAATCTGCCCCCAATCTTTTGGGGCAATGTTAGCACGGATGTAAGCGGATCATTTTTCACTTTACCAATGACCCAGAGACCTCTCTACTGCCTTCTTGATTCCTCCTTTCAAAAATCCCTGTGATGGTGGACAACAGGAGGTGATCAAGATAACTGCCACAGAAGGGTTTTGGAAAAACATCTATATACAGGTTTTGACAAGTATTTCTCAACCATAAGGTTTCCTTATAATTCTCAAAGAAAGTCCACGTTGATGTGAATCTTTAATGTCGTAGACATTGGATGAGATAAGCAGCAACTGAGGATAGAGCAGGAACAGAGTGATGCAACATTTCGCAAAGCAAACCAACAAAACTAAGAGTAGAACATCAGCAAGACTAAAAATGTCACTTTACAAAAAAAAACTGTATAGTCATTTGATATGTAGCTACATAAATACTTCTCTTATAAAAGTCAGCAAAGCTTCACCTGGAAACATAACCTTAATTAACTTAACCCAGATTATGTGTTCGGAAGCTGAAGTTTGCAATTGGGCCTTGAGTTTTTATCATTTTGTCAAAAATCTTTCGCAAATTGAAACCACCAATACTAAAGCTAACCTTAGAATATTAGCTATAGTGGAAACATCCATTGTTATGCAAAAAAAAAAAGGAATTGAACTTTAATAGTTAATAAATAAAAAAAATGTGGATTTCAAAGAATGTACACAACCTGAGTTAATTCTCAAAACATTTGCTACATGTTGCTGTGTCGTGCATCTGCCAGTCTAACTGAAGGAACAAGGAGTTTTCTTTTAAATGTCATGACCATCATTTATCTTCATTTACCATTTGGTTGACTGTTGTTTTTGTTTGTTGTTTTTAACCTTATGGACCTCATTGACCTCTACAGAGTCAAAAGAAAATGCAAGAGTGTGATCTCTCCTCTTAAATTCTGCAGTTTTGCAGCCTTTTGTGTCGAGCTATAAGCGCTGCTACTGCCAGGGTTAGAAACTCAATTTCCCATGGAGCTCAATGAGTAGAGCCTTGCACTAAAGCTGCCAAGGTTAGGGATTTCATTTTCTGTGTAGCTTGGTGGGTAGAGCATATATCAGCACCAGCACTGTCAGGATATGAGCTTTAGTTCCCATTGGGGCCACCCTTACTAAAGATGTATGCACTCCTGCTCCTGTAAACCACTTACGATGAAGGACCCACAAAGTGTCATATGTTAAATATGCTCTGTGGAAACTGATGGCCGTTGAATTATTAGATCAGCCAAGAGATACCACTGGAGAAGCCACATTTGAACCCATAGCTGGCTGGACACAGATGTTTTCACAAGAATAAAAAAGGATAAAATTAGAATATTTTTCTAATGAAAAAGGTTTCCCAAAGGGGGACTCAAAATGAGGACACTAGATTGTTGTTTTGGGCCTTATTAGCTTTATTTTGATAGGGTTGGCAAAGAATGACAAAAATGGAGGAAGAAAGAGAGGAGATGACATGCAGCGAAGGACCCAGGGAATCAAACCGATTAGAAATGACAGAGAAAAGTACAGCAGTTATGTAAGGGTGAAAGACAGGCATTAGCATTTGCCTCTGATAACTGGGACTAGATTCATATTTCATACGGGCAATATTTCCTCGAAGGGTGAAGGTTTCACTTTATACTCTGGTAGAAGAAGTTTCCAGATCCTTTGCTTAAGAACAGCGTAAAATACCCAAATGCAAGTCCTGCATTCAGCTTAACCCACTGAACTGAAATAAGAAATACAAGAGGAGATACCAACAAATATGTTCAGTTGAATTTTGTGGATATTATTATAAAATGATGCACAGGACATGTGTTCTCACAAAAACATGGCGTCTTGCACTTTAGTATTTTCTGTAAACATCATGATAAAATAGCTCTGATAAAGAGCAAGAACGCATTGAGTACAGTTTGGATACTCTCACATTGAATGGAATAACACAAAGTTCTCAAACCTAAAGTTATGTAAATCTTTTTTAATTATTATTATGTAATAATATTCAATTGTCCTTGAAATGTCTAATCTTTCATACATTTGCAATCTTCTTTGAGAATAAACCAAACATCATTCAGGATGAAAAAAATTAAGCAAACCGACGTTTTATATGAAAGTGTATACTCCCCACTGTGTGTGTGTGCGCGCGCATGCGTGTGTGTGCGTGTGTGTGTGTGTGTGCGCGCACGTGTGTGTGTGTGTGTGTGTGTGTGTGTGTGTGTGTTGTACAGCTTGAAATAGAAGCAGGTGTGGGTGGCAGGGAGCCTGTAGCGTGTCGCCCTACTTCCACTCCCTGTGGACCCACACGTGGTGAAGAAGATATGCTGGATATCTGTGTGTGTGTGTGTGTGTGTGTGTGTGTGCGTGTGTGTGTGTGCATGCGTGTATGCTTCCTGCCTACTTTCACGTCCAGAGTGAGCCTCATAGTGCAAGACAGATTAGCTGACCTCCAGTGGGACAAACACCCTGCTGATTTACAGACTACACTCATTTAAAATAGTTACTGTGTGTGTCTTATTTTACTATGAATATATTATCATGAAATTAGTGGTAGTGGCATAATGCATGATAAAAAATCAGCAGCCCTCATGCACTTTATTCTTTCATGTAACTAAATTTGGAGCTTATCTAAATTGCCTGGTTAATCTTGCAAAAATTCTGTTAGACAACTGGTTGAGTTTTTATTCTAATCAACACAAAAAAGACGTGCATGAAGAAACTATATTTCATTCCTCACTGAAACATGAATGTGGTAAACTTCGTCAGCCGGGTGTTTTAATAATGATATAATATAACCATATTTAATCAAAGCAGTGAATCTGAGAGATAGGAAGGAAAAAACACGGCAGCTTTTGAGTTAAAAGAGAAAAATGAATATGAATATTATATATGAACCCTTTCAGGGTTACGGATCATCATCTGATGGATGCAGACTGAAAGCACTAATGCTGTCTGACTGAACCACAGTCATCAACACAATTGATTATGTAATGGTAGTTGACAGATTGAGGCTGCTATATGTAGGACAACCCTGAGCTAATTCACATCTAATCCATCAATCAGAGTCAACTTATGCTGCTGATTATGTTTCATTAGCAGAATTAATTACATGTGGTGTGCCACAAGACTCAGTTCTCTGCCTCGTGATATTTTGCTATAAAATTTTGTCTTTTCGTTGTTTCCAGCTGATACAGGCTTATTCAACTGCAAATAAACTGCTGCAGTGATGAAACAACTTTTTTTAGAAACAATATAATTGATTACATAAAAAAAAATGTCTCCCATTCCAAGCTTTAGAAATACAGAAAAGATTCCTTCACCATTACATGGAGACTGCCTCCTAAAACACAACTGAAGTCTTGTATCATCCAGCTTGTGTTAATAGGCAGATTCTGTATGTAGATCATTTCCCAAACAGTGTAGCCCTGACATCATCATGTAAAGAGCAGCAAAATCTAAACTGAACTTCATCCTCAGTGTCTTGTAATTTTTGTGTCCTCTTTGGCAAGACTGAAAAGTTCAGCTGACAGAAACAAGAAGAAGATTTTTTTAATATTATTTGGAAGTGATCAGATTGGATTTTTATCCTATCTGCATGGGTTGCTGTTGTAACAATGTGGGCATCAGTAACTATGAATGCTAGCGACACGACTTTCCAACATGGAGTCGTTAGAAATGGAGATCCATCATCTCACTTTCCAAACAATTACGCTGTCAAGTCGCGGAGCAGACAATATATTTCAGCGTGACCGTCCACAGCACAGTATTAGCATGGATTCTGCTCAGCCACTCTGATGCACCTTTGTGACTCTGGACTTGATGTTGCTGTTGTGTGCCTCGCTGCAAATGAAAACAAAAATTAAACTTTGAAATCTGATCAATGGCTCGAGCATCCGGCATCAAACCACATTCAAATGAGGCTTAGATCAGCTGTGCAAAAAAAAAAATCAGATCTCATGTGTTTTTTTTTGTTTGTTTTTTCAGTCCCCACTTACTAAAATCAATCTGGATAAATCAAAAAACAGATTTGGGATGGCAGTCCGAGCCTTCCTGCAATGATGGGAATGAATCTGTATCATAATTAGTTAATTTCAATGATTTCAAAGGCTACATATGACAAAATTTATATAGGTACCTTTTAAAAACTTACAAAAATAATAAGTATTTAGATACAGTATGTAGGTAGTTTTATTGCTCTGCAGTTGATGTGGTCTGGTATTTCTAAAGTTGCGATTATTCATTGCTGTCCTGTTATATCAGTTAATTATGTTTTCTTTAACAAAACTGATACTAAAATTCTCTTGTGATTGTCAGTTTAGTGTTCATGTCATGCTTCACTATGTTTTACGTAATAGCCTCTGCAGCTAACCTTTTCTACTTCCATTTGCTCTCAATAAGATGTTTCTCATACACATATTCCCCAGCGTGATGCACATAATGTTTGTGTTTTTGCGGATCTAAACATACTGCAACACACATACACGTACATAATCCTCACCTCTTTTCCTTCCCTCTGTCAGATAGAAAATGAATTATTCTAGCGATGGATGGGCATGAGGGAGTGATTGCATCATGTTCACATCTCAGTCTGACTGATAGCTCTCCATGTGTGCGGCACACAGACTACGCTACATGCTATTTCCAATTAGAGCTCAGCACTCTTTAGAGAATGGGAAATAAATTGATATTTTGGCATGGCGGCTCTGGAGGAGCAGAGGGGAAACTAAATGATCACATCGCATTGTCCACTGTTCAGCCTTGATGAAACTCAGTATGGATAAGTCACACAACCATGTGATGCAACAGAGAGTCCGGGTTTCTCACTTTGCCTTGGTCTTGCTTTGTGTTACACAATATTTATTTATTGACGGTACTCTGCAGGTGCATGTACACTATCCTATGGGATCATAGATTGTTTTTTTTTTTTTTTGCAGTAAATACAAACAAAACTGAAGGAGGCATTTCTTATAGTTATTAGTAGTAATGTTTTTACTATCGTCAGATAATTTGTAACAATAATGGATTCTAACATCCCCCAAACACTGCTGTTTGTATGCTAAAAGAAAGCAAAACAACATATTTGAACATTTATCTCATCCTACTGAACAAGCTGCAGTCGCTGCTGCCTCGAGGTTTGCACCCTGTGGATAATATATTCAAATCAACCCTCATGCTTTTACAAATATTATTCCCAAACCTTCACAACAGAGAAAAAAAGAATGACATGCAAAATGCTTGTGAAACATAGCATTGTCAGCAGCTGAGAAAATTATAGCATTCAGCCCAAAAGTGGTTTAGTTGTTTTTCAAATTGCTCTCCTGCATTTTTTTCAGGTCACATGTCTGTAAGCTGAGAGGAGCATCCTGTATCACGCTACAGTCTGACAGATTAATAGCTGCGTGTGCAGAGCAGAAATATGTGTTTAAAAATCCCCAAACAATCTATTTGCTGAATGCCAGTCTCAGTCATTGTTGAATTTGAATGTCATCCTTCACTAACCTGTTTCATCATTTGTTCTCTCTCGCTCGTATCCCTCTTTTTCTTGTTTTTTGCCCGCAGCAGTTGCTATGGCAACAAGGTATCTGTATCTTCTGACCTGACAGAAACTCTTTCATCTGAGCTGTCTGCTCTGCATCCATAAATCAGAGTGGTCCAAACAACAGGCCGGGGAGGATGATCTGCTAACGGCTTACTTTACTACCTGAACCCACTCCAAGTAACACTACAGGAATGAGCAGGAAAACAGACTCTGGAGTGATTTTCATTATGTAGGATGGTGGAACTTGCAGAGAGAGAAAGAGAGCGAGAGGGGGGAGAAAAAGCTTTTAAGCTCCACGAACCAACTTTTCCATATTAACAATGATTCGACTGACTACGTGTGAAGTGAAAGGGAGAATTATCACCAACTCGGCAGTTCCACAAAGCTTTTGAGCCTCCTTTAGTTGATTGGTTTGTGACACATTTACTGTACAGTTTAGTCTCGGCGCTCTCATCAGCCTTGTTTCCAGCAGCAGCAGCAGCAGACAGCTGCGTTCAGCAAACAAATACTGATAAACTCACTGTAAGCTGCCCATTCAGCACCGAACGGCAGACATACAAAGTTAGTGACTAGCAGGTAAAGAAAGTTGAACATTTAGCAGGTGACAAAAAAAACTAAAGCTGTGAGAGATCAGAGAGTGAAGTAGAGTCACTGTACCAGTTTTGTGCGGGACATTACTGCAGCTGCACACTTCTACTACTTGTGAACTTTTTGGAAGATCAGTTTGTTTATTTTTGACAGAACGAGGACCAGCACTGTGGCGGCTTACTCATAGACCTGCAGTATGATAAGGGGCCTGACGGCTGCCGCACAGTGAGCAAGCTGGCAGGTGAGCTAACCACCTAGTTGCTTTTCAAGTCTTGGAAACCAGTTCCATTTACTTATGTTTCTTTCCTCAGTTTCTTTCCTTACCCACACACTCCAGATTAAGGCTAGTATTAAGTGGACACATCCCTACAATTCCACTGGTTGCATGTGCGTTGCGGAACGGCTCTGCTACGGTTTTGCTCCATGCTCCCTCGTCTGTCAACACCCACCGGTTCCAGTGCAGCACTGCCGCGGTAATTACAGAATCATGCGCGATCGCAATTATACATGTATGTGTTATATAAACACAACACCAAACAGACAAAAGGTTAGTGTTCCCAACCGAAGGATTAGAAGAAGGGTAGACTCGCTTGGATTGGTCCCTTTTTTGAGATTTTTGTGCTAGCGTCAACACGGAGTGTTTCATTCAGAAAATCAACCTGATGTTTTGATGTTGCTTGGTGTGTGACTTCCTGTCTGCTCTGTGCTGTGCCATGCTCTGGCATCTGGCAAAAACAAAAGCCTCGCGTATCTGCTGCGGAAGGGTCCGGACTGCAGGGTAATATAAGTGGGATATTGCCCTTCACGGCATCCATAATCACGTCCACTTCATCCATTGTTTCCTGATAATGGACACCTCTTTGGGCATTATCCTTTAGTAACATACTTTAAAAAATGTGATTATGTTTGTTGTTCTGGCTTTATTCCATTGATTTACTTGTTTTCACCTCAATCCTGCTAATTGAACTGGGAGTTACTGGAAACTACTTTTATTGCAAGTAAGTTAGAGTCTGATATAACAACTTAACAACTAAATAAAAAAAGGTGTGCACCAACATAAAATATCAGGTAGCAAAGTGAATGATGCAGAGGCTTTAACAAGTCAATTTAACCTTCAGTACCAACAGAGGCTCACACTATATGGACCTTTAGTGCATGGAAGAAAAAGTGAAGCGAGTGCAGCAAAACACTTGTGACTAAATTTGACAATTATGTGAAAGGAGTTTGGTTGAATTTATACAGCATAATCATAAATTAAAATTGTTTTGTTTATTGCACTTTAGACTGACTCTATTTCCATTCAGCTTTTATCCTAATTGCTTTCTTTACATGCCTCTTTTGCTATGAACTGCCTCATTTTCAAGTTCTCAGTCTTTTTCTTGCTGTCTCATAGCTTCTTCATTCTGCTCATATTTTTAATGTGGAAGCCTAGCGATTAACTACAGTTCAAGGAAATGGCGGCTTCGCAGATCGAGTTTTATTCAATTCTTCACGCCCTTTCAAACATCACACTTGCTGAAATTACCATCTATGGATGCAAATGCTTCTCAGAGACAACAAATAAAACCAACATAAAACATCCACTGAGTCTCAAGTCAACTAAATTGAGTACAATTTGCTTAAATCATGCTTTAAATGTCACTTTTCTACCAACTTGTGAGAATAGAGAAAAATTCACAAAGCCCAATGAGAGGGAGCTCGATGTAATGATGACTTTTTAAAAAAAAAATAGTTTAACCCCCAACACGTCATTACAACCTTAACTACCCACATCTCACATCATGACCATTCATTCTCTGAGAGCCAGGTGGGTGTTCAGGCCATTAGACGTCAGCATATGCACACGCACAAGATAACTCACTGCTCTCATTTGTGTGTGTGTGTGTGTGTGTGTGTGTGTGTGTGTGTGTGTGTGTTTAGCTGAAGATTGTGCAGTCTTCACCTCCATTTGACAGTAACCTCCCTCACATTATTTCCTGCCGACTGCACAGCATTAAAGCAAAGTGACACAAACTAAAATGGAGAGGTCTAATCAAACCAGACTACTTTTCACTGATTCTTGCTTTTGTTTGGTGTGACAGGGTTGAAATCATTTTCACTCTCAAATAAAACGGACTGAACTTTTTGGGTGCTGCACAAGGACACATTTTACATTAGTGATGTTTTTAGGAGCCTTCAAGATAAATTGGCCTGAGGAGTATTAATAAATATGGCTGTTTATGAAAACTGGAAAGAAAAGTTATGTGGAATTTTAAGTTGAGAACAGATTTTTCAATGTTGAATGGTAATGGTTCATCCCACGTTTGAACATTTGGACTGAAATGGGATTCAGTATCGTGCTCCATGTTGTAGGATTTTGCTGTTTATAATCCGTCCTGTTTAACAGCGAGAAAAATACAGAAATAATAGTCAGTGACAACTTCTGAGTCACCGTGGGAATGCCTACAGGGAGCTGTCAATCATCATCAAGGTCGCATCTTTGAAAACAAGTCTTCCTCTGTGGCCCTTTGGCTAAAACCTACACACACACACCCACACACACAAACACACACTTTACATTTTGGGAGGCTTTCTATTCACCTTTTTTTCATTTCTTAACACCTTGTAGCCTTTTTATATTTCTATATTTGACTGTTACGTATTATTTGTTTGTGATGTTCGGTGTCCTTCTGGAGTTATTTTTGTGAAGTCTTGTGATTTTTCACTTTGACGTTCCCACTCGTCCTTACATGCCTTGGCTTCTTCCACTTAAGCTTGTGCTTTTCCATAATTTCTTCCAAGAAATGAACAAACAACTCCAGTAATGAAAGTCAGAGCTATGCAAAATAAAAGCTGCGAGACAGACAGTGAGCTGGCCTACTCAATGTTGGACTAGTAAGCTGGATTGTTATGTCTTGTGTTGCTTCCACCCCAATCACCAGAGTAAATGTTGGCCATGTTTGCTTCTATCAAACCAGTTATGCTGAAACTTTTCTTTAGGTTCAATTTTCAATTATATCTTGTGACGACGTTGTTCTGTTTCGTGTTTCGCATTCGTGATGACAAACATGAAACACAAACACAGGAAGGGAAACTCGTCTCCTGGCAATGGGAAGGGAGTAAAGACAGAGTATTTGAGCTTCGGAGAGATCATGACTTGAGTCTGTTATTCAAACGAATGAACACATTTCATTATGGTGCATTGCAGCCCCTGTTGGATCCGTCTGCTTCTTAATGGATTTCTTTCTGTATGGATATTGAAAGTCACAGCATAATGGAGTTTGATATCTTTTAACTCAACTCTGACTCAGACACCTACATCTACCCTTCAATGTCTAACATGGTTGAACGCTGTTCTACTGCAAAACTTTATTCAAGCTGGAGTGTCTGTCCGTCTGGCTCGGTGGGTAGGGCATCCAATGAGTGATGTAAACAAAGAAGCTGCAGAGCTGCGATTAGGGATCAAATTCTCTGTGGCATCGAGTTCAAACAAACAAAAGCGTCTGCAACTGACCTCACCTTGCACTCTCTTCACTGCTGAGCAGGTTTTTCAGAAACAGAAACAGGAGTCGTGGGGTACCTCTAAGCTGCATGTGTTCCTCTATCAAAGCATTTGTGGGCAAATTAAAATTTTGCTCTCGTTTCATCGGCTTCCAGGGTAATGAAAATGATCTGTCAAAGAGATTAATTTCATTTTGATATGATATTTTATGCCCATTAGTCACCATGTAAATTCCAGCTCCCTAATTACTCTGTAATACATCATTATTATACATCACAAAATTTTACAATTTCATATCACGGAGGACTCAAATGAACTCTTATCCCTTGGAAACAGTGAAAACTGAATTTATGGGCTAATGATGATGGCTTAAATAAACCATCCTTAAAGAAATCGATACATTTGATGATGACTGTTACAATAACAGAACATACCTAATAATGATTAGTGCATGTAAGAACTTAATCAGCATTATAAAGTCATGAGATCAAAGTCTATATTTTAAAAGCTATCTTATCCAGCTCTATAGGACGGATCAGATGACAATTACAGAAATGTAAAGGAGAAATTGAGCCAGCCAGCCTTTAGAAGTAGCAGAGGAAGGTCAGCCAGTGAATCACTGATGCCTCTGGGGCTTTTGGAAACCAGGAGGATGGAGAGAGACAGAGAGGAGGGTGGCTCGCTGACAGGCTTTGCAAGGATGAATGAGTAAGAGAGGAGGAGGTAGGGGAGAATAAACTGTTCCCAAAAGCAATGAAATGAAGAAGGAGGCAGGGGTGAGGATGGGAGAGAGAGAGAGAGGGAGAGGGAGAGGGAGAGAGAGGGAGAGAGAGAGAGAGAGAGAGAGAGAGAGAGAGAGAGGGAGAGAGAGGGAGACAGGACATGTCAAAAGAGAGTTTGGGTAGTTCTGGTAAGTGATAAGAGAGTTTTAGTAAGCAGTGTCTGAAGGGCACGGAGACCTGACGGAGAGAGTGGAAAGAGAGCTGGATGGAGACAGACAGAGGGCAACCCATGATTCAGCGGGGCAGGGCACATGTCATGTACTTAAGTCACAGACAGTTCGAGACTGTCATTCCTCCTCTCTCATTCTGCCCATCCTTCCTTTCACTCTCAGTTTCATTACCCAGGCTAAACTCAAAACGCCAGATAAATAACCAATCCCACTGCTTTCGACTTGGATATTTTAAGGTGAGCTGATCCATCCGACATGACAGCCAACTCATATGGGGCAGAGGAAGGTTTAGAGTTGAGTTGAGATCACTAGTTTTCACACTTGAAAATGTTACTTTAATGTAACCAGGTTCCGAGCTGTTACGCTGCTCCCTCACGTCAGTTTTGTTATTGCTTTTTTGTTGTATGTTATATAATATTCATGAGTCTGGGGTTGTGACTCGTGGACTACTGCTGTCTGACAATCTCAGATGTGTAGGTGGAATTAAAAGTGCAGATGGGTTCATCGCAGCTGCACAGTTCGCTGTAAGTCAACTCGAAGAAACAACAAGTCTTGTTTTCAACAGTGTTTAACCCCAGAGAAATCTGTTTACTATTGAAGATAATAACTTATTGGAAACATCAGATGATACGTCAGAGAGGGAGGGAGACACTGGAAAATGTGACTAAATGTAACGTGAGTAAAACTTGAAAATGTTACCTCCAAAGTGCGATCTCTTCCAAAACCTACCCACGTCTTTTTTGTGCTAGAACCTAACCAAACTGCGGCCATTTGACAATGCTGGTAATGGTCCAAAAGTCATAATATGTCCTAATATTCTCACGTGACTTTTACTATTCAAACTCTGTAAGCCTGAACCAACTCCTTCACCCTCTCTGCTCCATCACTCTTTTGTAGTATCAGAAGAAAAAAGTACATATTTACATTGTGTGTTAACGCTTCATCTCAACCTTGAACTTTGAGCCTTTTATGCTGACAGTAAAATCTCTCTTTTCATGGGTCAACAAATCCGGTTTTAAGTCGGCCCAAGAAAGCAGGGGGGAGTGAAAGGTAATCTGAGGATAGCTGGAGTTATTTTTATCTCACCAGCTATAAAGGACCAGTGTTCCTCTTAGTCCAGTGCAGTTTAATATGGCCACACAACCCGAGCAGTGATCCTTGATCAGTTCTCTTGTTCTTGGACATTTAATGACTACAGGCCCTGGAGTAGAGCCACGTCTGGGTGGAGCAAAGGCAAAGCAGCGTATCTGAATGTACCCCGGACACCAGTCTTCATTCGGGCTGAGCTAAGGGGGTGGAAAGATACACGGTGTGATGAGTTCAGTCTTATAAAGTAAAAGAAAGAGAGGGGACAGAGAAACAAGGGCAGGATGGTAACTGGGTTTAGAAAGTAACAGGCTGTGAAGTAGAACAGGTCAGTTTAGATGTTCTTACCTCGTCTTATTGGGGCTATCTTATAAGTATATGCTGTACATTATGCATTCATGTATTCATTTAATTGATGTTTTATTGTTTGTTTTTGTATGTTAAGTGAAAAGTGTAGCAGGATTTAATGGATAAACATATACAGATGTGGTGGCAGACTTTATATTTATTCAAATGCTTTATCATCTTTTTTAGACTGTAAAGCATTTTACAACTATTGCTTTAAAAGTGCCGTATAAATAAAGCTTTGCCTTCTTACTATGTTTCTATCAACAATGATTATGAAAGCTCTAAAACCCAAACACAACTTTCCAGTCTCTACTGTAAAAAAAACCCAATAACCTCTAAATAGAAAAGAAATAAGATATATATTACGACAAAGGACATTGTAATTGTGTAATGTATAACTTATATGTATTTAAATCATGCACTCAAGTGCCAGTTTTTACTTGAAATACTTAAGAGAAATCATAAAAGTAACAGGACTTCTTTAAAGATGAACTTGAACATGCAAGCTTATATTCACTATAATTAATAATCAATCAAAAGGTGGGATGTTTCATCATAGTTTTTTATTATTATTCTCAGTGTTTAACTTTCCTTTATTCTCTCTTTCATATCACATACAGAAAAGTTTAATTGGGCTGAGCTGTCTCTGGCCAACATAGACACTTCTGTGTTTAACAATGTGAAGTGCAGTTAGTTATATTTCATGCTTTTGATGAAACATTAAATTTAGAGAGAAAATATGAATCAAAAGGCAGTGAGAGGATGAGAAGATAAGAGTGAGGACATGATGGAAAGACAGAAACTATGTCGTTGGACAGCTTCAACGGCGATTGTACTCACTTCACTGTCTTCTCATTGATGGACAGTGGCAGTACTCTCAGCTGTCAACTGGTATAGCTTTAGAAAAGAAGCATTTAACGGCCATTTGGACAGGCAATTTTAAGTCACTTTGCTCCACCATCGCTCCAAGTGCCCCATCACAGAGGTCTGCTGGTCATTAGCACGTTTTCCACCTGAATTCATGGCAAGTTGTCATAAACGGTTAACTCACTTGGGGCTGGTATTAGGAGGGATGTCATTAGATGAGACAGTTGTTCAAATCGGTTAAGTTGTGCGCTCACACACACACACACACACACACACACACACACACACACACACACACAATACATCTATGTGTGCAATTGTTCTGTTAGGTTCCTGGGACACTAGTGCCATAAAGGCTAGAAAAGGCTTAAATAGAAACGCTTTGTCAAAGTGTAGTAATTCAGTTATAGGTTCAAGTCTGGATCGGATGACGTCTGGGTCTGGACCCGGACAGCAGTCTGCCTATCAGTGTTCTCAGGGGGGATGGAGAGGGGTGGCAGGTCAACAAGAGGGACACATTTTGCGATCAAGAGGGATGACGTACCTTATTGTTCCCCCTCAAATCAAAAGTCAAATATAGACAGGTCCATCCAAGAATTGCCAACAGGAAGAAAAATGTCACAAGGGAGCAAGAAATCAAGCTCTAGTGAAAGTTCAGTCAGGAAGACTACTACTTTGCACGCTTAGGCCTTTAGATTATTGTTTGTTCCATCTTAATATTTAATTCTTACGCATGCTCACTCAAATTTCTGCCGTCATTATTCGGGGCTGTCAATTGACAAATCAGCTGTTCACATCAACCGGTCACACCTATCCAATAGCACAGTGACACACCTACTTTGTTAGTCTATTATGTTGCTGCTGTCTCTTTAAATATAATTTAATAATAATAATTCACCAGCTTAATTTCACCAGCTTCATCATTTCATCAGCCTATCAGTCCTCAGCCACCACCACCGCTACCAGTGTCTGAACTCCATTGGGGGATTTTGCTTGCTAAAATCTCCCTGCAGAGTCGAAGCGCAGAAAAGACTTTCTTACAAGACTCAATTATCACATATTATCGGCTGAAATAAATAAATAAATTGCATTATTCGCTTCGTTTCTCCTGATTGAGCTAGATGTTTGTAGCACAGAAACGTGAACTTCAGGGACAACTCTTACTTCCCACATTTTGTTGCCTCTCTGTGCAGCAACACTTGTCAAGTTTAGTCAGGTCAGTTGCCCAAAATCCCAAATCACATTAGTTAATGAAACCCTCTGTTCTTTCAGCGGACTTAAATTGTGTTAAGACGGCCATATTGTTAATTATTTCATTGAATTCTGAATCATGCTTAAATTAATGATTTCAAACAAACTGATTTGTGTAGAGCAATGGTACATTTATGGGCAAATACTGAGTCCAAGCCACACCACCATACTACGCAGCTGCTTCTTTTCCTCAGCTTGTGAGACTCCTGAACACATCCTCAACACTGCACCATATTATTTTTCCTTGTGTAGCATAAAGGGAACTCTTGTACAACCCTGTGTTGTAAAATGAAAATGAAATGAACCTTTGAACCTTTGAATTTAGCTGATGCAGCGACAGGCTACAAGCAGTGTTTTTTTGCTGAGTGATAAATACATCGGAAAAAAAAGGAACAAAAGGACTTTAAGGATCAGATGGAGAGAGAAAGAACAAAAAGTCAGACAAACATGGAAAGTGGACACAATGAGAGAGAAGGAATGTGCTACAGTGAGACGACGCAGGAGAAGTGCCTTTCCTTGTCTGCCACACTTTGCCCAGTTATTAATGACCTGTGACTGCAGGGTGGGTGCAAGCAGCGGGCACACCAGCCTGCACTGCTCTGAGATAATCTGCATCCCACTGCCATATTCTTCACTAAGCACCAGCTGACAAGACCCATACTTCACTATAAATTGGGCTTTCCAGATCCATTAGCGTCCGTATGTGGCCACGACCAAAAAGTCTTGATCAGATGCTTGATGGAAATCAGAACAATAAATGAGAAAAAACAATGCAACGCTGTGTGAACTATGTGACAAAGTTAGTGTTTTAAATATTAAATCCAAAAATTTACCGTACAGTTTTTACAGAGGTAAGTCACACAGGGGTGCGTGCCAGATGAATTGCTGCAATCAATATGAGTTCTTCTCTCTCCCGCTCTCTTTTTTCTGATTGCTTGCTATTCCTGTCTATAGCAATAGGCAGGCGGAAGGTAAATTGGCCTCAGCAATCAGTATCCATTAAGCTCCATTGCAATAGTCAATTTTGTGTTTGCCATTGAGTTCACCTGCAGAGGGAACTCATTTTCAGAGGACAATAAATCTTCATGCTTTAAAAAAAAAAGAAAAAAAAAGATGAATGCAGAATAGATTAGATCAGTATAGAATAGATCAGTCATAGACAGAGAAAATATCAAGTAGACAAATGAGCTATTATTGACACTGCTAATGCTACACAGGAAGCACAATGCCTTAACTCTGATCAACCTATAGACTCAAGCACAAATCAGATATTTTCAGCGGTGTAATTCTTTTAGCTTTCTAAATTCAATTCATTTCATTTTGTTTAATGATATGCTCACAGAGATGACAGAAATATGATCCACATGTGGGCACATATGCACAGCCAGCAGCACTTTGTGTGTTAGTGTATAATCTCGTCTTCACCTTCACCAGCTGCAGCCCACAGGAATAGCAGCCGAGATAATGCTGCTCAGTTATACAGTCTGTGATTCTTGAAGGCAGTTAAACAGGCTATGTGCTCTAATGTTCTGTCTCGCTGTGGTGAGCTGGATGGAGACTGAGCATAGTTTTGGTTGCAAGGGAGCCAGGAGATGCCCAGCTGGTCATTGAGGCACACCTGCAGCTAATTAACCTCTGCCTATACGTGTGTTTCAAGAGAAGCTGACAGGGGAGGGCTATCAGTAGCAAATTGCCAAAGCCCTGTTGTGCACCAGGAACCTGGAAATGCTGGGTCTAAATGACACTGCCACTTTAGCTCTGAAAGACTGCAATTAGCCTGTGGACAGGTGAATGGTTCCAAAAAAGGCTGATACTGATTCTAGCAGTCTCTCAGCAGTCGTGTGGAGCTCAAAAAATATATGCACAAAGAAAACACACCTTTCTTCATGGGTTACAGTCTGAACCACAGTGAAAGTAAAATGGATAAAAAACACATGTTGGGAACATGAAATTTCCATTGGCAACAGCCCTGCATCACATCGTCTGCCTGCAGAGAAGTCAGTTTGTCATGCAGCAGGCATCAGACAGTGTGTGTAACTTGGCAAGCTCAGGCTGAGGACTGAACTTTCATGAGAATCTGCTGCCACCATCTGTAGTAGCAATATTTTATTGTCTTCCCATCTTCTCTACGGCTCTCGCTACCAAAAAAGTACAGCGAGGAAGTGCAACCAACACATGGAGAATGTGATCTTGTACCTGCTAGGTCTTAGCATGATTGCGCATGTGCAGCACTTTAAGGGAATTATCATAAACTGTAACACTATGACCGTGCTTTGGTCACTGGAGACTCTGGCAAAGTCCACAGTGTTTCAGCCCAGTCGCTAAAAAAGATGTTGGAATGATATGTTTTTTGAAAACTGCGAATATGTTAAATTTGTTGAAGGGGGTGGCAGGTGTGTGTCAGTTTGGCAAAATGGCTGCCAAGCAAGAGACCACTGGTCAAGATGTTTTAACATTTGTAAATGGGAAACCAGCAGATATTTTCCTGCTGTGTTAGTGGCAAAAAAAACCTGGATATTTTTGATGAGACATCCTAAAAATATGCAGCCCAAACTGGGTATGTTTAACAAGATGTCAGGACCATTTACAGTCATGTTTGTGGCAACATGACCCGGCAAGCCAAAACATGTCCTTTTCCTAACCCTAACCAGAGGTCAGAACTGCCTTTTGTCACGACATAAAATTGAAAATTGAACTCAAGACATGAGAAGCTGCAACATAAAGACAAGTGAGGTTTCAACTTATCTGTGGTTTGCAGAAAAGTACATTGCCAACATTCATTCTTGCGATTGAGTTGGTTGTTCACATCTTCACTTACGCCAACAAACAGCATTCTTAGAGCCCCACAAGGACATCTCAGACACCAGAATAAGACATTTTCCAGAGGCTTTTCCCGCCTCCACTGACCCCGATTCTCTCAACTTCAGTATCTGCTCTATGCACCACACTGTTGATCCATTAACCCCTCTCTGTGGTGTATGTATGTATCTGTTGAGCTGCTCTAACCCCCTGCCGAGGGGCTACACCAGCCCCTCCTGTTCTTCCTTTATGCTTCAGTCATGACATTGACAACTAAAGTCTTTTTTTCACAGCAGACATTTTGACTTATCATGGCAGGAAAACCATGGTATGGAACCAGCAATGCACACGTCCGGACACGCTTGTTGTTGATGCAGATTTTGAGTCACAGTGCTATTAAGGTTCTCTTTCCGTCAGTGGTGTTGGAAAATGAGATAAAAAGTAAGTGTCCGGACGTGTGCATCACTTTTAAGTGTCCTCTGGAAAAAAAAAAAGAAACAAAAAAGTGTCCTCTGGAAACACTTCCGTTGTGTTGCGGTCTATTTGCATCGCTTTTTTCTAATGTGTTGTGTTGTGGTCTTTGCAGCGCGTTTTCTAAATGCTGTGCATGTGTTGTCAAATTGATGAAGATGTTTTCTTAATTTGCTTGTGTTTTGTCTTTTTGCATGTGTTTTCTTAAGTTGCAGTGCTGTGAGCTCTCAGGGCCACCGTAGGGAAGGGATGAAGAATAATATTAATGTGTAAGGCTGAATCTTTTCATCTGGTTTCAAAGAGACCTGCTGTCAAATAGAGGCTTCTTTTCTTGTTTTTAATGGGTAGTCTCAGTGTGAATGCTGCAATTTCCTTCACCCCGGACACACACCAATTAAACTCAAAGTAGTCTGTGCGTCTGCAGCTAGAGCTTCATACAAAGCAAGCAATATTATTTCTAACATTATAAAGTACAAAATCTTGATCTGGTTTCACTCTGCCCCCGGTGATTGTTAGGCATTAAAGAAACCCACATCTTTCACATCTGAAGAGCCAGACTAGTTCAGACCCCCTCTGGCTTTGGTATCGAAAGGATGTCAAGCCAAAGACTTGACAGTTCTTTATCCATATCCTGGTAGGTTGGATTTGCCTTGCCAAAATAAGTCAGTATAAGAAGGAGGCTTGATACCAGAGCTGATGTAGAGACATCAAGTACTTCTGAGCGTTAAGCCAGCTCTTTTCCTCCTCGTCTTTCAGATGGTGAGAATTCAACAAGATGCCTCATGAGACTCTGCTTCTCACTTCCCAACACTGTGTGGGAATGTCAGGATGGAGAACCATGCAGAAATACAAATGCAAAAAGTAGAGCACAGAACCAACACACATCTTTGCACACACACAAACACAAACATGCACTTATGGGAATGTGCCAGCATTACTTGAGGAAGCTAAACCAACGTCTACCAACTGTTTACAAATCATGAATGTGTTTTAAAAGTATGACAAACGTTTTTTTTTTGTTATTCTAAATCATCAATTCTTATACTTAAAGCCCCCATGCGTAAGATTTCAAAATGTCTTGCGTTGGTAACTTTTGGTAGTTATATAACAAACTTTGAAAGACAGCAAAGCCCCACTGTCCCGATGTATTCAAAGACAGGTATTTTAAGCCAAGACACAATCTTTTCCTAACCCTAACCAAGTGGTGTTTGTGCCTAAACCTAACCACACCAGACTGACATTTAAAACTTAAATAAGTAATAATAATAATAATAATAATAATAATAATAATACAATTTTAAACTGAACATAAAGAAATGGAAAGTTTCAACATATCCGTGGTTTGCAGAAGAGTACATTGCCAACAGTTATTTGGCAATTGGGTTTCTACAGGACACGGTGATTAAATCTTTCCTTTCCAAGCTGTTGATAGTGTTTCAAAGAGACTGTCCTCAAGACAGCAGCATGTGTTGTTTCTTCAAATGCCTTAACATGCATATGTTTATCATTACCTCACAAGAACCCCTTTGAGAGGAGTGTGGATGGATATCAGAGATATCCTCGTGAGTCCATGGCTCATGTCACAAGTGTGCACCTCTGTGGATTGCCTTATCTTGCACCAGTGTTTATGTTCATGTCCACTCTCTGTATGTACAGTACACAGTATAGTTATATACATGATATACAATTTTGGGCTTCTGGCTTTCATTGACATCCTTGCACTTTACTTGACTAGCTTGCACTCTGTTCCCAAACACCCACATAATCTATTTGAGCCTGTATTTATCCATGCCTTTGCTAAATGATAAAGCGAGATACTAATACATCAACAGTGTCAGATTGATTCCCAAATAGTCTAAAGGTTCAGGGTCATCTATAGAGCATCACCCCTGGAACTCATATGTTCACTGTTTTGCACAAGGACTTAATTCATCCCATGGACATTCACACCAAGGATTTCCTACATCTGTAGTTATATGATTGATATTTTGTTGTGAGCATTACTGCTCTGCTCAAGCAAAAAATGTTTTTTACAGTTGTGACTAAACAACATGTATCACATGCTTAGTAGAGCATTGTTGTAACAATCCAAGGTGACTCGCATTGCCTTTGCTTCAACAGTTGGCTGGAGATAAAAACATAAAGCTTAAAGCAATCACACATTTTATGCTACCTTTATATCATAGGGATTGAAACGAGCATACAACCTGAAGTCTAGGGCTGTATTCTCTGGGAAATTGGACTTGCATGATTACTGCAATGTTATCATCTGTGCTGCACACAAACCTGCCAAGCATGAAATCAGATCTCATAAAGATAGTGTGAATTAAATTTGTCTTCAGATTTAAATCTCTAAATCTCACTCTGTGTGTCTACGGGGTGTGATACGATGCATGTACTGTACTGTAGATGAAAATATGCTGATTCTGACTCTGCCTTGCAGCACTGTAAAACTAGACTGTGTCAGGTCCCAGGCCTTTGATTCTGAGGGCTTGAGCATGTTTTTTTTCCCAGTGTGTTCAAGACAATGATTGCGGAAAGGGCTGTGTCGATGATGAAAGTAGTAAAGAAAAAGATTGAGGTAGAGCAGAAAAAGAGAGGGAGCACTATTCAAAGAGAATACATTTAGCTCCTGAATACTGTATTACCCTGTGAAAGTTCCTAAGAATGGGTAGTGCCAATCAGCAACCTCCCAGTTTGAACAACAAAAGATGTCTCGACAACAAAAAGCGGCTTGAACTGCCTTTCTTCCTCTGACATACTGTATGTAAGGATGACAACAAAAAGCCTTTGTTACTCTCTGACAGATTAAGAGGAAACCTAAACAAATCTTTGATCTCAAACACATCCCATCAAGTGAGTTGGGTGACGAACTGTGTGTGGAGCCTTGTAAGCATTTTGAGAACTAAATGTATGAGTCATGCACAAGCCCCAAGATATTCTGTTCTAGTCTGAAGTTAGCTTTTACATGTGAGAGTTTTAAAGCTTTTGTTTCAGACCCGGTTAGCTCTGAGCTACAGCTACTCCGAGTCTGTTTTACTGTCTATTAACCAGAAGGTGGTATACAATATTCAAGCTGTTTGTTTTGACCGTCAGCTTTGTCGTTTATCTGATTAAAACCTTAAGGTTGAAAAGTTCCTTGTATCCTTGGAGCTTGCAAAAACCATGTACTGGCAACCTCTCCTTTTTCCTTAGTATGCTGTTGGATGAGAACACTACCTTACACCGGTACAGCTTCTTTGCCTTGAATTATTCAACCTGTGAGATCCTTCTCATACCGTATTCGAAACAAAAAGTGAAAAGGTTGATGCTCATTTGAGATTTCATTTTTGTTGCACCTTGTAAGAGCACCCTGGGTCTGTTAAATCAATAAAACCATTGTGTGATGAGGCTATAAATCAATAAATGATTTGTCTACATTAGTCCGAAATACTTTTTCTGTTTTTTATCATATAAATAATCAGTTTTCCTTCTTTGTCCACTGAATGTAACTTTAAGGTTGTTCAAATCATCTTTTTTTATGCTTTACTGAATTAAATATCCAAACCTATGACTTATTGTATTTAATGGCTGCAGCAGTCCATCAAACGGAAACATTCCAGATGTTTTATATATCATTTTATTCAGCTTTCCCCCCAAATTTAGCCTGACATATGTGGTGTCTCTGGAAGCATTGGGCTTTGCACTAGAATCTAAAATAAAGTTTTCGGATGAACAATACAAAGAATATGTTTCTTAAGTGACTTGCTTTTCACAGTATAGATTACTTCAAAGTCAGTAGAGTGTTTTTTGCTATCGCATATTTAAGTGTTTCCTGTAAGTAAAGGCAGTTAGGGAGGGATTGTTATCCAGCTCCCTGTGAACAAAGTTGGACCAGGATGGAACAACACAGCCTCCCAAAAGACAGAGGCTGGTTTGTTGATAGGGAATACAGTACCAAGGTGGTTTTCTAGCTGGGTTTGGCCCCCCTGGGGCTGTGTCAGCAAAAAGGACCTCAAGCTGCATGGCTGCAAGCTAACTACTTAACGGAAGCTACATTAACAACATTTACTGGTAAGCTACCAGTAATTGTCCATCGGGAATCTCCATAAATCACCTTGGTACTGTAACTGGCCTCAAGTCATTACGTCCAGTACAGTCCCGGTCCGAAGGTTTTCGTTGAGGCTGCTGCTGCTGATAAGCAAAAGTTTTGTACAAACTATAGAGTTGTGTTTTCGCACAGGTTATAAAGTTGTGTTCTTGTATAGTAACGCATGAGGCCTGGTCCCCAGAAACACTGTGCTCTGACAGCATCCTTCTTTTAAGGCAGGATGAATCCTCAATATTTTTTATTGTTTTCAAACTCTAAAATACCATCAAGACTACCAACAAACTTTTTGCAAGAGCTGGGTCTGATCCTAGCTCATAGGTAAGATATGGTAGCATCGGTTATTGGAGCGCCCGTCTAGCGCAGTAGTATAAAGAGTGAGAAAAGCCAGAGTGGTTGGGGGGGGTGGCTGGATGAATTTAGTTATTTGAACCCATACCATCTTTTCCTTCACCTTATGAAGTAGCTTTGATGCCAAAACCTGACACTAGAGGGGCAGGTAGAGCATCATAGTTTCAAGCTTTAGCCCAGGCTTATTTGACGAGTTGGGAGCGAGAACGTGATGATCATTGTGAATCGTACATCTTTGGGTTGTGGAGAGCTGGCCAGACAAAACAAGACATCTGAAAGCTTTTTCTCTCAGAACTTGTGATAGATATTTTCCACTAGTTGCTGCCTTATTTCATAGTATGTTTTTTTTCCCTCCTCCCTCTTGAATTTGTCTGTTAAATGTTTTACATGCAGTAACTCTGTCTGGCAGTCATTCATGTCTCACATTTCATTATTGATCTTGGAGCTTTTTATGTAGTACCATAGTGCAGTTTCAAATACCAGTTTTTTTTTTCAACCATGTTCTAAATAATTTAAACTGCAGTGCTGCTTGTTATGTTTAGAAGACAAGCATGTCTCTCTCTCTCTCTGTCTTGCCTTGCAACTCATTGAGTTTGTAAAGCCACTGGAGTCATGACTCTCCCTTTGTCCTCTGAGAGCCTGAGACAGTGTGATAGCCTAACCCAGAAGATGCCTCCACTTTCATCCAGCATCTCTCCTCCTCGCTCACGCCCTTCGCGTCCTTCCCTTCCTTCGAGACTGCGGTGTGCCAGAGGTCCTTGGCATCATTTGTCTGCCCTGCTGGTGAACCTTTTTAGCTGGCACAATTCAAGCCTCAGTCCATCTGAGGCCTGTGCCACTTAGTGTTAGGAGATGAGTTGGACAGAGAACTGTAGGCTTGGGAGAAGGGATGAGGTCTGACGCTTGGACAAGATGCGTGTCGAGGAAAGGATGGCACGGAGGAGGTTAGCAAGAGACAGATGGGGGCGAAAGGGGGCCGTCAGTAGGGAAATTTGGAAGAGGGAACAAGGATGTCAACACTGAGGCAAGCTCGAACACGAGACACAAAGGTAACCCGGGAAATTAGGATTTGATGAGCTGCGAGCAAAGGAGTCAAAGAGTGATGCTGTGACAAGATTATCTGAGGAGTGAGGAAAGAAGAGGGTGGCCACAATCTGCCACTCTTCTTTTCCAATTTTGCACTTACCAACTTTTTGAAGCAGGAAGAAGTAAAATGGGAAGAAAAGGAAGAAAGACAAAGGTGGTGTTACTAAAGAAAAAAATAAATCCATAGGCTATATGTCATTGTATGTGTAGCAGAGAACAGAAACAGGGACTTGTCAGAAATAAAGAAGGTAGTGGAGAGAGGGATCGAAGCCAGCGAGAAGAATGACCTAAAAGGAGGCTGATCAATCCCAACCATCAGGAAATGAATTGAGGATAGAGATTTGGCAGAGAGTTGGAGAAAGTGGCAAAGAATAGATGAATGAGATCAGAATTGAATGGGAGAAAGTGGTGTGAGCTAAAGCTGATACAAACAGAAAGGTTTCAGGGGTTCAGGTGGAGTGCCAAAAAGAGACTTTACTGTTTATTTTACCCCCATTCCTCAGTAATGCCTTGGTAACTTCCAGACAATTTATATGGAAATTCACCTGAAAGAGTCACTGCTTATTAGATTAATAATAAGTATGTCATTTAGGCGAGAAAACCAATTTGAAGTTATGGTTGAGATTGGTTTGTTCGAGAACAACTTTGTTTCTTGTTGACAAAACTCAATTCTTTTCACCCCTTTGAGGTGTTACAAGCAGATCCTTGGGCTTCATTTAATAAAACACAAGGAAGATTTGCATGGGACCAGGAGGGGACCTCGTGTGATTTAAAAAGGGAAGTCTACTTTCTGCATGTGTTATAAGCATAAATACACATCGGCAGCTCATTTAAATCAAAACGCGGATACTTTGTGGCTGTACTGTAAGACGACAACCTTGTGTTGCTCCTCAGCTGCTCTGTCATCAGTGTATAAACATAATTATAGCCAATCTAAGAGTACAGCTTTTAACTGCTGTTAAACATATTATGAGCTGTGTTCAAGTTTCATACTTATTCCATTGTCTGTCAACAGAAAACGAATGTTAAATAAAATCACAGAAATGCCGATTCGCACGTGCATCTTTTTTTCAACCATAACTCTTAAAATATTGCTGAAACTGTGTCACATATTGGACACAAAATAATTATTTTACAGGCCATAATTTTGATGGTATCCATAAAATGTCATACACTGGGAAACCATCAGAATAAACCTTTGACACAAATTAATTTTTTGAAGGCAAATTTATTTATGTCAGACATGTGATTGCTTTTTACCTAATTTTAATTTGAATGCTTGCTTAAAACAATATATATATTAAATGACTCCAATTGGGATCAGGTGCAGAAAATGCAGCCCAGTCGGCAGAATAAAATGTTAACAGTTAACGTTTCTGCAAACCACTGAGACGCTGACATTTGTCATGGCCTTAGTGTCATAGTGACATTTCAACAATATGTCATATCACATTGAAATGACATGTTAATGGCCAGACTATGGCTCATATCAGGAGGTGGAGAGGACAGTGGTTGAGTTACAGTTCAAGACTGTGTTTCAACATTTGTAACTGAACTGAACACTGGATTTGTGATGAGACCATGGGACAATTCCAATCCATGTTCGGTGACAGAAAACAGTTATTTTTGGCAAGATTTGGGAAATGTACAGCTATGTAAGTACTGACCAAAACAGGTGGGCTATTTTACAGCTAAACATGTTTTCCTTTCCGTAACAAAGTGGATTTAGTGCCTAAAAACCTCACCAGACCATAAGCACAGTGTTGTCACAACATAACATGGAAAATTGAACCTGAATAAATAAAAAAAGTTGCAAAATAAAAATATTGCAAAGTGTCACCTTATCTGTGGTTTGCAGAAACTTACCTTGCCAACATTAACCCTGGCAGCTGGGTTGATTAAATGTCGAGCTGATACAACTTCAGCAGGTCAAAAGCTTTGAAGGGATTTAAAATTCCACAGAGAAGATATAGGACCTCTTAAACATGTTCAACAGATATAAGAGCAACACAATTAACAACTATTTCCATCTGACATTTGACAAATTGTTAGAGTGATGAAAATGGTAACAGTTCTTAGCCACCAATACGTTCAGGTCAGCAGGTTTGGTGTACAAACAAAGCGATGGGTGTCACTTCAGTGAACACAAATGTTGTTCTAACAAGGACAATTACCCTAATACTTGCTTGGAATTAAAAACCTCATTACGGAGACTTAATTAATGATCTGGAAAGTAAAGGATATTAACAAAGAGCAAATGATAACAGTGTTGTTGCATTTGCTACTTTTAATTTACATGTCTCATTTATGGCACATTTATTCCCTGCAATCAAGCTTAGCATTTCATTTTAATAATCAGTAAGTTGGATTTCATAATGTTACCACAGAGGGGGATTTTTGGACTTTGGACAATTATGAGGTAAAAACCAAAAGTCCGTTTACAGTAAATGGTGCTATTACAGCATGCTCCTTGTTAGTGCCCCAGTGACGAGGTTGCATATTTTTTGTAATGAGCTGAGAGGAAATGAGAAATTCCTACCTCAGCTAAACGACATGAGAGGACTGTGTCTTTGGGAGATAAAGAAATGAGATACGTGACATTAGAATGAGTAGAGTATTTGATGTAGCAGGGGATAAAAGAGAAAACAAAAAGGTAATACAGGGACAAATTATAAAATAAAAGGGAAGGGGAGGGGGAGAATATGAAAGAAGACAGAAGAAAAGCTGTGAAAACATAATCATTACTTTAACATTAAAGAAAACCTGAAGACTGTTTGGAGTTGTTGAATGTATTTTTTTTTTCTCAAGTATTATGCAGTAAATTCAGCTTCGTTGCTTTACGTTCACTGTTTTCATTTGTAAAAAAGAAAAAAAAGAAAAAAACAATTAAAATTAAAATTATGATGATTGATTCCAAAATTAGAGTCACCTAAAAATAATCTGCAGCAGTTCTGTTTCACTGTGTGTATCAGCGCATGTAACAGTCATTGGTTTGCAGAAATAGACCCACATCCCTGCTGTTTTAATCAGGGACTTATTCTCACCTGGGATTCCAGGTGAATGCAATTAGTTTAACTGCATTTATCTAGGTGATTAAAAAAAAGAAAGAAGAAGAACAAAAACAAACACAAAAAGAGCAGAACTCTGGCCTCTGAGGATCTGCATTAAAACCCATTGATATGAGATATGCATACTAGATGTAAAATGTAATTACCTCTCTGACTTGTGGTAAGAGAAGAAGCAAACTTTTGCTGCATTTCCAAAGAAATAAAATAGATATTTCGAGGGGAATATGCAGCAAGTAAAATTTCTAGGTGTGAAAATATTTGCATTTCACACAAACTGCTGATTTGAGTGCTCCTGGTATTGTCACCAAGCTAATATTATGAATTACTCTTGAGGGATGTTTGCACAGCAGAGTTGAGAACTTGGTAGCTTGGACACGTACAGCAAACACTGATATATGAAAACTTGATGTTTTTCCCTGCAGTGCCTTATAAATGTGGATCAGCACTCTAAGAGTAAATGTTCATCCAGTTGAAGCTCATCAGAATGAACTCAGAAATACGACCCTCTTCGTTTCCCCTTGTGTTTACCTTCATAAGTTCAAATTTGATTAAAATAAATTGTTAAAATAAACAGTAAAAAAACAAAAACAAATGTGGACTCTTACTTGGGTCAGAAAGGATGGAGTCTGTCTTGGGCAGAAACTGGTCACAGCGGATTCCCTGGTAGCCTTCTCGACACCTGGTGGAGAAAAAAACAAACAAAAAAAAAACATCAGTTAAGCGAGGGAATGAATGCCACTACAACTGACGTGAATGCAAGATGCAAATAAACTTCCTCCACATGTTTACAGACAGATGTAGGTGAGGCTCAGTCCTCCTTGAAGGGAGCTGAACTGCAAGAAAGTGCAAAGTAAGGCAAGCTGACAGGAAAATATGAAAAGTGAGGTGATCTTTACAAAATAATTTTCTTGAAGAGGACATCTGTCTTTTCAGCAAAAATCCCAAATTGGGGCTGCAGCAGAAAAGGAACTTCCGATCCCCATTAAGTGAGACCCCCATGACCTTTCTCCGTGTGAAGCTAAATGAGTTTCAGGTTAAAATGAAATCTTCACAGAACACATCCAACGATGAATCAAAAAGTAAAACTTTCTCCCATAAAAAGTAAGCAGTGAGAACTGTGTGAGCTGAACTTGCCAATGACATAAATCTGCTGTGAAAAAAATAAAAAAAATCTCTTCCTTTCTTCTCTTAACCCCTACGAGCCAGCAAGAGAAAGAAGTCCTGATGAAGAGTGCTCAATTAATTTAAGACACATTCAATGGCTTTTTGGATAGTCCTCAAACTTTACAGAAAACTGTTGAATTTGATTGGCACATTTGTGAGAGCGCCATTCGAGAGGCAATGATCATTAAGCAGCTAATGAATTCTGAAATGTGCTCAGGCTGTTCTTCAGCTAATGCCCAAGGAAAAGGCTTTGCATTACGAGGATGTGTTTTTAATTAATTTCAGCTCAATAAATATATCCTTATCAACATATTTAAGTGTAAGTGTGTCTTACGGAGCACAGATATGGCATGGAGGCTGAAATGCCAGTGTGCAGTGTGAAGCCTAATTGGATGCCTCACTTGGTGTCGATATCAATCTTTGCCTCTGGCCATTTGTACCTTGCTCGCTGCTCTGTTTTTCTGAGTTCCTCTTGAGGAAAATACAAGTCTCATACATGCAAATATTACAGAAACTTCAGCAACAGAGGTAGTTTGTGCTGCCTCTCCAGATTAGACCATATCTATTCAATCTATCATTCGGTCACTTTCTCGACTATTCTGTTTCACTAAGTCTCAGTTTTTCTCTTCTACCCAGCATGCATCCAAATTCCTCCCCTGTTTACCCCTGTGGCTTTGTTTCATTGACACTCCTGGAATTAATCTCTATCTGCTCTGACAAGTTGACAGCAGAGCAAGTATACATATTCTAGCGGGCCATGCTTTTGGAAGCACCCAACTGAGATAACATCTACGTCCACGCAGACAAAACACCAAAGCTTTGCATAGCTGTCGAGCTTCCCGAACAAATGTAGTGTGACATATCATAGATTTAACTCCATGCACAATGACAATCGCTGCCTTCTTTTTGTCTTTTATCTACAGTGAGTGATTTTTAATTATTAAATGAGCTGCAGTAGGCGGGGGGGAAGATGCATTTCACTGTGCAAGCCAGTGATTTTGCTGTTGGGAGTGATGCATATGGTGAGACGTACGTGAGAGTCTATGACATAAACAAAAAAGTTACAGTAAATATTTTGTTATGAACTTAAACTGAAGCATTGAATTGAAGAGCCTGTGTGCATAATACAAAATGCTAGATTTTTCAGTGTGTTTGAGTACACAGTATTGTCCCACATTGCAATGCACAGGGGAGATGAGGGATGTGCTCACAGCTGCAGCACATTAAAATAAATTGCGGTGGTGAGACAGATCCAGAAATATAATAAAACAAACAAAGTAAGTGCATCTTTAGAAACACATTTTCTCTTAAGTTTTATTGGCATTGACATTTGCAAACTGACTGACAGTCCCACACATACTGTATCGCTTCTTTTCCTGTAGTACAACAAGGTAAAACTACAATGATTTCTTATATAATAACAACAAGAACAGTATACTATGACAATGAGTATTTGTACATGCAATAGTATACCACAAGTCAGCCCGAGTTTACTGTATATAGTTGATTGAATTTAGCAAAATACCAACACTGTATCCCATTTTCTGTATGAAAGGCTGCATATACCAAACATAACACATACAAGTAGAGGACTGGTCTATTTTTGAGCTTAAAGAGTCTGGGACACATACACACCACTTATGCATTGCTCTCACACATGGTGTAGCCAGTTTCATTGATTACAGTGGACGGGCAGTGATGCATCAACTGCTCCTCGAATGATCTGCGTACATCACGTGTTGAGCCTTTTACCGGGGGGCCACTACTGAAAATGCGAACCTGTTAACACATTTTGTTTCCCCTTTGTTTTGTTTTTTTCTATGACGTCAAAATGTCTTCTCTTCTTCCATGAAGAAGGTTGATTGTGTGTCTGTCAGGGCAAATGAGGAAACTTGAATTGAACAGAACAGACATTCGTTATCGCTAAAGTTAATAGTAACACCTGTGCACCTGTGGAAAGCTTTTAGTAGGTTTATAACCATTCTGCAGCTGGAGTGGCACTACAAGTGAATATTAATGAGCATTCATTGATAACCTGACACGACTTAATCACAGTCACTCAGAAGCAATGTGAATGCAAATTGGATCTCAAAGCCAACTTTCAACATTGTTTTCAGTTGAGTAACCCAAGAGCCCATTTTCATTTTGTCAAGTATGTGGTTTAGAAAACAACTGCACAAAGCACTTACTGAATGTATTTCCGCTTCTTTTAGTCACATTCATCACAGCATAGCACCTCGCTGCTGTACAGAAGCCTCAACAATGTCATCATTTCTCACAGCGTCCGTATTGCTGGCTGTCCTTCAAGTTAGTTGTTCTCAGCTTGTACTGTTGCGATGTCTGATGCCAAATATGTGTTGTGTGGGAGCAGGAGAACAAAACACACACAAACAAACAGTCGCCTTGTTCTGAAGACACGATCGGAGTCAAAACTCCAGTGAAAGTGGTTTAAATGTTGTCAGTCTTCAGGTTCCTTTTTAGATGCTTTAATTCAGCATCAAAGTCCAACCGGTCACATACGGACCCTTCTCTGTGCTGAATGTGTAGTCATTTAACAGCTCCCCATGACACTGTGACCTAAGCTGACTAAACTTTGACAGGAAGAAACCTTTGTAACACCAAGTGGAGGAGAAAAAGATAATTAAAAGAATGAAGGCTTAACATGGTGACATTGTCTGTGTGTCGTGCTCATTAGGGGGGAACTGTGGCAGTGAGGAGCATGCAGCTAAACTGAACTGTGGCAACACAAAATACTTCAAGGCAACAGAGATCACAATTCAATTATGCACAAATGCGAGGACATACTGCTCTTGCTGTGTGGCCGTGGGTGACACAAAAAACTGCTGTAATATCCTTCTTTATCACGTCGAGCACTGTGCAGTATATACAGTTGTATCCCCCAAAAAACGTTCCTTTTCTTTTGCCTGTGTGTTTCCAGCAGAGATCAAAACACTTCAGAGTGCTGCTCGAGAGAGCTCGAAGGAGAGAATCTAAGAATGGATGAGAGACAGTCGGAGGGTATTGAAGAGTTGCATGCCTTCTAATTAGCACCATAGTCATTAATTAAAAGAAAATAGGAAGAGACCGCATGCATGCATGTGAGTGAGCACGCGTACGTGTGAATCGCTCACAGTAGCACAAGGCAGCACGGGGAATGGGATAAATATAAACATGCTGCCTGGAGGATGATGAATTCCTGCAAATGGAAGTGTGAAAAGGCGCTGGTGCACACAGACACACATGCATATGCATAACAGTATGTGGAGAGGAAGAGCAGATCCTGTTGGAGCTGTTCGAAAGTTATCCACGACTGTGGGAGAATGTGACGTTTTTATCCTGCGATGTAAACTTCATGTTTATTTTAACATTTTAATGTAATGATATTTTTACCCACTTTCAGTCAACCTCTGTTTACATGCACACAATGGTTCAGAATTGTACTACTGGTTCAGATCACAATCAAGAAATATCATCAACCATCACCAATCATATACCACATAAACTACAATGGCATTTAGAAGAGTGCATACCTCTGCCAAGGCCCCGCAGTCCCCTTTATCAGCAATTGTACTCGCTCAGATCTCAGTCACCTAAATATGCCAAATTGTTTTCACCAAGATCCATGAGTTATTACTTCTTGGCTGAGACCCACCCTCCATCACGCTTTCGTAGACTACTGTTCAGTAGTTTTTATGTTGTCCCAATGACAAATCAACCAACGAAGACATGGACATGGATGAAAACATGACCATCATTCATTTTCCAGTAAAGTGAAAGTTATATTCTAGCTGGAGTTGCATCCATGACTAGTACATCATGTCCACATTGTTTCCCTGAAAATATATTCGAACTGAAGCAAAAATACCCATTTTTAAGAAACAGGCAACAAAAACAAGAGCCCACATGTGGATTTTTCTTTTTTCTTTTAGCCATGCTCTCTTTTTCAGGACATTACACAGTAACATTCACACTTTGAAACTGCACAGCGGCACTGCAGCAGCTCCAGTTGAGGTTACAAGTGCTTTGCTAAAGGGCGCCTCCGGGATTTCTCCTGCAAATGCCGTATTTGAACTTCTTTAGGCTGCGAATTATGCATGCTACAATCTCTAACTTGCAAAGCATTGTTTAAAGTTTGATCAGATGTCTGGTAAAACTTCTACACTGGTTAAAACTTCTTACAATATTTATAATACATATTTGTTGGATATCTTGGAACAAGATCAAGTCAGGCTGACAGAAGTCATCTATCAGACACTGTGCCCACGTCAAATGTCATGTACGGCCCGGTTGTTTCTAGAATTTTTCCACAACAGAGAACCTGAAAACGGGCAAATGAAGATAGATTTCTGAAATGTTCTTGTCTGTAATGTGGTTGTTTTTTATTACTCTTCCTCTGTTGATACAAGACAAGAAGAATTCATTGTGTCCGCTGATTCCCCTCTCAGATACTAAAGATGTGTGACAAATAAAATAATGAGGTGATTTGCAGTGTCTAACATCAGAAGAAATATTGGAGATACAAACAACCGCTCCTCTCTCCTTGGCAGGATGGCCATTTAGACCAATTCAGTACAGTGCAGCCACACAGCGGCGCGTGGCTCAACGGTCTATTAAAAGGAAATATGCCATAGTGCATTGGTCAGACTGTGACAGGTTCCTTCAATGATCTTCACATTGTGGGCCATTTTCTCAGCATGAAATTCATTTTCGAGGCTGATACACTCCCAGCAAACTGGCCAACAAATAACAGGAACTAGCCGAGGAAAAGTGTTGTTTCTGTCACGGCTGGAGTCTGACCTCACAACAATCTGCTAAGTGAGGAATCCAGAAAAAGTTAAAATCACCAAGGCAACCACATATCTTTTAAATTAAAATGGTTCATGCATCCCAATCTTAATTTGGAAGCTTCAACATTTTTGCATAATGTTTGTTTATTCTTATCTAGGATCTTAAGATTACCCTAAAGAGTAATTAAATGTTTTAAGTGTGGAACTATTTTCACAATCCTCTCCTCACATGCATTAAAGCATACATAAGAATGATCTAATATGTGTCTGACATCATATAATTACCACATTAAAATGACACCAACTCCTTCTCAGACCAGTTGCCAGGATAAAATGTTGGCTCCCTGCAAACCACTGATACGTTCACATCCGTATGTGTTGTTGGCTACGTACTATATTGACAGGTGACTGCCAGTGTGAAGATCATTAAAGGAACCAGTTACAGTCTGACCAATGCACTGTGGCATATTGTCTTTGAACAGACCGTTGAGCCAGGCGCTGCTGTGTGGCTGCACTGTACTGAACTGGTCTAAATGGCCACCCTGCCAAGGAGAGAGAAGCGGTTGTTTGTATCTCCGATATTTCTTTTGATGTTTGACACTGCAAATCACCTCATTATTTTATTCGTCACACATCTTTAGTTCAAGACTGCATTTTAACATTTTTAAGTGCAAAAACCACTGGATAACTTTAATGAGACCTGGAGATCATTTCAAGCCGTGTAAGTGGCGACAAAAACAGGTTTTTAAAGCCAATACAAGTGTTTCTGTCCCTAAACCTAACGAGACCATTAGCACATTGTGACACGATAAGACTGAAAATGGAACCTAAGGAAATGTAAAGTTGCAACATAAAGAAATAGAAAGTGTCAACATATTGGTGGTTTTACAGAAGCACATACATTGCCAACATTTATATGAATACACAAATGTGTTTTACATAACAAGTTTAACTGCTGTACAAAAGATGTCTCCAATTTCACTGTAAAGTCCATTCTCAGTGTATGTGCACCGGAGGCTTCAAGTTTCGAGATAACACTTGTGTATGCTGAATATCGGACCAGGATTGGCTTCCATACTGTTGGTGATGTCACAAATCATGCTCGGAGGTCCGCCTCTTAAAATCATACTAAGCACGGACACATTTTTGGATTTACAAAGGCCCTGTCATCGGTAAATAATTCACATGCTCAGAAAAAGTCTTCACCAAGTTTTGCGAGCAATGAAAATGAAATGAATGAAAAACCAAAACACGGGGCTTCATGTGCAACCAGCAGGAGCAGGTGTAACAGATAATGTTTCATTGTGTTTGCTGTAATTAGGTTTTCAGACAGGATGATGAAGAAAACTGTTTGTTACACTGGATACTCAATGAAATCATATCGTTTGATGTATCAAATCCTAATGTAATCCAATATGTCTGTTAGGCTTAAACAGCAACTTGCTGCTCGGAGGTTTGTTTAATCAGACCTGCAGACAACCAAATACAATTGACAGCCCAGACTTCAAAGGAAGCTTGAGATGATTACTTTTCTACTTTAATGACATTACGTATCTCTCACCCGTCTGTGTTTCCAATCATGCCTCACTTTTTTGATGGGACAGAAAATTGAAATGAAAATCTAGCTTCTCTGGGTATCAAGGGAAGTCGTTCCAGGGTGATTGAAATGCATCTGGGGCGCCATGTCTCAGCCTGACAGTTTATGAGAGGTAAGCAGGGTGTGAAACTGCGTGCGCATTGTATGTGTTGTTATGCAGGTATAAGTATGTGCATATGTGTTTGTATGTCTGTGTTTCACATGTAGACAAAAACAATAGAGTGGCCTCTCTTGGAAGTACTTGTATATATGCATATCCAAGTGTGTATGTGTGTGTGTGTGTGTCTGTATGCATGGTAAGCAGCACAATCCAACTGTGAAATATTTTGCCTGCTGTTTACTCATGAGTGAATATTCTTGGTACAATAAAATACAATAAAAAGAAGAAAAAAATACAATAATTCTTATTGCTGGAGAATGGTATGCCTTTATCATATAGCCTGCAGCAGAGAGATGAGAGGAAACAAGCAGACAGGGAAAGGCAAGCAACTTTCAAAGGTCCCTGCTCGGACAAGAACCAGGGACATTGCAGTTTCTGGTCAGCGCCTCAACCCCTGAGCCAGTGTGCCACGACAAGACGAGTTAATTGGCAAAGTGGACAGTTCAACGCGACAGCTCCGCCGGCCATGTTTTGTGGCCGGAAAGCATAAGAGATTATTCCTACTTCTTGTTTGCAATCAATTTAGGAATTTAGACGTCTTGTTGGAAGTGATTATTTTTTGAGGACATCCAGCTCCTGGACATGCTCTACAGACCACCCATCTTGTTTTTTCAGTAATCCCCTTTCCGTGGGCACACTACTTCACAACTGCATGTAAACCAAATGGAGAATAAGGACAGGAAATTACTATGTGGAGACCAGAGGAAGATGTTTGGCAGCGCATACTGTACGTACCACTATGAACCACCATGTGAAGTCTCTCTGTGTTTGAGCAACCCTATCCCAATGCTGGCATGTTTTCTTTTTTTTCTTGTGATCATTTGGATTCAGCGGATGAGGGTCTCTTCAAACTAGTATTCCTAAAGTGTAGATGGACTCTTTTTCTTGGAGATTGGTTTGAATTCTTCTTTATTGATCCCTCCAAGAACGGCTATACGTTACATGCACATACATGAACACATACACATTCAGGAAACAAAGATAGAGACAGAAACTTTTCAAAAGATAAATGCAGATTGAATTTGAACTTCGGTCGCTATGAACAGGGACAATTTATTCAAGACTGCAGTTGAGGATGTTCTTGTGTTGTGGTCTAATTGTGATCCGATATAGTTCCAGTTTAATTTCTGTAAATGGCCTCTGTGGAGTTATAATAACTTGAGTAGCTTTCTGAGGAAGAACATGTTCCATTTGCAGCAATTTAAGACTTGGTCTAACTAGATCTAGGTGCACGTTGAAGTTCCCTGAGTTCTGTTAAAGTGTAGGCAGGATCCCTTTGGCATGAATGTAAGAGGAAACCTCATGACATTAATGTATCTCCATGTTCACAGTCATCTCCAACATTTTCTTCCTCTTTTCTCTCTGGCTGTTTCCAGTTGTCAGGCGCAACTGACTGCTGAGCTGCTCTTGTATTTGAATAAAACATGCCACATCCCTGAATGTTGCATACATGCCACGGGTGTTTCAAAATGTGTGACCTTTCCTCCATCTCACCATGAGTCCTGTGAGTCCTCACCTCCACCTCGCAACCCTTTCAACAGCGGCAGGAAGTCACTCAATAATTTACAGCTCCACCCAGCCGCTGATCCCAAAATTAAAACAAAAACACTTTCCCTGATGTGCCTAATATTTTATTCTATTCTTTAACCCTCGTATTTTACCTCAGTTCCCTGTTCTGTCTTCTGGCCATCTGCCTCTCCTTCACATATTCCCTGTTCTAGTTAAACAGAAGGGGGACTGGGGTGGAAGATTTCCATTTCGTAAATTTGGTTCAACATGCATGACAGAACTATTTTTAACCCAACTTGTTGTTACACATATGACAGCCAAAAAGGCAGAATTATTGGATTTGTCCAAGCAATCCCTCTCAGGCAAGCAAACATTGTGGTTATGTCACTAATGATTGTCCAGAGAAATCAGACGATTTTAATTCTTGTTTGATCAATTTATGTAAAAAAAACTTTGACAACAAAGACCTGCAATTCGCACCTTACCTCCAATCAGCAGTTAGTGTGATGATGATGGTTACCTAACCTTGAAAGGATATTTAATCTAAAACCTATTTCAGGTGAGATTGAAGCTGAATGAAAGTTTTCAAGCCAGATTTATTGCTGTGTGTTACAGTGTTACACCTAAGCTATGAAGCTAATGTGAGTGGCTTCTGAAGCTGACTTGCATTTCCTCAAATGTCACTAAAATGTGGGAAGTTCTTTGATTTTTCTTTTTAAAGACATACTCCACAGTCTTCACCAGATAAACAGATGTCACATAGAAGTAGTTCTGTGTACATGTGTAGGTTACTTCATATCTCTCAGAAATGAATGACATTTACCGTAGTAGATATAATTAATTAGTCTTTGATACATCCACCTATGCTGTTAAGCCCTTGCCTCAAGTATAGTTCAACATATACAATAGATTCAAGAGGATAAAATGGAAATAAATGATCAAAGTCATTATTAACCGTTCAAATATTGTAACTACTGTAGCATTATCTGCTTTCTACAGTCTTTGCTGAGTGTTTTCACCAAAACGTGGCCAAATACACAGCTTCTATTTGATGTGAGCGATGTTAGCTGTCACAGGCGACTGCAATTTCCTCCGTTCTTTGTGAATGACACGAGGTAACAGAAGCTAGGTCACCAGTGGAATTCACTCTAACCATTGAGAATCAAAGCTGACTCCTCAGTCCTCCATGAAGAAGCAGAATTAGGAACTTGGAGTATTTATTTTCACAATGAACACAAACTTCTTTTTGAGCCAACCGTGTTTCCATGATAACAGCAGTGACACAGCAGGAACAGCAGAGACGACAGCAAACAACAGAAAACGACTAGAATAGACTGTGGATCGACTCAAAGAGCAGCATGATCAAGTGGATTCTCTGTCTGCTTAATAAAGTCCTCCCTGCACACTTCAGCTCTTCTATCTAGTTCAGTAGGAGTCACCTAAGTACCTCTCATACTGCACACTGTAGAAGACTACCATGTCACACTCTATAAATACATTCCTCGTGTCTTATGCAGCGATCTTGATATCGGCTGGAAATACAATTAACGGTGAGATAACGCTAAAATCCAAACCCTTATCTCTTCTTCATTCTGCCCCCTCTCCTCATTTTGTTCTCTTTTTTTCTGACTTTCTCTCCTTATGAATATTAACACTTTATCACTTAGACCACTTATCTCTGTGCTCAATAATTCCCTCCCTCTAAGTCACTTTGATTAGACGGTTTGTTCATTCTGTCGACAGTGGCACCCGCAAAATATCTCTTCATTGCATCTGAATGTTAAAGAGGGGGTGCTGAGGTACTTAGATCGATTAAATTAGCTGTTATCTCTGCCGGCGACAAGCAACAAGTTTTTTACCCCAACCCACCCCACTCAGCAACAGCATCATGTACAGTATGCATAGACATCTGTACGCATAAAATCCTGTATCCGAGGAGGATAATGGGATGTTTGCATGACTGTTGTTTCAAAGCTTATTCGTGCTAAAGAAAATGTTCCCTACTGCAATCTAAGAGTGATTATGGCACCTTCTTCTGGACCTTTTCAAAATGACATTAGACATTAGAAAATAACTTGAACTTGTTTTGATTGTGTTGATTATCTTTTAAGCAGCTAAAAAAGCTGACATTTTGTGACATTATAAACTTTTTTCAGACATATTCTCCTGCAGAAAAGCGCTGGATGACGTGCCTGTGCGATGACAGAAAAAAGAAAGAAACGCTGCACATTAGTTTGGATTGACATAAGCTACCTAGATATCTTAAAACCACGTTAATAGAGGGATGACTACACCACTAACAACAAGTCGATACTAGCAATATTCTGTGTCTGGACAATCTGCTTCCACAAAGGGACTTTTCTGTCTCTTTTATGATCATTTCTGTCCGATAAAGCTCATGACAGACACAGCTAGAATAAGCTTCTTCTCCATTATCTTGGGTACCAAGGTGATGGGTGACATGCCTCCTCCCATATGATTGGTAGTATGAAAAGGAGTGAAAGTGATGACATCGATGCCTTTGTAAAATAGTCAGCGCTCTCTGAAAAGATGCAAAGCAGTGCTATTTCTATATAGATGCTGGCACAAAATAAAAATGCTACACGGATATGAGGCCTTCAGGTTAAGGACACCCTTCTCCACATATTTTTGTATACTCTCGTTCTGAGGAAGGTTTTAGTTAGGCCCCTTATTATTCCAATTAAAGGGACTCTTAAAGCTACAGCAAACAATGATGTTGTACAACAGAACATCCTTTCCTGTTTCAATATGGAAGTGGCCCTGTACAATTCCAGGTCCAAAGGATTTTCCTAGTATGGTGTGAAAAAACTCAACTTGTCTGCAAAGATCCTTCACCCTAACCTCCTCCAACACCTTTTGGATGAATTGGAATGTTGTTTACAAGACAGACGTTATTGCCAAACATCAGTGACCAACCTCACTTATGGTTTTTTTTGTGAGAAGGGGAGAATATCCTGCAGCCAAGCTCTAAAATGTTGTGGGAAATCTGGAACCAGAGGAGCGAGGGTCGTTATAGCAGCAGATTAATGGCCACAGTTTTGGAATGACATGTTCAGCAATCACATGTAGTTAGTCATGCAGTGAATAAGGTTTAAAAAACTGGTTCAGAACAGTTCATCTTACACTCTAACAAACCACACAGATACAATATGTTTGCTATAACTTTGCTATAAACTATAAATTCTCTGCCTGTCCCCTGTTATAATTTGTAGTGCTGAGTGTCGTGCCCCCTGTTTTATTTGTTTTCTACTTTATATTCACTTCTGGCCTTTAGCAGTTGAAACAATGGAAAGAGTGGACCTGCCTGAATAAGGTTTCACAGGGGTGGCAGCTTTATCACTTCCTGCTTTCAGAAAGCATACACAAAAAAACACCCAAATGCCAAAGGAGGATTTATGCAGGAGAGCGGGCAGTTTGTGCTGAAAAACAATGGTCTCATGAAAGCTTTGACCTTTGGATAAAATTAAGCGGCAGGAAAGTCCGTCAGGGTAATCAGATAATTAAACTGCCCCCCTTTGGCTTCTGTTTGGATTATTTTGTGTCCCTTCGGAAACATTTTCTCACTGTGAAAGTGTCACTTGCATGCTGCTGATCCTGTTAGAGGGCACGGCTCAGAAGGCATTTGGTAAGGATAATACTCCACAAAGGAATTTTAAGTTATAAACCATCTGGAAAACCGGCAGCCGCTTCATCTCCCAAATGTCGATGGTGGGATTTAAAATTCTTATACATGTAAAACTGCGATTCCACCGATGGGACAATGTGCTACTGCTGAGAGGAAACATCAGCAATGTTACTGAAAGACAGCTGATGTGAGATTAGAAATGTTTGAAGGTGGGCGAACTGCACTGATAAGACAAACTCTCATGCCTTCACAGGAAAGTTGGGAAAACTTTGTATATAGATAGTGAATAATTTACATTTGTAGCGTTTGCTGTGATTCAGTTTTTCACTGTGATGAAAAAAATACTGTAATTCCAAACTTCTGAACGATTGTCGCGCTAACTTTAAAAAACTTGTTTTAATCAGCTGATGATAAAATAATCAGTACTTGTCAGATGTTTGAATCAATCAATTATTATAATGATTTCATGATTCGGACATTGTTGTGCAACTGCAGCACAAAGCAGCTCTCTGCCCTTCTGTTTGCAAATAATACAAGAGCCCCAGAAAGAAAGCAGGAACAAGCTACAGGATCTATTCTGTCATTATTTCTGACCTGAAGCACTTGAGTGCACAACCAGCTGAATTCAAAGCTTCAACATTAGAAGAAGCTGCTTATATGGAGCACTTGTAAGCAGCATCACACACACTGCAAGCCAATTATTTTTAGAGAGGAAGAAGTGGTCCACATGGAACACAGGAAATGGCAAAGCAAACGCTGGCAAGACAAAACAGATGCTGCGATGTTTTACCGAGTAAACACAGTTCCTGTCAGAAAGAAAAAAAAAAAAAGGTGTGAGTGAAGAAACGTTCTGGGATACATGTTCCTGAATAGATTAAAAAAAGCACAGTTCCTGGAAAACATCAGGGCATCTTCCTGAAACTGTAACTTATCTTCTGGAAACTTCTGAAACAGTTTCCATGTTTTATCTGATGGTTTGTGGTTGTTTTTCTAGCATAATATCAGCTAGCCTTAGGAAAGCACCCATAAGATTGTTGTGATGCATGTAATCAATCATAAAAATATATGGAAAAATATTTTGTGTGTTGAATTCATATCATATGCGTATATGAAGCCCCATTACCTGGTGTTATGGAAGTATTTCGGTTCAATCAAAACACAACCTGAGGCTATGGAAGGGGATTATGACAGGACATAGCCAATTTTTAGAGGATTATTACCCCACAGTGATGATTAGGGACTCTGACATGCACAGATCCCCTTGAGCCTGAGAGATAGATGTCAAAATCATGATAAAAACAATGATTATCCCAGAAAAAGTCCACCCAGTTCCTTAGATATCACTCCTGACAGGTGCTCATTTCAGCTGATGGCTTTATTGATTTAAAGGAATACAAAATATCTCTCTGAGAAGTAAAACCTTTGTTTTTTTCAACAGTGGCTATCCTCACTAATTATTAATTACAAAGTAAAGCCTGATTTGCCTTCATTCACACCTAAAATCGTTGCCCCCTCGAGTGAACTCTCAAACAAAGAATAATTGCTTTCATGGACAGACATGTTTGATAAGTGTCAAGTATTTCCTTCCTGTCATCTGTCAATCTTCAGAAGTGTTGATCACACCAGATATCATTTAGAACCGCTGTGTTTCATCTCCTGTTCAAAGAAATGTTTTACTCGTTAATCTGTTCGACAAAACGCAGTCAAATCATCTACTAATGAAATCTACATAAAAACAAGTAGATTTCCTTTCCATTTTTGCAGTTTGGTGTTAAAGTTTGAATATGAATGTGTTCAGGTGTCCTTTGTTCATTCTTCTGTCTGATTAGTGAAAGGAGATTCGGGACAAATGAGTCACCGTCACAGGCTTTGTGTTGCATAACTGTAATGTCATAATGTGCATATTTAGCAAAGGGAAATCATTGCGTTCAGAGCATCTTCAGCAAAAAGTGATGCACGCCATGGACGATACTTTCACTGTGCCATATTTTACACAGCTAAGATTAATGAAGTAAAGTTGTCGTCCACTAATTGGATGATTGGTGGTTCAGTCCATGGCCTCTGGGGTCTATTTGTCGAGTGAGTATGAGTGGTGATTGCTCAGGTGCATGGTAGTCTCTGCCACCAGTGTTACGCAGTGCTTTGCGGTCTGTATGACTAGAAAAGTGCTATATAAATGCACACAAAGCTCACAAAAGTGCTTTGGAAAAATCTTAAGAAGCAATCGGAAGGTGTTTCACAGCACTTCAGCCTGTCGTTAATGGTTTTAGAAGAGAGCTTAACTTAAATTAATGCTTTTCACCGAAGCTCTCATGTCAAGACGCTGGTGAGACTCTTGAGCACATGACATGAGAAGTGGAATATCCATACTCATATCTTGACTAACTCTACCCTTTAGACAGTATCTGTGATACAGACAAATTTCCAATTATGCTATCATGGCGACTGATGTCAACTAGTCTTAATTGGAAAAAGGACGAGAAAACGATGAACAGATGAAAAAAAAAAAACTTGACGTCATTTCAAGTCTTAAATGAGGTTGGCCTTGTGTAAGCGCTGTTCCAAGTGAAGCAATCAACCTCTTCTCTCACACTGAATCAAGCAACAATGACTGGAGCAAGAAGAGGAGACAACTTTGCTAATTGGTGGAACGCCTTTTATCCTCATCAATTTTAATCTTGAACAACAATACATTACACTTGCAAAAGATTGCAGACAATAAAGAAGACAGTAAGTGGAAGAAAATAGCTGCAACAACAGAAGCAAAAGTGAACCTCCCAAAAATCTGTTGTCAACAGCATTCTTCAGAGGAGGGAGGGGAAAAAAAAAAAAAAAAGCTTTGTTATGAGGACAAGAGAGCGGCGAGAGGAAATAATTACTACATTACAGGAGAAGCCGTTTACACAAGGCTTCCGTCTTGCCGCAGGACTGGCAACATGTAGCGGCTTATGTGACCCAGAAAGACCCGAGAAACACAGCCTGACTACAGATTCATCATTTTTTGGTAAGAGGGAAGAAATGAGAGCAAGCGAGTCTGTTTTGTTCAACCTCACCCCGGAGCAAAGCGAAAAGTCTAGTCCTTTTTTTTTTTTGATGAACTTTAGTGAGAGAGCGATGGAGTAATAAAGTGGAGGAACAAGGTTCAAAACAACAGACACGTGACTTTCAGAATATTTTAAATGCATATGATTAATTGTAAAGGAATTATAGCAATCACAAATGTATCGTCTTGCATTGTTTTGCATTTTAAACAAACTAGTGCAGTGCCTGATGAAAACGTGCTATGTGGCACATATTATCTGGTAATGTGAGGGGTTAACAGATGCAGACTTAAGCCTCCTGGACTGCTCACAGACTCTCCAATAATATAAACATGTTTGCTATTTATGATCTAAGATTTGGATGATTACATCAGTACTTTCCGAGCCGGACCACAACAACCGATGACATCCCAGTGCAGCTGACGGTGCTGCCGAGACACGGTAAACATTCATGCCCTTGAGGCTAATGTGAGCTAGCAAACTACTGCTGAGAGAGACTCAATCTCCCCTCCGGTACTCACTGAAGAATAGAAAACCTGTGTTGACTACGTCACCTCACTGTTATGATCCCAGTTTTTATGTTCTCTTGTTTCCTGTTTTATTATAAAAATGTTGCCCTCGTGTCGCGTCTAGCTTCTGAGTTCCTCCTTCCAGCGTTTTTCCTTTCCTTTCCCTCACCTGTCCTTTACCCGCCTCACTCCACCTGTACCTGATCCCCATGTTAGTGTGTCTGTATAGCCTTTGTTCTCCCTCATGTCTTTGTCAGTTCATTCTGGCTTCCTCCGTGTTCACCTGTGTCATTACCCCGTGTTTCCCAGCTGTGTCATCTCCAGTGTCTCCGAGTGTCTCCCCTTGGTATGTTTCTGGTTTTTGTTCCTTGTGTTTTTCATTGATTTGAACTTTGCACTTTGTTGAAGCCCTTTTTTGATGCTACTTTGTCTTCTGTCCATTGTGACTCGTTTTTGTTTTTTCCAGATCTCTTGGTTTTTGTATATCTTTCAGCTTTGTTTAAATAAAGCTCGCCTTCTGTTCCCCTATCCTGCCTCCCATGTGTTGTCTGCATTTGGGTCCTCACCTTGTTTGCCACCTTATAACACCCACTCATCCAGACTCATTTAATCTTCTGCATTTTACTAGAATGATACTTGTATGAGGTACGACATCTGTACCGGATGCACAATTCAGTTGAGTGGTTGCTCAACTGAAATCTAAATGTCAAGTTTTTCAAGGTAGGTTTTATGTAGTTATGAAATTCATTGCTTCGCTTACATTATGAGCATCCTCACTGCTCTCTGCAAGTGCAGCTTGGTGTATCGTGTCAATTGTTTAACAGTGGAGACGAAGGAACAACCACAGGCTCATATCACGTATTGTCTCAGATATAAGGAGACAATACGTGATATGAACTCATGAGCACAGATTGCCTTCCTGTAATTGTATGCATGTGTGTGTGCGCGCATGTGTGGATATGTGTGAGTATATGAGGGAGAAGTGAGCAGGGGTGGCAGCTGTAGTATTAATTAGGCAGGTGAGATGAGTGGACTGCAGCATCATTACATTGGCAATTAGAGTGTAGTCTATTTGCCCAGCATGCCCCTGGCTCCAAGAGAGAGAGATGCAGAAGTAGTTGGCAGACTGAGTGAGAGGGAGAGGTGAGGTATAAAGAAAGAAGATTGAGAAAAGCAGGTGAGAAAGAGATATAAAGGGAGAGGGGATGTTATGTAGTCGCTATTCATGAAAAGGATTTATCGCTAATCCCTCGAGTGATAGTCAGCCTCCGTGATCTCCAGCACCATGCCAGTCAATCACAGAACAATGTGATATGTTAATAGAATGCAGTCGTTATGACACGCTTCCTGGATATTTCTTTTCTTGTGGTGCATGGGTGTCGTCTTACAGTTGGGTGATGGATGACTTAAACTCTTACAGAAATGAGCAGATGCCTTCGGATGCAACGCCACATCTCAGTGTGTCACCAGTCTTTTTTCTTCTCCGTTGTACACAAACACAAACACACACACGCACAAACACTCTCTATGAAAGACTTATGAGATTGAGAACTCCTTTATACTTCAGCTCCAAGAAAGAAGAAAGACGACAAAGAATACTCCCAAAAAAGTAGGCCAAGAGACTTTTGCAGGGTTAACACAAACTACATGATGAATATTAATCCAGCATGCATTCTAATCTAAACAGAAGAACACATCGGCATACCGACAAGACTTCATAGATCGCAAGTGACCCACAAAATGACACATATCACTGTTGCCAGATCACCGTTGCAGTGTACCAGAGGCAGACGTACTGGACAGTTGGTTTGGGTTTTTTAGGGACACCGACAGCGATTGGGTTAAAATAACAAGCAGTACAAACGTATGTGTGTTACATACATAAGATCAGTTATGTGTGCAATGTAACTTAATCACTGTAATTTAAAACAACTTACTGTTGACTTTTCTTTTCACACTGGACACCGACAGCCAACATTTCACCCTGACCAACTCCCTATTCAGACTTTGTTGCTCTTTATGCTACTTCCTCCTTTCCTACCGCGATAGTTAATCTTGCCACTAGAAGTCGTGTGTCCATATCTTAATAAGCTGCTTCACAGTCATCCCCGAGGCTGAGACAGAACTATAGTATATGACAGCAAACATCAGTGTAATTAAAACTTCTGGACAGTTGAATTCTCTGTTATACTGCAAATTGCCATCCAGACACAGATTTTCACTATTCACTGTTTTGTAGTTTGGGGGTGTTCAATATTTTTGTTCAAAACTGCTCAGTATTTTTTGTATGCAAGTTGTATGAAACCCTTTGTTGTTTTCAGCCGAACACTGTTTTGCTCGGCTACATGTTGGCCAACGGCACAAGAAGCAGGAATTTCAAGTAAATGTGTTGTGACTGCTATTAAAAGTGATGATAGTGCCCACCGATGTACACAACTCACGAAATCCCTGAAGATGCCTGAAGACCCACCGGACGTGTTCGTGAAACACAGGCGTCGTCAGGTATTATCCCTTCCTTATTTTGTTTTGAACTCCATTTTTAGTGTCAGAGCGTTTAAGGAGAGCAGAGGCTCAGCGTGCAATCCGTTGGGAAAACTGTTGGCGGATACGGAACGAGCTGTTTGGCAATCATTCAGATGCATTTCAGTCACTCAGAAATATGTTGCTGGGGTCTGAACAAGCTCTGGTCCCTGAGGGATCCGTGATTTGGATGAACCGGGCTGTGCTGTGGTGTGGTGTCAGTGCTGGGCAGGCAGAGCAGGGAGTAGGACAGAAAGCTGGAGGGAGCTGGCCGGGATGACTTTGGCTCTGTCACACCAAGGTCTCCACTCTAACTCCACTATAATGAGCCTGTCAGCACGGTGTGAGCCATAGGAGATAGGCTGCCCCCCATCAACCTAGTTTCACAGTCAAGCATGAGTAGCTCTGCGTGTGGATTGGTGCAGTGTCTATGTGTGTGTGTGTGTGTGTGTGTGTGTGTGTGTGTGTGTGTTTTGTGTGTGTCTATGGGTGTGTGTGGGCTGGAATAGTTTATTGCCAGACTTTTTTTCTTGGCATTCCTAACAAACCTGTTGTCGTCTCTGCTAGTGAAGAGTGGACTGAAGTGCTTTTATCTTTCCAAAGGGCTGATTCACTCAGACTAAGTCTTATCGTACAAGCACTCAGCTGGGGTTTGGTTTCACCAGCCCAGTCGCAAAAAATGAAACGTTGAGTTTGTACATTTTTGCAAACCACAAATATGTTAATTATGTTTCAAATGTATTATATCCACATTTTTACGTGTCGTATAATTTCAGATCACGTCATCATCAAGTCATTCCTAAGATCCTAGCTTTTTTTTTCTCCCACTGGAATATATTGCATAAATTATTATGATAAATAATATAAACTACAATTAACATTTACAGCGCTTCATATTTGAGCATAGTTGTTGTGCAGTCTCAGTCATTTTGGACAGAAAGTTCTGCAAGATCCTGAAGAGCCTCCTAACAGATTTCAGACAGAGCGATATTGGAAAAAAAAAAAAAAACATTCAGGTGTGCGTGTGTTTTTGTGTGTCTGGGCTTGTGCGTGTGCGCTTGCGTGTGTGTTTTGCTATAAAGCCTCCCTGATCCAGTGTTAACTGCTCTCATAAACAAGCACCTGCCAGATGTGAGCCTCTGCCCACAGAGGACGACTAGCGTCTGGCTGTGAGTGGAATCCATAACCAGACGTGTCCTCTGCTCGCTGCATCCTATTGTCTCAGAAAGATAAGGCAAAGTCTAAAGGCAAACACAACTGACCTTCTGCTAAAGCTCAAGCTTTACTGTCCAAAACACAAATATTTCACCACCTCTGGCACAATAGACATAAAGACAGATAGAAAAATGTTGTGAGTCCTCCGCCAGTAGGAATTTAAACAAGAGCGTTAGAAAATCTACATTTAGTAAAAGCCAATATATATTTTTTAAAGTGCTGTTTGGAAAGTTTGAAAGTGGAAAAAAAATAAAAAAAATTCAAATGGTCCACACAGTATGCATTTCTCAGACATATTTCTGAAAATCAAGAAAACTGACAGCCACCGCCTCCTCCTGCAGGAAATAACAGGTGTTCAAATGTGTAAAAATGTCTGAACTTTGATTTCCTCTTCGTATTCCTCCCTCTGCATTTCTCACATCTTGACTTCTGGAACCGTCCATGTTATTGGCTGGACTGCACCAGTCACCTTTAGGTTGGCAGTGATGGAGGTAGGCTGCACTTGGAGACATAGGAGGAGTCGGACCGAACTCTGCATCACCTCATGAATAAAAGCCCCGACAAAAAGGCTGATTCTCCTTACCTCTGACTGCAGGTTTCTCAATCAGAGTGGCCCCGTTGGTATTCAACACAGAACTGTAAATGTAGCTGAATGTAGTGCAATATTTTCTATTTTCTGTAGCCTGTTCAGTGATGTCTTGTACCAAGCTACTGTATGTGCAGTTGGATAGTGGATGTAGCTGTTTTACCACAACTATGATGACAAGCCTCCTGCTCGACATTCGAGAGTCGTCACTCCAAGAAACAATGTACACTTTGGCTTATTGGACACGGTGAATGACATAACGATCATCCTTGTTCCTGTACAATATTTGGGTCCCTGGTACCTTTTCTCTCTCCTCTTGACAGCACATGAAGAAGATGCATTTAAACCTTCAATTTGTCCTTTTGCTTTGGGATGCAGTGTGTGCTGTTTATTTCAACAAGCATTCAAGCAAGCGATCTCCTCGAAGTAACTCCAACACCATCCTCTCAGTTTCCGGGCATGAAAGTCAGCTCATACACATGTAATGTGAACATGATGTGAGATGTATTGTAGACATTTCAGCATGGTACATATGTATTTTGTATGTCTCCATGGTTTGAAAAATGTTCACTGCCAACATTTTATTCTGGCAACTGGAACAAAATGTCAATTTATTGGTTGAGAAAAATCTTCCACTTCTTAAGCTAAATAAACTATTTAAAACCCTGGTGGAGTATTGAGAGAATGCATTGTGAAAAGTTGATACTTCTGAGATGTGTGATCTTTATGGGTTATGACTATGTATTGGGATTGAGAGGGTCTGGAAATTCTGCATCACGCAACCAGTTTGATTAACAGCAGAGATCTGGGTCAGAGAGACTAAACCAAAACTGACAACTGAAAATATAATAAGAAATACTATAACTTTGAAGCTGATGGGTGCTCTGTTGTCACTCAGATGTCTCCCTGAATAATCTAAAATTACCTTTAAAAATGTTTAGTTACACCTGAAGCAGCACTCACAGCATTACGTTCTCTCACCTCAGTAATTGCTCCTCTGCTATAGTGACAATTTCCCTGTAGCAACTAATAACTGCTCTCTAAACGCTGTGTGTCTGACTTATATTGGGGACTAAAATGACAACTGGGACACGTGAACGTTTCTACATACTCTTTAGCTTCAGTAGTCAATGACAATTTTCCCCGAGTGGCTGGGGACACAGGCTGTCAGCGTCTCCTTCAGTGTGACACCGGCTTTCACTGTTACAAAGACGTGTAATTTCAAGTTATTTCAGTGACAGCAACGAAACAGTGAGAGTATGAAATGGAGGGCAATGACACATCTGTCATTACACAGAGCACCTAACCCACATGTGAACACAAAACGCACACATGATCACACACACTCATGGCCGTTGCACATAGAGGAGATAACAATACACATACCTTTGCCTACGATATGTCTTATCGAGTGTGATGTGCAGTGGGAGGATCTATTGAAATGATGCCACAGTGCAGCGCTAGTTTGTTAATTCAGTCAGTTCAAGTCTGCAAAAGTGCACATGACTCTAAACGCTGCGCTACACGCTGTCATGACAACACACCCAGTAAAACACTATCCTTGTATTGTTATGCAGCTTCTGTGGGCTGTTTATGAAACGTTCACAGCTATTTATGACCCTTTGAAAGGCAAGTCACGGCTAATTTAGGGCAGAACGCCCCGCACTCATTGGTTGTAAATGTGTTATTGTGGCACGCATGGAGAGATATTCTAATATAATAGGCTGGTTGGTGGAAGGATGCCAGAGTTGCATGGCGGCTGGGTAAAGTATTCTGGCGGAGCAAATTAGCTTCTCTGTCACATAGCAGCCAGGCAAGTTGTGTTTGAAAAGGCCTGGCGTGTGTGTGTGTGTGTGTGTGTGTTTGCTGCCGTTATGAAACACACATACCCACACTGCTCTGGAGCGAGTTAGTGCTACAAGCCGAGCGGAGAGAGGGATCATCCCACAGTTAGATGGATTGGTTTGTCTACATGTGTGTGTGAGCTGGACAAAGACAGATGAATGTGAGACAGAAAAAAGGGAAAGAATGATGGAACAAGAACCGGTATTCGTGTTCCAGCTTTTCCTGAGTGATTGGCACTAAGTAGCATTCCCTAATGGGGCCAATACACTGGTCTTCATCAGCCTCCATCCAGGCCTCAGGACCTACGTGACACAGTTTACTCCATGTCGATAATCCATCCCCAGGTCGAGTATCTTGTCCTTCAGTGTCACAGTTTCAACTCAGCACAGAGAGGAAAGAGAGAAAGGCAGCGGGAGATAGAGAGAGGACCTAGTTTTAGTTCCACATTGTCTTCAGGTTTAATTATGCCTTTGGCAGAAGCAGTGCAGTCATTATTGTTGTGGATGCCAGCGCAGACTTAGGGAGGATTTTCTCTTCCAAATTTTCTTGACGCTCGACTCAACTTCTGACCCAGCCTGCTGGTAATTGGACTGCTTATCAGCGCAGATGTCATGTCAAGGTGCTTCCAAGCTCAAGGAGAGTGCTAACATTCAGTAAGTGTGTGAAAATAATCATTTTAATTGCAACCAGGGTGGATGTATGTGTTAGCAGGAATTCAATTCTAGGTATTTAATACAAACGTGTCTTGAATTTTGGCAGCACATGAACTGATGTTTCTGTGCTGAAAAGTCAAACAGAGTTCAAGGCTGGCAAAAGTTCATTATGAGGCGAGGGAGAGTTTTAACCTTTTTTTTCATTGTATGCCCACAAAATATACATAACAATGAATAAATAGAATCCTACATGTGAGTATGAATATGTAAAATGTAATATAAAGTGACAATTGACATGCAGGGGAGTCTACGGTGACAAGTGTCATGTTGACCCCCAACAGAAGCAACATTAAAGATCTTCTCTTTCTCTGGACTGTGAGATCAGCATTAAATATAGTCACCAGGTAGCCAATCTACGCACCTCCTGTCTTTTCAAATACAAATTATTCTGTTTCTGTTTCTTCTACTTGACTTTTAACCTCAACGGACGCACAATTACAAACAACTCCTCCGCTTGAAGCCTCGGTGTAGCTGTTGATTCATCTGTCTTTACAGCCACATATCAAGGCCACCGCCAACACAACTTTTTTTTTTTTTTTTTTCCACCTGGGCAGAATTGCCACAGATATCCTTATTCACAAAATCACAGTGTGTCATCTAAAATCTTTCCCTCTGTATTTACTGCCCCAATCAGCTACCAAGGAGCTTTCAGACATCATGTTCAAGCTCATTATGACCTCTTACATATACATTATAAATCCTAACGCATCTTGCTGTCTCCAAAGTAATTAGGTGGCCAAGTTTTTTTCTGAAATAAAAACCCGATCCCTTGTCAGCTGAACTTTACTGCACAGATGTTGGATATTTAAAAAAAAACATCATTAGATCAGTTAATTGTAGTAATTAAT